>NC_086446.1:715493614-716234239 GCF_028390025.1 Pseudophryne corroboree | reverse complement strand
TTGTACTCAATTTAACCCATAGCTCTTGAGATTGGGCTTTTGCTTATATCAGATTTGTGGTATTCGTAAAACTCACATCAAATAGTGTATATACACCATTAAAATACCGGAATATGAGCCAGAGCAGAGTAATAAAATATATTTAAATAAATTATACTCAAATAAATTCGCTATCCAAACACTTATATATCTAGACTTATAACAAGGTAAAATTATTCCTTATGGAAACGTGTAGCACATACTATTCCAATATCATTTATCACTTCAAAATGTCTCAATATATATATTTTATCCATAATTATCATAATCTTAAATGTATCTTTAGGGCACTCAATGCAAAATAATTAACATCTATATTTACATATTATGTTTTTCATACACTACTGTAGAACCTTATATCATAATGCATATATACATACATACATACACATACATAGTATATATATATATATATATATATATATGCATATATACATACACATCCTGTAAGCACATCCAGAATAAAACTTATTTACTTTTATTTATTTATCAGGGATAACCCTTATTCATACAGATCCCCACAACATGTTATACTAGAACCACTATATTGGCTTGTATAGATGGGATAGCCACACGCAAACAATGTGTGTGGTATACTAAATGTTCTTTCCTCTTTACTCTTTTATCTATCCCCTCCTATTTCCAAGATAACCCCACCATGCAACTAATATTCTCCGACCCCCCCATTAGTCAGAGCCTATACATATACATGGTGTAATGATCATACCCCCATGGTCTAGCTGATATGGTTTAGTTCCACCGTATCATTTAGGCCATCAGGGGCCAAGGTGGCCAATCTAAATATCCAGTAGGCCTCTCTACGACACAAGGTATTAAACCTATCTCCCCCGCGTGCAGTGCTTTTAATTTGCTCAATGCCCAATACCTTAATATTACCAGGTGTATAGAGATCACACTGTGCAATGTGGTTGGACAGAGGGTGTGTCCGCACATTTTTGTTTATGTTTCTCCAATGCTCCATAAACCTAGTATGGAGCATCCTAGTTGTGCGCCCCACATATTGTTTGCCACAACCACACTGCACAGTGTAAATGACAAACTTAGACCTACAATTCAAAAAACCTTTTATTTGAAATTTCTCCCCACTATGATTAGAGACAAACTCAGTTGTTTTTCTGTCCGTATGTAGACACGTATTGCATGTGGAACTCCCACACTTATGAAAACCTGGTGGTCTCATGGGTATCCAAGTATTCCCTACCTGTGTATGCTCAACCTTCTTTTGTTTAAAATGACTCGTAGTTAGTCTATGTTTCAAATTGTCCGATTTACTAAAAATTACTCTCCCATCAAGATTAACTGTTTTTCTAAGTACTGTATCCAGCTTCAAAAGTTCAGAATTTTTCTTTATAATTCTCTTAATGTCATAGGAATAATTATTAAACTTGGTTATAAATAGGGATGATCTATCTTCCTTATTCCCCTTATCCACATCTAATTCTTTATATATAGGTTCTTTATTATTCTTCATATTTAGCAATGTACCTCTTTCCATATCTTCCACTTCCCTTAGAGCCCTATGTAAAATTTCCTTGGGATAACCTTGTGCCAAAAATGAATCAAACAGTTGATCTGCCTGTTTTTTGAATAATTCTAACGTTGAGCAATTCCGTCTGATTCTGATAAATTGCCCCTTCGGAATATTTACTTTCCATGTTTTTGCATGAGAGCTTTTAAAATTTAAATATCTACTTCGGTCCACCGGCTTGATAAAGGTTTCTGTTACAATTTCTCTCCCCTCTACTGAAAGTGCAATATCCAAAAAACTAATTTTGGTCTTACTTTGACTACATGTAAACTTTAGACCATACTGATTTTGATTTAAACTGTGAAAAAATGTGTTTATTGATTGTGAATCCCCATCCCAAATAATAAATAAATCATCAATAAATCTGCCATATAGGACGAGGCTCGCGCCGAACCCGCCCCCCCACACATGTTCCTCCTCAAACCTCCCCATGTACAGGTTGGCGTAGCTCGGCGCGAATCTCGTCCCCATCGCAGTCCCCCGTGTCTGCAAATAAACTTTAGTGTCAAACAAAAAACAATTATGCTTCAAAATGAAATCAATAGAATCTAATACAAAGCCACGCAGGGAATTAGACATTTCCAAATCTCCATCTAAATAATATTTCACCGCCTCTATTCCCTGTTCATGTGGAATATTGGAATAGAGGGCCTCTACATCACATGTTATAAATGAATAACCCTCTTTCCATTCAACACTTCTAATTAAATTCAAAAAGTGCTTAGTATCTTTAATGTAGGACTTCAACTTCCCTACGTGGCCTTGTAAATAATTATCCACAAAAAAGGATAAATTATTAGTGAGTGACCCAACACCAGAAATTATGGGACGACCCGGGGGTGAGGTAAGTGACTTATGGATTTTGGGTAAATAATAAAAAGTGGGTGTGACAGGATGTGCATTATAAAGAAATTTAAACGTCTCATTTGATATTGCACCTCCACATAGGGCATCATCAAGCAGGTCTTTAAGTTCCCTTTGATAAAGGGCGGAGGGATTGCGATCCAATCTGACATAGAAAAGACCATTGCCCAGTTGTTTATAGGCTTCCTCTAAATAGTCCTCTACGTCCAAGATCACAATCCCACCACCCTTATCTGCCGGCTTAATTATTATATTTACATCAGAGTAGAGGGTTTTAAGAGCTCACCTCTCTGCAGGTTATCCCTAAGGCTCCCTTTTTCTGCTTTCTCACATAGTTTCCTAAACTGTTCCAAGGTACTATTATAAAAGCTCTCAATGTAAGGGCCCTTGTACTGTAAAGGGTAAAATTCTGATTTTTCTTTAAATTTGTTCACCCTCCCCGTATCATATAATTTTATTATTTCAAAATTTGTTCGTTCTCCATTTTCCTCTTGGAGATCTTCCAATATATCCAGAACCTCCTGATCCTCCACATTTAGTATAATAGGTGTACCATCAGTGTTGGATTTTTTCAAAGCTTTTAAAGCAAAATACCGTTTACGGCTCAAGGTTCGCACATATTTATTCAGATCTACAAAGAGGGTGAACAAATTTGGCCTACTTGCAGGAGCGAAGTTTAAACCTTTCTCAAGGAGCCTCAATTCCTCCCCAGTTAATTTCCTTGAGGATAAATTGAAGACCCCTTTATTTCTTTCCTGTATTTCATCTACCGGATACATTGATTTTTTGTGGGATTTTCCCCTCCCTCCTCTCGATCCCCTTGATCTCTTTCCCTTGTTCTTTTTTGTTGGCCTCTTGTGTTTTCCCAAAATGACACTTGGCGTTTCTCTAAAAAAGACTTATTGTAGGGGGAATCTAGATCATCGTCTGTTTCGGATTTTCTGTATATATTCCTGTTTTTATACCTCCACCTTGGAGTCTCCTGATCTTGATCTGATTCCTGGGAGAGGGGTTCAAACCTGTTTCTATTTTCATATCTCATTTCCTGTCTGCTGTTCCTTGGTTTCTGAAAGTGGGATTTATTTTCTCCGTATCTACTCTTCATGTTTCTATTCAATCCATTATGCTGTCTGGCAAATTTCTTTTGTGGGGTATTAAAACCTTTGTTTTTCCTATTATAGTGATAAACTTCTCCTTTTTCATAGTCTATTCGATCTCTATTCATTTTCTGTTCCTTTCTATATATGAGAGTCTGTTCAAACTCTTCAATTTTTTTATTTACTTTTAAGTCTCTATTTCTATACTCTGGATGTGTCTCAAAATCCTTCAGCAAATTTTGTGTCTGTTCTATTTCCACCTGTAGGTTCTGAACTTTTTCCTCTCTATATTTAATAAGTAACTTCATTAGGTTTTTAGAACAAGCATCTAGAATTTGGTTCCAGTCATTGGTGAATTTAGGATCCTCTCCAAATGTTGAATTTTTTAAAATTCTTAAGCCTCTTGGGATTATATCCCCATCTAGGTATTTTTGGAGAGTCACCTGATCCCACCAATGTCTTGTTTCCGCAGTGCACAAATTTTCTAGCTTATTAAACAGCTTATGTATATCACCACCATCATTTATGATGTATGAATAAGGGTTATCCCTGATAAATAAATAAAAGTAAATAAGTTTTATTCTGGATGTGCTTACAGGATGTGTATGTATATATGCATATATATATATATATATATATATATATATATATACTATGTATGTGTATGTATGTATGTATATATGCATTATGATATAAGGTTCTACAGTAGTGTATGAAAAACATAATATGTAAATATAGATGTTAATTATGTTGCATTGAGTGCCCTAAAGATACATTTAAGATTATGATAATTATGGATAAAATATATATATTGAGACATTTTGAAGTGATAAATGATATTGGAATAGTATGTGCTGCACGTTTCCATAAGGAATAATTTTACCTTGTTATAAGTCTAGATATATAAGTGTTTGGATAGCGAATTTATTTGAGTATAATTTATTTAAATATATTTTATTACTCTGCTCTGGCTCATATTCCGGTATTTTAATGGTGTATATACACTATATGATGTGAGTTTTACGAATACCACAAATCTGATATAAGCAAAAGCCCAATCTCAAGAGCTATGGGTTAAATTGAGTACAAATAGATGAATAAATTCTACCAACAGTTGATGAATGTATGTTCAGCAATAGAACTTGGAGCGCAATTAACGGCATAGTGACAGCCTTGCTAAATGATTAACAGCCGATACACGGAAAATGAGGCTTGAAGCACAATTAAACACAGTGTTAGCTCTGATTGATTGCCAATAGCCGATATACAGAAGGCGAGGCTTGGAGCGCAATGAGTGCGCGCAGACGCACTAGAGAGATACCGGAGATAAAAAGGAGCAGGGCGGCAGAGTTTGAAATATCCGACTGAGGAAGCCGCCGAGCGTTTACAGGCGGAGAAACGCGTCTCATTGTTTTTACCCACCTATGATCAGCCTACCACGAGTCTACCTCAACACGCTGGGAAGAATTCTAAAGGATCTCCGGATAAGGCTCATGAAAAGGTATCCGAGCACCAGAGCCGGGAGTGAGTAAAGAATTTTGACCCAGGAGGAAAGTGGTAATATATAACATGGCCATGTTTTTAAATTATCAGCTGAACTTTTAGCATCGCTATAAGCAAAAGCAATTGCATATATCTTTGCATGTCAATCTATAAGCAATTAATTGGCTGCTGCCATATACTGAACTAGTTCTGAATACCAGCTGAGCTGCATGAACTTTTATTATTGTCTTGAGGAAAGCATGTTTATTTCCATATAGATCAATTTATGAACAACTAACCCACTACTGATGTGCATTAAATCAGCGACACTTTCAAAATAAAAAGGAGCAGCTATCAAAATCATATACTAATTCATCTGGAAGTTCTAAGTGTTGTGGTCAGTAGAGTGTGGATCTGGGAACTTAATTATGCACCATGACCAATAAATAAGGAATTGTAACAGCTGTTATTTAATATAGCAACAATCCGAAAAAAAGCTTCCATCCTAAGCTGAATGAGCAATCTAATATCAACTTAGAGGCTGGAGACCTCTACAGCATTGGAAGGAAACATTTTGTTGCATTTGTATCCAATTGTCTCAGTGGTGGATTGAAAAATCAAGTATACAGAGCAGAGCTATTGTATTATATTATATATTATTGATGTATTATTGTTTTATTGGCTTGAATTTTAATATATACAAGTGATATGTGGAATCAGATTTATAGGTAGGTGAAAAGGGCTATTTTAGCTAAAGAAAAATCTAGATAAAATTAATGAATAAAAACATTTTATTAAAGAAATCTATTAGCGCTGTCTGTTTTTTCCTTTTTTTTTTTTTGAACCTATTAGAAAAACAGTAAGAGGAAACCACCGTAGCACAGAATGTTCCCCTTTGGCTTCTATAAATAACTCACAGGTTCTAGTCTATTCCTGGACTAACCGAAAATGAGTAGACAAGTGGTCACGGGAGTGGAGACCAGCCAGGTAGACTCAGCAACGAGAGGTGGATGTAGTGGAAACAGAAACCGACATCCACTTCTGCGAACCTAACAAGGCTGCAGAACACTTACCTTTCCACCTTCCACTGTCTGCACAGAAAAGAGATAAAGAACGGTATCGAACCGGTTAAAACAACTGCATCCCACAAAAGAATGCGTTACCAACCGTTGTGAGGGAGGCTAACTCACGAAGTTAGACTTACCAGTGGAAACCGCCGAGATTGACTGAAGAGAGGCCACACCAAACAGCTGTATACCTGCCACCAGCATCTCCCGGAGACCTCCTCCGCATTTTTCCGGTCACACCACCTACCGTCACGCGGCAGCCTGCTGTAATGTTATAAGGAGAAAAAAACATAGGCAAGCCAACCCACTCTGGGTAGGATAATTCTATCGGATGCTTACCCGACCACCACACTCCCTCAAGTGCATACATTGCAAATAAGGTAAAAGTATAGAAATAAAATTTCACTTAGCTGCATGTGTATGATCCTTTGCGACCGGGCTCTGCGTCGACCAGGAGTTGATGGTCATAATTTTCTCTCCGCGTTGTGAAGAGAATAATATTCGGACTCCTTGAGAGGATCGAAACCAACTCGTCACGGCCAATCTAGAGCTTAAACAACAGAGCGACCAGCACATGACAAGAATACCATTATTTCAGCATTCATGGAAATACCTCATGTAATATACAATAAAACACCCATATTGTAATCATGCATATATAAAGTTATATCTACACATATATACCTATAGACATAACCTATACGCAAGTGGATTGTCCAGACCCGTCAGGTCCCTAGTGATAGTAGTGTGTTGTGAATGTGTATGACCATGTACTGACGTGTCCCCGATGTGGATCTACCAGGAACCTTACGGCCGACAGAAACTGAGTAAATGTCAACAGCACGGAATAGTAAGCGGGCAAAAATAATAATAATAATAATCTTGTAACCCCAAGGGGTCTGAGGGAAGCATACATCTACAATTGCAATAACACTCCCCCTACTTATATATATATTTTAAATAAATATATATACCCATACAGGTACAAGGCAACAACAGCCTGTTAATTCTTTTACCCAGGAATTACCGTTGATGCCGACAGGGCATCGACCGACCGCCATGCCTCCCCTAGCGTGTTTACTTGTTTTTAAGCACACAAAAACAACCTGCTAATACTTAGTTGTTTGAATCAAGTACCGGCAAGCGTCGGCGAAACCGACAGTTATCCCCACAGGAGCTTTTGACAAAGCCCTCACACCGTCGACACGTCGACTAACCAATAGTGGGTAAATAAAAAGGGAAACAGTGGCCTTATGTTAACACCACCAGGATTATGCGCCCATTAATTAACAATGCTATATTAACCCCATATAGCATTAACACTGTGTCCCCCCTCCTTCAGTAGATTTTGGCGGGGACCTGATGAAAAATGGCGTCGACTCCTGTGTAGGGCTAAGCTCCGCCCCCTCCCGGCACGCTTAAGCCCACCCACATATCTCTGAAAATGTGCTAGGGACTTATATACAGGGATTAATCCCCTGTGTATATCCCTATATATCAAACACGCAGCCCTGGGCGCACCCCCCCGCGCCCCGCACCCACTGAAACCGTTGGTGTGTGGGAGCGATGGAGCGGAGCGCTCACGCTGCCATGCCCCTGGCGGGGTGAAGACACCCGGAGACCGGGTATGTTCCCCCGCCCGGGAAGAGATAATAAAAGCTGCCCAGGACGCTCCCCCCCAGCGCCCCGCACCCATGTGGCCGGTGTCGGGGAATAGAAGGCGCACAGCGCGCTCCAACACGCTGGCGGGGTCCGAGACACGGAGCCCCGGCCCCGCCAGCTTACCTGTGCAAGTTGCGCTATACCGCGCTGGCGGGGTCGGAGACACGGAGCCCCGGCAGCTTCCTCCGGCGCCCTGCACCCATGGCGGCCGCCGGGAAACAACTGTACAACGCGCCTGCGGGGGTCTGTATACGGAGCCCCATGATGCAGCGCGAGTAAGAAAACTGCTGCTAACCAACTCGCTGCCCAGGGCGCTCCCCCCCCGCCCCCTGCACCCGTATAAGCGGTGGCGGGGAAAACATCAAAGTATGCTGGCGGGGGATGAACTAGGGTGCCTCGGCACCGAAATGCTTTTTGCCAGATTTTTTACATAAAGAAGACTAGTAACTTGCTGCCCAGGGCGCTCCCCCCCAGCGCCCTGCACCCTGTGAGTGCCGATGGTGTGTGGGAGCATGGAGCGCAGCACTACCACTGTACCTCCGTTACTGAAGTCTTCTGCCGTCTGAAGTCTTCTTTTCTTCCAATACTCACCCGACTTCTTTCTTCTGGCTTCTGTGAGGGGATTGACGGCGTGGCTCTGGGAACAAGCAGTTAGGCGCACCAAGTGATCGAACCCTCTGGAGCTAATGGTGTCCAGTAGCCGAGAAGCAGAGCCTTGAAACTCACAGAAGTAGGTCTGCTTCTCTCCCCTCACTCCCACGCTGCAGGAAGCCTGTAGCCAGCAGGTCTCCCTGAAAGTAACAAACCTAACATAAAGTCTTTCAGAGAAACTCAGGAGAGCTCCCCTAGTGTGTGACCCATCACTCCTGGGCACAAAGTCTAACTGAGGTCTGGAGGAGGGGCATAGAGGGAGGAGCCAGTTCACACCCAGTTTAAGTCTTTATAGTGTGCCCAGGCTCCTGCGGATCCGTCTATACCCCATGGTCCTTTTGGAGTCCCCAGCATCCTCTAGACGTATGAGAAAATGCGGGTTGGGTGCGAAGCCACACCCCTCCAGAGGGTCACTTTCTTGGCCACACCCCTCCCACGAAGCCACACCCCTTTCACTGCCGCTGCCGCACCAGGTGTAAAAGAGGTGAGTGACGCCTCTGGTTGTTACGGCTAATGTCTGTCCACTGTATTGGATTATTAACACTCCAGGACAATGGTATTTAAACATTAATTAGTCAATAAAGAGCTCTTTGACCCTTACTTGCAATAGTGAACACTTATTATTGCTATAGCTCCTGCAATTACATGAGTAAAATGTTGTTCCGGAATTGGTTCGGAGATTTGCCATTAGGAATTAGACAACACTGGGAATAATTTATTCGTAAAAATAATTTAAGGGGAATTCAGTTCTCCACGGTAATTTACCACTGGCTAATAGGTCCCCCGGGATTATTCTGTTAGCCCATAGGCTGCAGTTAATGGGGATTTTTTTTCCAGATTTGACACAAAGAAATCCCCAATAAATAGCCCATTGTTTGGGTGCCATGGCCGTCCTCAGAGCCGGCCTTAGCTATAGGCAGGCTAGGCATTTGCCTAGGGCATCCAAGCATGTCTAGGGGCATCCAAGCATGTCCCTGCAGTATCTCATGCTGGGAGGGACAGTCCGCAAACTAACTGTTACTTTCCAAATGTATTCAATCAGTACTTGTATACACTGCTGTTTACATTTGTAAAAAAAAATGCACACTGTGCCTTAAACATCCTCTGACATGCTTGAATGCCCCTGACTTGTGAGACCTCAGACAGACAGCAAAAGCCAAGTAAATGCAATTCCTGGACCTGTGACATTTTCACTGACTATATAAGGTTATTACTGGATGGCTTCTATAACACATGTGTATTTTGGAAGACTGCTTCACAGAAACCTGACATCACCTATACTGCTTGTGCACATAGGGGAGGGGGACCCTCAGAGCCGGCCATAGGCATAGGCAAACTAGGCAATTGCCTAGGGCATTTGATATGCCTAGGGGCATCAGCAGCTTCTGCTGATTAAAATGATATGCGGCATGCCTATATTCTGTGTGTAACATTTCATATGCAGATACAGCCACAGTCTCACATAGTATATAGGCATGTTGCATATCATTTTAATCAGCAGAAACTGCTTGTGCATCCATCCTAGCCACATAGCAATGCAAATAAGATGCATTTTCATTAAAAAAAAAGTTGCCCAACATTAGCATTGAGACAAGATTTATGAGGACACATCTGTATCCAAGCAGAGGCAGAGGTCACAGTGTTAGTGGCATTGTGAGTGCTGTGTGCATGTGAGTGGGTTGGTTGTGCAGTAGTGTTCGGAATATGTGTAAGGAGCATTATGTGTGTCATGTAAAAATGCATTAATAATGTGCAACATATGTGTAAGGGGCACTATGTGTGTCATGTGTATAAGGGCATTAATAATGTGCGGCATATGTGTAACAGGGTACTACTGTATGTGTGTCATTATGCGTATAGGGCAGAGCCGGCCATAGGCAAACTAGGCAGTTGCCTAGGGCATTTGATATGCCTAGGGGCATCAGCAGCTTCTGCTGATTAAAATGATATGCGGCATGCCTATATTCTATGTGTAGAATTTCATATGCAGATACAGCCACAGCCTCACACAGTATATAGGCATGCTATATATCATTTTAATCAGCAGAAGCTGCTTGTGCATCCTAGCCACATAGCAATGCAAATAAGATGCATTTTCATTAAAAAAAAAGGTGCCCGACGAAGAGGCAAGATTTATGAGGACACATCTGTATCCAAGCAGAGGCAGAGGTCACAGTGTTAGTGGTAATGTGAGTGCTGTGTGCATGTGGGTGTGTTGGTTGTGCAGTAGTGTTCAGAATATGTGTAAGGAGCATTATGTGTGTCATGTAAAAATGCATTAATGTGCAACATATGTGTAAAGGAGCACTATGTGTGTCATTATGTGTATAAGGGCATTAATAATGTGCGGCATATGTGAAAGGACATTATTTGTAAAAGGGCATTAATAAAGGTTGTCATAATGTGTAAGGTGCATTATGTTTATAAGGACATTAATAATGTGTCTCATATGTGTAAGGGGCATTACTGTGTGGAATTATGTGTATAAATGCATTGCTGTGTGGCATTATGTGTATAAGGTGCTCTACTATGTGGCGTTGCGTATAGAAAGGGCACTACTGTGTCGTCTAATGTGAATAAAGAGCAATAGGGTGTGGTGTAATGTGAATAAGGAGCAATTCAGTGTGATGTAATGTGAATAAAGAGCAATAGGGTGTGGTGTAATGTGAATATGGAGCAATTCAGTGTGATGAAATGTGAATAAAGAGCAATAGGGTGTGGTGTAATGTGAATAAGGAGCAATTCAGTGTGATGTAATGTGAATAAAGAGCAATAGGGTGTGGTGTAATGTGAATAAAGAGCAATAGGGTGTGGTGTAATGTGAATAAGGAGCAATTCAGTGTGATGTAATGTGAATAAGGGGCTCTACTGTGAGGAGTAACGTTTATAAGGTAGAGTGATACTACTGTGGGATGTAATGTGAATTATGGACACTTATCGCATGATCAACTGTGAATAAAGTTGCAGTACTGTGTGGGGTAATTGGAATTGGGGTTACTATTGTTTGACCATGCCCCTTGCCAGCAAAAACACACCCCTTTTTGGGCTGTGCGCCAATTGTGCGAACTGTTCCTATTTAAAATATAGGGGGTACAACCACCAAAATAAGGACTGCTATGGGTGAGGGGTGTTGGTGCTGGGAAAAAGGTGCAAGGTCAGAGGCGGAACCAGCGGTGGTGCTAGGGGGCATCAGCCAAAATCTTGCCTAGGGCATCATATTGGTTAGGGCCGGCTCTGGGGACCCTGTTATCCTGTGTCCCTTATCCCTGTGCAATTCCCAGGTGTCTGCAGGGACATAACATCGGCAATGTTCTCCCCACACTTTATTTCCTAGTCAGTCCATGCCGTAAAATTCCCCTGCTATCTAGCACTGTAACGTGGTCAGTAAGTTGCGTTGTGCTATTTCTATATGAAACATCAGTGCAGCGTGACTTTCGGACACATCAGACTGGAGGGCAGAGCATATCACTTCCACAGTATAAAGTAAAGGGCATGCAGTAACAGACACCAGCAAACACACTGAATAGTGAAGAGAATGGACAGTTTCTACATGTTTGATACTGATCTTTTTGTATAACCAGCAAGTGTGGCAGTATCTGTGGCAGTATATGTGTATTATGGGCATTACTAATGTAGGGCATATGTGTAAGGTGCATTACTGTGTGGCATTATGTGTATTATGGGCATTACTAATGTGGGGCATATGTGTAAGGTTCCTTTACTGTGTGGAATTATATGTATTATGGTCATTACTGTGTGGCATTGTGCAGAGTTGAACTGGCCCACAGGGTAACCCCCCGGTGGGCCCCACTACCCGAGCGTTGCAGGTACAGATGCAGAACTAGCGGCGGAGCTAGGGGGCACCAGACAAAATTTTGCCTAGGGCATCAAATTGGCTAGGGCCGGCTCTGGCCGTCCTAACACATAGAATCCAGGATAAGTTCCCGGAAAGAGGGGTTTGTGTTCCTGGAACACTGGGCGGACTTCTCAGTCAGGCGCCATCTCTTTTGTCGTGACGGATTGCACCTGACTGAGGAGGGGGCAGCAGTGCTGGGGGGGAAGGATGGTTAGAAGGTTGGAGGAGATTTTAAACTAGGAGCCTGGGGGGAGGGTTTAGCTAGAAACTACGGGTCATGCAGTGAGAATAGTGGGGATGGCGGTAGTAAACGAAATGGGGGAGAAGTTGGGGGGAGGGTAAGAGCAGGCGGTAAGGTTACTAACATGGGTACTAAAAGAGATTTTACCAAAGTACTAACCAATGACGGTTACAGGTCATCATTGCTACATAAGGTGAAAGATGTCCCTAACGCAAGGGAAAATACTTATCTTAGTTGTATGTATGTAAACGCTAGAAGCATTACTGGTAAAGAGGGCGAACTAGAAATACTTGCAGCAAGCAAACAGTATGATATTATAGGCATTACTGAAACTTGGTGGGACGAATCTCATGATTGGACAGTCAATCTAGAGGGCTATACACTGTTTAGGAGAGACAGACTAAATAAAAAGGGTGGAGCGGTGTGTCTTTACGTAAAGCCGTTTTTAAAACCTGATATACGGGAAGATAGTCAGGAGGGGACTGTAGACACTGTCGAGACATTATGGGTAGAAATTGCATCCGGGGAAAAAGGAATAAAAAAGTTAGTATTGGGTGTATGCTATAGACCGCCTGGTATCAACGTATCTGATGAGGAATTGTTACTAAAGCAAATTGAAAGAGCAGCAGGAGTAGGAGACATAGTAGTGATGGGAGATTTTAACTATCCAGAGATAAACTGGAAAAACGATTCATGTGATACTGCTAGGGGCAATATGTTTTTAAATAAGAATTTACTTACCGATAATTCTATTTCTCGGAGTCCGTAGTGGATGCTGGGGTTCCTGAAAGGACCATGGGGAATAGCGGCTCCGCAGGAGACAGGGCACAAAAAGTAAAGCTTTCCGATCAGGTGGTGTGCACTGGCTCCTCCCCCTATGACCCTCCTCCAGACTCCAGTTAGGTACTGTGCCCGGACGAGCGTACACAATAAGGGAGGAATTTTGAATCCCGGGTAAGACTCATACCAGCCACACCAATCACACTGTACAACCTGTGATCTGAACCCAGTTAACAGTATGATAACAGCGGAGCCTCTGAAAAGATGGCTCACAACAACAATAACCCGATTTAGTTAGCAATAACTATGTACAAGTATTGCAGATAATCCGCACTTGGGATGGGCGCCCAGCATCCACTACGGACTCCGAGAAATAGAATTATCGGTAAGTAAATTCTTATTTTCTCTATCGTCCTTGTGGATGCTGGGGTTCCTGAAAGGACCATGGGGATTATACCAAAGCTCCCAAACGGGCGGGAGAGTGCGGATGACTCTGCAGCACCGAATGAGAGAACTCCAGGTCCTCTTTTGCCAGGGTATCAAATTTGTAGAATTTTACAAACGTGTTCTCCCCCGACCACGTAGCTGCTCGGCAAAGTTGTAATGCCGAGACCCCTCGGGCAGCCGCCCAAGATGAGCCCACCTTCCTTGTGGAATGGGCCTTAACAGATTTAGACTGTGGCAGGCCTGCCACAGAATGTGCAAGTTGAATTGTGCTACCAATCCCACGAGCAATCGACTGCTTAGAAGCAGAAGCACCCAGCATTGTTGGGTGCATACAGGATAAACAGCAAGTCAGATTTCCTGACTCCAGCCAACCTGGAAACTATATTTTCAGGGCCCTGATAACATCCAGCAACTTGGAGTCCTCCAAGTCCCTAGTAGCCGCAGGTACCACAATAAGCTGGTTCAGGTGAAACGCTGACACCACCTTAAGGAGAAACTGGGGACGAGTCCGCAGCTTTGCTCTGTCCGAATGGACAATCAGATATGGCTTTGTGAGATAAAGCCGCCAATTCTGACACTCGCCTGGCCGAGGCCAGGACCAACAGCATGGTCATTTTCCATGTGAGATATATCAAATCCACAGATTTGAGTTGTTTAAACCAATGTGATTTTTTAGGAATCCCAAAACTACGTTGAGATCGCCCAGTGCCACTGGAGACATCAAAGGGGCTGTATATGCAGTACTCCCTTAACAACTTCTGGACTTCAGGAACTGAAGCCAATTTCTTTCTGGAAGAAAATCAACAGGCCGAAATTTGAACCTTAATGGACCCAATTTGAGACCCATAGACACTCCTGTTTGCAGGAAATGTAGAAATTAACCTAGTTGAAATTCTTCCGTGGAGCCTTCCTGGACTCACACCCTGGCACATATTTTCACCTAAGTGGTGATAATGTTGTGCGGTCACCTCCTTCCTGGCTCTGACCAGGGTAGGGATGACCTCTTCCGGAATGCCTCTTTCCCTTAGGATCCGGCGTTCACCCGCCTTGGCGTCAACGCAGCTGCGGTAAGTCCCGGAACAGACACGGTTCTTGCCGAATCAAGACCCTTCTTAGTATCTCTTGAAGTTCCGGGAACCAAGTCCTTCTTGGCCAAACCGGAGCCACGAGTATAGTTCTTACTCCTCTCCTTCCTATCATTTTCAATACATTGGGTATGAAAAGCAGAGGATGGAACACATACACCGACTGGTACACCGACGGTGTTACCAGAGCGTCCCAGCTATTGCCTGAGTGTCTCTTGACCTGGCGCTTCAGGTGGGACGCCATCATAACCACCTTTGGTCTTTCCCAACGGTTTACAATCATGTGGAAACTTCCAGATTAAGTTTCCACTTTTCCGGGTGGAATTCATTTATGCTGAGGAAATCTTCCCAGTTGCCCACTCCCGGAATGAACACTGCTGACAGTGTTATCACATGATTTTCCGCCCAGCGAAGAATCCTTGCTGTCATTGCCCTCCTGCTTCTTGTGTCGCCCCGTCTGATAACGTGGGCGACCGCCATGATGATGTCCTACTGGATCAGCACCGGTTGACTTTGAAGCAGGAGTCTTCCTAGGCTCAGAGCATTGTAAATTGCCCTTAGCTCCAGTATATTCATGTGGAGAGAAGTCTCCAGACTTGACCACACTTCCTTGGAAATTTTTTCCCTGTGTGACTACTCCCCAGCCTCTCAGGCTGGTATCCGTGGTCCCCAGAACACAGTCCTGAATGCTGAGTGTGCTGCCCTCTAAAAGATGAGCACTCTGCAGCCCCCACAGAAGAGACACCCTTGTCCTTGGAGACAGGATTATCCGCTGATGCATCTGAAAATGCGATCCGGACCATTCGTCCAGCAAATCCCCTGAGATCTGCCGAATGGAATCGCTTCGTAAGAAGCCACCATTTTTCCCAGGACTCCTGTGCATTGATGCACTGATACTTGGCCTGGTTTTAGGAGGTTTCTGACTAGGTCGAATAACTCCTTGGCTTTTTCCTCCCGGAGGAACACCTTTTTCTGGACTATGCCCAGAATCATTCCTAGGAACAGCAGACGTATCGTCGGAAAACAGCTGCGATTCTTGGAATATTTAGAATCCAGTCGTGCTGTCGTAGAACTACTTTAGATAGTGCTCTTCCGACCTCCAACTGTTCTCTGGAACTTGCCCTTTTCAGGATATCGTCCAAGTAAGGGATAATTTAGATGCCTTTTTTCTTTGAAGAAACATCTTTTCGGCCATTACCTTGGTAAAAGGCCCGGGGTGCCGTGGATAATTCAAACGGCATCGTCTGAAACTGATATTGACAGTTCTGTACCACGAACCAGAGGTACCCTTGTTGAGAAGGGCAAATTTGGACATGGAGGTAATCCTTGATGTCCAGGGACACCATATAGTCCCCTTTTTTCCGGTTCGCTATCACTGCTCTGAGTGACTCCATCTCGATTTGAACCTTTTATGTAAGTGTTCAAAGATTTCAGTTTAGACTATGTCTCACCAAGCCGTCTGGCTTCAGTACCACAATATAGTGTGGAAAAATAATACCCTTTTCCTTGTTGTAGGAGGGGTACTTTGATTATCACCTGCTGGATATACAGCTTGTGAATTGTTTCCAATGCTGCCTCCCTGTCGGAGGGAGCCGTTGGTAAAGCAGACTTCAGAAACCTGCGAGGAGAAGATGTCTCGACTCTCCAATCTGTACCCCTGGGATAATACTTGTACTATCTAGGGGTCAACCTGCGAGTGATCCCACTGCGCGCTGAGACTCTTGAGACTACCCCCCCACCTTGAGTCCGCTTGCACGGCCCCAGCGTCATGCTGAGGACTTGGCAGACGCGGTGGAGGGCTTCTTTTCCTGGGAAGGGGCTGCCTGCTGCAGTCTACTTCCCTTACCTCTATGTCTGGGCAGATATGACTGGCCTTTTGCCTGCATGCCCTCATGGGAAAGGAAGGATTGAGGCTGAAAAGACGGTGTCTTTTTCAGCTGAGATGTAACTTGGGGTAAAAAGGTTGGATTTCCCAGCTGTTGCCGTGGTCCCCAGGTCCGATGGACCGACCCCAACTAACTCCTTCCCTTTATACGGCAATACTTCCATGTGCCGTATGGGATCTGTATCACCTGACCACTGTCGTGTCCATGACATCTTCTGGGTGATATGGACAACGTACTTATCTTGATGCCAGAGAGCAAATATCCCTCTGTGCATCTCACGTACATATATATAGAATGCATCCTATTAAATGCTCTATATGAATAAAATATTTTCAGTCAGGGAATCCGACCAAGCCAACCCAGCACTGCATCTCCAGGCTGATGGCGATCGCTGGTCGCAGTATAACCACCGTATGTGTGTATATACTTTTTAGGATATCTTTCCAGCTTCCTATCAGCTGGCTCCTTGAGGGCGGCCGTATCTGGAGACGGTAACGCCACTTGATAAGCGTGTGAGCGCCTTATCACCCTAAGGGGTGTTTCCCAACGCGCCCTAATTTCTGGCGGGAAAGGGTATAACGCCAATATTTGCTATCGGGGTAACCCCTTATTTTATCTGATTCAGGAAAAACTACAGGTAGTTTTTTCACTCCCACATAATACCCTTTTTTGTGGTACTTGTAGTATCAGAAATATGCAACACCTCCTTCATTGCCCTTAACGTGTGGCCCTAATGAGAAATACGTTTGTTTATTCACCGTCGACACTGGATTCAGTGTCCGTGTCTGTGTCTGTGTCGACCGACTGAGGTAAATGGGCGTTTTTAACGCCCCTGACGGTGTTTCTGAGACGCCTGGACCGGTACTAATAGTTTGTCGGCCGTCTCACGTCGTCAACCGACCTTGCAGCGTGTTGACATTCTCACGTAATTCCCTAAATAAGCCATCCATTCCGGTGTCGACTCCCTAGAGAGTGACATCACCATTACAGGCAATTTCTCCGCCTCCTCACCAACATCGTCCTCATACATGTCGACACACACGTACCGACACACAGCACACACACCGGGAATGCTCTGACAGAGGACAGGACCCACACTAGCCCTTTGGGGAGACAGAGGGAGAGTTTGCCAGCACACACCAAAACGCTATAAATATATAGGGACAACCTTATATAAGTGTTTTCCCTTATAGCATCTTTATATATATCTCAATATCGCCAAAATCAGTGCCCCCCCTCTCTGTTTTAACCCTGTTTCTGTAGTGCAGTGCAGGGGAGAGCCTGGGAGCCTTCTCTCCAGGCTTTCTGTGAGAGAAAATGGCGCTGTGTGCTGAGGAGATAGGCCCCGCCCCTTTTTCGGCGGGCTCGTCTCCCGCTATTTAGTGAATCTTGGCAGGGGTTAAATATCTCCATATAGCCTCTGGGGGCTATATGTGAGGTATTTTTCGCCAAAAAAGGTTTTCATTTGCCTCCCAGGGCGCCCCCCTCCCAGCGCCCTGCACCCTCAGTGACTGCCGTGTGAAGTGTGCTGAGAGGAAAATGGCGCACAGCTGCCGTGCTGTGCGCTACCTTTAGAAGACTGCAGGAGTCTTCAGCCGCCGATTCTGGACCTCTTCTTACTTCAGCATCTGCAAGGGGGCCGGCGGCGCGGCTCCGGTGACCATCCAGGCTGTACCTGTGATCGTCCCTCTGGAGCTGATGTCCAGTAGCCAAGAAGCCAATCCATCCTGCACGCAGGTGAGTTCACTCCTTCTCCCCTAAGTCCCTCGTTGCAGTGATCCTGTTGCCAGCAGGACTCACTGTAAAATAAAAAACCTAAGCTAAACTTTCTCTAAGCAGCTCTTTAGGAGAGCCACCTAGATTGCACCCTTCTCGGCCGGGCACAAAAATCTAACTGGAGTCTGGAGGAGGGTCATAGGGGGAGGAGCCAGTGCACACCACCTGATCGGAAAGCTTTACTTTTTGTGCCCTGTCTCCTGCGGAGCCGCTATTCCCCATGGTCCTTTCAGGAACCCCAGCATCCACAAGGACGATAGAGAAAACACACTTAATGATAACTACTTAGTTCAACTAATTGAGGAACCAACTAGGTACAATGCAATTTTAGACCTGGTATTAACAAACAATGGGGATTTGGTATCAGGTATTATAGTAGGGGAACCCATAGGAACAGCGACCACAATATGGTCACATTCAATATCAGTTTTCATAAACAGCCCTATACTGGCTCAACTAGGACTCTAAACTTTAGCAAAGCGAATTTTGAAAAGATGAGGGTATTTTTCAGTGATATTGAATGGGAAGTGTCACGATCTAGGTAATTCCTTATCAGTATTTGCCTTCCAAATGCCTCCTGAGACTGTCCCAGTGTTCCAAGCCTGGATTCCATCTGCACTGTCTGCATGCAGCACACTGCATCTCATTGTCTCAAATCTCTTTACTGTGATTCTGGGAGCTTCATGGTTAAAGCTCACATTCAAGTTACAAACAATCTTTCCCTCCAAAAGCTAACATGGGCGCAGCCATGTTTTCCTAGTCACATGTTACTTTTCAGCCTATCAGCTGCACTCTGTCTCAGCCTAATTATCCAGCAGCTGCACTCTAGACTCTGCTTAATCAGCCAGCCAATCCCTGCTTCCCATCAGGTATAAATATCCTGTTCCTGGGGTGGAAAGATGTCAGTGCTTCAATTGTCTTCAGTGATTCCAGTGTGCAGTTCTCCCATGGAATTTCTCTGCAGTACAGCCCGACTCCCTGGTGATTACACTCTGCAGTGTAACCCGACACTCCAGTGATTAACCCTCTACAGTCTACCCTGATTCACCTGTGTCTGAACTCCGGCTTTCCAGCAGCCATTCTCCAGATTCTTCTACAGCTCTCCAGCGATCCCCAGCATCACTTCATGCTTCACCTGTGCTTCTAAGTACAATAGTGCATTTCTATCTGCGAACCCCAGCTTCACTCAAAGCTTACCAACGATCCCAAAGTAACCATCTGTGTTCCGTCATCGATACCAAGTATTTCTCTGAACTGTTTTTCCTATTACCAGTACCAAGTCATCAGTATTCCTCTGAACTGTGTTTAATAAAACCTTTGAACTTTCCCTTGTTGTCATGGTCACGCCTTCGGGCATTTGTTCTAAAGGTTCCCTGCATGTCCAAGAACCCTGTACTGCCTCCCAGGTACACATATACCTCAGCCCCTACAACTGAGGCTTCCCCCTGGTCAGCACCAGCCCTCAGTTGTGACAGGAAGGTTTGTTTTTAGGAAAAAATACTACGGAGAAATGGGAGGTACTAAAATTCCTGCTAGCTAAAAATACACTCAAATTTATTCCTACGGGCAGCAAAAAAAGGAATAAACATCATAAACCGATGTGGCTTAACAAAAAGATAAAGGAACTTATGGGCAAGAAAAGGAGAGCATTTAAAAAATACAAATCTGACGGAGAAGCAGAGTCATTTCAGCACTATAAGGAATGTAACAAAACATTCAAAAAGGAAATAAGAGCGGCTAAAGTAGAAACTGAAAAACTAGTAGCAAAGGAAAGCAAAGCGAATCCCAAAAAAATCTTTAAATACATTAATAGCAAGAAATTAAAGGAGAGTGTAGGCCCTTTAAAAGAAAAGTTGGGAGTCTTAAGCAAAAATGATAATGATATAGCGGACACACTAAATGAGTTTTTTTCAACAGTATTTACTAGGGAGGACCCAATTCAGGGACTAACACATAATCTCAATAATGAGAATATCCCACTGATAGGTACTTATTTATGCAAGGAAGTAGTCTGTGACCGATTAAAACATTTAAAGATTAATAAGTCACCAGGTCCCGATGGTATTCACCCAAGGGTTCTAATGGAGCTTCACTCTGAACTTGCAAAACCGCTATTTTTGATCTTTAAGGATTCAGTAATATCAGGTATGGTTCCCAAAGACTGGCGTATAGCGGAAGTAGTGCCTATATTCAAAAAGGGAAGTAAAGCTGAACCAGGTAATTATAGACCAGTTAGTCTTACATCTATAGTGGGGGAAGTATTGGAAGGTATTCTAAGAGATAGTATTCAGAAGTTCCTTGAAGTCAATAAGGTCATTAATAGGAATCAACATGGGTTTATGAAGGACAGATCATGTCAAACCAATTTACTTGGCTTTTATGAAACAGTAAGCGCAAACCTAGATCAGGGTAAAGAAGTGGATGTAATCTTTTTAGATTTTGCCAAAGCATTCGACACTGTACCACACATGAGACTTATCTACAAGCTACAAGAAACAGGGCTAGGAAGCACAATATGCACTTGGGTCAAAAACTGGTTAGATAATAGGGAGCAGCGCGTTGTGGTTGATGGATCTTTTTCAACTTGGACTGAAGTGCTAAGTGGTGTGCCGCAAGGCTCAGTATTAGGACCACTATTGTGCAATATTTTCATTAACGACCTATGGTCTAGAGAGCATGGTGTCAATTTTTGCAGACGATACCAAATTGTGTAAAGTTATAAATGCGGAGGGGGATGCTGAGTCGCTTCAGAACGACTTAGTTAAATTAGAAGCTTGTGCAGCGAAATGGAGAATGCGCTTCAATACAGACAAGTGTAAGGTAATGCACTGTGGTAACAAGAACAAAAATAACACCTACCTACTAAATGGGGTAAAATTAGGGGATTCTGTACTGGAAAAGGACTTAGGTGTCCTCATAGATAGCAAACTAAGCAGTAGTACCCAAAGTAGGACTGCAGCAAAGAAGGCTAATAAGATATTAGCATGCATAAAACGGGGAATTGATGCTAGGGACGAGAGTATTATACTCCTGTTATATAAATCACTTGTGAGGCCACACCTTGAATACTGTGTACAATTCTGGGCACCTTACTACAAAAAGGATATCCTGGAGCTAGAAAAGGTTCAAAGGCGGGCGACCAAACTAATTAAGGGTATGGAGACACTGGGATACGAGGAAAGGCGTGCAAGACTAGGCGTGTTTACACTGGAAAAGAAGAGATTAAGAGGGGACATGATCAACATTTACAAATATATAAGGGGACATTATACAGATCTTGGGCAGGACCTGTTTTTGGATAGATCAACACAGAGAACTCGTGGACACTCGCTCAGGTTAGAGGAGAGGAGATTCCGCACAATACGGCGTAAAGGCTTTTTTACAATAAGGACGATACGTGTTTGGAATTCCCTGCCTGAGGGAGTTGTAATGGCAGACTCCGTCAACACCTTTAAGAATGGGTTAGATAAATTCCTAATGGATAAGGATATCCAGGGTTACGGGGAATAGTCACGCACTATGGTTATTATAAAAAAGAGGGGTAAAACGTAACGGCAGTCATCAACTTAAGTCAAAATTTTCTACAAAATAATCGTGCATAGGAGACCACAAATAGGTTGAACTCGATGGACAATTGTCTTTTTTCAACCTTAGATACTATGTTACTATGTTACCTATGTGTTAACGCGCGATAATGGTAAATTTACCAGGGCGAGATAAAGGGTCTCTTACTGAATAGCCTCAGCCGTTAAAGTCCTTAAGCTACCACCCTTTTTCAGCACTGGTAAATGAACGGGGCTCATTGAATTCCCCCTTAATGCAGTGTTGCTACTGGTATAAAGGTCACATGTAGCATCTAACACGCAGGCTGGGCCCCACATAGCACGCTGTAACTGGAAAGTTTTGTAGTAATTTACATATGTGGAGAAGACAGGCCATGAAGGAGGATGAGGAGGTTTCGCATGGCAGCCATAATAAAGGTAATTTGTGAAAAGCAAAAATAAGATTTTAAACCTACCGGTAAATCTTTTTCTCCTAGTCCGTAGAGGATGCTGGTGACTCCGTAAGGACCATGGGGTATAGACGGGCTCCGCAGGAGACATGGGCACTATAAAGAACTTTAGAATGGGTGTGCACTGGCTCCTCCCGCTATGCCCCTCCTCCAGACCTCAGTTAGAGAAACTGTGCCCTGAGGAGACGGACAGTACGAGGAAAGGATTTTTGTTAATCTAAGGGCAAGATTCATACCAGCCCACACCATCCACACCGTATAACATGGAATATACGCAACCAGTTAACAGTATGAACAAAACAGTATCAGCCCGAGACTGATCAAAACTGTAACATAACCCTTATGTAAGCAAAAACTATATACAAGTATTGCAGAATTTAGTCCGCACTGGGACGGCGCCCAGCATCCTCTACGGACTAGGAGAAAAAGATTTACCGGTAGGTTTAAAATCTTATTTTCTCTTACATCCTAGAGGATGCTGGGGACTCCGTAAGGACCATGGGGATTATACCAAAGCTCCAGACCGGGCGGGAGAGTGCGGATGACTCTGCAGCACCGATTGAGCAAACATGAGGTCCTCATCAGCCAGTGTATCAAACTTGTAGAATTTGGCAAAAGTGTTTGAACCCGACCAAGTCGCCGCTCGGCAAAGTTGTAATGCCGAGACGCCTCGGGCAGCCGCCCAAGAAGATCCCACCTTCCTAGTGGAATGGGCCTTTACAGAATTTGGTAACGGCAATCCAACCGTAGAATGAGCCTGCTGAATCGTGTTACAGATCCAGCGAGCAATAATCTGCTTAGAAGCAGGAGCGCCAACCTTGTTGGCTGCATACAGGACAAACAGAGCCTCTGTTTCCCTAACCTGAGCCGTCCTGGCTACATAAATTTTTAAGGCCCTGACTACATCAAGGGACTTGGAATCCTCCAAGTCCCCCGTAGCCACAGGTACCACAATAGGTTGGTTCATATGAAACAATGAAACCACCTTAGGCAAAAATTGAGAACGAGTCCTCAACTCTGCTCTATCCACATAGAAAATCAGATAGGGGCTTCTGTGAGACAAAGCCGCCAATTCGGACACCCGCCTTGCAGATGCCAAGGCCCACAACATGACCACCTTCCAAGTGAGAAAATTTAATACTACCGTTTGAAGAGATTCAAACCAGTGAGATTTTAAGAACTGTAACACCACGTTAAGGTCCCATGGTGCCACTGGAGGCACAAAAGGAGGCTGTATGTGCAACACTCCCTTTACAAAAGTCTGGACTTCCGGGAGAGAAGCCAATTCTTTCTGAAAGAAAATTGATAGGGCCGAAATCTGTACCTTAATGGAGCCTAATTTCAGGCCCATATCCACTCCTGTCTACAGAAAGTGGAGAAAACGGCCCAGATGGAAATCTTCCATAGGAGCATTCTTGGCCTCACATCAAGATACATACTTTCTCCAGATACGGTGATAATGCTTCACCGTCACCTCCTTCCTAGCCCTTATCAGAGTAGGGATGACTTCTTCCGGAATGCCTTTTCCAGCTAGGATTCGGTGTTCAACCGCCATGCCGTCAAACGTAACCGCGGTAAGTCTTGGAACACGCAGGGCCCCCTGTTGCAACAGGTCCTCTCTGAGAAGAAGAGGCCACGGATCTTCTGTGAGCATTTCCTGAAGATCTGAATACCAGGCCCTTCGAGGCCAATCCGGAACAATGAGTATTGTCCGCACTCTTTTTCGTCTTATGATTCTCAATATCTTGAGTTGAGTGGAAGAGGAGGAAACACATAGACCGACCGAAACACCCATGTTGTCACCAAGGCGTCCACCGCTACTGCCTGAGGGTCCCTTGACCTGACACAATACCTCCGAAGCTTTTTGTTGAGGCGTGACACCATCATGTCTATTTGAGGAAGTCCCCAATGACTTGTTAACTCTGCAAAAACTTCTTAGTGCTGGAGGATCAAGCTCTGCCCCCTCAGCGGCGGGCTTCAGTCCCGCTCAATTTTACAATACAAGCGGGGGATTATTTAATATACTGCCTCCGCAGTATATATATATATATATATATGTCAGCCAGTCCCTTGAGGTTTGTTATTGCTGCCCAGGGCACCCCCCCTGCGCTCTGCACCCTTCAGTGTCCGCTGTGTGTGTGTGTGTGTGTGTGTGTGTGTGTGTGTGGAGCAATGGCGCGCAGCATTACCTCAGAGAAGATCTGAAGTCTTCAGCCGCCTTTGAAGTCTTCTTTCTTCTAATACTCACCCGGCTTCTATCTTCCGGCTCTGTGAGGACGGCGGCGCGGCTCCAGGACGAACGGCGAGGGTGAGACCTGCGTTCCGACCCTCTGTAGCTAATGGTGTCCAGTAGCCTAAGAAGCGGAGCCTATCATTAAAGTAGGTCTGCTTCTCTCCCCTCAGTCCCATGAGGCAGGGAGCCTGTTGCCAGCAGTGCTCCCTGAAAATAAAAACCTAACAAAATTATTTTTCAGAGAAAATAAGATTTTACTCACCGGTAAATCTATTTCTCGTAGTCCGTAGTGGATGCTGGGACTCTGTAAGGACCATGGGGAATAGCGGCTCCGCAGGAGACTGGGCACAACTAAAGAAAGCTTTAGGACTACCTGGTGTGCACTGGCTCCTCCCACTATGACCCTCCTCCAGACCTCAGTTAGGATACTGTGCCCGGAAGAGCTGACACAATAAGGAATGATTTTGAATCCCGGGTAAGACTCATACCAACCACACCGTATAACTCGTGATACTATACCCAGTTAACAGTATGAAATATAACTGAGCCTCTCAACAGATGGCTCAACAATAACCCTTTAGTTAGGCAATAACTATAAACAAGTATTGCAGACAATCCGCACTTGGGATGGGCGCCCAGCATCCACTACGGACTACGAGAAATAGATTTACCGGTGAGTAAATTCTTATTTTCTCTGACGTCCTAAGTGGATGCTGGGACTCCGTAAGGACCATGGGGATTATACCAAAGCTCCCAAACGGGCGGGAGAGTGCGGATGACTCTGCAGCACCGAATGAGCAAACTCTAGGTCCTCCTTAGCCAGGGTATCAAACTTGTAGACTCTTATAAAAATGTTTTAACCCGACCAAGTAACAGCTCGGCAAAGTTGTAAAGCCGAGACCCCTCGGGCAGCCGCCCAAGAAGAGCCCACTTTCCTCGTGGAATGGGCTTTTACAGATTTAGGTTGCGGCAGTCCAGCCGCAGAATGTGCAAGTTGAATCGTGCTACAGATCCAGCGAGCAATAGTCTGCTTAGAAGCAGGAGCACCCAGCTTGTTGGGTGCATACAGGAGAAATAGCGAGTCAGTTTTCCTGACTCCAGCTGTCCTGGAAACATATACTTTTCAGGGCCCTGACTTCGTCCAGTAATTTGGAATCCTCCAAGTCCCAAGTAGCCGCAGGCACCACAATAGGTTGGTTCACATGAAAAACTGATACCACCTTAGGAAGGAATTGGGAACGAGTCCTCAATTCCGCCTTATCCATATAAAATACAGATAAGGGCTTTTGTATGACAAAGCCGCCAATTCTGATACACGCCTGGCCGACGCCAAGGCCAACAGCATGACCACTTTCCACGTGAGGTATTATAGCTCCACGGATTTAAGTGGCTCAACCCAATGCGACTTCAGGAAATCCAACACCACGTTGAGATCCCACAGTGCCACTGGAGGCACAAACGGGGGCTGACTATGCAGCACTCCCTTAACGAAAGTCTGAACTTCAGGCAGTGAAGCCAGTTCTATTTTGGAAGAAAATCGATAGAGCCGAAATCTGGACCTTAATGGAACCCAATTTTAGGCCCATAGTCACCTCTGACTGTAGGAAGTGCACAAATCGACCTAGCTGAAATTTCTCCTTTGGGGCCTTCCTGGCCTCACAGCACGCAACATATTTCCGCCATATGCGGTGATAATGGTTTGCGTTCACTTCTTTCCTTGCTTTAAATAGCGTAGGGATAACTTCCTCCGGAATGCCCTTTTCCTTCAGGATCCGGCGTTCAACCGCCATGCCGTCAAACGCAGCCGCGGTACGTCTTGGAACAGACAGGCCCCCTGCTGCAGCAGGTCCTGTCTGAGCGGCAGAGGCCATGGGTCCTCTGAGATCATTTCTTGGAGTTCTGGTTACCAACCTCTTCTTGGCCAACCCGGAACAATGAGTATAGTTCTTACTCCTCTCCTTATTATTCTCATTACCCTGGGTAAGAGAGGCAGAGAAGGGAACACATACACCGACTGGTACACCCACGGTGTTACCAGAGCGTCCACATCTATCGCCTGAGGGTCCCTTGACCTGGCGCAATATCTTTGTAGCTTTTTGTTGAGGCGGGACGCCATCATGTCCACCTGTGGCCTTTCCCAATGGTGTACAATCATTTGGAAGACTTCTGGATGAAGTCCCCACTCTCCCGGGTGGAGGTCGTGTGTTCTGAGAAAGTCTGCTTCTCAGTTGTCCACTCCGGGAATGAACACTGCTGACAGTGCCAACACATGATTTTCCGCCCATCGGAGAATCCTTGTGGCTTCTGCCATCGCCATCCTGCTTCTTGTGCCGCCCTGTCGGTTTACATGAGCGACCGCCGTGATGTTGTCTGACTGGATCAGCACCGGCCGGTGTTGAAGCAGGGGTCTAGCCTGACTTAGGGCATTGTAAATGGCCCTTAGTTCCAGAATATTTATGTGTAGGGAAGTCTCCTGACTTTTCCATAGCCTTGGAAATTTCTTCCCTGTGTGACTGCCCCCCAGCCTCGAAGGCTGGCATCCGTGGTCACCAGGACCCAGTCCTGTATGCCGAATCTGCGGCCCCCTAGAAGATGAGCACTCTGCAGCCACCACAACAGCGACACCCTGGCCCTTGGAGACAGGGTTATCCGCCGATGCATCTGAAGATGCGACCCGGACCACTTGTCCAACAGATCCCACTGGAAAATCCTTGCATGGGATCTGGCGAATGGAATTTCTTCGTAAGAAGCTACCATCTTTCCCAGGGCTCGCGTGCATTGATGCACCGACACCTGTATTTGTATTAGGAGGTCTCTGTCTAGAGACGACAACTCCTTGGACTTCTCCTCCGGGAGAAACCCTTTTTATCCTGTTCTGTGTCCAGAACCATACCCAGGAACAGTAGACGCGTCGTAGGAACCAGCTGCGACTTTGGAATATTCAGAATCCAGCCGTGCTGTTGTAGCACTTCCCGAGATAGTGCTACTCCGACGAACAACTGCTCCCTGGACCTCGCCTTTATAAGGAGATCGTCCAAGTACGGGATAATTATTTCGGCCATTACCTTGGTAAATACCTCGGTGCCGGGGACAGACCAACGGCAACGTCTGGAATTGGTAGTGACAATCCTGTACCACAATTTTGAGGTACTCCTGGTGAAGAGGGTAAATAGGGACATGCAGGTAAGCATCCTTGATGTCCAGTGATACCATGAAATTCTCCAGGCTTGCAATAATCGCCCTGAGCGATTCCATTTTGAACTTGAACCTTCGTATATAAGTGTTCAAGGATTTCAATTTTAGAATGGGTCTCACCGAACCGTCTGGTTTCGGTACCACAACATTTTGGAATAGTAACCCCGGCCTTGTTGAAGGAGGGGTACCTTGATTTCACCTGCTGGAAGTACAGCTTGTGAAGTGCCGCCAGTACTACCTTTCTCCGAGGTAACGGCGAGGGGGAGTCGCCTCGAACTCCAGCCTGTATCCCTGTGATACTATTTGCAGAACCTAGGGATCCACCTGTGGGCAAGCCCACTGGTCCCTGAAGTTCCCGAGACGCGCCCCCACCGCACCTGTCTCCACCTGTGGAGCCCCAGCGTCATGCGGTGGACTCAGAGGAAGCGGGGGAAGATTTTTGATCCTGGGAACTGGCTGTCTGGTGCAGCTTTTTCCTTCTTCCCTTGTCTCTGTGCAGAAAGGAAGCGCCTTTGACCCGCTTGCTTTTCTGAAGCCGAAAGGACTGTACCTGAAAATACGGTGCTTTCTTAGGCTGTGAGGAAACCTGAGGTAAAAAAAATTTCTTCCCAGCTGTTGCTGTGGATACGAGGTCCCAGAGACCATCCCCAAACAATTCCTCACCCTTATAAGGCAGAATCTCCATGTGCCTTTTAAAGGCAGCATCACCTGTCCACTGCCGGGTTTCTAATACCCTCCTGGCAGAATGGACATTGCATTAATTCTGGATGCCAGCCGGCAAATATCCCTCTGTGCATCCTTCATATATAAGACGACGTCTTTAATATGCTCTATGTTAACAAAATATTATCCCTGTCTAGGGTATTAATATTATCTGACAGGGTATCAGACCACGCTGCAGCAGCACTATTTATGCTGAGGCAATTGCAGGTCTCAGTATAGAACCTGAGTGTGTATATACAGACTTCAGGATAGCCTCCTGCTTTTTATCAGCAGGCTCCTTCAAGGTGGCCGTATCCTAAGACGGCAGTGCCACCTTTTTTGACAAACGTGTGAGCGCCTTATCCACCCTAGGGGATATCTCCCAACGTGACCTATCCTCTGGCGGGAAAGGGTACGCCATCAGTAACTTTTTAGAAATTACCAGTTTCTTATCGGGGGAACCCACGCTTCTTTACACACTTCATTCACTCATCTGATGGGGGAACAAAACACTGGCTGCTTTTTCTCCCCAAAAATAAAACCCCTTTTATGTGGTACTTGGGTTCATGTCACAAATGTGTAACACATTTTTCATTGCCGAGATCATGTAACGGATGTTCCTAGTGGATTGTGTATATATCTCAACCTCGTCGACACTGGAGTCAGACTCCGTGTCGACATCTGTGTCTGCCATCTGAGGTAACGGGCGTTTTTTTGAGCCCCTGATGGCCTTTGAGACGCCTGGGCAGGCGCGGGCTGAGAAGCCGGCTGTCCCACAGCTGTTACGTCATCCAGCCTTTTATGTAAGGAGTTGACATTGTCGGTTAATACCTTCCACCCTATCCATCCACTCTGGTGTCGGCCCCACAGGGGGCGACATCCCATTTATCGGCCTCTGCTCCGCCTCCACGTAACCTTCCTCATCCAACATGTCGACACAGCCGTACCGACACACCGCACACACACAGGGAATGCTCTGACTGAGGACAGGACCCCACAAAGTCCTTTGGGGAGACAGAGAGAGAGTATGCCAGCACACACCAGAGCGCTATATAATGCAAGGATTAACACTATAACTGAGTGATTTTTCCCCCAATAGCTGCTTGTATACACATATTGTGCCTAAATTTAGTGCCCCCCCCTCTCTTTTTAACCCTTTGAGCCTGAAAACTACAGTGCAGAGCCTGGGGAGCTGTCTTCCAGCTGCACTGTGAAGAAAAAATGGCGCCAGTGTGCTGAGGGAGTTAGCCCCGCCCCTTTTTCGGCGGACTTTTCTCCCGCTTTTTTCAGGAATTCTGGCAGGGGTAATTTATCACATATATAGCCCTGGGACTATATATTGTGATGATTTGCCAGCCAAGGTGTCTTATATTGCCCTCAGGGCGCCCCCCCCCCCAGCACCCATCAGTGACCGGAGTGTGAGGTGTGCATGAGGAGCAATGGCGCACAGCTGCAGTGCTGTGCGCTACCTTGTTGAAGACCGAGGTCTTCTGCCGCCGATTTTCCGGACCACTTCTTGCTTCTGGCTCTGAAACGGGGACGGCGACGCGGCTCCAGGACCGAACGATCGAGGTCGGGTCCTGTGTTCGATCCCTCTGGAGCTAATGGTGTCCAGTAGCCTAAGAAGCCCAAACTATCTCCAGTCAGGTAGGATCACTTCTTCTCCCCTTAGTCCCTCGCTGCAGTGAGTCTGTTGCCAGCAGATCTCACTGTAAAATAAAAAACCTAAAATATACTTTCTTTCTAGGAGCTCAGGAGAGTCCCTAGTGTGCATCCAGCTCAGCCGGGCACAAGATTCTAACTGAGGTCTGGAGGAGGGTCATAGTGGGAGGAGCCAGTGCACACCAGGTAGTCCTAAAGCTTTCTTTAGTTGTGCCCAGTCTCCTGCGGAGCCGCTATTCCCCATGGTCCTTACGGAGTCCCAGCATCCACTTAGGACGTCAGAGAAACTCAGGAGAGTTCCCCTGTAGTGCACCCAGTTTCCTCTGGGCACAGGATCTAACTGAGGTTTGGAGGAGGGCCATAGAGGGAGGAGCCAGTGCACACCCATTCTAAAGTTCTTTATAGTGCCCATGTCTCCTGCGGAGCCCGTCTATACCCCATGGTCCTTACCGAGTTCCCAGCATCCTCTAGGACGTAAGAGAAATATATGAATGCATAGACTTTTTATATTTGTACAAATGCAAATAAATGTCCGCCTGGCACATCTGTGTCATAGTCCAGTTTCTGCAACTGCAACACAACAGTCATTCTGTGTGTGTACATGCATAGAATTCACAAAGAAAAAATAAATAAAATATAAACCTTACTGCAAAGCCTACGTGACTTAGGACAGTGGTAACTTGATATAGGGCCCAATTCAGACCTGATCGCAACAGCAAACTTTCTCTCTAATGGGCAAAACCACGTGCACTGCAGGTGGGGCAGATGTAACATGGGCAGAGAGTGTAAGATTTGGGTGGGGTGTTCTCAAACTGAAATCTAAATTGTAGTGTAAAAATAAAGCAGCCAGTATTTACCCTGCACAGAAACAATATAACCCACCCAAATGTAACTCTCTCTGCACATGTTATATCTGCCCTACCTACATGGTTTTACCCATTACAGAAAGATTTTGCGATCAGGTCTGAATTAGATCCATAGTTCAAGGGACGGACGTGCAGCCATCCAACCCTCCAAAGACCCGCTTCCTCCAATCCAGCAGTCTCTTTATTTTTTGAGAGAGAGAGTGAGTGTGTGTGTGTGTAAGTAAAAGAAAAACACCACACCATCGGTTCTTCACTACTTGATGACAAAGAACACTGCATTGCTGCCATTGAATGGATCAGTCTTTATCAGACCAAAACCATTGATGGTTTGCAAAACATGGACAATGAATGACCACCTCACGTTGCAGATCTCTCACCATGCCCCTCAAATCCCCCCATATGTACATAACACCTTTGTGCTAGTTTGCGATTACCTTCGATACTTCTCCTTCCCCCACAGATCCCTCTATAACCATTCCCATTTCAAAGGTTTCTTCTACTAAATACCTGTGACTAGGGTTACCACCTCATCCCTTTAATTCTGGACACACTAATTACACCGGTTCTGTGGCTGGCTGACTTCAAGACTTCATTTCACCTGGTTTAAATCAACCATAGAACCTGTGTAACTAATATGTGTCCAGAATTAAAGGGATGAGGTAGCAACCCTACCTGTGGCTCATCTCCTATCCATGTTGCCTACTCTATGTTTTTGTGCAAGAATAGGTTCATGAAGTCACAAAAGGGAACTAGTGCTACACTCTCAGAAAACATGTTCAAAGGCGCTGTGACTATGCCAGCGTTGTGTAAAAACCATTAGCGATATTACTTGTGCTCTACTAAAGATACAGGCATCCTTATAGACAGGCTCTAGTTACAGCAAATAGCCCGAGAGCTTGCACTGATCAATTTGATGTGCAGCACTTGTACGAGTCTGAATCTGTATACGAGGTGCTACAATGCAGCAGCTGTAGCTTTTTCTCATGCAAAATCCCATCACGCTTCGACTGCGACTTTGTATCTTTGTATCGGTTTAAAACTAGTTCCCATGCAGTTACAGCCCTGCATCTCCTGCACGCTGTGAGTGGTGTTTCGCCGCATCTGTGATGTGAATAAGATGCTAAAAAGCAAAGAAAAAGACTGTATGGCTCAGTCACGTCGGCCTTCCCATGGCATATGGAGAATAGGTGCGTAAGGACAGAGCTGTAGCATGATGCAAAGACTTGTAAAGGGATTCATACCCAACGACTAGATTTGAGCAGCAACAAAGTAAATATAAAAACAAAGTGTTGTAAAGCACAACGGGATATGCTTATTGTTAATAAGTGAAAAACCCATTTTAATGCAGCAAAATGATGCATGTGGGACGCCAAAGCAGAGTACACAATAAATGTGATGTAACAGAGAGAGACCTTGGACTTTTAGAGTCAGATGATGTGAAGGTCAAGCGTGTAGACAAGCAAACAAAGACAGCAGAACACTTATGTTTACAAGAAGAGGGATGTTATACTGTGACTTTGTATCACCAATCAAACCGCTCCATGATTACTGCGTGTAATTCTTTCACAACACAACTGTCAGAAAACATGTCAGAACTTTATACAACAATGGTGCATGGGATACATAACAGAACACATCACTACAGGCATCAAGAGCTGAAAATAGACAACTTCAAAGAGAGACAGAATTTAAGTTATGTGATAGAAACATTCAAATATATCATAAATTCCTAACCCTTCCCCGCCGAGGCTTTTCTCCCCACTGTACATAGATATCAGCAATTTCTGCCAGAAGACTTACTATTAGGTTGTTTATACCTCCTGAAACCGCAACGAAAATACACCCTAAATGGGCAAATGTTTTTTTGGTTTGTTTTTTAATTAAAACTGCAAAAAAAGTTTACTTTTTTTTTTTTTAAAGTATTTTTTGACCACCAACAACACAGTATAGGATTAATCTACTTTTCCAAAACCGAATAATTATATACAGGTTGAGTATCCCATATCCAAATATTCTGAAATACAGAATATTCTGAAATACGGACTTTTTTGAGTGAGATAGTGAAACCTTTGTTTTTTGATGGCTCAATGTACACAAACTATGTTTAATACACAAAGTTATTAAAAATATTGTATTAAATAACCTTCAGGCTGTGTGTATAAGGTGTATATGAAACAAATGAATTGTGTGAATGTAGACACACTTTGTTTAATGTACAAAGTTATTAAAAATATTGGCTAAAATGACCTTCAGGCTGTGTGTATAAGGTGTATATGAAACATAAATGCATTCTGTGCTTAGACTTGGGTCCCATCACCATGATATCTCATTATGGTATGCAATTACAGATTCCAAAATACGGAAAAATCAGATATCCAAAATACCTCTGGTCCCAAGCATTTTGGATAAGGGATACTCAACCTGTATTCTACTGGTGGTTTTCATAATGACTCATTAAAGGTTGAGTATCCCATATCCAAATATTCAGAAAACACAGAATATTCCGAAATATGGAATTTTTTGAGTGAGACTGAGATAGTGAAACCTTTGTTTTCTGATGTCTCAATGTACACATACTTTGTTTAATGCACAAAGTTATTAAAAAATACTGGCTAAAATTATCTTCAGGCTGTGTGTATAAGGTGTATATGAAACATAAATGCAGTGAGTGCTTAGACTTAGGTCCCATCTCCATGATATCTCATTATGGTATGCAATTATTCTAAAATACGGAAAAATCAGATATCCAAAATACTTCTGGTCCCAAGAATTTTGGATAAGGGATACTCAACCTGTATTTACATTTTTAATGAAATGCTTGAAATGTGTAGGAATAATACGGAAGCCCAACAAGGCGTACTAAGGAGGCGAGTTGCCGTCGCTACAGCTTGGAACCCCAGCAATGGATCCTTAAGCGCCCCAGAAATGACCAATATATTATTCATATCGTTTAGTGTGGAGGTACGGATGATGAACGATGCGAGGCCCACGGTTGTTCATCATTGGTTGTCCGTCATTTTTCAATGCAAGTCAATCTGGACGAGATCGATCATCATTCAGATCGGCCAAATTTCATACATCGCTGAGTGTGTAGGGCTCTTTATCGCGCCCTGGTCGTGCAGATTTCTGTATTTAGCCCTGTGAGGCTTCGAACACAAAACAGCAAGTCCAGAGCTACCATAAGTGAGGCATATAGCTGTACTTACTCATGGGGCGAGTCTAACTGAAAAGACCCCAAAAACCCCTAGATTGCAGAATATTTTTTTTCTTAAGGGTATTTCCTGAATGTGACAGCCACTGACATTGGAGGGAAAGGATGAAAATGTAACATAATGACGGACTATTTAAACAAAGGGCAATAATACAGAGAAGGTTTGGTGAGGATTTATAGTAAATAAACTCCAGAATGCAGGAATAGAACCATAATCCAAAATAGAACCATAATCCAAAAATAAAAAAAGCTACATAACATGCACTCTGCATGCAGGGCTAGCTAGGGGCTGCTGCTCCGGTCTGTAAAGTGAACTCACCTAATTAGCTTGGTTTTTTCTCTGCGTCGTTCCAAATGTAACAATATATCCCTTGAAAGCCACACAAAACATGTGCTCAACTTTACAGACCAGACTGCAGGCCTGAGAGAAGTAGCCAGCTGTGTGGTCAGTGGCATGTCACACTGGACTGTTTACAATCTCCATAGCAACAGTAACAGCCTAAGGTCGGAAGGAGCCAACACTGATATTCTATCCAAGTATCAGACAAGCAAAGGGACATCTGTGATGCCACGCCCATAGATGTGAATGGGGAATGTTGTCCCTTTCACACCGTAGGGATCCTGTGAACATGGAAACCCCTGGAATGATTTCCTATCTACAAAACTGAATTGCAAAAACCCAACATGACACTGCCCATAGGAGGTGGGCGAAGGTGAAATTAAGTTATTTTACAATGTTCTAGTTATTATGTATCAACTGCTATTCCAAGATTACTCATTTGGGCTAGGGCCACACATAGCGGTCAAGCGGGTCTCGTTCAGCGGGACCCGCTTGGCCAGAAGACTGCACATGGGCACCTATGCAGGCGCCCACACATATGCGGCAGTCCCGCCGCATCCAACCGTAGCATGCTGCGGTTGAGCCGGTTGACAGGATGGCGGTATTTCAATATTAACACATACATTTCAATGTATGTGTTTACACAGTACGACTGTGTTCTATTGAAATCCAATCCTGTGCATCACTGGCTGGATCCTGTTAGGCGGCTTCACGCAAAACAGGATCCGTGTGCAAACAAAAAACCACTCCTGGCCGAGCAGGACCCGCTTGGCTGCTATGTGTGGCCCTAGCCTAAAGAAAAAGCATTCTGGGTTGGAAAACGCTCTATGTTCTCCCTCCATTTCATGAATACACTATTCCAGTGGTTCCCAAATTCGGTCCTCAAGGCACCCCAACAGTCCAGGTTTTAGGGATACCCCTGGTTGTGCACGATGTGGTTTCTAGAGACATCTGCAGCATGTGAGGTAGTGTCTGGTGCAAATAAAGGTTAGTGCGGTGGTTCCCAAATGTGGTCCTCAAGGCACCCCAACAGTCCAGGTCCAGTACCCCATGCTTGTGCACAGGTGATTTAATTAGCAACTCGTTCAGTTTGATTATATCATCTTTCCACTGCCAAATACAACCTGTAAGAAGCATCACACATCCTCCGCAGTGCGTAACATGTAAATGTCAATTGGATAGTATAACAATTGTGATGCATATACCTGCGGTAATTGAAAAATGGGCACCGTAGCCATGCAAAAACCTTGCACTTAGCTGGATATGTCCCCTTGCATCATAAGCTGTATAAAGTCAAGAACTGCTGAACTGCCATACTAGAAATCATTACTCAAGATCATTAAATTTAGGAATCCAATAATAAGATTTTACTTACCGATAAATCTATTTCTCGTAGTCCGTAGTGGATGCTGGGGACTCCGTCAGGACCATGGGGATTAGCGGCTCCGCAGGAGACAGGGCACAAAACTAAAGCTTTAGGATCAGGTGGTGTGTACTGGCTCCTCCCCCTATGACCCTCCTCCAAGTCTCAGTTAGGATACTGTGCCCGGACGAGCGTACACAATAAGGAAGGATATTGAATCCCGGGTAAGACTCATACCAGCCACACCAATCACACCGTACAACCTGTGATCTGAACCCAGTTAACAGTATGACAAACGTAGGAGCCTCTGAACAGACGGCTCACAACAATAACAACCCGATTTTTTTGTAACAATAACTATGTACAAGTATTGCAGACAATCCGCACTTGGGATGGGCGCCCAGCATCCACTACGGACTACGAGAAATAGATTTATCGGTAAGTAAAATCTTATTTTCTCTGACGTCCTAAGTGGATGCTGGGGACTCCATCAGGACCATGGGGATTATACCAAAGCTCCCAAACGGGCGGGAGAGTGCGGATGACTCTGCAGCACCGAGTGAGAGAACTCCAGGTCCTCCTCAGCCAGGGTGTGCCCCTGACCAAGTAGCAGCTCAGCAAAGTTGTAAAGCCGAGACCCCTCGGGCAGTCGCCCAAGATGAGCCCACCTTCCTTGTGGAATGGGCATTTATATATTTTGGCTGTGGCAGTCCTGCCACAGAATGTGCAAGCTGAATTGTACTACACATTCAACTAGCAATCGTCTGCTTAGAAGCAAGAGCACCCAGTTTTTTGGGTGCATACAGGATAACAGCAAGTCAGTTTTCCTGACTCCAGCCGTCCTGGAAATCTATATTTTCAGGGCCCTGACAACATCTAGCAACTTGGAGTCCTCCAAGTCTCTAGTAGCCGCAGGTACCACAATAAGCTGGTTCAGATGAAACGCTGACACCACCTTAGGGAGAAACTGGGGACGAGTCCGCAGCTCTGCCCTGTCCGAATGGACAATCAGATATGGGCTTTTGTGAGACAAAGCCGCCAATTCTGACACTCGCCTGGCCGAGGCCAGGGCCAACATCATGGTCACTTTCCATGTGAGATATTTCAAATCCACAGATTTAAGCGGTTTAAACCAACGTGATTTGAGGAATCCCAGGACTACGTTGAGATCCCACAGTGCCACTGGAGGCACAAAAGGGGGTTGTATATGCAGTACTCCCTTGTCAAATTTCTGGACTTCAGGAACTGAAGCCAATTCTTTCTGGAAGAAAAATCGACAGGGCCGAAATTTGAACCTTAATGGACCCCAATTTGAGGCCCATAGACACTCCTGTTTGCAGGAAATGCAGGAATCGACCGAGTTGAAATTTCTTCGTGGGGCCTTCCTGGCCTCACACCACGCAACATATTTTCGCCACATGTGGTGATAATGTTGTGCGGTCACCTCCTTCCTGGCTTTGACCAGGGTAGGAATGACCTCTTCCGGAATGCCTTTTTTCCCTTAGGATCCGGCGTTCAACCGCCATGCCGTCAAACGCACCCGCGGTAAGTCTTGGAACAGACATGGTACTTGCTGAAGCAAGTCCCTTCTTATCGGCAGAGGCCCTGAGTCCTCTGTGAGCATCTCATGAAGTTCCGGGTACCAAGTCCTTCTTGGCCCATCCGGAGCCACGAGTATAGTTCTTACTCCTCTACGTCTTATAATTCTCAGTACCTTTGGTATGAGAAGCAGAGGAGGGAACACATACACCGACTGGTACACCCATGGTGTTACCAGAACGTCCACAGCTATTTCCTGAGGGTCTCTTGACCTGGCGCAATACCTGTCCAGTTTTTTGTTCAGGCGGGACGCCATCATGTCCACCTTTGGTCTTTCCCAACGGTGCACAATCATGTGGAAACAACTTCTCGATGAAGTCCCCACTCTCCCGGGTGGAGGTCGTGCTGAGGAAGTCTGCTTCCCAGTTGTCCACTCCCGGAATGAAAACTGCTGACAGTGCTATCACATGATTTTCCGCCCAGCGAAGAATCCTTGCAGTTTCTGCCATTGTCCTCCTGCTTCTTGTGCCGCCCTGTCTGTTTACGTGGGCGACTGCCGTGATGTTGTCCCACTGGATCAATACCGGCTGACCTTGAAGCAGAGGTCTTGCTAAGCTTAGAGCATTGTAAATTGCTCTTAGCTCCAGTATATTTATGCGGAGAGAAGTCCCCAGACTTGATCACACTCCCTGGAAATTTTTTTCCTGTGTGACTGCTCCCCAGCCTTTCAAGCTGGAATCCGTGGTCACCAGGACCCAGTCCTGAATGCATAACTGTGGCACTTTAGTAGATGAGCACTCTGCAGCCACCACAGAAGAGACACCCTTGTCCTTGGAGACAGGGTTATCCGCTGATGCATCTGAAGATGCGATCCGGACCATTTGTCCAGCAGATCCCACTGAAAAGTTCTTGCGTGAAATCTGCCGAATGGAATCGCTTCGTAAGAAGCCACCATTTTTCCCAGGACCCTTGTGCAATGATGCACTGACACTTTTCCTGGTTTTTGGAGGTTCCTGACTAGCTCGGATAACTCCCTGGCTTTCTCCTCCGGGAGAAACACCTTTTTCTGGACTGTGTCCAGAATCATCCCTAGGGACAGCAGACGTGTCGTCGGAGACAGCTGCGATTTTGGAATATTTAGAATCCACCCGTGCTGTCGTAGAACTACTTGAGATAGTGCTACTCAGACCTCCAACTGTTCTCTGGACCTTGCCCTTATCAGGAGATCGTCCAAGTAAGGGATAATTAAGACGCCTTTTCTTTGAAGAAGAATCATCATTTCGGCCATTACCTTGGTAAAGACCCGGGGTGCCGTGGACAATCCAAACGGCAGCGTCCGAAACTGATAGTGACAGTTTTGTACCACGAACCTGAGGTACCCTTTGTGAGAAGGGCAAATTTGGACATGGAGGTAAGCATCCTTGATGTCCAGGGACACCATATAGTCCCCTTCTTCCTGGTTCGCTATCACTGCTCTGAGTGACTCCATTTAGAATAGGTCTCACAGAGCCGTCTGGCTTCAGTACCACAATATAGTGTGGAATAATACCCCTTTCCTTGTTGTAGGAGGGGTACTTTGATTATCACCTGCTGGGAATACAGCTTGTGAATTGTTTCCACTACTGCCTCCCTGTCGGAGGGAGACGTTGGTAAAGCAGACTTCAGGAACCTGCGAGGGGGAGACGTCTCGAAATTCCAATCTGTACCCCTGGGATACTACTTGTAGGATCCAGGGGTCCACTTGCGAGTGAGCCCACTGCGTGCTGAAACTCTTGAGACGACCCCCCACCGCACCTGTTTGTACGGCCCCAGCGTCATGCTGAGGACTTGGCAGAAGCGGTGGAAGGCTTCTGTTCCTGGGAATGGGCTGCCTGCTGCAGTCTTCTTCCCTTACCTCTATCCCTGGGCAGATATTATGGGGACGAAAGGACTGAGGCTGAAAAGACTATGTCTTTTTCTGCTGAGATGTGACTTGGGGTAAAAAAGGTGGATTTTCTAGCTGTTGCCGTGGCCACCAGATCCGATGGACCGACCCCAAATAACTCCTCCCCTTTATACGGCAATACTTCCATGTGCCGTTTGGAATCTGCATCACCTGACCACTGTCGTGTCCATAAACATCGTCTGGCAGATATGGACATCGCACTTACTCTTGATGCCAGAGTTTCGCATATATAGAAATGCATCTTTTAAATGCTCTATAGTCAATAAAATACTGTCCCTGTCAAGGGTATCAATATTTCCAGTCAGGGAATCCGACCAAGCCACCCCAGCGCTGCCCATCCAGGCTGAGGCGATCGCTGGTCGCAGTATAACACCAGTAGGTGTGTATATACTTTTTAGGATATTTTCCAACCTCCTATCAGTTGGCTCCTTGAGGGCGTCCGTATCTGGAGACGGTAACGCCACTTGTTTTTATAAGCGTGTGAGCGCCTTATCCACCCTAAGGTGTGTTTCCCAACGCGCCATAACTTCTGGCGGGAAAGGGTATACCGCCAATAATTTTCTATCGGGGGAAACCCACGCATCATCACACACTTCATTTAATTTATCTGATTCAGGAAAAACCACATGTAGTTTTTTCACACTCCACATAATACCCTTTTTTGTGGTACTTGTAGTATCAGAAATATGTAACATCTCCTTCATTGCCCTTAACAAGTAACGTGTGGCCCTAAAGGAAAATACGTTTGTTTCTTCACCGTCGACACTGGAGTCAGTGTCCGTGTCTGTGTCGACCGACTGAGGTAAAAGGACGTTTTAACGCCCCTGACGGTGTTTTAGACGCCTGGACAGGTACTAATTGGTTTGCCGGCCGTCTCATGTCGTCAACCGACCTTGCAGCGTGTTGACATTATCACGTAATTCCTTAAATAAGCCATCCATTCCGGTGTCGACTCCCTAGAGAGTGACATCACCATTACCGGCAATTGCTCCGCCTCCTCACCAACATCGTCCTCATACATGTCGACACAAGTACCGACACACAGCACACACACAGGGAATGCTCTGATAGAGGACAGGACCCCACTAGCCCTTTGGGGAGACAGAGGGAGAGTTTGCCAGCACACACCAAAAACGCTATATTATACAGGGACAACCTTTATATAAGTGTTTTTCCCTTATAGCATTTTAATATATATATATATACATATCGCCAAATAAGTGCCCCCCCTCTCTGTTTTAACCCTGTTTCTGTAGTGCAGTGCAGGGGAGAGCCTGGGAGCCTTCCCACCAGCCTTTCTGTAAGGGAAAATGGCGCTGTGTGCTGAGGAGAATAGGCCCCGCCCCCTTTTCGGCGGGCTTCTTCTCCCGTTTTTCTGAGACCTGGCAGGGGTTAAATACATCCATATAGCCTCCAGGGGCTATATGTGATGTATTTTTAGCCAGAATAAGGTATTATACATTGCTGCCCAGGGCGCCCCCAGCAACGCCCTGCACCCTCCGTGACCGTTGGTGTGAAGAGTGTGACAACAATGGCGCACAGCTGCAGTGCTGTGCGCTACCTTCATGAAGACTGAAAAGCCTTCTGCCGCCGGTTTCTGGACCTTCAATCTTCAGCATCTGCAAGGGGGTCGGCGGCGCGGCTCCGGGACGAACCCCAGGGTGAGACCTGTGTTCCGACTCCCTCTGGAGCTAATGGTGTCCAGTAGCCTAAGAAGCCAATCCATCCTGCACGCAGGTGAGTTGAACTTCTCTCCCCTAAGTCCCTCGATGCAGTGAGCCTGTTGCCAGCAGGACTCACTGAAAATAAGAAACCTAAAAACTTTTTCTAAGCAGCTCCTTAAGAGAGCCACCTAGATTGCACCCTGCTCGGACGGGCACAAAAACCTAACTGAGGCTTGGAGGAGGGTCATAGGGGGAGGAGCCAGTACACACCACCTGATCCTAAAGCTTTAGTTTTGTGCCCTGTCTCCTGCGGAGCCGCTAATCCCCATGGTCCTGACGGAGTCCCCAGCATCCACTTAGGACGTCAGAGAAATTTATTTTAAGATTAGGGAAATGTACCCTGAATTACAGACTATAGGGGAGGCTAGAAGTCAGCAGTATCCTTATAATCTAAGATACTAGGACTGCAATGTCCTTATACAGGTAACAATCGATGTCGGGCAATATCATTAACCTAAACCATGCAGTATGCAATTTTAGTATGATGGGGAGAACTTCTTTCAGATCGTGTAAAAATAAATAAGGCAAAGACACTGTTTACACTGCTGGTGGGAGAGATACATTTCGTTAAAAAACAAAACAAAATATAAAAATAAGAAAGTTTAGTTAGGTCAGGAATGCAGGACATGAGAACGCAGGGTAGTGCTGCCGGAAGCAGCTCTGAGCGGTGCTTGGAACTAACACTCTTTATTTGTGCTGTAAGACGCCTCACCAACTATTGTGACACTACTGATTGGGGAAATCTGCAATGGAACCGTAAGAGAAAGTCCTACTCACCATGATCACATTGACAGATACATAATCTAGAGAGATTCTCCAGAAAGTGAAGATAACGTCCCGTGCGTCACACGCTTTTAATTTAATTTTTATTTTAAACTCATCTCTTAAGAAACTTTTATATGAAAACGTAATTGTTTAGTAGCAATGCCTTACCCTATAACTTAAGACCATATAGATATTATAACTACACTATAATATTCCTGGTTACAGCAAGCACCTATAACGGTGTTTAGCACAAACTATGGGAGGAACCAGGTTGGTTTTGCCATGTAAATGATTGTCACTTAAGAAAAAAAACCAGGAGAAATCTCCCAAAATCTCTCACTTTCCAATTCTCACGCCCTATTACATTCCCCCCTATATAACAATTTGTTTTTGTTCTATGCATTATAGCTGTGGCTCTGTGTGCCGCGGCACCCTGGTGTGCCGTGGCGTACTTGCAGGGGTGTCGCTCGTTGGTGGCCCAAGACCAAATCAAATTATTTATGGTCAATATGATAGGCAAGATCAGTTCTGGTGGATGGCAATCATAAAATATGTGGGCAAACAGGCAGCCTTGTCCACCACCACGTAACTAAACCGAAGGAGGACATGTGACCACAAATGAATAAGGATTTCTCAATCAAAATACTTTTGGCCGAAGGGTACAGTGAAGAAAATGCTAACACATAGCGCAGTATGGAAAGAGAATTTGTGAACCACTGTGGTAATAGTTTAAATATGTCTTACTGCAGGATGAGTCTTCTGACATATATACAGGAGGCTTTGTCTGCTTCTAAAACTATGAACACCTTACCTGTTTATGTAAATAGAAGATCCTGATGACTTCATAAGTCTGCACTGAATGTGCACTGTCAGCATCACAAAGCTGGGAACACACTAAAAGACGTATCCCTCCGATATCTCATCCAGACGCAGATCAGAATGATACCCAGTTGTCCATCATTAACACTGCAGCACATCCAATGGCACGATTCCGCAGTTGACATGTGGAACATTGCACCATCATACTACGGATCGTGCAGAGTGTACGCAAGATGTGATTTATCGTTACATGACATGACATAGCCGCACCATTGCATGGTGTGTACCCAGCTTAAGAGCCTCTTTAGGACCTGAGTATACGACCCACAACATAGTTCTGGGAGCCTGACAAGAGTATCCCAAATACAAAAAGAAATACCACATCAAACGATTGCAAAAAAACAACCCAGACCTTAAAGCCTAAGCATGACCTAATCTCATATGAATTATATCAATGACACACGTGATCTGGAATAAGGTTCGATAAACTAAAGCACGTTTATTATATTTGATTTGTACCAGTCTTAAGGCTGAAACTGTGCGCACCGTTCAGACACTAACACAGGTTTTCCGTTAGATTTCCCGGCAGACGTAATAATCGGCAGTAAACGTGACATCTTCATGGCCAGCTCGACAGGCCAGCAGAATATAGTTCAGCGAAATAGCCAGCAGTGACCCCATTCCCCCACTATATCCATTCCTGTACTTGTTTTGTCCGTTTCAAGGATCGAGCAACCTCAGTCCACAGTATTAGTTGCCGCTTTCAAAGATTCAAGGGGCATTTTTATCGATTTAGTAAATTAATTAAAACAAAACAAAAAAAAAAGTGCAGCTAATTATAAACAATTAAAACCACTGTACTTGCTGTCACGTCACAGAAGTTTAGAGGGTAAGAAGTTGTAGCGAATATTAATGCTTTCATGTGGGGAATAAATTAGACGGTGATTGAAGTGCTATGCAGCTCATCAACAGATCCATTGTCCGTGCGACAGAGTCACATGACCATGTGCTAGCTATCGCATGAGGGAAAAGCTGCTTGCAGAGTGTCCTAAAAGCTTGTGCGGGGTCAGGATCTGCAGCCCACAGAACTGTCCAGCCTGACTTCCAAGCGAAACGCGTCTCCTAAATGTGCGGACACTTTAGCTTTCACAGCTTTGACAGTGGTTAAATGATGAGGTTGGTTAAAAGGTTGTATATGAGGGAGAGGTGGTTCTTGCAGCACCCACAGTAAGCAGTGATATGTTCAAATAGAATGCTTGACTCGTTAGGGGGATATAAAAGGCCCCTAGAAAATCCCACATCTATACAAAAGAAGAGGGACTGAGAGCTAGAATGTGCAATTTAGTAGAATTTGAAGTTGCGATGCAGAGCAAACAGAGAACCGGAGAGGGGGAAGGGATAAATATATAGTGAATGGTCAGTGACAATAAATCCACCCCCCTATGACTGCACTGGATAATATCCATTTGGCAGTTGAGGTTTTAAATATCTTTAGAAAAAATTTCAAGCAAATAATAATAAAAAAAATAAAAATAAAATAAACCACAGGCTGTGACCTGCTGGATATCCCGCCTCCCTTGTTAACCTAATAATCCCTTTAATCTACACAATGCCTTCATGAGGTTGAAAGTACTGGCTCAAAATATACATGAGATATACAACAAGCAGCTCAGTGTACTCCGTCAGCTCCGCAGAGATCAGCGAGTACTGGAAGCTGACGGGAGTAAAAGACCCACACATAGGCAGCTGAGAGACTCCTTTCCAGCTCCACATTGCTTACATTCCACGTTCCCCCGCCAGAATCCCAAGTACGGGTTTTAGCCATGAGGGAGACAGTCAGTGCTGTGCCAGCTCTCCGTCTGGCTGTGAAGTGGCAGGATGGTAAGGCTGCTCCTCTGCCATCTCACTGTCAGGGGACTCTGAACGGTGCTGTGACTTTTGATATTCGCTTTGTGATTCATCTGTGTCTTCATTCACGGGTGTCTTAGAGGCTACTGCCATGTGGTCTTTCACCTCTTGGAGGAGATGGCAAGAGGACCCCACAGCCTGCGGCCTTGGCATGTCGGGTGTGCTGTCCACACCATCGTCTGCACTGATACTCTCTTCTGAGTAGGCAGGAGGAAGAAGTTCTTGTGGCCTAGAGGTGGTGCCTACACAGTCCCCAGATGTTCCCATACTCTCTGCAGGCACTTCTGTCTGGATTAGCATGGACTGGCGCAGATCTGGGGATGGGAAAAACAGCAGCTGAAACTCTCTGCAAGAGGCAGGGGTGTTTTTAGGGGCATGAAGTATGTAATCAGAAGAGTACCCATAAACAATTATAGTAAACAGAAAATAAGAATTTACTTACCGATAATTCTATTTCTCGTAGTCCGTAGTGGATGCTGGGAACTCCGTAAGGACCATGGGGAATAGCGGCTCCGCAGGAGACTGGGCACAAAAGTAAAGCTTTAGGACTACCTGGTGTGCACTGGCTCCTCCCCCTATGACCCTCCTCCAAGCCTCAGTTAGGATACTGTGCCCGGACGAGCGTACACAATAAGGAAGGATTTTGAATCCCGGGTAAGACTCATACCAGCCACACCAATCACACCGTATAACTTGTGATCTAAACCCAGTTAACAGTATGATAACAGAGGAGCCTCTAGAAAAGATGACTCACTACAACAATAACCCGATTTAGTTAACAATAACTATGTACAAGTATTGCAGACAATCCGCACTTGGGATGGGCGCCCAGCATCCACTACGGACTACGAGAAATAGAATTATCGGTAAGTAAATTCTTATTTTCTCTGACGTCCTAGTGGATGCTGGGAACTCCGTAAGGACCATGGGGATTATACCAAAGCTCCCAAACGGGCGGGAGAGTGCGGATGACTCTGCAGCACCGAATGAGAGAACTCCAGGTCCTCCTCAGCCAGGGTATCAAATTTGTAGAATTTAGCAAAACGTGTTTGCCCCTGACCAAGTAGCTGCTCGGCAAAGTTGTAAAGCCGAGACCCCTCGGGCAGCCGCCCAAGATGAGCCCACTTTCCGTGTGGAATGGGCTTTTACAGATTTTGGCTGTGGCAGGCCTGCCACAGAATGTGCAAGCTGAATTGTACTACAAATCCAACGAGCAATAGTCTGCTTAGAAGCAGGAGCACCCAGCTTGTTGGGTGCATACAGGATAAACAGCGAGTCAGATTTTCTGACTCCAGCCGTCCTGGAAACATATATTTTCAGGGCCCTGACAACGTCTAGCAACTTGGAGTCCTCCAAGTCCCTAGTAGCCGCACGCACCACAATAGGTTGGTTCAGGTGAAACGCTGAAACCACCTTAGGGAGAAACCGAGGACGAGTCCTCAATTCCGCCCTGTCCGTATGGAAAATCAGATAAGGGCTTTTACAGAATAAAGCCGCCAATTCTGACACGCGCCTGGCCCAGGCCAGGGCCAACATCTTTAAGTGGTTCAAACCAATGTGACTTTTGGAACCCAAAAACTACATTGAGATCCCAAGGTGCCACTGGAGGCACAAAAGGAGGCTGTATATGCAGTACCCCTTTTACAAACGTCTGCACTTCAGGGACTGAAGCTAGTTCTTTCTGGAAGAAAATTGACAGGGCCGAAATTTTAACCTTAATGGACCCCAATTTCAGGCCCATAGACACTCCTGTTTGCAGGAAATGTAGGAATCGACCCAGTTGAAATTCCTCCGTCGGGCCTTACTGGCCTCGCACCACGCAACATATTTTCGCCAAATGCGGTGATAATGTTTTGCGGTTACATCCTTCCTGGCTTTGATCAGGATAGGGATGACTTCATCCGGAATGCCTTTTTCCTTCAGGATCCGGCGTTCAACCGCCATGCCGTCAAACGCAGCCGCGGTAAGTCTTGGAACAGACAGGGTCCTTGCTGGAGCAGGTCCCTTCTTAGAGGTAGAGGCCACGGATCCTCCGTGAGCCTCTCTTGAAGTTCCGGGTACCAAGTCCTTCTTGGCCAATCCGGAGCCACGAATATAGTGCTTACTCCTCTCCATCTTATAATTCTCAGTACCTTGGGTATGAGAGGCAGAGGAGGGAAAACATACACTGACTGGTACACCCACGGTGTTACCAGAGCGTCTACAGCATGGGTCTTCAACCTGTGGCCCTCCAGCTGCTGAGAAACTACACATCCCAGGATGCCCTGACACAGTTTTGCTATTAAGGTATGCTAAAACTGAGGCAGGGCATGCTGGGAAGTGTAGTTCTACAGCAGCTGGAGGGCCGCAGGTTGAAGACCCATGGTCTACAGCTATTGCCTGAGGGTCCCTTGACCTGGCGCAATACCTGTCGAGTTTTTTGTTGAGGCGGGACGCCATCATGTCCACCTTTGGTTTTACCCAACGGTTTATAATCATGTGGAAGACTTCTGGGTGAAGTCCCCATTCTCCCGGGTGGAGGTCGTGTCTGCTGAGGAAGTCTGCTTCCCAGTTGTCCACTCCCGGAATGAATACTGCTGACAGTGCTATCACATGATTTTCCGCCCAGCGAAGAATCCTTGCAGCTTCTGCCATTGACTGCTTCTTGTGCCACCCTGTCTGTTTACGTGGGTGACTGCCGTGATGTTGTCCGACTGGATCAACCCGGCTGACCTTGAAGCAGAGGTCTTGCTAAGCTTAGAGCATTGTAAATGGCTCTTAGCACCAGGATATTTATGTGAAGTGATGTCTCCAGGCTTGACCATAAGCCCTGGAAATTTCTTCCCTGTGTGACTGCTCCCCAGCCTCGCAGGCTGGCATCCGTGGTCACCAGGACCCAGTCCTGAATGCCGAATCTGCGGCCCTCTAGAAATGAGCACTCTGCAAACCACCACAGGAGGGACACCCTTGTCCTTGGTGACCGGGTTATCCGCTGATGCATCTGAAGATGCAACCCCGACCATTTGTCCAGCAGGTCCCACTGGAAAGTTCTTGCGTGGAATCTGCCGAATGGGCTTGCTTCGTAGGAAGCCACCATTTTTCCCAGAACCCTTGTGCATTGATGCACTGAGACTTGGCTCGGTTTTAGGAGGTTCCTGACTAGCTTGGATAACTCCCTGGCTTTCTCCTCCGGGAGAAACACCTTTTTCTGGACTGTGTCCAGAATTATCCCTAGGAACAGAAAACGAGTCGTCGGAACCAGCTGCGATTTTGGAATATTGAGAATCCAACCGTGCTGTCGCAACACTACCTGAGATAGTGCTACACCGACCTCCAACTGTTCCCTGGATCTTACCCTTATCATGAGATCGTCCAAGTAAGGGATAACTAAAACTCCCTTCCTTCGAAGGAGTATCATCATTTCGGCCATTACCTTGGTAAAGACCCGGGGTGCCGTGGACCATCCAACGGCAGCGTCTGAAACTGATAGTGACAGTTCTGTACCACAAACCTGAGGTACCCTTGGTGAGAAGGGTAAATTGGGACATGAAGGTAAGCATCCTTGATGTCCAGAGACACCATGTAGTCCCCTTCTCTTGAATTTGAACCTCTGTATGTAAGTGTTCAAAGATTTTAGATTTAAAATCGGTCTCACCGAGCCGTCCGGCTTCGGTACCACAACAGTGTGGGATAATACCCCTTTCCCTGTTGCAGGAGGGGTACCTTGATCACCACCTGCTGGGAATACAGCTTGTGAATGGCTTCCAAAACTGCCTCCCTGTCTGCTTGTAAAGCCCCAGCGTCATGCTGAGGGCTTGGCAGAGGCGGGAGAGGGCTTCTGTTCCTGGGAACTGGCTGATTTCTGCAGCCTTTTTCCTCTCCCTCTGTCACGGGGCAGAAATGAGGAACCTTTTGCCCACTTGCCCGTATGGGAACGAAAGGACTGCGCCTGATAATACGGCGTCTTCTTATGTTGAGAGGCGACCTGGGGTAAAAACGTGGATTTCCCAGCTGTTGCCGTGGCCACCAGGTCTGAAGGGCCGACCCCAAATAACTCCTCCCCTTTATAAGGCAATACTTCCATATGCCATTTGGAATCCGCATCACCTGACCACTGTCGTGTCCATAACCCTCTTCTGGCAGAAATGGACAGCGCACTTACTCTTGATGCCAGTCGACAAATATTCCGCTGTGCATCACACATATATAGAAATGCATTTTTTAAATGCTCTATAGGCAATAATATACTGTCCCTATCTAGGGTATCAATATTTTCAGTCAGGGAATCCGACCACGCCAACCCAGCACTGCACATCCAGGCTGAGGCGATTGCTGGTCGCAGTATAACACCAGTATGTGTGTAAATACATTTTAGGATACCCTCCTGCTTTCTATCAGCAGGATCCTTAAGGGCGGCCATCTCAGGAGAGGGTAGAGCCCCTGTTTTGACAAGCGTGTGAGCGCTTTATCCACCCTAGGGGGTGTTTCCCAACGCACCCTAACCTCTGGCGGGAAAGGATATAATGCCAATAACTGTTTAGAAATTATCAGTTTTTTTTATCGGGGGAAACCCACGCTTCATCACACACCTCATTTAATTTCTCAGATTCAGGAAAACTACAGGTAGTTTTTCCTCACCGAACATAATACCCCTATTGGTGGTACTCGTATTATCAGAAATGTGTAAAACATTTTTCATTGCCTCAATCATGTAACGTGTGGCCCTACTGGAAGTCATATTTGTCTCTTCACCGTCGACACTGGAGTCAGTATCCGTGTCGGCGTCTGTATTTGCCATCTGAGGTAACGGGCGCTTTAGAGCCCCTGACGGCCTATGAGACGTCTGGACAGGCACAAGCTGAGTAGCCGGCTGTCTCATGTCAATCACTGTCTTTTGTAAAGAGCTGACACTGTCATGTAATTCCTTCCAACAGTTCATCCACTCAGGTGTCGACCCCCTAGGGGGTGACATCCCTATTACAGGCAATTTGCTCCGCCTCCACATCATTTTCCTCCTCATACATGTCGACACAAACGTACCGACACACAGCACACACACAGGGAATGCTCTGATAGAGGACAGGACCCCACTAGCCCTTTGGGGAGACAGAGGGAGAGTTTGCCAGCACACACCAGAGCGCTATATATATACAGGGATAACCTTATATAAGTGTTATTACCCTTATAGCTGCTGTATTGTTTATACTGCGCCTAATTAGTGCCCCCCTCTCTTTTTTAACCCTTTCTGTAGTGTAGTGACTGCAGGGGAGAGCCAGGGAGCTTCCCTCCAACGGAGCTGTGAGGGAAAATGGCGCCAGTGTGCTGAGGAGATAAGGCCGCCGAGAAGGGGGCGGAGCCTATCTCCCGTTTTTCTGTGTAATCTGGCAGGGGTTAAAATTCATCCATATAGCCCTGGGGGCTATATGTGATGTATTTTCGCCAGCCAAGGTGTTTTTATTGCTGCTCAGGGCGCCCCCCCCTAGCGCCCTGCACCCTCAGTGACCGGAGTGTGAAGTGTGCTGAGGAGCAATGGCGCACAGCTGCAGTGCTGTGCGCTACCTTGGTGAAGACAGGATGTCTTCTGCCGCCGATTTTCCGGACCTCTTCTTGCTTCTGGCTCTGTAAGGGGGCCGGCGGCGCGGCTCTGGGACCGGACTCCATGGCTGGGCCTGTGTTCGATCCCTCTGGAGCTAATGGTGTCCAGTAGCCTAAGAAGCCCAATCCACTCTGCACGCAGGTGAGTTCGCTTCTTCTCCCCTTAGTCCCTCGATGCAGTGAACCTGTTGCCAGCAGGTCTCACTGAAAATAAAAAACCTAAAACTAAACTTTTCACTAAGCAGCTCAGGAGAGCCCCTAGTGTGCACCCTTCTCGTTCGGGCACAAAAATCTAACTGAGGCTTGGAGGAGGGTCATAGGGGGAGGAGCCAGTGCACACCAGGTAATCCTAAAGCTTTACTTTTGTGCCCAGTCTCCTGCGGAGCCGCTATTCCCCATGGTCCTTACGGAGTTCCCAGCATCCACTAGGACGTCAGAGAAAACAATGTTATTGCTGTACAGTTTCTATAACTTTCACCCCCGCATGCATGTGTATAACAGTAATCTGGAGGGCAGAACTACACAACCCATGTACTGGTTTAACCATGTGAACGGCTTTGAAAGACCCCAAGATAGTGATCACAGTGGCATCCAGTGCACAGGACAGCCAACACCAGCAACTAATATAAGTAATGCATAAGGCATTGTGGTCGGACAGAAAAAACACAGTGCTAGGCACAGTTTTATCCTTTGCAAACGATGCTTATTATCTGCACACACGTAGGGAGTACTCGGCACTCAGTCATAATTCACAACTTGCCTGGTGCCCGCTCACGCATGCCAAACATATGTCAGGTATTGTTGTGAATGCCGCTCAATTCCTGATTTTTTTTAATATATATATATATATATATATATATATATATATAATTTTTTTTAATCTCCTACAACAACAATTTAAAATCTACACACTGACTGTATTCCTCAAACACAAAATGAGTTGTCAGTCCACATAAAACTGTATATGCAAGCCGACTCAGTCGGCAGCTTCTTACTGCCTGAGAAAAGGTAGATCAGGTGACTGGTGGCATATCAGAGGCTGCCCTTATCATTGGGATATAGAGACACATTAGGTTTTAGTGATGTATGGAGATAAAGAAACGTACTTTCCCTGCAAAGTTTTTCCGCCTTCCTCTTGCAAATCTGAGCTCGCAACTCGTCTACTTCTGCCTGGTGAGACTCCACAACCCTCTCACTCTTCTCTACCTCTTCACACACCGCCTGGAATGAGAGAACATGGGATGAATTGTAATTAGCGACATCACTGGCTCAGACTACGGCATCGGGTAATGACAGCTCCTCACCTGCACCTTCTCCTGTAAAGCATTGTAAACCTGATAAATTAATCGGATGTCCTTCATTACACCATCTTTATCAAAAAAATTGGTACTAAAATGAAAAGGAAAAACAAAGCATGTAAATGGAAGCTATATTAAGTGATATACAGGCATATAATGGATTAAAGTGGAAAAGTCAGTGCATTATCTTTTGTCTTTAAAAATGTAACTAATCAAATTTCAGAACAGAAATAGGCATACACTCATTCCAAATCAGAGTAGTAGTGCGGTTTCTGTTGATCTAACTGGCTATTTGATCTGGTCACAAAGAAAAGAACGTGAAATATACAAAGGAATAGCCTGGAACACAGAGGCAGTCGCAGGGATCAGATTGGGAATAGTATTCCTGTGATGAGGCCTCAAGCAATACTACATTGTGTCATGATACCAATGTTTTACCTCCCCTAAGTAGAAGTGTCTCCCATATGCTTTCCTGAAGGGTTGGCTGGTGTATTATGATGTGGCCACATGCACAGCGACTTCTTAAAAAAAAGCCTATTATAAAGAGAAATCCCCCTGGTATTATTCCACATTGTTGTTGCTTGTAGTCTTCACTTGAGTGAGCTGAAGCAATGCAGTAAATTCACACATACAACAGAGATATAGAGAAGGTGAGAGGGTGAACCAGATAAGAGGTACTAAATCTGCCTAGCTACAGCTAAGACTCCACAAACCCTTCCCTCTAACAGTCCTGTAGGACAGGAGAAAACCACAACTAACATTCTCAAATTGAGATGTCTCGGAGTGCACTTTGTATGTTTTAATATGTTCTGTCCATATATAGATTAAATAATATCAAAGCCTAATAACTTTATATTGTTAAGGTTAGAAAGCATTAAAGAATGATTGATCAAGGTTCTAATACACAGTATTAATATATTAAGATTAATTATTATTTTTTTAATTAAAAAATAAAACAAAAAATAAATAAATAAATGAAATTGGTTTAAAAAAAAAAAAAAGACCTATTCAATCGTCCCTCCGTTTTTCCGGCAAGTCGGGAATTCCGACTTGTCAGAAAACATGTGGATCGGCGGATTAGCCGCGGATCCAAGTGTTTTGTCGGATTCCACGGCCAAATCCGACAGGTTTTGGCCCCAGTTCCGACAATGTCAATCCGACTTTAAAAAAAAAAAGTCGGATTGGCATTGTCGTGAGCAGCCAAATAGCCACTCACTGAATACTGAGATTTTAGATCCTTTGTCGGAAAGGATCCGACATCTATTGAATACACCCCATAGTATTAAAAGTCTTAGAAATATTTAAAATTCCTTCCCTATTTGGTGCTTTTCATTAGTCATTCCCCAGTTTCCTTTAACTGTTCATTGATCTTCATGATGAACCTCTTTTGGAAATGCACTAACCAACTGTGGCCTCCTCCCCACTCAAACAAAAAAAATTATGGAATAAAATTCTAGTTGGCTCCGATCAAATAATTATGTGACCTCTGAAGGAGAATGATTGCACTAGGACTTGATTAGGTGCATTTTAGCAAAAGTGCCAATTACTTATATAATCAAGCAGTATTTGAAACCAAAATAAAATGTTACAGTTCATTTCTAATTGTTTAAACATTAAAGAGCATCCTGTTTGGATAATTTAACAGATTCATGAATCACAATCCATCTTCATCCAAATAATTTGATGATGTAAGAGAATAAAACATGAGTAACGGCAAAAGGGGATGAAAACGTATAGAGGCAGTCTACACAATGGTGGTCATCAAAATAGTAACATATCTTAAAGTTAGATAATAATGAAATAAATGTGCATACTGCTACTTGCAGTTAGCATTATATGTAGATGACATACTGCTTACTATATCTCATCTGGCTCATTCTCTCTCTGAGAGATATCGCAGCCTTTGTGGTCACAAGATAAACACACAGAAAACGGAAGTCTTGGGGGTAAATTTACTAAGATGGGAGTTCTATTTAAGATGGGATGTTGCCCATAGCAACCAATCAGATTCTACTTCTTTTATCTGGCACCTTACAGAAGATAATACCTGGAATCTGATGGTAAATTTACCCCTTGGTCTCCTATGTCTCAAGATCTCAAAACTAGAATTAGAACGTACCTATCCCTTTAAGTGGTTAAATATTAACAGATTAAATATTGAATTAAATACTAGGCCAGTGGTTCCCAAACTTTTTTGAATCACGGCGCCCTAGAGTGTCAGAATTTTTTTTCATGACACTTCTAGGCCAAAAGTTTCTTATTGAGTAATTTAGAAATAAATATGAAATTAAGTAAATTGTATTTAGATGTCATCCTCAGGTTCAATTGAGCTGTGAGGGACAAGATTTGCTTCTGTTTGTCCACATATTTTATGATAGACAGCCATAAGCACTGGTGATGCCTATTACATTGACCATAACATTTTTAAATGGTCCTTGACCACCAACCCAGGGCACCCCTGCAATTGCCTCAAGACACCCCAGGGTGCCACAGCACACAGTTTGAGAACCACTGTACTAGGGGATTCATCTGAAATTTCCATCAGCATTTTCAGGCCATCTGCTAGAGCTCCTGGTAGCTGGAGCGGCTGTTATATCTCGAGGATCGCCCAGAACGCTGCTGTTAAAATTGATTACCACGAGTCATATCTATTTTAAACCCTACCGATAAGGGTCCCCCTATATGTCTTAAAATATTTGCAACACCTCATCTCACAATTCATTTGGTCCAAAAAGCGGCCCTAGGGTGAGACGGAACATTTTGCAAAGACCCGCATCCAGTGGTGGTTTAGGTGTCCCAAACGTAAAGCTTTATTATCTGGCAGCCAGACTGGCTCAATGTGTACTATTGAATCGACCAAAGTCTGAAAGAGTCTGGGTGTCAATCAAATCAGAAACACTTAAACGCCACTCAGTTTCCTCCTTGCTATGGCTCCCTCGACTGATCCGACCCAAAGCATCTTTACATGGTCGTGTTATTTCCCATAGTTATATGGCAATTTCAAATTGCTACGCACCCCAGTCCAATGATCCCATGCTTTGATAATACTGGCTTTCGGCCTGGATATAGTCCAGCTTCCACTACACACTGGCAAAATGCGGGTATCAAAATAATGAATGATATTCCCCACTTTTTAGGTAATCGAAACACGTGATGTCGTATTTCCCATTATATTGGATATACAAGCTAATTATTCCAGGACCCTCACAAAGTTTTTTCAATATTTACAAATCAGACACTTTAACTCAATAATTAAATTGTGTCTAACTAATAGACAACTCACCACTATTGAGTTCTTAATTTTTTGGGGTGCAAATATCAAGGACCTTATCACAATATGTGTATGCATCCTAGTGCGGAGATGAAGGACCCACACGATACAGCTTGGGAGGCTGATCTGAGGGAAGCACTGGATGATGAAAATTTGAGCTGGATACATGCCAACATGGCATCTAGATCTGTATGCGTTTACAAAAAAGAGAGCGCTTACAGACTCTGTTTTACAGAGGATATCGTGCTCCTTCCAGGTTACACAAAATCCACCCCAACGTCTCAAGTCTATGATGGAGATGTGGAGTGGATATTGGAATGTTTCTGCATATCTGGTGGAGTTGGCCGACGCTTGTCCCAGTTTGGACTGAGTGTAAAACTCTGGCTCACTCTGTATTGGACTTGCACGTTCCTTCCTGGCTAAATCTGCTAAAAATAGACAAATTTCGACATATAGTCAAGGCAGCCACGTTTATTAGCAGCTGCCTGGGAAAAAATTTGAAGTTCCATCCATGGTGGAAATCAGCTGAAATTTGGCATATCCATTCTATGGAATATATGACCAGTATTTTTAAGAATACTTCCAAAAGTTTTACTAAGACATGGGAGCCATGGACCTCTCTCTTTCATATCCCTCCAACATATAATTACTACATGCATTTAGCCCTCACACAGACAAGGCTTTCCTTAAGACTGGTTCATTACTTGGTGGATTCATGGGTTTGTGTGGCTGGGTCAGCTCCTTTTCTCCCTATGCTTCTTGTTTGTGGGCAGCCACCCAACTTCTTCCTAACAGTTACAGTCTCACTCATTTCCACCTCTTCCTTTTCTCTATTCTTCTCTTTCCAGTAGAATGTAAAATCTGGATGGTTTTCCTTATAGTGCCGTGAAGACTGCATTCATTTGCTCTAAAATCATTCTGTCTCTATTGTCTAACATTGTTTTGTACCACTTATCTAGTGCAAACATCTGCGTAGGTCAACTGTTAACCGTCTCTCATCCAATCAATAACATTTCCTTAAAACAATAAAATAAAAATCAGGAGGATCATGAAAGGCAATGAGCCAGAAGGATTCATAACCCAAAACAAAAACACATCCTGACTTCATGGTAATGCTGTGTTGGTAATGTCATGCCAGTATTTGACCACTATGAGGCACTGTTGCAATTCCAGAGACAACATACTGATTCACAGCACCTATACACCTGGGGTGTGCTATAATAGATCTTCCAACGTCTAGGAAGTCGATAGGTCGACGTGTATTAGGTCAACAATCTTCCACCCATGTTTTTGGAGTTTTTTTGGGCCAAATCTTGTATACTTCATGTTCTGTGACCACCATCAGTAGAAACATAGGTTGGGCAAGGTAGCTTGGCTTGCCACTGGTTACTATTCCCGATCGTTGTCCACATGGATAGTAAACCTCGCAAATGTTGGGAAAACGTGTCAACCATTCGTGTGTCAACCATTGTTGACCTATTGACTATCACCCTAGACACTGTAGATCTATCATCCAGATACCAGTCTGTTACAATCCTAGTACACATCCCATCACACTGCAGCGTGCATACTGACCCATGTTCTTTGATCACTTTGGCATAGTTCTGAGAGGTGTTTGGCACTGATGTTACTTTATATTCCTGCTGACTGGTTGTGCCCAAGTTGGGAATTGTAAGAGAGACTCTCTGGTTAAACCTAGACGATAGACAAAACATTTAATGCTTAGAATCAAAACAGAGTGATCACTTACACAGCACTTATCGAGCATCTTAGTACATTATCAAAGGACTGTGTGCTCTGCACTTTCCGTACCTATAAGACATTGGGAAGCTGCCAAAGAAGCATTAGCACCCTTTCAGCAGAGACGAGGCTCCACAGAAACCCTACCCACAGTGACACTGCCCTCACAACAAACATCCAGCAAGATTCTTCACTTACAGTACAGAGGAAAACGAGTGTTTATACAGGATAGTTTAAGGTACTTTATGACCAGGGAGACCTAGAGCAAACATTCTAGCTGTTGGACGATTTATCTTCATTGTTCTTACCCTTTCCATCATTCCTGGAAATTCAGTGGGCGCTAATTAAACGGGTCGGGCGGGCATTCTTCTGTAAGCATGTTATGGGAACTGATCTGCATTTACTACCCCATTGTGCATGTCCTGATACATAGCACTGGTGAGGGCATCAGCTAATCAGCACCTGGAATAACCCATGAACACAGGCGGATCTGGTACATGGATAGAAGGGGTATCCGGCTTCTGTCCAACCAGAAGCCAGCTTTCCTTTCTACCTCATCCCCTCTCCTCCTTATATCATTACAGGAGCTGATCACTAGAGATCCCTCTTACAGGAAGTACTGAGACGCTGTTGTACTGTGCTAACAGCGGGGTGTTAGGATCTATAGTATGGAAAGTGCTTTTAGGCATAAAGCGGGTGATTTCGAGTTGATCGTAGGTGTGCTAAATTTAGCACAGCTACGATCAGAAACACCGACATGCAGGGCAGGCTAGCCCTGTGCTGGGCGTCCCCCGCATGTCAGTCCCTGCCCCGTCGGTGAAGTACAAAAGCATTGCAAAGCGGCGATGCTTTTGTACTTCAGGAGTAGCTCCCAGCCAGCGCAGCTTCTGCGCACTGGCCCGGAGCTACTCGTCGCTGCCCGGCTCGCAGCGGCTGCGTGTGACGTCACGTTGCCGCTGCGGCCCGCCCCCCTGCACTGTCCGGCCACGCCTGCGTTGGTCGGACCACGCCCACAACATGGCGGACAAACGCCACCATTCTGCCCCCTTCCGCCCAGCGACCGCTTCTGCCCGTCAATCAGGCAGAGGCGATCGCTAGGCAGCCACAGCCGTCTGCTGTCAGCCATGCGCCGGCGCACTGCGACGCAGGCACAGTTCTGACCTGATCGATACGATAAACTGCAGCGAGCGATAAGGTCAGAATGACCCCCAAAGTGCGGAAGGTAAACCAAACTATTTGGGGTTGGTGCAAAGTTCAATATAAACCATCCATGACTGCTCCCGGACTCCATGCATGCAACTAATTGCAGATATTCACCCATAAAATGAGTTGTACGCATCTCTATGATTGGACCACAGCTATCCATGGAACCCTTGGTTCCATAGATGTAGTTCTCGCCAGTGAGTACTTGCAGGAATCAGATGCCTAGTGCAAAAAGGAAATTAGGGGCAGATGTATTAAGCCTGGAGAAGTGATAAAGCAGTGATAAGTGGAAGGTGATAATGTATCAGCCAATCAGATCCTAACTGTTAATTTACATATTGGAGCTAATTGGCTGGTGCGTTATCACCTTGCACTTATCACTGCTTTATCACTTCTCCAGGCTTAATACATCTGCTCCATAGTTTCTTACCATGTTAAATCATTTTCTTCTACTCCATAGGGGGCACAGGGAAACAATGGGTATAGCTTGGAGAGAGCCTGGGCACCAAACCGTTAAAAAAAACAAAAAACTGCCAGCAGCCCAGGACTCCCTCTCCACTATACCCTGCCCCCAGCCAGACAGTTTAGAAAGCAGGCCCACAGCAAGGAGTGAGAAGGAAGACCGGTGCACACTCAGATACACACAGAGGAAAGGTGCAGAGAACTGGTACCATAGGAACAAAATTCCTGCAAGCTAGTTGCGTTAGGGTGGGTGTCCTGTGCCCCCTATGGAGTTAAGAGAAAAGGCTTTAACAAGGCAAGAACAGAAATCTCCCAAGCTAGGGGCACAAGAAAACACTGGGACGTCCCAAAGCAGTCCCCCTCTGGGAGGAGACGCTTCTGAGCTGCACTGAGAACTCGTTCCCCGAAGGCCGCATCCGAAGACGCAAATGTGTCAAATGCATAAAAACAGATGAAAGTGTGTGCAGAGGACCATGTCACAAAAATGTTACAAAGCTGCTCCGCAGAAACTCCATGTTGAGCTTCCCAAAAAGCTCCCACTGACCGGGTAGAATAAACAGTCACCACGGCAGGGGCAAGAAAATCCACCACAGAATAGGCATGGCAGATGGTCAAGCAGACGCACCTGGCCAAAGTCTATTTAGAAGTCCGCCAGCCACGCTTGTAAAAATCATACAGGACAGACAGAGTATCAGATCTTGAAGATCTCTGGTCCTGTCCACATAAATCCGGAGAGCACGGTGAGCACAGATGCTTCCTCTGGGGGGGGGGGGGGGGGGGGGGGGAAGAGCTCAGACCATGGGAAGCCGGTACCACAATCTCATGATTGATGTGGAACAGAGACACGACCATGGGCAGGTAACACAATCACATCTGTAGAACTGCTCCATCTGAATGGAAGTTCATAAATGGGGAGAGACAAGATAAAGCACTCAGGTTGACAACCGCTGGGTCGATGCAATGGCAAGTAAGACGACAGTCTTCTATGTAAGCCAAGGAATGTCCATTGCCTCCAAAGGCTTAAAGGGAGGGGACTGCAGCACCTGAAGAACAAAGGACAGGTTCCATAGAGCTATCAGAGGAACAAACAGCGGCTGCATGAGTAGGACGCCCTGTAGAAACGTAAGCACATCCGGTAAGAGTGCAATCTGTGGCTGAATAGGACAGAAGGGCAGAGACCTGTACTTTCAAGGAAGAGAGCCGGGGGCCCAAATCCAGACCTGCCTGCAAAAAGGAAAGGACTCACCTGAATGACCTGGGGCTGAAACCCCTGGCCGAACACAACATAAAGTAGGACCACGAAACACGGTGATAACTTATAGCTGAAAAAGACTTCCGGACATGGTACGGATAACCTTCCTGGAAAACCCCAGATAAGGCACAATCCTGCCTCCCCTGTGGGGATGTGCGCAGAGTGCCTGATTCAGAGTTGTACAATATTACACAGCCACACGGTAACGGCTGTGCAATACCGTACACCAATATGCTAATGCAGCAGGTGGTGTCTGGTTTAAATAGAGGCCTCCTGACTGCTTCCATGATCCGCTGGTGCGTCTCAAGATGCACCATCGGATCACTCTGTGTGGCCATTGGTCAGTATGACCATCTCTGACCCACAGCTGAGGCAGTAAATCTGCGTAGTCAGACGCAGACAAGGACATTGGCACTCGCCCCCGTTTTGTGGAATGGAGCCAGTCGCTGCACTTCTCCACCCGCACCCTGGTGCTTAAAGGGCACTGTGTGCGAGGACGCAGAACGGGTCCTGTCACATGCACAGTGTCCCCATCGTCAGACTTATGCCCTAACCATCGTGTCGGCTTAGCGTCAGAGACCCCACCAGAGAGGGGCGGAGAGCTCTCCCTTCTAGAAGACCTGCGCTTGGATGCCCTACTCTTGTCTAGCATCTGCTCAATAGATGAAGACACATGCATATATGGGGGCCCTATGGCAGGCAGCTGCGCAGTGTGAGCAGGCAAAGCTTGGGTAACAGGGAGCTCTAAGGCTAGCAGGGGGAGCTGACCCGGGCACAGCAAGCAGGTTAACGGAGACATTAGCGGCATCAACATTGAATATCAAGCCAGTTCCTGACTGGACCCCGCGGCAGAAGAAGCTTCTCTTAGAGTAGCAGTGGATACAAAGGCCATCACTGCCCAGGTCCTGTGGAGAAATCCCGTTAACATAGAATTTATGACTGCGCAGTACAGGAGTATACGCCTCCTTGTGAGCTTTTTGGAAGACTTGGTAATGCAATCCTAGGTATTCCCACACACAAAACCAAAAGGTTGCAGTAGATGGATAGATAGATCCATAAGAGTAGCAGCATAAACTGACTGGGGAGTGACCGGTACATAGCAGCACACACACACACACACACACAGAAAGAGTGGGCAAATAGAGCTCAACAGTCCAAACCTAAAGAGCAGGAAAATAGGATTTTAATACCTACCGGTAAATCCCTTTCTCTTAGTCCGTAGAGGATGCTGGGGACTCCGTAAGGACCATGGGGTATAGACGGAATCCGCAGGAGACATGGGCACACTATAAGACCAGACCTCAGTTAGAAAACTGTGCCCAGGGAGACAGACGTTTCGAGGAAAGAATTTATTGTTTAAACACGGTGAGTGTCATACCAGCTCACACCTCAAAACATGCCGTAGAACGTGGTATTCAATAGAACACCAGCCAAGGGCACGAAAAATTACACAGCCACATGCTGAGAGAATATGTAACACAACCTGTGTGTCAAATCAACCAATAAGAAGATACCGCATGCCATGGATTGAACAACGTCAGCAACATCCTGACAGAAAAGAAACACCACAAGAGTGTAACCATAGCCAATAACTGCAGACACAGTACGCACTAAGAGAAAAGGATTTACCGGTAGGTATTAAAATCCTATTTTCTCATACGTCCTAGAGGATGCTGGGTACTCTAAGGACCATGGGGTTTATACCAAAGCTCCAGACCGGGCGGGAGAGTGCAGACGACTCTGCAGCACCGATTGAGCAAACAGAAGGTCCCCTTCAGCCAGGGTATCAAACTTGTAGAGCTTAGCAAAGGTGTTTGAAGCCGACCAAGTAGCCGCTTGGCAAAGTTAAAACCGCCGAGCCACCTCGGGCATCCGCCCAAGAAGAGCCCATCTTCCTAGTAGAAAGGATTTCCACCGACTTCGGTAACGGCAATCCAGCCGTAGAAAGAACACACCGAATCGTATAACAGATCCAGCGTGTAACAGACTGCATAGAAGCAGACGCCCCAATTATGCTGGGAGCATACCGGACAAACAGAGCCTCTGTTTCCCCAATCTGAGCCAAATTGGCGACCTAAATATTCCAAGCTCTGACTACATCGAGAGACCTTGAATCAGCTAATGCCTAAGTAACCACTGGCATCAACATAGGCTGATTTCTGCGAAACCCAGAAACCACATTTGGCAGAACTATTATCCGAGTTCTCATTTCCTATCTATCCACATGGAAGATCAAACAGGGCTCTTGTGAGACAAAGCCGCTACTTCAGACACCCGCCTTGCGGATGCCAAAGCCAATAGCATGACCACTTTTCAAAAGAGAAATCCTTAACACAACCTTCCAAACAGTGAGACACAAGAAACGCAACACCACTTCAAAACCCCCGCTGCCAACTGGGGCACAAATGGAGGTTAGATGTGCAGTACTCCTTTCACGAAGGTCCTAACTTCTGGAAAAGTTGCCAATTCTTTCTTGAAAGAAACTTTATAAGGCCAAAACCGCACTTAAATGGAGCCCAGCTTTAGGCCTGCACCCACACCTGCTTGCAAGAATGGAGAAGAACGACCCAGCTGAAAATCTTCCGTAGTAGTCTTCTTGGATTCACACCAAGACACATATTGACTCCAAACACGGTGGTAAGGCATTGCCATTACTTCTTTTCTAGCCAGAAGAAGCGTGGAAATGACTTCACTGGGAATACCCTTTCTGGCTATGATATGGCGTACAACCGCCACACCGTCCAACCCAGCCGCGGTAAGTCTTGATACACGCCCTGAACTTGCTGTAACAGTTCCTCATGTAGCGGAAGAGGCCATGGATCTTCTATGAGTAAATCTTGAGGAAATGGATACCAAGTCCTCCTTGGTCAGACCAGAACAAAGAGAATCGCCTGAACCTTTGTTCTTCTTACGTTTATCACCTTCCGAAGAGTGAAAACGGAGGGGACACATAGACCGACTGAAAACACCCAAGGTGTCCCGAGGACGTCCACTGTTATAGCTTGACTGTCCCCTGACCCGGAACAATATCCCTGCGATCTCTCGTTGAGTCGAGACGCCAACATGCCCACTTGAGGCACTCGTCAAAGATTTGTCACTTCAGTGAAAGCTTCTAGACGACGACTGTATTTCTCCCGGATGGAGATCTCGTCTGCAGAGGAATCTATTTCTCCGTCGTTTACCTCCGGGACGAAAACTGCCAATATAGCATTTACCAGTCTTTTCACCTAGCGGAAACCTCTGTCGGCTTCTGCCATTACCGCTTTGCTCTTGTTCCGCCCTAGCGGATTACTTACACCACTGCTGTCAAGTCGTCCGACAGAATTAACACGGGCAGATCACAAAGCATATGTACATTGAAAATAGCTCTTAATTCAAGAAAGCTTAATGCAGACAAGCTTCCCAGCTTGACCTTTTCCTCTGGAATTCCTTCCCTTGCACAGACTGCTCCCCAGTCTCGGAGATCTGCAAGTATGGACACCAGGATCTTATCCTGGAATCCGAACCTTCGTCCCTCTAGGAGGTGAGAACTGAGCCGACACCACAGGACCGAAAAACCTGGCCATTAGTATTATATTCCGGCTCATGCGCAGATGAGACCCGGACCACATTTCCAACTGGCTCCGTGAAAACCACTCTGGCATTTGACCTGCTCTCCGAAAAAGCCTCTTAGGCCACACCGTTCTTCTTCATCAACGGAACATATTTATGTATTGTCACTGCAAATCTGACTCCGGATCCTCAGACCTCTTTCCACAGGAACACACAGAACTTTAACCGTTCCGTATCTACTCCGATACCCACCTCAGACGCCTGCGTCGTTGGGAATAACAGCCTTCCCCTGTGTTGAAGAACAGTCAGAAAGAAAACAACGATTTGCACCACTTGTGTCTTGACCTCGCCTTAATCAGGAGAGTGTCCCAGGACAGGACAACAATGGCTCTTACTATTGAAAGAACACCATCCCACTGCCATCACTCCGGTGAAATGGCAAAGACAATCCTGGATATACACCCAGGTAATTTGAATGCGGAGAACCACGCAGTTAAACCTCTTTTTTTAACAGGGACAGCAGGACACTGCCCTGAACCTGACGCACCTCTGGTATGGCGTCGCATACTACCTCCACTTCCAGAGGGGAAACGGCAAGATCTATTAGGAAAATCAGTGAGGGGAAACATCTTTAACACCAGAATGTCCCCCTTTGAATTCTATAATTAACTCACAGGTCCTAGTCTATCCCCGGACTGACTGAAAAGTAGTAGACGAGTTCCCACCGGAGTGGGCTCCAGCCAGATAGACTCAGCGGCATGTGGTGGATGTGGTAGAAACAGAAAACGACATCCGCTTCTGCGAACCTAACAAGGCTGCAGAACTCTTACCTTTTCACCTTCCACTGTCTGTACAGAAAAGGAAAAGAGAACGGTATTGAACCGGTTAAAACGACCGCATCCCACAAAAGAATGCGTCACCAACCGTTGTGAAGGAGACTAACTCACGCAGTTAGATTTACCAGCAGTATCAGCCGAGATTGACTGAACTGAGGCCTCCCCAAACAGCGGTACACCGTCCCAGGAAAAAACTCCAGTATCTCTTGGAGTCAGCCTCGGTATACGCACGGCAGCCTGCCGCAATGTTATAGAGAAGAACCAACATAAGGAAAATCCCCTCTCTCTTTAGGGTAATTCTATCGGATGCCTTTCCGAATCTAAATACTGCCTCATGTGCATGTAAGGCAAATAAGCCCAAAGCATAGAAATAAAATATCACTTAGCTTCCTGTATACGATCCTTTGCGACAGGGCCCCGTGTCGACCAGGAGTTGACTTTCACAGTATTCTATCCGCGGCGGGAAAATAATAAACATTCGGACTCCTTGAGAGGATCTGAGACCAACTCGTCACGGCCGACCTAGAGCATTCACCAACAGAGGGACCAGCACATGAGAAGAATCTACCAGGAAACATTATGGACGACAGAAAACCTAGTATTCGTCTACAGCAGGGAGTAGTAACCAGGCAAAATAACATCCTTGGAACCCCGAGGGGTCCGAGGGAAGCATACATAAATAAGTTTAATAACACTCCCCCACATATATTACCATGTCTGTGCTCGAGCTACAGGCCCATGGAATTGTACTATACATATATATATATATATATATATATATATATATATATATATATATATATATATATATACACACATATACATATATACATACATACATACATACATACATATACAGGCATAAGGCAGTTACAGCATGTTAATTTACACCCGGTAAGAACAGGTGGTGCCGACAGGGTCACCCACACACTACTCCCATACAGTGTTTACTTTTTACAAGCATACTACTACCGACCTGTTGACTCTGCATCAACTGAACAGTCGTCTTCGATGCCGACAGTGAACCCCATAGGTGTTTGTGACAGAACCCTCACGCACGTCGACACATGTGAACTATAGTGGGTATATCTGACAGGGAGCACACAGAGAAATATGCACAACAATGATTTCATGCCCATTTCTAAAAGCAAATAGTGTTATATTCCCATCAACATAACACTAAAAGACTGTGCCCCCCCTTGTTTGCGCTTTACACATTTTTTGGCGGGGACAGAGAAAATGGCGCTGAACACTGCTGTGAAGGCCAAGCCCCGCCCCTTTTCGGAGCACTTCAGCCTCGTTATACTATCGTATTTTATGCAGGCAGGGGACCGTATATAGTGTCTACACACTATATATATCCTTAAACAATATCCATATTGCTGTCCAGGGCACCCCCCCCCCTGCACCCATGTAAAACCGTTGGTGTGGGAGCAATGGCGCGCAGCGCGACCGCTATGTACTGGCGGGGGTATCGTACGCGGTGCCCGGGAATGCTCTTTTGCCAGTCTAAACGAGACCTCAGTAACTGCTGCCCAGGGCGCTCCCCCCCCCCCCCCCCCCCCTAGCACACCGTGAGTGCCGTTGGTGTGTGGGAGCATGGAGCGCAGCGCTACCGCTGCGCTTACCTCCATTACTGAAGTCTTCTGCCGTCTGACTCCTTCTGTTCTTCTCATACTCAACCGGCTTCTTTCTTCTGGCTTCTGTGAGGAGGGTGACGGCGCGGCTCCGGGAACAAGCAGCTAGGCGAACCAAGTGATCGAACCCTCTGGAGCTAATGGTGTCCAGTAGCCTAAGAAGCAGAGCCCTTGAACTAAGAAGAAGTAAATCTGACTTCTCTCCCCTCAGTCCCACGATGCAGGGAGCCTGTAGCCAGCAGGTCTCCCTGAAAATGAAAAACCTAACAAAGTCTTTAGAGAAACTCTGTAGAGCTCCCCTAGTGTGTGTCCAGTCACTCCTGGACACAAAGTCTAACTAAGGTCTGGAGGAGGGGCATGGAGGGAGGAGCCAGTTCACACCCATTCGAGGTCTTATAGTGTGCCCATGTCTCCTGCGGATCCCGTCTATACCCCATGGTCCTTACGGAGTCCCCAGCATCCTCTAGGATGTATATGAGAAAAAGCTATAAATATAACCTGGCTGCTAGGAGCGAGGTATACGGAGAGACAGGAGTCCAAACTTCAAAGTGCAGCACTGGGGCAGGCAATGTTGCTTAACTGGGTACCCGGCATCTAGTAAGAGGTGGACAGATGGGAGGAGAGCACGAGGCAGGCCGTCTCTGTAAGGGAGAGCGCTCAGGGGTGGGGGGAAAAGGCTAACAGGCAGAGCCTGCCTGCCTCCCCCTCTCGTGTGGACCCCAGGGCAAAAGGCTGCCACCACTGTAAGCAGTATCCTGCTCCTGCACCACCCTGGTGATCTAGTGTTTGGAGTGGGAACCTCCACAGCAAAACACAACCAGCTCCGCTGGTGGTCTCCACACCGGCGGTGTATAACCGTAAGTATGCGACCCTCTATAGAGTCCAGCTGTGTTGGTGTGCTGCCCCTCCTGGTGTCCCGTGGCGGAAGTCACCGTCCCAGTTGCCACAGCAGTTAGGGCGGCAGTGAGGGCGTCGTATAGGTCACCTGACACTGCCTGCTCAGAAGACTAGTAGAAAAACTAAATAAAAGTAACAGGGGAACCACCTAAATCAGAACACCCATAAAACCGTGCCCACTTCTGCCGGCATCAAACTGCCTGGCTGAAGGCGGTATAGTGGAGAGGGAGTCCCGGGCTGCTGGGAAAAAATTAGTAACTGTTTGGAGTCCAGGCTCTCTCCTCTCCAGGCTTTCCTTGTGCCCCCCAGTGGAGGATGAAGAAAGATCCATCTGGAAAACAGGGGTAGTTATGCCTACACATGGCTTGACTTAGCCCGCAATTTTAATGACACACCATCTCTGAACTTAGGACACCTGCAAACGCCAATTACCACCCCAGTTATGCCCCTTAACCCACAAGTGGAGATGTGACAGAGTTGTGTAGGGATCGTCATCTTTTGCGAGTGCGTACCCTCAGCTCAGGAACGTGCGCAGTCTGAAAACACGTAAGATCCATCCGCAAATTTGACTTGTGTTCACCTCTGCCTCAGCCCCATTGTCTTTACATACAGTTATTCTGAGTCTCTATGCCTATAGTTAGTGAAAGGATAACAGACCAGATTTGGGGCCTAATTCAGGTTGGATCACAAAACGCGATCCAACCGCAAAAATTACGAGAAAGATGCAGGCACATGTGCAGCGCCTGTCCTGCACCCGCATTTTCTGCAAGGGAGGCGGGAGGGGGGGAAGAGGGGCAGAAAGTATGGTCGCTGGAAGGAGGCAACCTTAGTTTCTGCTATCAAGCAGAAATTGCAATGCGATCGCATTTTCTGCTTGATCAAGAGGGAGGGGGAGCAGCGGCCAGCGTGCTGGGCGGCCTTCCCCTGCGATGCGTGAATTGAATTTGCAATCCTTACTGAATTAGGCCCGTATTCAAGATACAAATGTTATACACAATTTTTCTCCTGGTAATACTGTTATACATTTATCTGGAATGACAACTGCACCTACTTGCGATTAGGCCTAAAAAGCACATATTCCAAGGCATGAGTGGAGGTGTTGGCAGTGGAAATGAAGCTGATGAGCAGGAAGACGAGGTCAGGCACCCCAAGGAGGTGAGTCAGCTGTTTGTGCAAAATTTGTTCTCTATAGGACATCTGCTGCTGGGTGTTCCTCCGAAACTTGTACCAGCCAATCACGTTCTGCCAAACACAAAGAGGAATTACATCTCATCCAGGGAGCCTTCGCTATTATGCTGAGACACTAACTGGGTAAAGAAAAAAGTACTTAAAACTAAAGCAAGATGGCAGGGAAAGGAGGTTCCCAATCAGAACTCAGGTACTACCTACATACACAGAAACTGACCCACTCCTCTGACCATCCCATACTACAGCCCACCGTACAAAACTATTGATTTGACATCGGTTCCTCATGGAGTCTCCTACACAGCTTTCCTCTGGCACTCCACATCCTATTGCCTCCCCTCTATTCACCATCATTCCAACAACATCCGCTCACTCCCCCACACTTCCGCTCTTTAGTGACTAACCCCAACTGGCAAGCAGAGACCCAGCATGTCCCCTGATCAATTGTGGATAGCCTGAACCCGGCAAACAGCCACCAGCCCCCAGTCAGGATCTGCTCAGCAGCGCACTTCCATGCTCATGTATTACTCCATACCGGAACGAGCCAGCTGTGTGCTCTCGCAGGTGGGAACCTCATGTATTACTCCATACAGGAACGAGCCAGCTGTGTGCTCTCGCAGGTGGGAACCTCATGTATTACTCCATACAGGAACGAGCCAGCTGTGTGCTCTCGCAGGTGGGAACCTCACCATTTGGCTACTCCTGCTTTCTGGTCACACTCTTACTGCAATTGTAACTGCACCCTATCTGGCAGAGCAATTACACTAAGTCCACTTCTCTGGTTGCGAAGGAACCTCACTACTTTCCAAACGTACCAGACATGTTAGTTAGATCATCATCATATAATTGCTACTAAACCTGTACATCCTAAATAAATCACAACACAAATCTCAGCTCCTGGATTATACTATCAGAAAGACACCAACGTTCCGAAACAGCGATTCATACTTTCCGTCTGTCCTTGAGAATTCGATCAAGACTTTCCTCATTGACTGTGCCAGCGTAATCGTAGAAACTGTCAGGATGAAAACAAAGTTACCAACAGCTTCTAAACTACTAGATCATTCTATCTCAAACTTAATGATATATATGGGATTATGTCCTTCCTAATGTAAATTGCTTCTAATACACAGAAGTGATGACATCGGAATACATAAACATATGTACACATGTAATGAATACTTGCCAACTTTAGAAGAGTCTTGTTCAGGAGAGTCCTGGAGGTGGCAGCCACGTGGCAGCTGGCAGGGAGAACTGGGATGCCAGCTGTTTCAACACAGTATTGGACAGTGAGGGGTGGGGTTACTGTGACGTAAGTCAATGTGACTTGCATCATCTGACACCCTAGTGAGGGGGGCAGTATGCAGTAGCCAGGCCCATTATATTGGAGGTCCGGGAGAACCCTGCGGAACACTGTAGGAAATCATGACCAAATGCTGATATTGTATGTGTGCAAGTTCTGGGGTCATGAATTCAGTATTTTAGGGTAACTTATAAAAGGAATAGTGCCCTCCCTACGTAGCCATAGTAAGCAGCTGGCCCGTGGCCTTGTGCCTTTATATGGTCACAGAAACACCTAACACTGTAGTGTGGCATAATCCCATATACATTTACATATGCTAATGAATTTATCTTCCATTATAAACACATTGCTTAGTGTAGCTAGCAATATTTAACTCTAAATCAGTTTAAACGTGTAACCCTTCCATGATAAAATAATTCATACATTTCCGACCAGGGTACGTTTTATTACCCAAGAGAATGTTTTAATTATGTAACAATTAAAACTTGTGATCCCAAGAACATTTACTTTACAAGTAACACAAATAGGACAAAAAAACAAAAATGTAAAAATCTATTCAGTTACACTGTTTGTGCCAACCTATAAACACACCCAGACACACATCGTACACCTACCAATTAGTACAGTATAGGCTGGTCACACACAGGGCTATGCTGCAATTCAGCCCAGTACATAAGTGGCTACACTAAGTAAGACTCAACCATTCAGCGCTCGGCCCAAGCACAGACAACTCTCCCAGTGTCACCAGGGCCTGTGAGCGCTGACAGCTGCCGGCATCATCTTCTGGCTGCATTTACCATTAGGTCTTATAAAGATGAGATCTATTTTTAATGGATGATAAACGAGCACTGAGATCACTTTAGGACCCGAGTATGAATCAATTGCATCATATAGTTACCGCAGAGCATTAGCTAACATTAGAGTGAACAGGGAGGATATAATAGCTGCTCCCTGACATTCTCCGTGTTTCCTCTCCAGACCCATCAACCACAAAGTCACACCACTGCCATGACGACCAGGTGTGAACTTCTCTTACACTATATGGCATATTCATCAATGGCCAGGTTTTAGACCAGACATTCGTAATTTCCTATGGCTGCAATAATAATGTATCGCTCCAATGTATTAGAAAATAAGAATTTACTTACCGATAATTCTATTTCTCGGAGTCCGTAGTGGATGCTGGGGTTCCTGAAAGGACCAGGGGGAATAGCGGCTCCGCAGGAGACAGGGCACAAAAGTAAAGCTTTCCGATCAGGTGGTGTGCACTGGCTCCTCCCCCTATGACCCTCCTCCAAGCCAGTTAGGTACTGTGCCCGGACGAGCGTACACAATAAGGGAGGAATTTTGAATCCCGGGTAAGACTCATACCAGCCACACCAATCACACCGTACAACTTGTGATCAAACCCAGTTAACAGTATGATAACAGAGGAGCCTCTGAAAGATGGCTTCCTAAACAATAACCCGAATTAGTTAACAATAACTATGTACAATTATTGCAGATAATCCGCACTTGGGATGGGCGCCCAGCATCCACTACGGACTCCGAGAAATAGAATTATCGGTAAGTAAATTCTTATTTTCTCTATCGTCCTAGTGGATGCTGGGGTTCCTGAAAGGACCATGGGGATTATACCAAAGCTCCCAAACGGGCGGGAGAGTGCGGATGACTCTGCAGCACCGAATGAGAGAACTCCAGGTCCTCCTTAGCCAGAGTATCAAATTTGTAAAATTTTACAAACGTGTTCTCCCCTGACCACGTAGCTGCTCGGCAAAGTTGTAATGCCGAGACCCCTCGGGCAGCCGCCCAAGATGAGCCCACCTTCCTTGTGGAGTGGGCCTTTACAGATTTAGGCTGTGGCAGGCCTGCCACAGAATGTGCAAGTTGGATTGTGCTACAGATCCAACGAGCAATCGTCTGCTTAGACGCAGGAGCACCCATCTTGTTGGGTGCATACAATATAAACAACGAGTCAGATTTTCTGACTCCAGCTGTCCTTGCAATATATATTTTTAATGCTCTGACAACGTCCAGTAACTTGGAGTCCTCCAAGTCACTTGTAGCCGCAGGCACTACAATAGGCTGGTTCAGATGAAATGCTGACACCACCTTAGGGAGAAAATGCGGACGAGTCCGCAGTTCTGCCCTGTCCGAATGGAAAATCAGATATGGGCTTTTGTAAGATAAAGCTGCCAGTTCTGACACTCTCCTGGCCGAAGCCAGGGCTAGTAACATGGTCACTTTCCATGTGAGATATTTTAAATCCACCTTTTTTAGTGGTTCAAACCAATGAGATTTTAGAAATTCCAAAACCACATTGAGATCCCACGGTGCCACTGGAGGCACCACAGGAGGCTGTATATGCAGCACTCCCTTAACAAAAGTCTGGACTTCAGGAACTGAAGCCAATTCTTTTTGAAAGAAAATCGACAGGGCCGAAATTTGAACCTTAATAGATCCCAATTTGAGACCCATAGACAATCCTGATTGCAGGAAATGTAGGAATCGACCCAGTTGAAATTCCTCCGTCGGAGCACTCCGATCCTCGCACCACGCAACATATCTTCGCCAAATGCGGTGATAGTGTTGCACGGTTACTTCCTTCCTTGCTTTAATCAAAGTAGGAATGACTTCTTCCGGCATGCCTTTTTCCTTTAGGATCCGGCGTTCAACCGCCATGCCGTCAAACGCAGCCGCGGTAAGTCTTGAAACAGACAGGGACCCTGCTGAAGCAAGTCCCTCCTTAGAGGTAGAGGCCACGGATCTTCCGTGATCATCTCTTGAAGTTCCGGGTACCAAGTCCTTCTTGGCCAATCCGGAACCACTAGTATCGTTCTTACGCCTCTTTGCCGTATAATTCTCAATACTTTTGGTATGAGAGGCAGAGGAGGAAACACATACACCGACTGGTACACCCAAGGCGTTACCAGCGCGTCCACAGCTATTGCCCGCGGATCTCTTGACCTGGCGCAATACCTGTCCAGTTTTTTGTTGAGGCGAGACGCCATCATGTCCACCATTGGTCTTTCCCAACGGGTTACCAGCATGTGGAAGACTTCCGGATGAAGTCCCCACTCTCCCGGGTGAAGGTCGTGTCTGCTGAGGAAGTCTGCTTCCCAGTTGTCCACTCCCGGGATGAACACTGCTGACAGTGCTGTCACATGATTCTCTGCCCAGCGAAGAATCCTTGCAGCTTCTGCCATTGCACTCCTGCTTCTTGTGCCGCCCTGTCTGTTTACATGGGCGACTGCCGTGATGTTGTCCGACTGGATCAACACCGGTTTTCCTTGAAGCAGAGGTTCTGCCTGGCTTAGAGCATTGTAGATTGCTCTTAGTTCCAGAATGTTTATGTGAAGAGACGTTTCCAGGCTCGTCCACACTCCCTGGAAGTTTCTTCCTTGTGTGACCGCTCCCCAGCCTCTCAGGCTGGCGTCCGTGGTCACCAGGATCCAATCCTGTATGCCGAATCTGCGGCCCTCCAATAGATGAGCACTCTGCAACCACCACAGAAGAGATACCCTTGTCCTTGGAGACAGGGTTATCCGCTGGTGCATCTGAAGATGCGACCCTGACCATTTGTCTAACAGATCCCTCTGGAAAATTCGTGCATGGAATCTGCCGAATGAAATTGCTTCGTAAGAAGCCACCATTTTTCCCAGGACTCTTGTGCATTGATGTACAGACACCTTTCCTGGTTTTAGGAGGTTCCTGACAAGCTCGGATAACTCCTTGGCTTTTTCCTCCGGGAGAAAAACCTTTTTCTGAACCGTGTCCAGAATCATCCCTAGGAACAGCAGACGAGTTGTCGGCATTAACTGGGATTTTGGAATATTCAGAATCCAGCCGTGCTGTTTTAGCACTTCTTGAGACAGTGCTAATCCCCTCTCTAGCTGTTCTCTGGACCTTGCCCTTATTAGGAGATCGTCCAAGTATGGGATAATTAATACGCCTTTTCTTCGAAGAAGAATCATCATCTCGGCCATTACCTTTGTAAAGACCCGAGGTGCCGTGGACAATCCGAACGGCAGCGTCTGAAACTGATAGTGACAGTTTTGTACAACGAACCTGAGGTACCCCTGGTGTGAGGGGTAAATTGGAACGTGGAGGTACGCATCCTTGATGTCCAAGGACACCATAAAGTCCCCTTCTTCCAGGTTCGCTATCACTGCTCTGAGTGACTCCATTTTGAACTTGAACTTCTTTATGTACAGGTTCAAGGACTTCAGATTTAGAATAGGTCTTACCGAGCCGTCCGTCGGTACCACAAATAGAGTGGAATAATACCCCTTTCCCTGTTGTAGAAGAGGTACCTTGACTATCACCTGCTGAGAGTACAGCTTGTGAATGGCTTCCAAAACCGTCTCCCTTTCGGAGGGAGACGTTGGTAAAGCAGACTTCAGGAAACGGTGAGGCGGATCTGTCTCTAGTTCCAACCTGTACCCCTGAGATATTATCTGCAGGATCCAGGGATCTACCTGCGAGTGAGCCCACTGCGCGCTGAAATTCTTGAGACGACCGCCCACCGCCCCCGAGTCCGCTTGAGAAGCCCCAGCATCATGCTGAGGCTTTTGTAGAAGCGGGGGAGGGCTTCTGTTCCTGGGAAGGAGCTGCCTGTTGGTGTCTCTTCCCCCTTCCTCTGCCTCGTGGCAGATATGAATATCCCTTTGCTCTCTTGTTTTTAAAGGAACGAAAGGGCTGCGGTTGAAAAGTCGGTGTCTTTTTCTGTTGGGGAGTAGCTTGAGGTAAAAAGGTGGATTTCCCGGCTGTAGCCGTGGCCACCAAATCTGATAGACCGACTCCAAATAACTCCTCCCCTTTATACGGCAAAACTTCCATATGCCGTTTTGAGTCCGCATCGCCTGACCACTGTCGCGTCCATAAACTTCTTCTGGCCGAAATGGACATAGCACTTACCCGTGATGCCAGTGTGCAGATATCCCTCTGTGCATCACGCATATAAAGAAATGCATCCTTTATTTGCTCTAAAGACAGTAAAACATTGTCCCTATCCAGGGTATCAATATTTTCAATCAGGGACTCTGACCAAGCTACTCCAGCACTGCACATCCAGGCTGTCGCTATAGCTGGTCGTAGTATAACACCTGTATGTGTGTATATACTTTTTTGGATATTTTCCATCCTCCTATCTGCTGGATCTTTAAGTGCGGCCGTCTCAGGAGAGGGTAACGCCACTTGTTTAGATAAGCGTGTGAGCGCCTTATCCACCCTAGGAGGTGTTTCCCAGCGCGCCCTAACCTCTGACGGGAAAGGGTATAAAGCTAATAACTTCTTTGAAATTAGCATCTTTTTATCGGGGGCAACCCACGCTTCATCACATACATCATTTAGTTCTTCTGATTCAGGAAAAACTATAGGTAGTTTTTTCACACCCCACATAATACCCTGTTTAGTGGTACCTGTAGTATCAGCTAAATGTAACGCCTCCTTCATTGCCAAAATCATATAACGTGTGGCCCTACTGGAAAATACGGTTGATTCGTCACCGTCGCCACTGGAATCAGTGCCTGTGTCTGGGTCTGTGTCGACCGACTGAGGCAAAGGGCGTTTTACAGCCCCTGACGGTGTTTGAGGCGCCTGGACAGGTACTAACTGATTGTCCGGCCGTCTCATGTCGTCAAACGACTGCTTTAGCGTGTTGACACTATCCCGTAATTCCATAAATAAAGGCATCCATTCTGGTGTCGACCCCCTAGGAGGTGACATCCCCATATTTGGCAATTGCTCCGCCTCCACACCAATATCGTCCTCATACATGTCGACACACACGTACCGACACACAGCAGACACACAGGGAATGCTCTTAACGAAGACAGGACCCCACTAGCCCTTTGGGGAGACAGAGGGAGAGTTTGCCAGCACACACCAAAAGCGCTATATATGACAGGGATAGCCTTATAATAAGTGCTCCCTGTATAGCTGCTTTTATAATATAATTTTTGCCACTATTTTGCCCCCCCTCTCTTGTTTTACCCTGTTTCTGTAGTGCAGTGCAGGGGAGAGACCTGGGAGCCGTCCTGACCAGCGGAGCTGTGTAAGGAAAATGGCGCTGTGTGCTGAGGAGATAGGCCCCGCCCCTTTTCCGGCGGGCTCGTCTCCCGCTCTTTAGTGTATTCTGGCAGGGGTTAAATATCTCCATATAGCCCCCGGAGGCTATATGTGAGGTATTTTTTAGCCAAATAGGTTTTCATTTGCCTCCCAGGGCGCTCCCCTCCCAGCGCCCTGCACCCTCAGTGACTGCCGTGTGAAGTGTGCTGAGAGGAAAATGGCGCACAGCTGCAGTGCTGTGCGCTACCTTTAGAAGACTGAGGAGTCTTCTGCCGCCGATTCTGGACCTCTTCATGTTTCAGCATCTGCAAGGGGGCCGGCGGCGAGGCTCCGGTGACCATCCAGGCTGTACCTGTGATCGTCCCTCTGGAGCTGATGTCCAGTAGCCAAGAAGCCAATCCATCCTGCACGCAGGTGAGTTCACTTCTTCTCCCCTAAGTCCCTCGTTGCAGTGATCCTGTTGCCAGCAGGACTCACTGTAAAATAAAAAACCTAAGCTAAACTTTCTCTAAGCAGCTCTTTAGGAGAGCCACCTAGATTGCACCCTTCTCGGCCGGGCACAAAAATCTAACTGGCTTGGAGGAGGGTCATAGGGGGAGGAGCCAGTGCACACCACCTGATCGGAAAGCTTTACTTTTGTGCCCTGTCTCCTGCGGAGCCGCTATTCCCCCTGGTCCTTTCAGGAACCCCAGCATCCACTAGGACGATAGAGAAAAGCACATTCAGGGACAGGTGCTCCATTGGAAGCCTGTCCCTGCAACGTGTAAAACTGAAGTGGTACATAATGCAATCACTTTACGTCCTGTATCAGCCGTGCTACTGCACATGTGCGTTCATGAGGCCTTGCATGTAAAGATCCCCTCTCCCAGTAAATTGTAAGGAGAGAAGCACGGGAATACAAAAGGTAAATCTCACAAATAGCAGCCGCCATAGAAAAGCTGTGGGTGTTTGTGTGATCATAAATGTGGTCCCCACCACCAGACACATCCAGGAGAAACTATTTTGGATATCTGGAAAATTTCTATAAATAAATGTGCCCCTATACCCATCAGCCATAACACTGAAACCACCTGCCTAATATTGTGTAGATCCCCCACGTGCTACCAAAACAACTCTGATCTGTTGAAGCCTGGACTCCACAAGACCTCTGAAGGAGTCCTATGGTGTCTGGCACCAAGACGCTAGCAGCAGATCCTGCGAGTCCTCCACTGCTCGGACTTGTTACTCCAGCACATCCCACGGATGCTCATTAAGACTGAGGTCTGGGGAATTTGGAGGCCAAGTCAACACCTTGATCTGTGTGCCATGTCCAAATCAATTCAACCATTCCTGAGGAGATTTTTGCAATGTGGCACGGCGCAAATACAGTTGCCATGAGGGGTGCACTTTGTCTGCCACAATGCTGAGATAGGTGGTACACGTCAAAGTAACATCCACATGAATTCCAGGACCCAGTGTTACATAGAAAAATAGGATTTGACGGCAGATAAGAGCCACTTGGTCCATCTAGCCTGCCCCCTTTTTGTTTCCTTCTAGACCCTCTTATAGCCTTAGTACTTTGTAAGGTTTTCCAACAAAACATTGCCCATAGCATCACACTGCCTTCTTCCCATAGTGCATCCGGGTGCCATCTCTTCCCAAGGTATATAACACACACACCAGCCATCCATATGACGTAAAAGAATTGCAATTTATCAGACAGGCCACTTTTTCCCATTGCTCCATGGTCCAGATCTGATGCTCACGTGCCCATTATATGAACTTTCAGCAGTGTATACGGGTCAGCATGGGCACTGTGACCCGTGTACTATACTGTGTGTTCCCACACCTTTCTATCATAACCAGCATTCAATTTTTTAACTATCTGTAATACAGTAGCTCTTCTGTGGGATCATACCGGCTAGCCTTTACTCCCCATGCACATCAATGAGCCTTGGGCACCCATTACCCTAACACCGGTTCACCAGCCATCCTTCCTTGTACTACTTTGGTAGGTACTAACCACAGCATACTGGGAACACCCACCCCACAAGATCTGCTGTTTCTGAGATGCCATGACCCAAGCATATAGCCATCATAATTTGTCCCTTGTCAAGTTCACTCTGATCCTTAAGCTTGCCCATTTTCCTGCTTCCAACACATCTTCAGGAACTGACTGGTCACTTACTCCTAATATAACCCACCCAATGACAGGTGCCATTGTAACGAGACAATCAATGACATTCACTTCACCTGGCCGTGGTTTTAATGTTATGGCTGATCGGTATAAGAGCCAATATGGTAACGGTTTTGAAGCCTAATCAGCAGTGTACTCTGCAAAGGTAAAACATACCGGAACACCTACAATGTTTTATCTTAAAAATCTCCAGAAAACTTTAAATCAGGCATGTCCAAACTGCGGCCCTCCAGCTGTTGTGAATCTACATAACCCAGCATGTCCAGACACAGTTTAGCTGTCAGTGAATGCTAAAGCTGTGTCAGGGCATGCTGGGATGTGTAGTTTCACAACAGCTGGAGGGCAGCAGTTTGGACATGCCTGATTTATATACATCTACAATATTTCTCCAGCTCTTATAGACTTAGGTTTACTAAGTAGCACTGCTGAGTTACCCCATAAGCCTGCAGGCACAGCCCCCTGTAGCACCATCTACTCTGGTAGAACATTTACTGAGACTGGTAACTGGAAGCTCTTATAATTAAAGTTGGTGTTGACACAGTTCAGACCCACTCCGAGGACTAGAAGCGACAACAACTTCTCTCTCGGAAAACGGGAAGAGTGTTTCGTTCACTTCGTCTTACATAGTAATAATCTTAGTTGTTACTATAAAGTAGAGTTTGAATAATGTATAATACAACTTTCCCCAATGACATCTTTGAATCATAGCTTTCAAAAGGAAATCTCAATGGTAAAATATTGCACAATAAAAATACCCACCTGAAAAGTTTTGTACATGGTTCATGCCTATGGATCTCTGAAAGGTAAAAATATCAGCTAAAATCAAGTTTACACAATAAAAAGACATTGGCACACATAGAGCAGACATATATACTGCACAAAGATCCCTCCGAATAACTCACCTATAACTTGGAGCAGTTCTGTGTTACTGATCTGAGAATCACTTATAGAGAAAGACTCCTCCTGTCTCACTTCCCCCAGCAGGAAACCTTCCTGTAATGGAAGTAACAGAATGCTGTTACTAACTCTCTATGACCAAGATCTATGTGATAGCCTGCTTCCAAGCCCCAGGGTTAGGACAGTGGAGGAGGAGAGATGCACTCAGAGACAGATCATATACTGTCAATATTCAGATAAGGGGATAATACACCAAAGGAAAAACCTATGGAAAAATTAAATGAATGTAAATGTCATTTTTATTTGAAAAGTATAGAAATGAATTTTATATCACCTCGAATGGCTAAGTGCAGCAACAAGCTTTAATCAGCTTATATTTGGGGGTGATTCAATTGTTAGAGAAAATTAGTTCTCAGCTAAAGAGGCCTGGAGGTAACTAAATCGGAGGGCTGGTCGCGACAGTTCATACTTGCGCCCTTTACCTGCCACTGTAGAACTGACATCAGATACTGGTGGGAGATGTTGGCGGCATCTCTCATAATAGTAATATACCCGATACTGACTAAACATGTTTTGTATTACTCCATCACATTGGCCTTTAGTCTTCATTAGAACCTGCCTACAGGGTAACATTGCTCAAGAGGCTTCATTCAGGCCCAGTCGCTGGGTGTGATGTAATAGATCTACAATGTTATGGTCGACAGTCAAGAGGTTGACACGAACAAAAGGTCAACAAGTTTTTTTGGGCCAAATCTTGTACATTTCATGTTCTGTGGCCACCATCAGTACAAACGTAGACGTTCGACTGGCTTAGCTCGCCACAGGTTACTATTTCCAATAGATGTCCACATGGACAGTAAATCCAGCAAATGTTGCTAAAACACATGAAAGTCACAAAAAATGTGTCGACCATTTGTGTGTTGACCACTGTTATATTGACCTTTTGAACCTGGTCAACCATAAGCACTGCTGACCTAATGCATATAGACTATATGGTGTCGACCAATACATTGTCTATTAATCATACAGATACCCCAGGGTCGCTATATTGGTAAAGTCGCAATATACCAATGTTCGTTACATTACACAGGGCCTGTACAAGTTTTAACATCAATTTTTGTTAAAACTTAAGACGAGATCTTTCTCCACGGCTTAGTACACCTCCCCCAATATCACAAAATATAGTTGTCACGTATGGGACAAGCCAAGTCCACCACCATTTTGTAAAGGAAACAACTTCTTGATAAATTCCCCTCATCTCCAAATGCAAAGCCTTTGCTAATTTTTTATGAAACCCAATGAGAAACAGCTATAACTTAACCTGTCAACCTATGCTGACAAATCAAGTGTGAAGTATGGGACATTTTACTCATTTCCAAGGAAGCAGCAGCTACGCTTTGTGTAACTGCACCTGGACCAGGCCGAAGGTCTACACCACTTAGATCCACCGGTTTTTGAAGAAAATGTCACGGACATCTAGGTGACATTGTAGAGGGAATGGAAAGCGTACCGGATTGTCTGACGAATCCAAAAAGCAACACACTTATAGGTTGCTCAATATGGTCAGAGAGGGAAAAACACGTTTATATATAAGAATAAGAACATATGGCAGACCCAGGCATTGTCTTACATAAGTCTGAGGAAGTATATATACTGGTTAGAAGTGCCCAAATGTTGTATTGTCAGAGCACTGACCGACTCAGTAAAATCACTATGGTCTGAGTCCTGCACAATGACAGTGTGATGAAGAAACACACTGACACCAGTGCTAAATGCAATTTCTGGTCACAAAGCCTCATACTGACAATGAATCAAAATGCCCACAATCACCACACAAGTTCAGTGAACCCTACGGCATATGGAGGTCAGGTACTAAAGTAGCTAGGCACCACCATGCTTGAATTTACATTAGTTTGTTAAACCCTTGTTGGGTCTACCTCAGAGGTTCTCAAAATCACTGCCGGCGAGGCCCCCCTCTAGACACAGGGCACTGCCGGCGAGCTCCCCCTCTAGACACAGGGCACTGCCGGTGAGCTCCCCCTCTAGACACAGGGCACTGCCGGCAAGGCCCCCTCCCCCCCAGACACAGGGCTCCGCCAGCGAGCCCTGCACCCTAGACACAGGGCACTGTCGGCAAGGCCCCCTAATAGACACAGGGCACTGCCGGCGAGGACCCCCTAATAGACACAGGGCACTGCCGGCGAGCTCCCCCTCTAGACACAGGGCACTGCCGGCGAGCCCCCCCTCTAGACACAGGGCACTGCCAGCAAGGCCCCCTCCCCCCCAGACACAGGGCTCCGCCAGCGAGCCCTGCACCCTAGACACAGGGCACTGCCGGCGAGGACCCCCTAATAGACACAGGGCACTGCCGGCGAGGACCCCCTAATAGACACAGGGCACTGCCGGCGAGGACCCCCTAATAGACACAGGGCACTGCCGGCAAGACTCCACCTTAGACACAGGGCAATGCCGGCAAGGGCACTGCCAGGGAGGTCCCCCCTGTACACAGGGCACTGCCAAGGAGGTCCCCCCTGTACACAGGGCACTGCCAGGGAGGTCCCCCCTGGACACAGGGCACTGCCAGGGAGGACCCCCCTGGACACAGGGCACTGCCAGGGAGGACCCCCCTGGACACAGGGCACTGCCAGGGAGGACCCCCCTGGACACAGGGCACTGCCAGGGAGGACCCCCCTGGACACAGGGCACTGCCAGGGAGGACCCCCCTGGACACAGGGCACTGCCAGGGAGGACCCCCCTGGACACAGGGCACTGCCAGGGAGGACCCCCCTGGACACAGGGCACGGCACGGACCCCCCTGGACACAGGGCACTGCCAGGGAGGACCCCCCTGGACACAGGGCACTGCCAGGGAGGACCCCCCTGGACACAGGGCACTGCCAGGGAGGACCCCCCTGGACACAGGGCACTGCCAGGGAGGACCCCCCTGGACACAGGGCACTGCCAGGGAGGACCCCCCTGGACACAGGGCACTGCCAGGGAGGACCCCCCTGGACACAGGGCACGGCACGGACCCCCCTGGACACAGGGCACTGCCAGGGAGGACCCCCCTGGACACAGGGCACTGCCAGGCTGCGGTGGCAGAGTACACAGGGATGGCATCAGGCTGGCAGGCAGGGTCACAGCGGGGAACGGCAGCCGTCACCACACCCCGACACTCAGCCTGAGCACTGACAGCACAGCCACTTCCTCCCCCTGACAGACACCCGCTCAGGGTCCATCCCGCCGGCTCCCCGCACCACACCCAGGCCCCGGAGCCCCGACACTTACGTGATCCGAGTCGCTGTTACTGCTGTGGTAACACAGGGAGCTGAACGTATAGCCCGAAATGGAAGCCGCCATGATGGTGACCCGCTCCCTCCCCCCGCGCAGCGCGCCGCGCGCCGCCGCCGCCCTGCCATGACGCCACACACACGCCACCGCCAGGCATGCTGGGAGTTGTAGTTTCTGTAACAGAGCGGCAACATGTGGGAGGAGTCCTTCACCCCGCCCTGCCAGCCTACTGGGCTGCTGGGACTTGTAGTCTCCAGTCATTTCACAGCTAGTCTCTGCACTGCCTGCCATGCGTGTAGTCTCCAGAGTCACTGGCTCCACTGGGCTGCTGGGACTTGTAGTCTCCATTCACCCACACAACTCACTGCCTGCCTACTGGGTTGCTGGGACTTGTAGTCCCCAGAGTCACTCCATACCTCCCAACATGACCCTCTCCAGGAGGGACACAATGCTCTGCTCCTGGACTTCTCCCTTAATTTATGATTGCCAGCACCTGTGCTGAACAGGTTAATGGATAGGAAAGGTGTTTCAGCACAGGTGCTGGCAATCATACATTAAGAGGGAAGTCCAGGAGCAGAGCATTCTGTCCCTCCTGAAGAGGGTCATGTTGGGAGGTATGGTCACTCCACAACTATGTGTAAATTTACTAAGATGGGCGTTCTATTTAAGAGGGGCTGTTGCCCATAGCAATCAGATTCTACGTCTCATTTATCTAGCACCTTCTAGGACAGGCCTGGCCAACCTGTGGCTCTCCAGCTGTTGTTGAACTACACATACCAGCATGCCCTGTTACAGTTTTGCTATTTTGCCATGCTAAAACTGTTGCAGGGCATGCTGGGATATGTAGTTCAGCAACAGCTGGAGGGCCGAGGGTTCCCCACCCCTGTTCTAGAAGATAATACCTGGAATCTGATTGGTTGCTATGGCAACATTCCATCTTAAATAGACTGCCCATCTTAGTAAATTTACCCCAGAGTTTCTGCGCTGCCTGCCAGCCGACTGGGCTACTACGCCGTGTAATGTTGCAGCACTGCAGCCCCTTGCAAATTCTGCTTTGCTGCATCCAAAGGACATAAATGGTTAATTAATGCATATTATTTTAAAGTGGGTAGAGTACAAAATCCCGGCAGTGAGAATTCAGGATGCCAACAGCAGCACCCCGACCGTCAAAATCCTGACGGATCTCGGTAACTATTTTAACACTATCCCTAACCCCCCCCCCCTCCTAACCGTTACCCTAAGGGTGGGTACACACTAGGCGATAGCGAATACGGTCTGGCAGATATCGGCCAGTTCAGAAAGATATCGTCTAGTGTGTACAGAGTGACGATAATAAGAATTTACTCACCGGTAATTCTATTTCTCGTAGTCCGTAGTGGATGCTGGGAACTCCGTAAGGACCATGGGGAATAGCGGGCTCCGAAGGAGGCTGGGCACTCTAGAAATATTTATGACTACCTGGTGTGCACTGGCTCCTCCCACTATGACCCTCCTCCAAGCCTCAGTTAGGACACTGTGCCCGGACGAGCAGACATAATAAGGAAGGATTTAGAATCCCGGGTAAGACTCTTACCAGCCACACCAATCACACCGTACAACTCGTGATACTATATCCAGTTTGACAGTATGAAAACAACTGAGCCTCTCAACAGATGGCTCAACAATAACCCTTTAGTTAACAATAACTATTTACAAGTATTGCAGACAATCCGCACTTGGGATGGGCGCCCAGCATCCACTACGGACTACGAGAAATAGAATTACCGGTGAGTAAATTCTTATTTTCTCTAACGTCCTAGTGGATGCTGGGAACTCCGTAAGGACCATGGGGATTATACCAAAGCTCCCAAACGGGCGGGAGAGTGCGGATGACTCTGTAGCACCGAATGAGAGAACTCTAGGTCCTCCTCAGCCAGGGTATCAAATTTGTAGAATTTTGCAAACGTGTTTGCCCCTGACCAAGTAGCTGCTCGGCAAAGTTGTAAAGCCGAGACCCCTCGGGCAGCCGCCCAAGATGAGCCCACCTTCCTTGTGGAATGGGCATTTACAAATTTTGGCTGTGGTATGCCTGCCACAGAATGTGCAAGCTGAATTGTACTACAAATCCAGCGAGCAATAGACTGCTTAGAAGCAGGAGCACCCAGCTTGTTGGGTGCATACAGGATAAACAGCGAGTCAGATTTTCTGACTCCAGCCGTCCTGGAAACATATATTTTCAGGGCCCTGACAACGTCTAGCAACTTGGAGTCCTCCAATTCACTAGTAGCCGCCGGCACCACAATAGGCTGGTTCAGGTGAAACGCTGACACCACCTTAGGGAGAAATTGGGGACGAGTCCTCAACTCTGCCCTATCCATATGGAAAATCAGATAAGGGCTTTTACATGATAAAGCCGCCAATTCTGACACTCGCCTGGCTGAAGCCAAGGCTAATAACATGACCACTTTCCACGTGAGATATTTCAGATCCACGGTTTTTAGTGGCTCAAACCAATGTGATTTTAAGAAACTCAACATCACGTTGAGATCCCAAGGTGCCACTGGAGGCACAAACGGGGGCTGAATATGCAGCACTCCTTTTACAAAAGTCTGAACTTCAGGTACTGAAGCTAGTTCTTTTTGAAAGAAAATCGACAGAGCCGAGATCTGTACTTTAATGGAGCCTAGTTTTAGGCCCATATCCACTCCTGCTTGCAGGAAATGCAGAAATCGACCTAGTTGAAATTCCTCTGTTGGGGCCTTATTGGCCTCGCACCATGCAACATATTTTCGCCATATGCGGTGATAATGCGTTGCCGTAACATCTTTCCTGGCCTTAATAAGCGTAGGAATGACTTCTTCCGGAATATCCTTTTCCTTTAGGATCCGGTGTTCAACCGCCATGCCGTCAAACGCAGCCGCGGTAAGTCTTGGAACAGACAGGGCCCCTGCTGTATCAGGTCCTGTCTGAGCGGTAGAGGCCACGGGTCCTCTGAGAGCATCTCTTGAAGTTCCGGGTACCACGCTCGTCTTAGCCAATCCGGAACCACGAGAATTGTGTTTACTCCTCGCTTTCTCATTATTCTCAATACCTTTGGAATGAGAGGCAGAGGAGGGAACACATAAACCGACTGGTACACCCACGGTGTCACTAGAGCGTCCACAGCTATCGCCTGAGGGTCCCTTGACCTGGCGCAATATCTTTTTAACTTTTTGTTGAGACGGGACGCCATCATGTCCACCTGTGGTTTTTCCCAACGGTTTACCAGCATCTGGAAGACTTCAGGGTGAAGTCCCCACTCCCCCGGGTGGAGGTCGTGTCTGCTGAGGAAGTCTGCTTCCCAGTTGTCCACTCTCGGAATGAACACTGCTGACAGTGCTAGTACATGATTCTCCGCCCATCGGAGAATTTTTGTGGCTTCTGCCATCGCCATCCTGCTTCTTGTGCCGCCCTGTCGATTTACATGGGCGACTGCCGTGATGTTGTCTGACTGGATCAGCACCGGCTGGTGTAGGAGCAGGGCTTTTGCTCGACTTAGGGCATTGTAGATGGCCCTTAGTTCCAGAATATTTATGTGAAGGGAAGTCTCCTGACTCGACCATAGTCCTTGGAAGTTTCTTCCCTGTATGACTGCCCCCCAGCCTCGAAGGCTGGCATCCGTGGTCACCAGGACCCAGTCCTGTATTTCGAACCTGCGGCCCTCTAGAAGATGGGCACTCTGCAGCCACCACAGTAGAGACACCCTGGTTCTTGGAGACAGGGTTATTAAGCGATGCATCTGAAGATGCGATCCGGATCACTGGTCCAACAGGTCCCACTGAAAGATTCTGGCATGGAACCTGCCGAAGGGAATTGCTTCGTAAGAAGCTACCATCTCTCCCAGGACCCGTGTGCAGCGATGCACTGACACCTGTTTTGGTTTCAGGAGGTCTCTGACTAGAGATGACAACTCCCTGGCTTTCTCCTTAGGTAGAAACACTTTCTTCTGGACTGTATCCAGATACATACACAGGAACAGTAGCCGTGTCATCGGAACCAGCTGTGACTTTGGGATATTCAGAATCCAGCCGTGCTGGTGCAGCACCTCCTGAGATAGTGCTACTCCCACCAACAACTGTTCCTTGGACCTCGCTTTTATTAGGAGATCGTCCAAGTACGGGATAATTAAACTCCCTTTTTTCGAAGGAGTATCATCATTTCCGCCATAACCTTGGTAAATACCCTCGTGCCGTGGACAGTCCAAACGGCAGCGTCTGGAATTGGTAATGGCAATCCTGTACCACAAATCTGAGGTACTCCTGGTGAGGATGGTAAATGGGGACAAGCAAGTAAGCATCCTTGATGTCCAGGGATACCATGTAATCCCCCTCGTCCAGGCTCGCAATAACCGCCCTGAGCGATTCCATCTTGAACTTGAATTTCTTTATGTACGTGTTCAAGGATTTCAAATTTAGAATGGGTCTCACCGAACCGTCCGGTTTCGGTACCACAAATAGTGTGGAATAATAACCCCGGCTTTGTTGAAGTAGGGGTACCTTGATTATCACCTGCTGGGAATACAGCTTGTGAATTGCCGCTAGCACCGCCTCCCTGTCTGAGGGAGCAATCGGCAAGGCAGATTTTAGGAACCGGTGGGGTGGGGACGCCTCGAATTCCAGCTTGTACCCCTGAGATACTATTTGAAGGATCCAGGGATCCACCTGTGAGCGAACCCACTGATCGCTGAAATTTTTGAGGCGACCCCCCACCGTACCTGGCTCCGCCTGTGGAGCCCCACCGTCATGCGGCGGACTTGGAAGAAGAAGCGGGGGAGGACTTTTGCTCCTGGGAACCTGCTGTTTGTTGCAGCCTTTTTCCCCTACCTCTGCCTCTGGACAGAAAGGACCCGCCTTTTCCACGCCTGTTTTTCTGGGTCCGAAAGGACTGAACCTGATAAAACGGCGCCTTCTAATCTGTGAGGGGACATGGGGTAAAAATGCTGACTTCCCAGACGTTGCTGTGGAAACTAGGTCCGAGAGACCATCCCCAAATAATTCCTCACCCTTATATGGCAACACTTCCATGTGCCTTTTAGAATCTGCATCTTCTGTCCACTGGCGAGTCCATAAGCTTCTCCTAGCAGAAATGGACAATGCACTTACTTTATGGATCGTGTCCCTGTCTAATGTGTCAATATTTTCTGACAGTTTATCTGACCACGCAGCGGCAGCACTGCACATCTAAGCTGACGCAATAGCTGGCCTAAGTATAATGCCTGAGTGTGTATATACAGACTTCAGGATCGCCTCCTGCTTTCTATCAGCAGGTTCCTTGAGGGCGGCCGTATCCGGAGACGGTAGTGCCACCTTTTTAGACAAACGTGTGAGCGCTTTATCCACCTTAGGAGGTGTTTCCCAACGTGACCTATCCTCTGGCGGGAAAGGGAACGCCATTAGTACCTTCTTAGGAATTACCAATTTTTTATCAGGGAAAGCCCACGCTTCTTCACATACTTCATTTAATTCATCTGATGGGGGAAAAACTACGGGTAGTTTTTTCTCCCCAAACATAATACCCTTTTTAGTGGTACCTGTATTTATATCAGAAATGTGTAACACCTCTTTCATTGTGCAGTGAATGGCCTTAGTGGGCATCAGGTTAGACTCATCGTCGTCGACACTGGTGTCAGTATCAGTGTCGACATCTGGGTCTGCGGTCTGAGGTAGCGGGCGTTTTAGAGCCCCTGATGACCTGTGCGACGCCTGGACAGGCACGAGCTGAGAAGTCGGCTGTCCCACATTTGGCATGTCGTCAAATTTCTTATGTAAGGAGTCTATACGTGCACTCATTTCTTTCCATAAGCTCAACCACTCAGGTGTCTGCCCCGCAGGGGGTGACATCCCTTCTAAAAGCATCTGCTCCGTCTCCACCTCATTATCCTCATCAAACATGTCGACACAGCCGTACCGACACACCGCACACACACAGGGAATGCTCCAACAGAGGACAGGACCCACAAAAGCCCTTTGGGGGGACAGAGTGAGAGTATGCCAGCACACACCAGAGCGCCATATAATGCAGGGACTAACTGAGTTATGTCCCCTATAGCTGCTTTTTTTATAATTGTATACTGCGCCTAAATTTAGTGCCCCCCCTCTCTTTTTTACCCTTTTCTGTAGTGTAGACTGCAGGGGAGAGCCAGGGAGCTTCCTTCCAGCGGAGCTGTGAGGGAAAAATGGCGCCAGTGTGCTGCAGGAGATAGCTCCGCCCCTTTTCCGCGGACTATTCTCCCGCTTTTTCCTATATTCTGGCAGGGGTATTTTCCACATATATAGCCTCTGGGGCTATATATTGTGGTATTTTTGCCAGCCAAGGTGTTATTATTGCTTCTCAGGGCGCCCCCCCCCCAGCGCCCTGCACCCTCAGTGACCGGAGTGTGAAGTGTGTGTGAGGAGCAATGGCGCACAGCTGCAGTGCTGTGCGCTACCTTGGTGAAGACTGATGTCTTCTGCCGCCGATTTTCCGGACCTCTTCTTGCTTCTGGCTCTGTAAGGGGGACGGCGGCGCGGCTCCGGGACCGAACACCAAGGACTGGGCCTGCGGTCGATCCCTCTGGAGCTAATGGTGTCCAGTAGCCTAAGAAGCCCAAGCTGGCTGCAAGCAGGCAGGTTCGCTTCTTCTCCCCTTAGTCCCTCGCTGCAGTGAGCCTGTTGCCAGCAGGTCTCACTGAAAATAAAAAACCTAATTTCTCTAACGTCCTAGTGGATGCTGGGGACTCCGTCAGGACCATGGGGAATAGCGGCTCCGCAGGAGACAGGGCACAAAAGCAAGCTTTTAGGATCACATGGTGTGTACTGGCTCCTCCCCCTATGACCCTCCTCCAAGCCTCAGTTAGGTTTTTGTGCCCGTCCGAGCAGGGTGCAATCTAGGTGGCTCTCCTAAAGAGCTGCTTAGAAAAAGTTTTTAGGTTTTTTATTTTCAGTGAGTCCTGCTGGCAACAGGCTCACTGCATCGAGGGACTTAGGGGAGAGATTTTCAACTCACCTGCGTGCAGGATGGATTGGAGTCTTAGGCTACTGGACATAGCTCCAGAGGGAGTCGGAACACAGGTCACCCTGGGGTTCGTCCCGGAGCCGCGCCGCCGATCCCCCTTACAGATGCTGAAGATCGAGGGTCCGGAAACAGGCGGCAGAAGGCTCTTCAGTCTTCATGAAGGTAGCGCACAGCACTGCAGCTGTGCGCCATTGTTGCTACACACTATTGCTTTATGGAATCATATTTATGAATATTAATATTTAATATATCATATATGGTATTTAATATATGGATATATTTCAATTAATATGCATTTATCATATATATCTGCAAATATATTATGTCAGGCTTACAAACTAATTGGCTGATACATATATGCAGTCCTTATACATATGACTTATGAAGTTATTAAGTTAAGATTCCTTAAAGAGAGTTCAAGCTTGAATATTACCGCTCTTTTTATATGATTCTTTATTTACAGGCAGATCAAATCGTACAGAATAAGATATACACAGTAGTGATATATATACTAATTATAATTATATATGCTTCCTTCGTTACATAACATAAAACAACATGACATAAGTTTCACAAACAGTTTCAATTGCTAACATAAAATGTATACTTGCAAGTTAAAGATTGCCATCCCAAGAATCATTCCTTCTGCATGTTCTCCATGACTTCTCCTCCTGACTGACTTCCTTCCTTCTCCTTCTTCTTCTCCCTCTCCCTCTTCCTTCTAACTCCTAACTACAAGTCTGGTCCTTTTATCTCATATTTTACCAATTCAAACTATCATATTCTCATAGTTTCCAATGGAATAGGTAATTATAGGTTTGTCAGATTCCAAGGTGTAATAAAACAAACATTGAACTGGGCTGTCGTGTCCTGTTCACGGAGGCATGGTGTCATAAAAGTGTGGTGTCCACACTGCCTTAAGCAAGTATAGTATTGTAAAATCTGGAATGTCTTTTCATCCAAAGTTCTGTTGTATTGACAAGTTTTCCTGGGGTCGGTTACACAATGTTTTATCAATGGATGTGATCTCTTTTCATAGTAGTTAATTTATACTCCCTAGCTTTTAACCTTCACTGGACAATAGACAAACCAGTAGATTCTGATCTACTGTAAGCACACCTGTGAATTCCAATGACCAACAGAGCTCTGTCACATACCTATTATCATTTATGGCCTAATACCTTTTCTCTACAATGACTCTTGATCTTACTGTAACCTCTCTGGCCTTATTTATGACTAGAGCAGAATAAACCTGTTCCCTACACTATTTTTTACCATCTTGCTGTAAAACACAAATATACAGTATATCTATATAAACACATACACAAACCTAATTTCTTAAATCAGCTAAACATTACCTCATACATTCAAACTTATTTCATATCTATTCCTTACTATATATATCCAGTATACTGTCCACTATGGTAACATCGCCTATTTATAATGAATTATATTTTGATTCAGACAATATCCATTGCCCTAATATTATACTAAGTGCAGACAATTACCTATAAGGCAACAGTCGCCCCCTTGTGGCCATGAGAAATTCTTTTGATTGGCCACACATTAAACTAGCGTAATTGCTTCCAAATACATTTCAAAATATTCCTTCAAACATAACTTTCGTTGTAACCATAATATATACCATAAGTGTAATAATAATAACCATTATGATTTTAAAAATCTCTAAAAATTCTTAGCTTACCTAACCTTATTCTACTTTTAACTAAAGCAGACAAAACTGAGGTTTTTATTCAGTATTCATGAGGAAAACTAATTTCTACAGACATTTGGAATACCATAGCCCAATTGTAGACCTTTTTTCTGTATCTGGATCAGTACGTTTGGACATTTTTGCTGTTCTTGTATGTAGCAATTTACTGGGATAAGACTGTCATCTGCGTGGTTTGCTTGCAATTGGAGATGCCTTGCGTTTGCATTATGGCCTTGCGTTTGCAACATTTGCACCATTACTAGAAGTAGAATTCTTCGTAGCAGCTGCTCCTTTGCTTGCCATTTCGCTGTTTGAGGCAGAGGGCTGTGTACGTCGAGTGCTGTGTCTTGAACATTCAGTACTTGTGACGACCCTCAGTAATAGTAATAGTCTTTATACAGTCTTTAGCAGTTCTGTTTCCTTTGCGTTTATCCAATGCCGCAGTTGTGACCAGTGTCCATATTGCTTTTGCACAAACAGGTTGTGATTTTGAATAGAACAGGCATATATGAAACAGTCTTTTTTTTTTTTTTTCTTTCTTTCTTTCTTTCCTTGCTTGTTAATAGTAGGTCTTAATTGTCTTCGGGCAATAGTACCACAAATGGCTGTGAGTAGTACACCTACTCTGTTCTGTATTTCCTCACTGAATAAATTACCATGCAGTCTTAAATCTCCTTATTCTACCTTGTACCTATTTATACATCTCAATCTTACATAAACTTATACCAGTTTAACCCATATAAAGGCGTTTTCTATCCTACCTATATTTTGACTAATAATTATTTAAAATGCTTTTGATGTGTATATAGTAACATCCTATCAATACAATAAATGAATATAATTTTGCTTCAAACAGATATTAAATATCATTTAGGAATGGCTTTAAATATATCTAATTCCATCCAATATTATTTTATATGCAGCCATGTGCATATACAGTGACCCTGTTATGCTACAAATAATTATCTTAGACTTGTGACAGTCTTTATTAAGAGAATTATTCATCCCACTTAATAATCTCGGCCCAATTTGTTATAACGTGGTATACCATCCTGTATTAGATATTTAATTACTTTTGAAGCTTTTACGAAGGAAGCATAGGTAGTATCTACTGTGTAATATTAAAAAAACATAAAATATTTACAAGGTATATAATACAATTACATAATATATATATATATATCAGACAAATGTTTACATATATGTGATTAAGGTATATGAAGGGATGAGACAGTTCTGTATAATCACAGTGATGAGATGTGCTGTACACTGTTTTGGGAGTGTACATGTAGTTTGAAAGACAAGTAATGATTACTTGTGATGAAAAGGTTAATGAAAACATTCCCCTTTCTTGTGAAACTAGAAAACTCCTTGAGGATTTGTCCATATATCAGTCTTTAGGGATGCTATGTAGATTTTGCTGGATAGCAGCGATGAAAGGGTTAATGAAGACCTTTTCCCTTGTAAATTGGAGTCTTTTTGGAGTCTTGCACCATTCTGTATACAGGTTGCCAGGATTACTATGAATCAAACAAAAATACATACAATGACTATCACAGATATTTATACAGTGATTTAACATAGCTTGCTATGCATTCTGTCCTATCTGCTGCATGTTATCAGGTACAGAATTTACAAATGTGTCTTTTAACGATTGAATAACAAACAAACAATTGTTTCTGGCCTGTGCCAATCTTTCCTGTCACATTGTGTGTCAATGACAGCACAATTGTCGCTGCAGATATGATGCAGGTTTAATTTGGAAACTGTGGCTGTTTGAACATCAAAGCAAACAATGGCTTCATTGGATCTAACAAGTAAAGGAATGATACTACCGTATTCACTTGTGACCATACTCCCTTGTGATGCAGCCTGGTCCCAGACTGTCTTTAACCATAGCGTTTGCTGCTTGGTGTGGCTCCTTAGTTTGGAAGAATCTTGGAGCTTCTGAAAAAACCTACTTTTGTGGGGAGAGAAACTTGTTAAACTTTGCCAAATATGTATTGCAGGTCCCAGGGCTTTCTGTCTTTCCACACCTGTAATAAAATGGTTATGGCACCAGGGCATAAAAACATTTTCATCCTGGTGATCCTTTTTGTCATTGTTAATTGGTGTGTGGTTTGCAGAATGACACTCTGCATGTGGTCTCTCTGAGAGCATGCAAACATTTGCACCATCACTAGAAGTCTCTGAGTGCTCTGTGGGGGTTACATAAGTTTGGGAACTTTGTTTGTAAACATGCATTCCTGAATTAATTTCATGGATTTTCCCTTTAAACATGTTTCCAGGTGAATACATTTCAAGGTTTGCAACTCTGGTTGCCATGGGAGTTTTCACCATGGGGAACTTCCCCACCCCTGTGTGCACTGTACTGCTGCTATCAGTGTTTAAATCTGCTGACAATTCACCTTTGCCTAAGGGCATAACAAATTCTTCATTTACATTGGGAACTCTGAGAGTGTATTCAGCAGAATACTCATAATCTGAGTTACAATGATCTTCCCCCTTACTAGACACAGTGTAGGGGACATCTCCTATTGCTGCTACCTCCTTTACATTAATGTGCTGTCTGATGATAGACACATCCGGCACATTGCTACTTTCTTCCTTTACCACAGAGGCTGTTCTGCTGGTGGTCTGTGTGACCATAGCAGACTCCATGCGCTGCACATTGATGCAGTCCTGCAACATGTAACCTTCCTTAATTTTAGGATCTTGACTGATTAAGTCATTTCTGACTCCTGTAGACTCTGTGTACAGAGTTTCACATACCTCAACACTATTCCTGTTTGGTGTTTCTATCTCAGCTTGCTTGCTGGATGTTATCTCTTCATCAGAGATCTTGACAATTTGATTACAAACTGTCAGGCTTTTCGCTTCTGCCCCAAACTTTTTCTGTTTATTTTTCTGTTTAAGGGACTTAAATAACGAATGCATTTTTGCATTAATGGTCAGGCACGCCTTACGAAGACGTGAACCTGATTCTTCTTTACATTTCTGTTTGGCTTCTAGAGCCGCAGTTCTGCGCATTTTTCTAAATGCTACAGAAAACTTTTGCATTTTTAACATTTCAATGCTAAATTTATATATTCTTTGTTTTTAGTACTGAAGGTATCCTCTCCTTAAGATTGACCGGTGTCTTAAGGTTAAACTCTAATACCTGGTACATTTATACATTTATTTGGAAATACTCTTTTCCACTGTGCACATTTTCTATTCTAGGCCTTTAAATTCTTTATTCTCATTTGTAACCTATTCCACTGTGATCTTGTATTTTGCCAGCAGGCTTATAGCCTTTGGTGCTGCTTCCTAATAGATATTATGTTAGTTAAAATAACGTATATTGCACTAACACATTTATCCTAGGTTATACAGAATACAAAATTGACATTACACAATGGTAATAAATTTTCATAGATACATCCCCACCGTGATTCTGCAGATTTGGTAGCCAGCTTATAGCATCTGCTACTCCTCATAAATATTATAAATCAGATAATCAGATTCAGTAATAACAAGTCCCTTCGTGGTCGCCAATATTGCTTTATGGAATCATATTTATGAATATTAATATTTAATATATCATATATGGTATTTAATATATGGATATATTTCAATTAATATGCATTTATCATATATATCTGCAAATATATTATGTCAGGCTTACAAACTAATTGGCTGATACATATATGCAGTCCTTATACATATGACTTATGAAGTTATTAAGTTAAGATTCCTTAAAGAGAGTTCAAGCTTGAATATTACCGCTCTTTTTATATGATTCTTTATTTACAGGCAGATCAAATCGTACAGAATAAGATATACACAGTAGTGATATATATACTAATTATAATTATATATGCTTCCTTCGTTACATAACATAAAACAACATGACATAAGTTTCACAAACAGTTTCAATTGCTAACATAAAATGTATACTTGCAAGTTAAAGATTGCCATCCCAAGAATCATTCCTTCTGCATGTTCTCCATGACTTCTCCTCCTGACTGACTTCCTTCCTTCTCCTTCTTCTTCTCCCTCTCCCTCTTCCTTCTAACTCCTAACTACAAGTCTGGTCCTTTTATCTCATATTTTACCAATTCAAACTATCATATTCTCATAGTTTCCAATGGAATAGGTAATTATAGGTTTGTCAGATTCCAAGGTGTAATAAAACAAACATTGAACTGGGCTGTCGTGTCCTGTTCACGGAGGCATGGTGTCATAAAAGTGTGGTGTCCACACTGCCTTAAGCAAGTATAGTATTGTAAAATCTGGAATGTCTTTTCATCCAAAGTTCTGTTGTATTGACAAGTTTTCCTGGGGTCGGTTACACAATGTTTTATCAATGGATGTGATCTCTTTTCATAGTAGTTAATTTATACTCCCTAGCTTTTAACCTTCACTGGACAATAGACAAACCAGTAGATTCTGATCTACTGTAAGCACACCTGTGAATTCCAATGACCAACAGAGCTCTGTCACATACCTATTATCATTTATGGCCTAATACCTTTTCTCTACAATGACTCTTGATCTTACTGTAACCTCTCTGGCCTTATTTATGACTAGAGCAGAATAAACCTGTTCCCTACACTATTTTTTACCATCTTGCTGTAAAACACAAATATACAGTATATCTATATAAACACATACACAAACCTAATTTCTTAAATCAGCTAAACATTACCTCATACATTCAAACTTATTTCATATCTATTCCTTACTATATATATCCAGTATACTGTCCACTATGGTAACATCGCCTATTTATAATGAATTATATTTTGATTCAGACAATATCCATTGCCCTAATATTATACTAAGTGCAGACAATTACCTATAAGGCAACAACACTTCACACTGACCAGTCACGGAGGGTGCAGGGCGCTGCTGGGGGCGCCCTGGGCAGCAATATTTAATACCTTTTATGGCAAAGGAATACATCACATATAGCTATTGAGGCTATATGTATGTATTTAACCCAGGCCAGATATCTCAAAACCCGGGAGAAAAGCCCGCCGAAAAGGGGGCGGGGCTTATTATCCTCAGCACACAGCGCCATTTTCCTGCTCAGCTCCGCTGTGAGGAAGGCTCCCAGGACTCTCCCCTGCACTGCACTACAGAAACAGGGTAACAAAGAGAAGGGGGGCATATTTTGGCGATATTTATATATTTAAAGCGCATATAACAGAAACAACACCTTTTAGGGTTGTTTATATACATTTTATAGCGCTTTTGGTGTGTGCTGGCAAACTCTCCCTCTGTCTCCCCAAAGGGCTAGTGGGGTCCTGTCTTCGATAAGAGCATTCCCTGTGTGTCTGCTGTGTGTCGGTACGTGTGTGTCGACATGTATGAGGACGATGTTGGTATGGAGGCGGAGCAATTGCCGGTAATGGTGATGTCACCCCCTAGGGCATGGGTCTTCAACCTGTGGCCCTCCAGCTGCTGTGAAACTACACATCCCAGCATGCCCTGCCACAGTTTTGCTATTAAGGTATGCTAAAACTGAGGCAGGGCATGCTGGGATGTGTAGTTCCACAGCAGCTGGAGGGCGGCAGGTTGAAGACCTATGCCCTAGGGAGTCGACACCGGAATGGATGGCTTTAATTATGGAATTACGTGATAATGTTAGTACATTACAAAAGTCAGTTGACGAAATGAGACGGCTGGAAAACCAGTTGGTACCTGCTCAGGCGTCTCAGACACCGTCAGGGGCTGTAAAACGTCCCTTACCTCAGTCAGTCGACACAGGTACCGACACAGATGAATCTAGTGTCGACGGTGAAGAAACAAACGTATTTTCCAATAGGGCCACACGTTATATGATCACGGCAATGAAGGAGGCTTTGCAGATCTCTGATACTGCAGGTACCTCAAAAAGGGGTATTATGTGGGGGGTGAAAAAACTACCTGTAGCTTTTCCAGAATCAGAGGAATTGAATGACGTGTGTGATGAAGCGTGGGTTAACCCCGATAGAAAACTGCTAATTTCAAAGAAGTTATTGGCATTATACCCTTTCCCACCAGAGGTTAGGGCGCGCTGGGAAACACCCCCTAGGGTGGATAAAGCGCTCACACGTTTATCAAAACAAGTGGCGTTGCCGTCTCCTGATACGGCCGCCCTCAAGGATCCAGCAGATAGGAGGCTGGAAACTACACTGAAGAGTATTTACACACATACTGGTGTTATACTCCGACCAGCAATAGCCTCAGCCTGGATGTGCAGTGCTGGGGTAGTGTGGTTGGATTCCCTGACTGAAAATATTGATACCCTGGATAGGGACAGTATTTTATTGACTTTAGAGCAATTAAAGGATGCGTTTCTTTATATGCGAGATGCTCAGAGGGATATTTGCACTCTGGCATCGAGAGTAAATGCGATGTCCATATCTGCCAGAAGAAGTTTATGGACGCGACAGTGGTCAGGTGATGCGGATTCCAAAAGGCATATGGAAGTATTGCCATATAAAGGAGAGGAATTATTTGGGGTCGGTCTATCGGATCTGGTGGCCACGGCAACTGCCGGCAAATCCACTTTTTTACCTCAGACCCCCTCCCAACAGAAAAAGACACCGTCTTTTCAGCCGCAGTCCTTTCGCTCCTATAAAAACAAGCGGGCAAAAGGACAGTCTTATCTGCCCCGAGGCAGAGGAAAGGGTAAGAGAGGGCAGCAAGCAGCCCCTGCCCAGGAACAGAAGCCCGCCCCGGGTTCTACAAAGCCATCAGCATGACGCTGGGGCTTTACTAGCGGACTCAGGAGCGGTGGGGGGTCGACTAAAGATTTTCAGCAATCAGTGGGCTCGCTCACAGGTGGACCCGTGGATCCTGCAGATAGTATCTCAGGGTTACATGTTGGAATTCGAAAGGTCTCCCCCTCGCCGGTTCCTAAAGTCTGCTTTACCAACGTCTCCCTTAGAAAGGGCGACGGTATTGGAAGCCATTCACAAGCTGTATTCTCAGCAGGTGATAATCAAGGTACCCCTCCTACAACAGGGAAAGGGGTATTATTCCACACTATTTGTGGTACCGAAGCCGGACGGTTCGGTAAGACCTATTCTAAATCTGAAATCCTTGAACCTGTACATACAGAAATTCAAGTTCAAGATGGAGTCACTAAGAGCAGTGATAGCGAATCTGGAAGAAGGGGACTTCATGGTGTCCCTGGACATAAAAGATGCTTATCTGCATGTCCCAATTTACCCCTCACACCAAGGGTATCTCAGGTTCGTGATACAAGACTGTCATTATCAGTTTCAAACGCTGCCGTTTGGTTTGTCCACGGCACCTCGGGTCTTTACCAAGGTAATGACCGAAATGATGGTTCTTCTACGAAGAAAAGGCGTATTAATTATCCCTTACTTGGACGATCTCCTGATAAGGGCAAGGTCCAGAGAACAGCTGGAAGTCGGGGTAGCACTAACCCAAGTAGTGCTTCAACAACACGGGTGGATTCTGAATCTTCCAAAATCTCAATTGACACCGACAACTCGTCTGCTGTTCCTGGGAATGATTCTGGACACTGTTCAGAAAAAGGTGTTTCTCCCGGAGGAGAAAGCAAGGGAGTTATCCGAACTTGTCAGGAACCTCCTAAAACCAGGAAATGTGTCAGTACATCAATGCACAAGAGTCCTGGGAAAGATGGTGGCTTCTTACGAAGCAATTCCATTCGGCAGATTCCACGCACGAATATTTCAGTGGGATCTGCTGGACAAATGGTCCGGATCGCATCTGCACATGCATCAGCGGATAACACTGTCACCAAGAACAAGGTTGTCTCTCCTGTGGTGGTTGCAGAGTGCCCATCTGTTAGAGGGCCGCAGGTTCGGCATACAGGACTGGGTCCTGGTGACTACGGATGCCAGCCTACGAGGCTGGGGAGCAGTCACACAGGGAAGAAACTTCCAGGGTGTATGGTCAAACCTGGAGACGTCTCTTCATATAAATATACTGGAGCTAAGAGCGATCTACAATGCTCTAAGCCTGGCGAAACCGCTGCTTCAGGGTCAGCCGGTGTTGATCCAGTCGGACAACATCACGGCAGTCGCCCACGTAAACAGACAAGGCGGCACGAGAAGCAGAAGAGCAATGACAGAAGCTGCAAGGATTCTTCGCTGGGCGGAAAATCATGTCATAGCACTGTCAGCAGTGTTCATCCCGGGAGTGGACAACTGGGAAGCAGACTTCCTCAGCAGACACGACCTTCACCCGGGAAAGTGGGGACTTCATCCGGAAGTTTTCCACATGATTGTGAACCATTGGGAAAAACCAAAGGTGGACATGATGGCGTCTCGCCTCAACAAAAAACTGGACAGATATTGCGCCAGGTCAAGAGACCCTCAGGCAATAGCTGTGGACGCTCTGGTAACACCGTGGGTGTACCAGTCAGTGTATGTGTTCCCTCCTCTGCCTCTCATACCAAAGGTACTGAGAATTATACGGAAAAGGGGAGTAAGAACAATACTAGTGGCTCCGGATTGGCCCAGAAGAACTTGGTACCCGGAACTTCAAGAGATGCTCACGGAAGATCCGTGGCCTCTACCTCTAAGAAGGGATCTGCTTCAGCAGGGACCTTGTATGTTCCAAGACTTACCGCGACTGCGTTTGACGGCATGGCGGTTGAACGCCGGATTCTAAAAGAAAAGGGCATTCCAGAGGAAGTTATTCCTACCTTGATTAAAGCTAGGAAGGAAGTGACCGCACAACATTATCACCGCATTTGTAGAAAATATGTTGCGTGGTGTGAAGCCAAGAAGGCCCCAACGGAAGAATTTCAATTGGGTCGATTCCTACATTTCCTGCAGGCAGGATTGTCTATGGGCCTAAAATTGGGGTCTATTAAAGTTCAAATTTCGGCCTTATCAATCTTCTTCCAGAAAGAATTGGCTTCAGTGCCTGAAGTACAAACTTTTGTCAAGGGTGTACTACATATACAGCCCCCAATTGTGCCTCCAGTGGCACCGTGGGATCTAAACGTAGTTTTGGATTTTCTCAAATCTCATTGGTTTGAGCCTCTCAAATCGGTAGATTTGAAGTATCTTACATGGAAAGTAACCATGCTACTGGCCCTGGCTTCAGCCAGGAGAGTTTCAGAGTTGGCGGCTTTATCGTACAAAAGCCCATATCTGATTTTCCATTCGGACAGGGCAGAACTGCGGACACGTCCTCATTTTCTCCCTAAGGTGGTTTCGGCTTTTCACTTGAACCAGCCTATTGTGGTGCCTGCGGCTACTAGCGACTTGGAGGACTCCAAGTTACTGGACGTTGTCAGAGCATTGAAAATATATATTTCAAGGACAGCTGGAGTCAGAAAATCTGACTCGTTGTTTATCTTGTATGCACCCAACAAGATGGGTGCTCCTGCGTCTAAGCAGACGATTGCTCGTTGGATCTGTAGCACAATCCAACTTGCACATTCTGTGGCAGGCCTGCCACAGCCTAAAACTGTTAAAGCCCACTCCACAAGGAAGGTGGGCTCATCTTGGGCGGCTGCCCGAGGGGTCTCGGCATTACAACTTTGCCGAGCAGCTACGTGGTCAGGGGAGAACACGTTTGTAAAATTTTACAAATTTGATACTCTGGCTAAAGAGGACTTGGAGTTCTCTCATTCGGTGCTGCAGAGTCATCCGCACTCTCCCGCCCGTTTGGGAGCTTTGGTATAATCCCCATGGTCCTGACGGAGTCCCCAGCATCCACTAGGACGTTAGAGAAAATAAGAATTTACTTACCGATAATTCTATTTCTCATAGTCCGTAGTGGATGCTGGGCGCCCATCCCAAGTGTGGATTGTCTGCAATACTTGTACATAGTTATTGTTACAAAAATCGGGTTATTATTGTTGTGAGCCATCTTTTTTTAGAGGCTACTTCTTTGTTATCATACTGTTAACTGGGTTCAGATCACAAGTTGTACGGTGTGATTGGTGTGGCTGGTATGAGTCTTACCCGGGATTCAAGATCCTTCCTTATTGTGTACGCTCGTCCGGGCACAGTACCTAACTGAGGCTTGGAGGAGGGTCATAGGGGGAGGAGCCAGTACACACCATGTGATCCTAAAAGCTTGCTTTTGTGCCCTGTCTCCTGCGTAGCCGCTATTCCCCATGGTCCTGACGGAGTCCCCAGCATCCACTACGGACTATGAGAAATAGAATTATCGGTAAGTAAATTCTTATTTTCTATCTTTCTTTCTAAAGGCTCAGGAGAGCCCCTAGTGTGCATCCAACCTCGGCCGGGCACAAAATCTAACTGAGGCTTGGAGGAGGGTCATAGTGGGAGGAGCCAGTGCACACCAGGTAGTCATAAATCTTTCTAGAGTGCCCAGCCTCCTTCGGAGCCCGCTATTCCCCATGGTCCTTACGGAGTTCCCAGCATCCACTAGGACGTTAGAGAAATATTGTGCGATGCGTACTCCCACAAGTCGTCTGCAACATCGCACGTCGGAACTGTATGCAGTCTGCGATAGCGCAGACGAGGCCCCCATTTTTACTGAGGGTTTGTCAGCAGAATATGGAGATGAGTGTACACATAAACACCCCCTATTTTACAGACACATCTTTTGCACAATAGGGTGAAAATAAACCTTTATTTCTCTTACGTCCTAGAGGATGCTGGGGACTCCGTAATGACCATGGGGTATAGACGGGCTCCGCAGGAGACATGGGCACTCTCAAGACTTTAGAATGGGTGTGCACTGGCTCCTCCCTCTATGCCCCTCCTCCAGACCTCAGTTAGATCCTGTGCCCAGAGAAGACTGGGTGCACTACAGGGGAGCTCTCCTGAGTTTCTCTGAAAAAGACTTTTTGTTAGGTTTTTTATTTTCAGGGAGCACTGCTGGCAACAGGCTCCCTGCATCGTGGGACTGAGGGGAGAGAAGCAGACTTACTTGAATGATAGGCTCTGCTTCTTAGGCTACTGGACACCATTAGCTCCAGAGGGTCGGAGCCGCGCCGCCGTCCTCCTCACAGAGCTGGAAGATAGAAGCCGGGTGAGTATTAAGAAGAAAAAAAGACTTCACAGGCGGCAAAAGACTTCAGATCTTCACTGAGGTAACGCTGCGCGCCATTGCTCCCACACAGACACACACAGCGGGCACTGTAAGAGTGCAGGGCGCAGGGGGGCGCCCTGGGCAGCAATAAAAACCTCTAGGGACACTGGCATATAAAGTAGATACTGTGGAGGCAGTATATTAATAAACCCCCGCCAGTATAAATAATTTGAGCGGGACCGAAGTCCGCCGGTGAGGGGGCAGGGCTTGGTCCTCCAACACTAACCAGTGCCATTTTCTCCACAGCACACTGCAGAGAAGCTGGCTCCCCGAACTCTCCCCTGCTGAACAAGGTTACAGAGGGCAAAAAAGAGGGGGGGGGGGAGGGGGGCACACTTCATTGGCGCAGTGAGTGTATTTATATATTTATATAAAAGCGCTGTACTAACTGGGATTTTATTCCAGTGTCCGGTGGCGCTGGGTGTGTGCTGGCATACTCTCTCTCTGTCTCTCCAAAGGGCCTTATTGGGGGACTGTCTCCATATAGATATATCCCTGAGTGTGTGGGAGTGTCGGTACGTGTGTGTCGGCATGTCTGAAGCGGAAGGCTCATCTAAGGAGGAGGTGAAGCAGATTATTGTGGTGTCTCCGTCAGCAACGCCGACACCTGATTGGTTAGATATGTGGAATGTTTTAAATGCTAATGTGGCTTTATTACATAAGAGATTGGACAAAGCAGAGTCCAGGGATAAAACAGGGAGTCAATCAATGGCTTAGACTGTGTCACAGGGCCCTTCAGGGTCTCAAAAACGTCCCCTGTCCCAAGTAGCAGACACTGATACCGACACGGATTCTGACTCCAGTGTCGACTACGATGATGCGAGGTTACACCCAAGGGAGGCCAAAAGTATTCATTATATGATTATTGCAATAAAAGATGTTTTACATATCACAGATGACCCCTCTGTCCCTGACACGAGGGTATGCATGTTTAAGGAAAAGAAACCTGAGGTAACCTTTCCCCCATCTCATGAGCTGAACGCGTTATTTGAAAAAGCTTGGGAAACTCCAGACAAAAAACTGCAGATTCCCAAGAGGATTCTTATGGCGTATCCTTTCCCTGCACAGGACAGGGTACGGTGGGAATCCTCGCCCAAGGTGGACAAGGCTTTAACGCGCTTATCCAAGAAGGTGGTGCTACCGTCTCCAGACATGGCGGCCCTCAAGGATCCTGCTAATCGCAGACAGGAAACTACCTTAAAATCAATTTATTCACATACGGGTGCTTTGCTCAGACCGGCAATAGCATCGGCTTGGGTTTGTAGTGCGGTAGCAGCTTGGACAGATACCTTGTCAGCTGACATTGATACACTAGATAGGGATACCATTTTATTGACCTTAGATCACATTAAAGACGCAGTATTACATATGAGAGACGCTCAGAGAGACGTTGGGCTACTAGGTTCAAGAGCAAACGCCATGGCGATTTCTGCTAGGTGAGCCCTGTGGAACCGCCAATGGACGGGTGATGCAGACTCAAAGAGGCATATGGAAGTTTTGCCTTACAAGGGTGAGGTGTTATTTGGGGAAGGTCTCGCGGACCTGGTTTCCACAGCTACCGCGGGTAAATCTACTTTTTTGCTTTATGTTCCCCCACAGCAAAAGAAAACACCTCAATATCAGATGCAGTCCTTTCGGTCGCATAAATCCAGAAGAGGTCGGGGCTCTTCCTTCCTCGCCAGAGGTAAGGGTAAAGGGAAAATAATGCCTGCCACGGCTAGTTCCCAGGAGCAGAAGTCCTCCCCGGCTTCTACTAAATCCACCGCATGACGCTGGGGCTCCACTGAGGGAGTCCGCGCCGGTGGGGGCACGTCTTCGACTCTTCAGCCACGTCTGGGTTCAGTCAGACATGGATCCTTGGGCGATAGAAATTGTATCCCAGGGCTACAAGCTGGAATTCGAAGAGGTGCCTCCGCGCCGATTTTTCAAATCGGCTTTACCAGCTTCTCCCCCAGAAAGGGAGATAGTTTTAGCTGCAATTCAAAAGCTGTGTCAACAGCACGTGATTGTCAAGGTTCCCCTAGTTCAACAGGGGAAGGGGTACTATTCAACCCTGTTTGTGGTTCCGAAACCGGATGGCTCAGTCAGACCCATTCTAAATCTAAAATCCCTAAACCTGTACTTGCAAAAGTTCAAATTCAAGATGGAATCGCTCCGGGCAGTTATCTCCAGCCTGGAAGGGGGGGATTTTATGGTGTCACTGGACATAAAGGATGCATACCTTCATGTCCCCATATATCCCCCTCATCAGGCGTACCTGAGATTCGCTGTACAGGGCTGTCATTACCAGTTTCAGACGTTGCCGTTTGGGCTTTCCACGGCCCCGAGGATTTTCACCAAGGTGATCGCGGAAATGATGGTGCTCCTGCGCAGGCAGGGAGTCACAATTATCCCGTACTTGGACGATCTCCTGATAAAAGCGAGATTGAGAGATCAGTTGCTGAAAAGCGTGTCGCTCTCCCTGAGAGTGCTCCAGCAGCATGGCTGGATTCTAAATCTACCAAAGTCACAGTTGGTTCCAACGACTCGGCTATCGTTCTTAGGCATGATTCTGGACACAGAACAAAAGAGGGTTTTTCTCCCGATGGAAAAAGCCCAGGAACTCCAGAACATGGTCAGAGACCTGTTAAAACCGAACAGAGGGGGTAATTCCGATTTGATCGCAGCATCAAGTTTGTTAGCAATTGGGCAAAACCATGTGCACTGCAGGGGGGGCAGATATAACATGTGCAGAGAGAGATAGATTTGGGTGTGGTGAGTTCAATCTGCAATCTAAATTGCAGTGTAAAAATAAAGCAGCCAGTATTTACCCTGCACAGAAACAAATAACCCACCCAAATATAACTCTCTCTGCACATGTTATATCTGCCCCCCTGCAGTGCACATGGTTTTGCCCAACTGCTAAAAAATATCCTGCTGCGATCAACTTGGAATTACCCCCAGAGTGTCAGTTCATCAATGCACTCGAGTAATGGGAAAAATGGTGGCGACCTACGAGGCGATCCCCTTCGGCAGGTTTCATGCGAGGACGTTTCAGTGGGACCTTCTGGACAAGTGGTCCGGGTCCCATCTTCAAATTCATCAGAAAATAAACCTGTCCCCCAGGGCCAGGGTGTCTCTCCTGTGGTGGGCTGCACAGTGCTCACCTTCTAGAGGGTCGCAGGTTCAGCATTCAAGATTGGGTTCTGGTGACCACGGACGCGAGCCTCCGAGAATGGGGAGCAGTCACACAAGGAAGAAATTTTCAGGGACTATGGTCGAGCCAGGAGGCTTGTCTACACATCAACATTCTGGAATTGACAAGCGGAGAATCTTCTTCGCGACCTACCGGTTCTGATTCAATCAGACAACGTCACAGCCGTGGCTCATGTAAACCGCCAAGGCGAGACAAGGAGCAGAGTGGCAATGGCGGAAGCCACCAGGCTTCTTCGCTGGGCGGAAAATCACGTAAGCGCTCTGTCAGCAGTCTTCATTCCGGGAGTGGACAACTGGGAAGCAGATTTCCTCAGCAGACACGATCTCCATCCAGGAGAGTGGGGACTTCATCAAGAAGTTTTTGCAGAGATAACAAGTCTTTGGAGACTTCCTCAAATAGAACTGATGGCTTCACGCCTCAACAAGAAGATTCGGAGGTATTGTGACAGGTCAAGGGACCCTCAGGCAGTAGCGGTAGATGCCCTGGTGACACCGTGGGTGTTTGTCGGTCTATGTGTTCCCTCCTCTTCCGCTCATCTCAAAAATATTGAGAATCATAAGACGAAAAAGAGTTTGGACAATACTCATTGTTCCAGATTGGCCTCGAAGGGCATGGTATTCAGATCTCCGGGAGATGCTCACAGAAGATCCATGGCTTCTTCCTCTCAGGGAGGACCTGTTGCAGCAGGGGTCCTGCGTATTCCAAGACTTACCGCGGTTACGTTTGACGGCATGGCGGTTGAACACCGAATCTTAGCTGGGAAAGGGATTCCGGAGGAAGTCATCCCTACTCTGATAAAGGCTAGGAAGGAGGTGACGGCTAAACATTATCACCGTGTCTGGAGGAAGTATGTATCTGTTATGATTCCAGTACTCCTGACCGGAGGAGATCTCATGGCAATGGTCAGAGTACTGGAAGGGAATGCTGGTTATGGGAGCGGGAATAGAAAATAGCCCCTGGCGCCCTAACTCCGTTGTCTCGCCCGTGCTGTCAGAAATCCCCTGCGAGACTATGGTTGCTTGAGCCCATGGCAGCCGCGTTTGAAGGGCGGATTAAGTCTGCCCAACTCCGATGCCCCCTCAGGTCTTAATGGGAGACAAAGGGAAATCCGAGACAGGGTGATAACAAGGGGCCCTCTGACTAAACAACCAGGCCAGGGGCTACAAGCTAACTGACAAAACCTAAAGTATGTGCGGAAACCTGCCAGGGAAAAGGACAACCAAAATCCACTTGTCCAATACTCCTACCCGGCACCGCCGGATACCAGAGTGGACCTGTGGAAGCGGAACCCTCCGCAAAATGCACCAAAACATAAATAATAAATAATAAAGCGGACAAGCCGCAACACACGGCAAGGCCGTGACTCACGAACACCACTGGATGTTATAAGGTGATTGGTCAGGACTCCAGGAATAAGATGACAAACTTCCGAGTTCAGAGCTTCCAATACTGGAATGACCGGATACAGCAAGACTGGAACAGACTCTCAGCAAACAGAGACAGCATGCAGGAAGCTATTACCGGCGTCTGTGAGAAGCCCTGGGAGTGTATTTAACAAGGAGTCCTCCAATCAGCTGCCTAAAGGCTGATTAGAATAAATGCCGTGCAGCTGCCTTGCTGCCCGGCCAGAGAGCAGGAGAAAACATTAACCCTTAAAGCCTAGCAACGGGGAACACGGTCCGCCAGTGGCGTCCCCGTTGCTAGGGTCCGTGCGGCTCAGCGCGCCCGGCGTCCAGCGTTGCCAGGGAGCCGGCGGCTGTTCGCGTACGGCGTCCCTGGTTGCTAGGCGCCGGGCCGCACCGACGAGCGGACCCCGGCGCCTAACAGTATCTTGGTGTGAAGCCAAGAATACTCCTACGGAAGATTTCCACTTGGGCCGCTTTCTCCACTTTCTACAGACAGGAGTGGATATGGGCCTGAATTTAGGCTCCATTAAGGTACAGATTTCGGCCCTATCTATATTCTTTCAGAAGGAATTGGCTTCTCTCCCAGAAATCCAGACTTTTGTAAAGGGAGTGCTGCACATCCAGCCTCCTTTTGTGCCCCCAGTGGCACCTTGGGACCTTAACGTGGTGTTACAGTTCCTAAAATCTCACTGGTTTGAGCCTCTTCAAACAGTTGAATTAAAATTTCTCACTTGGAAGGTGGTCATGTTGTTGGCCTTGGCATCGGCAAGGCGGGTGTCCGAATTGGCGGCTTTGTCTCACAAAAGCCCCTATCTGATTTTCCATGTGGATAGAGCAGAGTTGAGGACGCGTCCTCAATTTTTGCCTAAGGTGGTTTCATCGTTTCATATGAACCAACCTATTGTGGTGCCGATGGCTACGGGAGACTTGGAGGATTCCAAGTCTCTGGATGTAGTCAGGGCCTTCAAAATTTACGTAGCCAGGACGGCTCGGATTAGGAAAACAGAGGCACTGTTTGTCCTGTATGCGGCCAACAAGTTTGGCACTCCTGCTTCTAAGCAGACTATTGCTCGCTGGATCTGTAACACGATTCAACAGGCTCATTCTACGGCTGGATTGCCGTTACCAAATTCGGTAAAAGCCCATTCCACTAGGAAGGTGGGTTCTTCTTGGGCGGCTGCCCGAAGCGTCTCGGCGTTACAGCTTTGCCGAGCAGCTACTTGGTCGGGTTCAAACACCTTTGCAAAATTCTACAAGTTTGATACCTTAGCTGATGAGGACCTCATGTTTGGTCAAGCGGTGCTGCAGAGTCATCCGCACTCTCCCGCCCGGTTTGGAGCTTTGGTATAATCCCCATGGTCCCTACGGAGTCCACAGCATCCTCTAGGACGTAAGAGAAAATAAGATTTTAAACCTACCGGTAAATCTTTTTCTCCTAGTCCGTAGAGGATGCTGGGCGCCCGTCCCAGTGTGGACATATTTCTGCAAGGCTTGTATATAGTTGTTGCTTACATAAGGGTTATGTTACAGTTAAGATCAGTCTTTGGCTGATGCTGTTTTGTTCATACTGTTAACTGGTTGCGTATATTCCAGGTTATACGGTGTGGGCTGGTATGAATCTTGCCCTTAGATTAACAAAAATCCTTTCCTCGTACTGTCCGTCTCCTCTGGGCACAGTTCTCTAGCTGAGGTCTGGAGGAGGGGCATAGAGGGAGGAGCCAGTGCACACCCATTCTAAAGTCTTTAGAGTGCCCATGTCTCCTGCGGAGCCCGTCTATACCCCATAGTCCTTATGGAGTCCCCAGCATCCTCTACGGACTAGGAGAAAAAGATTTACCGGTAGGTTTAAAATCTTATTTTCAGCACACTGCAGGAGCAATTGCAGCCAACTTGCATTCATCCCTAATAAGACGTTACACACTGATCACACTTTTGGGCCCTACACACTCGGCCGTCAGACGACCCGGCAGGGGGGGTTTGACGGCAGGAGTGAAGTTTCTTCACTTCCCCAATCACCCGGCTCCATGGCCCTGCATGCTAATATTTGAACGAGATTGTTCATATTGGCCTGCAGGTATGAACGAGCCGGCACCAACGATGAACAAGTGCAGGCCCGCGCATCGTTCATCGTTGGTGCCTACACACAGAACAATATGAACGAGTTCTCATTCATTAATGAACGATAAAGATTTTACTGAACAATATGAACGTTAAGTGTGTAGGGCCTATTACTGAGTATTCTTTTGGCAAAGTTTCAAATGGAAGGAGTAGGAGACCATACAAGTGTCCCTAGTCATACCTATCCACCCTGTTACAGTACACTTTTTTTTTTTCTGCTGCGGGGTACACTGGGCTCCACAAGGATTGGACAATGGGGTGTAGAGTAGGATCTTGATCCGAGGCACCAACAGGTTCAAAGCTTTGACTGTTCCCAGAATGCACAGCGCCGCCTCCTATATCACCCCGCCTCCCAGCACAGGAGCTCAGTTTTGTAAGTTGGTGCTGCAGTAAGCAGGCACTGAACAGAGGGGCTGCTACAAGCAGCCCTAAGAAACAGCAGCGGTGGTAAATGTCTTGTGACATCCACTGCTGCAGCTCCGGCTCTCCCCAGCGGCGCTGTACACTCCCGAGCCCTGGTTGCCGGGTACCTACAGCGGAGGCTCCGTTTTTCTTCACGTTAGACACACACGGCTGGGGCTCTCCAGGATCGCGTGGCCGCGCTTCGGGAGGTGGTAAGTGGGTCCCGCTTGCGGGACCCGGTCTTTATCGCGATCCGGCATGGTCAGTGGGAGGCGGGCCGCGCGCGCTGGCGGTGGACACTGTGGCAGTACAGGCGATCCCACTAGATCACCAGGGCATGGGCGCAGGTCAGGTTTTTTCTCTAAACCAATTCTTATATCGCCCACAGTACCCGGTGGTTTTGCCAGCAGAGGGGATAAGGCTTAGACCTGAAGCCCCTCCCCCAGCCCCAGGGCGCCATTTCTAGCAAGTGTTCCCGCCCTGGAGCTGCATATCTGTCTTTTCCTCACTCCCTGTCAGTGTCTGCGGCGCCATTATCCCTCAGCTCACTGTTCCTGGGACTGCTTGGGCAAATCCTCCTATGTAAAGCCGCCTGGTTGTTAACGCTGTGCCTTCACATGACACTTAAGTATTCTACCTGCCTTTTTAGACAGTGATAGTTAAGAAAGAGTGCATTTAGTCAGGGTGTCCTAGTACAATTACCCTGTGATATACATCTAGTTCTTACTGTGTACTGTTATAACTATTGTTATATAGCTGTGTAAGCTAGTCCAGTGCAGTATTATTGTCAGCAATAACCTCTGCATTGTACAAACGGTGACTTTCTGTGTGTGCATTTGATAGCTGAGTGGTGTCCATTTCGTGTCTTTCACTCAACCTGCTATCCCTATATTCCATAACCTGAGGGGGCTTGGTGCGTCAGGTGTTATCTAATACAGGATTTTCACAAAGATATACTGTATTACGTATTTTTCTCTGTGATTTAGTCACCATATCTCTCCTTTATCTCTGCTAGTGCTGACTACACTGCACAGAGGTTTGGGTTTAGAGATATAGTGCTGCTGATAATTGTACTGTGTTACCTCATACTGCAAGTTATATCATGTCTGCTTCTGAGGGTAACGGTTCTGGGGCTGAACACACTGCCGGTGTTGCTGAAGCCGCAGATAACTATAAGGAAAATATAGCAGCTTTGGGCTCTGGTTCTGGGGGCTCCTTGCCCCCCAGTGGGACGGTGGCAAATAATGACCCGCAGTGGGCCGCTTTTTCCACGCTTCTGCATACGCTAGTTCATAAACTGACAGCCCCTATGGGACCCCCAATGCCGGTACAACCGTATGTGGTCCCTGCAGCTAACCCGCCGTGGGCGGACGATTTATCTGCTCAATTAAAGAAGTTGAACCAGTCCTTGACTAGTAAAAAGTCTGACCAACGCTCGCCTAAGTCCAAGAGGTCCTCTAAGCGTGCGCTTATCTCCTCACAATCCACTGCTGTCACTGACACCTTGTCTGATGAAGACGGCACATATACTGACCCCTCAGGTTCTGACTCAGATACGGCTGATGGGGAGGGTAGTTCACATGTGGATGTTCCTTATCTTTTGGAGGCTATTAAGTTAATTCTGCAGATTTATTTATTTATTAACAGTTTCTTATATAGCGCAGCAAATTCCGTTGCGCTTTACAATTTGAAATAACAATAACAAACTGGGTGATAACAGTCATAGAGGTAGGAAGGCCCTGCTCGCAAGCTTACGGATGATCCCGAGCCATCCGTCCCTCCTAAGAAACCAGATAGGTTCAAGCGTCAGAAGGTGGTTAAACAAGTTTTACCTCACTCTGACCACCTGGTGGATATACGTCAGGAACCCTGGGAAAACCCGGGGACGAAGTTTGTGCCTCAAAAGAAGTTGCTGGCTCGCTTTGCCCTCGCGCCAGAGCTGTCTAAAAATTGAGAAACGCCTCCTCCAGTGGACTCACAAGTGGCTAGGATGGTGGTTTCCTCAGCTCTACCTATCACTACTGTCACGTCTCTAAAAGAGCCTACGGATAAACGTGTGGAGGGTTGTCTGAAAGCGATTTACACCCTCACGGGTGCTGCACAAAGGCCCACTATTGCAGCTAAATGGGCTGCAGAGGCTATTGAAGCATGGGCCTTGGAGTTAGAAGCTGAAATCTCTTCTGACCATGCTAGACAATGCTTGTCATATATTGTCACAGCTTCTCGATATATTAAAGAGGCGGCTTCTGATGCCGGTATCCTAGCAGCCAAGGCCTCTACTACGTCAGCCTGGCTCGCCGGATATTGTGGCTGAGATCCTGGTCTGTGGATCTGGACTCTAGAAAAACCCTGGAGGTACTCCCTTTCAAGGGAGATATTCTGTTTGGGGAGGACTTAAATAAGATAGTGGCTGACTTGGCTACTGCCAAAACTGCCTACCAAATACCGCTCCTTCTGTGTCGAAGGTTAAAGGTACTTCCTTTCGCCCCTTTCGTCCTTCAGGTAAAGCAAAAGGTCAGGCATACCATAAGCAGGCCCACACTTCCAAACCTGGTAAGCCGAAGCCCAAAAGAGCCTGGGCTGCCCGTCAGCCAGCTGCCAAGACCGATAAGCCTGCCGCATGACGGGGCGGGCCTCCCCCTGGGGGATCCCAGGGTGGGGGGACGGCTTCTAGGGTATACCCAGGAATGGTTGAAGACCACTTCCGATGCCTGGGTACGGGAAGTCGTCACTCGAGGTTACGCCATAGCCTTCAAAAACAGACCCCCATATCGATTTTGCCAGACAGACGTCCCGTTGGACCAGACAAAGGCAAACACTGTGCATTCGGTGGTACAGACCCTCCTGGATACAGGAGTTGTAGTACAGGTGCCTCTTGTTCAGAGGGGCAGGGGGTACTATTCTCCGCTGTTTCTAGTCCCGAAACCGAATGGGTCCTCCCGGCCCATTCTCAACCTCAAGGCATTGTACAGGTTTGTGAAGATTTCCAAGTTCCGTATGGAAACCCTTCGCTCTATAGTTCTGGCCTTGGAACCTACATGGTCTCCCTAGACATACAGGATGCTTACCTGCATATTCCTATAGCAGTGTCACATCAACAATACCTAAAGTTTGCTATTGGCAACATCCATTACCAGTTTCGGGCATTACCTTTTGGTTTAACAACGGCTCCGCGAGTCTTCACCAAAGTTATGGCGGTGATGACGGTGGTACTCCGCCGTCAAGGGGTCAGGATACTGCCGTATCTGGACGACTTGTTAATCCTGGCAAATTCCCCAGATCTTCTCCTGCATCATCTGGATATGACGGTCCGGTTTCTACAAGCCCACGGGTGGCTCATCAACTGGAAGAAATCCTCCCTGATCCCTGCTCAGAGCATGGTGCATCTGGGAGCGCTATTGGACACTTACAACCAGAAGTTGTTCTTGTGCCAGGAGAAGGCCCTGAAGCTTCAGGACAGGATTCGTTGCTTCCTTTCTCGTCCGCAAGTGTCGATACATTCGGCAATGCAGGTGCTGGGCCTCATGATATCAGCATTCGACATGGTGGAGTATGCTCAATTCCATTCTCGCCCACTCCAGAGGCTGATTCTAGCCAAGTGGGATGGCCTGCCTCACCGGATCAGGTCTCAAATGATCTCATTGACTCCGGAGGTCCGTCTGTCGCTGCTTTGGTGGCTCCAGGACCAACAATTGTGCAGGGGCCGTCCGTTCTGGATATCCGACTGGGTCCTGTTGACGACAGATGCCAGTCTAAGAGGTTGGGGCGCGGTGCTGGAGCAACACTCCCTTCAGGAGCGGTGGACCAAGGAGGAGTCCCTCCTCTCGATCAATATTCTGGAGTTGCGGGCGGTCTTCAATGCCTTGAACCTAGCCCAGCATTTAATTCAGAACCGTCCTGTGCAAGTACAGTCGGACAACGCCACCACAGTGGCTTACATAAATCATCAAGGCGGCACTCGGAGCTGCCTAGCAATGAAGGAAGTATCACGGATTCTACAGTGGGCAGAATGCCATCTACCGGCAATATTCATTCCGGGAGTCCTGAATTGGGAAGCGGACTTTCTCAGTCGTCAGGACATGCATGCCGGCGAGTGGGGCCTCCATCCAGAAGTGTTTCAACTCCTAGTGGAAAGGTGGGGCCTTCCAGACGTAGATCTGATGGCGTCTCGACACAATCACAAGGTTCCGGTCTTCGGAGCAAGGACAAGGGATCCTCAAGCAGCATTCATGGATGCGCTGGCGGTACCGTGGAGTTTTCGGCTGCCGTACGTGTTCCCTCCGGTGTCACTCCTGCCCAGGGTAATTCGGAAGTTCAAGCAAGAAAAAGGAATTCTGCTTCTCATAGCTCCAGCGTGGCCCAGACGGCACTGGTTCTCAGACCTGCAAGGCCTATCGTCAGAGCGTCCAATTCTACTTCCACAACGCCCAGACCTTCTCGTTCAGGGCCCCTGTGTCTACCAGGACCTAGCCCGGCTGTCTTTGACGGCGTGGCTCTTGAAGCTTCCGTCTTGAGGGCTAAGGGTTTTTCTGAAGAGGTCATTAAAACTATGTTGCGGGCCCGGAAACCGTCTTCTGTTCGGACTTATCATAGGGTCTGGCATTCCTACTTTGTTTGGTGCGCATCTAACAATTATGACGCTTCCAAGTTTAGTACAGCCAAACTTTTGGCTTTTCTACAGCAAGGCCTGGATTTAGGCCTGCGTCTGGCCTCCCTCAAGGTTCATATTTCTGCCTTGTCGGTGTGGTTTCAGAGAAAAATTGCGACTTTACCTGATGTTCATACTTTCACTCAGGGTGTGTTGCGTATCCAACCTCCCTATGTCCCGCCTGTGGCTCCTTGGGACTTGTCGGTGGTTTTGGAGGCGTTGCAGGAGCCTCCATTTGAACCTCTTGGTTCAGCTGACCTTAAGTGGCTTTCCTTTAAGGTGGTGTTCTTGCTGGCTATTGCCTCTGCTAGAAGAGTGTCGGAGCTGGGTGCCTTGTCTTGTAGTTCCCCATATCTGATTTTTCACCATGACCGGGCGGTTCTTAGGACTCGTCCCGGATATTTACCTAAGGTGGTTTCTTCGTTCCACCTTAATCAGGAAATTGTGGTTCCGGCCTTTGTCTCTCCTAATTTGTCTCCCAAAGAGCGGTCTTTGGATGTGGTACGGGCTCTCCGTATCTATGTGAAGAGAACTGCTTCTGTTCGAAAATCTGATTATCTCTTTGTTTTGTTTGGATTTCACAAACGTGGCTGGCCTGCTCACAAGCAGACCCTGGCCAGATGGATTAGAATGGTGATTGCACATGCTTATGTACAGGCTGGTCTGTCAGCTCCTGCTCACATTACGGCCCATTCTACTCGGTCTGTTGGACCTTCTTGGGCAGCCCAACGTGGTGCGACCCTTGATCAATTGTGCAAGGCGGCTACGTGGTCCTCCGGAAACACGTTCATAAGGTTCTATGCCTTCGATACTGCCGCTTCCCAGGATGCTTCCTTTGGACGCCGGGTTCTTGTGCCCGCTACAGTGCGTCCCCTCCCATAAGGAACTGCTTTAGGACATCCCCATTGTCCAATCCTTGTGGAGCCCAGTGTACCCCGCAGCAGAAAATGAGTTTTATGGTAAGAACTTACCTTTGTTAAAACTCTTTCTGCGAGGTACACTGGGCTCCACAAGGCGCCCACCCTGACGCACTTAGCTTCTTTTGGGTTGGTATGGCATTAGCCGCTGACACTTCTCCTGTCATGAGAGTGTGGTGTATGTGGCTACTAACGTTGTCGTCTCTTTTCCTGCTACTGCATTGGGCTGGTTAACTAAAAACTGAGATCCTGTGCTGGGAGGCAGGGTGATATAGGAGGCGGCTCTGTGCATTCTGGGAACAGTCAAAGCTTTGAGCCTGTTGGTGCCTCGGATCAAGATCCTACTCTACACCCCCATTGTCCAATCCTTGTGGAGCCCAGTGCACCTCGCAGAAAGAGTTTTAACAAAGGTAAGTTCTTACCATAAAACTCGTTTTTTAATTCAATAAGTTTTTATTGATTTTCCAGACATACAAACATAACAGAACATTCTATAACAACGTATGCTAAACTTTTACATAATAGGGAACACGAATGCTGTATGCATAAACAGTCAATACAGAATAAATTTGCAAACAGCTATAAAGTATACAAAAGGAGTGGCGTGATTTCTTATCAGTAACCTATAAGATAGTACTATAAAAGGTGACCAGATGTCAGTGCGTTGCAGAAACACGAGTACACTGAGTGGAGAGGATAACCACCTATCCCATACATTGTAAAAAAAAATTGGGGCTTTCCTAGAAATATAAACAAACTTTTCATGGGACACAACCGAATTCACTAGCGGGATCCATCGATTAATATTAGGGCCCGTAGTAGCCATCCATGAGCGTGCTATCAACACTTTGGCCAAAGCGCATAAATTAAAGACATATTCTTCTAGAATGTGCATTCAATATCTCCTCATCTATGACTCCAAGGATACACACAAGGGGGGTAAACACGTCAGAGGGGATTCCCGTAGAGGTTATTATCCGAATCACCGCTTGCCAGAAGGCCTGTACCACCCGACAAGCCCACAACAGATGCCAGAAGGTACCATCCAAAGAGGCACACTTCGGGCACGTAGAGTCACCCCGTCCTCCTATGTTAGCAAGACGGATGGGGGTAATATAGACTCGATGGAGTATAAATAAGTGTATCTGTTGAAAGCGAGCCGAGGTGGTAGCTGTACGTGAGGCCCAGAGGAGTTGGTGACCCAGGAAATTAGATGGAATAGCTGATCCGCCAAGTAGTATAATCTAATTTTAGAAAGGGCAAGGCCACCTGAGTCACGGGGTCTAGTTAGAGTATCTAATTTAATCCGAGCCCTACAGTTGGACCAAAGTGAGGACAAGAGACCATCTATAGTAGCAAATAACTTCTGGGGTAGATAGACAGGGGAATGTTGGAGGACATACAGCATTTTAGGTAATACAAGCATTTTAATTAGGTTGATTCTTCCCATAACAGTGAGTGGCAATTTACCCCATACCCTAATACGAGACCGTAGATAGTCCAGTTGTGGACGTATATTCAAATCAATAAATTATGAAGACCGGTTAGTAATCCATACACCCGTTTTGGGTCTTTATCCTGCTTCAGGAGAACTATAATTAGGGCCTCCGCCATAGAGTCAGGCAACTTTCCTTGTACAAATAAATTATTATATATATCAAGAAGTTTAGGGCCATAAAAAGGTAAGTGTTTTTTGTAAAGCTCCAGGGGTATCCCATCGAGACCTGGGGTTTTCCCTCCAGGAAAAGAATTGGCAGCTGACTCCAACTCAGTCAACAGTAAGGGGAAAATCTTAAAATTCAATAGCGTCAAGGGACAACGTGGGTATCGGGATATCAGCCAAATACATCTCTATTTCCGGCACAGTGTGGACTAGTCTAGAACTATACAGCCGTCTGTAGTAATCTACAAAGTCCCCTACAATATCGGGAGTTTTAAAATGAGTCACATTGTCACTAGTACAGACAGCAGGCACCGTAGTGGATGCCCTGTCCGCACCCGCCAGTGTTGCCATAAAGCTACCAGGTCTATCACCCGTTGCATAATACGTGTGTTGGTTGTAAAGCAGACGGTACTTAGCTTTATCAGCCAAGTAATCGCGCCATTCAGTCTGCGCAAGCAACCACCTCTCCCTCGCGGTGTCAAGACCATCAGCAATATACTGAACCGCCAGTCTCCTACAGCCTGCCTCAAGGTCACGCTCCCCCTGTGCATAACCAGACTTCAAAACAGCTACCAATTTAATCAGGTACCACGAACATATGCCTTAAAGGCATCCCATAAAACAGTGTCGGATACCGAGCCCTGATTTTCCAGTAAAAAGGCCCCTCACATCTCCACCAGCTCCGCCTCAGTGAGTCAGCCAAAAAGAATTAAACCTCCAAAACCGTGCCCCCCTAACGTCCCCCATATCAAAACATAGAATTATCGGGGAATGATATGAGATGCCCCTTGTAGCATACTGAACATCAACCATCCTTGGCAGCAAACCTTTAGACGTGAGAGCCAGGTCTATTCTGGAGAAGGATATGTAAGTAGGAGAAAAAGAAGAATATTGACGTACGCCAGGGTGGCGGACCCTCCACGCATCGACTGCACCCAGACTTTCCACCAGAAGCGCAAAGTCCCTCCTGCGCTCCACAGGAGCGTCAGGTGATATTCTAGTTCTATCTAAAGCATGATCAATGACATTATTAAAGTCGCCAAGACATACAATAGAAACATTAGAATATAGTGTGAAAAACTCAACTGCCTTCTTGAGAACCTCTGGAGAGTAAGGGGGCGGTGTATAGACAGCAAGGACAAGCAATGACATGGAATATACTTGACATTTCAGAAAAACATACCGGCCCCACTGGCCCAATTGGACCTGATCAAGGACAAACGGGACCGATCTTTGAACTAAAATTGATACACCCCGCGAATGAGATATATGAGTGGAGTGGTAAGCCCAACCCACCCACGGTTTCTTGAGAGCTAGTACTTTTGCCCCCACTAGATGGGTCTAAATAAGGCAAACAATGTCCGCACCATATTGTTTAAAGTGACGGAGCACAAGCGAACGTTTAACCTTATTGTTCAGTCCGCGGACATTCCAGGACAGAACTTTAAGTTGATTAGAGGCCATAAGTCAAGATAAAACAAAATGTATGATCAGTCCCGTGTATCCCGCACAGACCACCAACACTAGCACCAGACATAATTAAAAAAATCGAAAAAGCCACTGTGTTTGCAATACAAACAAGAAAAAAAGAAAACAAACAACAAATTACAATCCCTCCCATCCTGTCCCCCCTCCCTGTATACCCACCCAAACTGAGGCATACCTTATCCCAATAAACTGTTCCTCCTAACAAAGAAAAAGAAAACTATACCAACATAAAAAGGCAATGAATAAAATGACCTAAAGACAAAGGCGTAGGTCTCCCACCCTCACATGAGAAAAGTGTGGCGACACCACCCCGAGCCCTAAATATAGAAAATAAAAAATACGTAAACATCAGTGGAGTGAGATGATAAACAGTAACAGAATCATCATAGCATCATCCGGGTAACATACTGCAACATGGATATCAGCAATAAACAATAGCTTGTGTATAAAGAAAGACCAGACATTATGGATCAGCTGCATGTGCCCGTCTAGCTGGGGCTCAGCGGTCTAGCCACAGGGCAGCGTCCCGAGGTGTAGCAAAGAATTTTGTTTCACCGTCTGCTACCACCCTAAGCCTAGAGGGAAAAAGCATTGCATACTGTAGATTAAGTTCCCTGAGACGTCTTTTAATCGGAATAAATTGTGCACTGTCTTTTTGCACCTCCAGCGCAAAGTCAGGAAACACAGAAATTTTGGAACCGTTCCATAACAGGGGGCCCTTGGTGCGCACCAGAGATAAAACAGCGTCCAGATCTCGATAATGGAGAAATTTCGCTATCAGTGTGCGCGGTAGCGCACCCGGCGGCAGCGGTCTGAAAGGGATCTGTGAGCTTGTTCAACCGTGAAGAATGGCGTAAAGGAGTCACCACCAAGAGAATTTTTCAGTCTCAATAAACTGCTCCGGGTCAGTGCCCTCCTCTTTTTCCGGAAGCCCCAAAAAGCGGACATTATTCCTCCTGAGACTGCCCTCCATATCTAGCATTTTGCCTTTAATATCGGACAGCTAACCATCGATGGCGGTGACACGGGAGCTAAGCGGTGAGATCTTATCCTCCAACGTAGAGGTACGGGTCTCGACCTCCCCAACCTGCTCTCTAACTTTTTGGATATCGTGATGAATTATGGTCAAGTCAGCCTGTACCTGACCTATCTTGTCAGAGAAACAGAGAGATGGGACTTGCTAGCCGCCAGGGCTTCCAACACTTTCTGCAGCACATCATCAGTAGCTTCACCAGAGGAGGAGGAGGAGGATTGACTGGAAGAGGCCGGGGGAAGGGGGGGGGGGGAGATGGTATCCCCTCACCCATCCGGCGTCACCGCATGTCTTCCAGGGGTATGCGAGTACCGCGCGAGCCGGGCCGCAGCACATTTATGGCGATTCCTCACCATTTTTAGATATATTAAAGCAAATCAAGTTCAGCGGCTCAGAGAAGACACAGCAATAGCATGCAACAGCACAGAATTTGTAGGTGGGCAATAGACTGATACTAATGTATAGAGGAGGGTAGAATAAAATAAGGGGGGGGGGGGTCAGGGTTATGGCTCCAGGAGCAGAGAAAAATCCAAGGAGACTGTAGCTGACACTCCCTACAGGGGAGCGAACGAGGCCAGTAATGCAATGTCACTCAGGCAAGCATCCCCCCAGCCCCGCTTGCATACAGTTGGTACAGTGGGGTCTTAAAATCACAGCGCCTCTCAGTAGTGGAGATCAGCCCAGAGCAGGCCCATGGGAGTGGAAAGCAGGGTCTGGAAGGGCAGAAGCTCGACTCCTAATGTAGGCAGATTCACCCAGGCAGCCCCAGGCTCTGTTGCACACAGGCAGCACAGGGGGAGTTGAACTCACCACTGCCCACAGCAGCGCCGAGCTGGCTAAGAAGGTCGTCAGGCAGGCTCCAGCAAGGCGAGAGAGCGGTCCCTGTAGATGCGGGTCCCACGCGGCACTCTGTGGAGACGGGACCGGAAGTTACGGCGCCATCTTGGGAGGCCTGGATTGAGGAGATGCAAACACCGCTCGTCTGGCGGTCCACGGCAGCTCCACGGCGGCACGGCTCCTTCCCCCACCAGGTGAAGAAAAGTGGGCTTGGGGGGACACCGCAGGATGAGTAAGACGGATATCAAGGGTGGAGAGCGCCAACCACTGAGCTGCTACTCCATGTCCCGCTAGGCCACACACCCCTTTTACAGTACACTCTTACTGATAAGGACAAGTGTCATACATTATTACATATAGTCATTTCAAAGATTACAGGGCATAATTATTTCTCTAGAAGGAAAACTGCAGCTGTTGCCCATAGAAACTAGTGATGTGCACCGGACATTTTTCGGGTTTTGTGTTTTGGTTTTGGATTCGGTTCCGTGGCCGTGTTTTGGATTCGGACGCGTTTTGGCAAAACCTCACCGAAACTTTTTTGTTGGATTCGGGTGTGTTTTGGATTCGGGTGTTTTTTTTTCAAAAAACCCTAAAAAACAGCTTAAATCATAGAATTTGGGGGTCATTTTGATCCCATAGTATTATTAACCTCAATAACCATAATTTCCACTCATTTCCAGTCTATTCTGAACACCTCACAATATTATTTTTAGTCCTAAAATTTGCACCGAGGTCGCTGGATGGCTAAGCTAAGGGACACAAGTGGCCGACACAAACACCTGGCCCATCTAGGAGTGGCACTGCAGTGTCAGGCAGGATGGCACTTCAAAAAAATTGTCCCCAAACAGCACATGATGCAAAGAAAAAAAAGAGGCGCACCAAGGTCGCTGTGTGACTAAGATAAGCGACACAAGTGGCCGACACAAACACATGCACACTTTAACAAACCCATCATTGCAGCGACAGGGTCTGCCACACGACTGTGACTGAAATGACTGGTTGGTTTGGGCCCCCACCAAAAAAGAAGCAATCAATCAATCTCTCCTTGCACAAACTGGCTCTACAGAGGCAAGATGTCCACCTCATCATCATCCTCAGATTCCTCACCCCTTTCACGGTGTACATCCCCCTCCTCACAGATTATTAATTCGTCCTCACTGGAATCCACCATCTCAGATCCCTGTGTACTTTCTGGAGGCAATTGCTGGTGAATGTAACCACGGAGGAATTGATTATAATTAATTTTGATGAACATCATCTTCTCCACATTTTCTGGAAGTAACCTCGTACGCAGATTGCTGACAAGGTGAGCGGCTGCACTAAACACTCTTTCGGAGTACACACTGGAGGGAGGGCAACTTAGGTAGAATAAAGCCAGTTTGTGCAAGGGCCTCCAAATTGCCTCTTTTTCCTGCCAGTATACGTACGGACTGTCTGACGTGCCTACTTGGATGCGGTCACTCATATAATCCTCCACCATTCTTTCAATGGTGAGAGAATCATATGCAGTGACAGTAGACGACATGTCAGTAATCGTTGGCAGGTCCTTCAGTCCGGACCAGATGTCAGCACTCGCTCCAGACTGCCCTGCATCACCGCCAGCGGGTGGGCTCGGAATTCTTAGCCTTTTCCTCGCACCCCCAGTTGCGGGAGAATGTGAAGGAGGAGATGTTGACTGGTCACATTCCGCTTGACTTGACAATTTTCTCACCAGCAGGTCTTTGAACCTCTGCAGACTTGTGTCTGCCGGAAAGAGAGATACAACGTAGGTTTTAAATCTAGGATCGAGCACGGTGGCCAAAATGTAGTGCTCTGATTTCAACAGATTAACCACCCGTGAATCCTGATTAAGCGAATTAAGGGCTCCATCCACAAGTCCCACATGCCTAGCGGAATCGCTCTGTTTTAGCTCCTCCTTCAATGTCTCCAGCTTCTTCTGCAAATGCCTGATGAGGGGAATGACCTGACTCAGGCTGGCAGTGTCTGAACTGACTTCACGTGTGGCAAGTTCAAAGGGTTGCAGAACCTTGCACAACGTTGAAATCATTCTCCACTGCGCTTGAGTCAGGTGCATTCCCCCTCCTTTGCCTATATCGTGGGCAGATGTATAGGCTTGAATGGCCTTTTGCTGCTTCTCCATTCTCTGAAGCATATAGAGGGTTGAATTCCACCTCGTTACCACCTCTTGCTTCAGATGATGGCAGGGCAGGTTCAGGATTGTTTGGTGGTGCTCCAGTCTTCTGTACGCGGTGGCTGAATGCCGAAAGTGGCCCGCAATTCTTCGGGCCACCGACAGCATCTCTTGCACGCCCCTGTCGTTTTTTAAATAATTCTGCACCACCAAATTCAATGTACGTGCAAAACATGGGACGTGCTGGAATTTGCCCAGATGTAATGCACGCACAATATTGCTGGTGTTGTCCGATGTCACAAATCCCCAGGAGAGTCCAATTGGGGTAAGCCATTCTGCGATGATCTTCCTCAGTTTCCGTAAGAGGTTGTCAGCTGTGTGCCTCTTCTGGAAAGCGGTGATACAAAGCGTAGCCTGCCTAGGAACGAGTTGGCGTTTGCGAGATGCTGCTACTGGTGCCGCCGCTGCTGTTCTTGCTGCGAGAGGCAATACATCTACCCAGTGGGCTGTCACAGTCATATAGTCCTGAGTCTGCCCTGCTCCACTTGTCCACATGTCCGTGGTTAAGTGGACATTGGGTACAACTGCATTTTTTAGGACACTGCTGACTCTTTTTCTGACGTCTGTGTACATTTTCGGTATCGCCTGCCTAGAGAAATGGAACCTAGATGGTATTTGGTACCGGGGACACAGTACCTCAATCAAGTCTCTAGTTGCCTCTAAATTAACGGTGGATACCGGAACCACGTTTCTCACCGCCCAGGCTGCCAAGGCCTGAGTTATCTGCTTTGCAGCAGGATGACTGCTGTGATATTTCATCTTTCTCGCAAAGGACTGTTGGACAGTCAATTGCTTACTGGAAGTAGTACAAGTGGTCTTCCGACTTCCCCTCTGGGATGACGATCGACTCCCAGCAGCTACAACAGCAGCGCCAGCAGCAGTAGGCGTTACACTCAAGGATGCATCGGAGGAATCCCAGGCAGGAGAGGACTCGTCAGACTTGCCAGTGACATGGCCTGCAGGACTATTGGCTTTCCTGGGTAAGGAGGAAATTGACACTGAGGGAGTTGGTGGTGTGGTTTGCAGGAGCTTGGTTACAAGAGGAAGGGATTTAGTAGTCAGTGGACTGCTTCCGCTGTCATCCAAAGTTTTTGAACTTGTCACTGACTTATGATGAATGCGCTGCAGGTGACGTATAAGGGAGGATGTTCCGAGGTGGTTAACGTCCTTACCCCTACTTATTACAGCTTGACAAAGGCAACACACGGCTTGACACCTGTTGTCCGCATTTGTGTTGAAATAATTCCACACCGAAGAGCTGTTTTTTTTTGTATTTTGACCAGGCATGTCAATGGCCATATTCGTCCCACGGACAACAGGTGTCTCCCCGGGTGCCTGACTTAAACAAACCACCTCACCATCAGAATCCTCCTTGTCAATTTCCTCCCCAGCGCCAGCAACACCCATATCCTCATCCTGGTGTACTTCAACAGTGACATCTTCAATTTGACTATCAGGAACTGAACTGCGGGTGCTCCTTCCAGCACTTGCAGGGGGCGTGCAAATGGTGGAAGGCACAAGCTCTTCCCGTCCAGTGTTGGGAAGGTCAGGCATCGCAACCGACACAATTGGACTCTCCTTGGGGATTTGTGATTTAGAAGAACGCACAGTTCTTTGCTGTGCTTTTGCCAGCTTAAGTCTTTTCATTTTTCTAGCGAGAGGATGAGTGCTGCCATCCTCATATGAATCTGAACCACTAGCCATGAACATAGGCCAGGGCCTCAGCCGTTCCTTGCCACTCCGTGTCGTAAATGGCATATTGGCAAGTTTACGCTTCTCATCAGACGCTTTCAATTTAGATTTTTGGGTCATTTTACTGAACTTTTGTTTTTTGGATTTTACATGCTCTCTACTATGACATTGGGCATCGACCTTGGAAGACGACGTTGATGGCATTTCATCGTCTCCGCCATGACTAGTGGCAGCAGCTTCAGCACGAGGTGGAAGTGGATCTTGATCTTTCCCTATTTTAACCTCCACATTTTTGTTCTCCATTTTTTAATGTGAGGAATTATATGCCAGTATCAATAGCAATGGCCTACTACTATATATACTGCGCACAACTAAAATGCACCACAGGTATCGAATGTAGATGGATAGTATAATTGACGACACAGAGGTAGGTACAGCAGTGGCCTTCCGTACCGTACTGCTATATATACTGGTGGTCACTGTGTCAGCAAACTGCAAAACTAAAATGCACCACAGGTATAGAATGTAGATGGATAGTATACTTAATGACGACACAGAGGTAGGTACAGCAGTGGCCTTCCGTACCGTGCTGCTATATATACTGGTGGTCACTGTGTCAGCAAACTGCACAACTGAAATGCAGCACAGGTATAGAATGTAGATGGATAGTATACTTAATGACGACACAGAGGTAGGTACAGCAGTGGCCTTCCGTACCGTACTGCTATATATACTGGTGGTCACTGTGTCAGCAAACTGCAAAACTAAAATGCACCACAGGTATAGAATTAGAATGTAGATGGATAGTATACTTAATGACGACACAGAGGTAGGTACAGCAGTGGCCTTCCGTACCGTACTGCTATATATACTGGTGGTCACTGTGTCAGCAAAACTCTGCACTGTACTGATAATGTCAAATATTACCTTAAAACATAAAGCTATACACTATTACCGTGGAGCCGCTATGGCCGCTAGACTTATTACATACACTACGGACTAAGTACGCTATTTGCGTACTGAGTACCGTATGGATACGCACTTAGCGTATCAGACACTGTGCCGTGGGCGCAACGCACGAGCGGCACGTACGCACACGGATTCACGCTCCGTACTAAGCACGCTATTGGCGTACTGAGTACCGTATTGATACGCTCTTAGCGTATCGGACGCCGTGCCGTGGGTACAACGTACACGCGGCGCGGACGCACACAGAGTGATATACAGTAAACCTTAAGTAATGAATCAGTGTAAGGATGTGCTTATACTTTAAACCTTAGCAGCCTAGTACTGCAACGATGTAATACCTTAAACCCTTAACCATGCTTATACACCTTATAGTGATTGAGATGCTAAGAAAGCCATTTGCAGGAAAGTGAAAACACATCACCGGTTTGTGGTAAACCACTGAGCTCTAACACCGCAGCGGATTATTCAGAGAAAAGGGGTAAACAGATACAAGTTATACACTACAGGCTAACAAGGAAATCTAAACAGAATAATAGAGAATAATGGCTACAGAGAATATACATATGTGGGGAATCGTTCGCAAGCGCGTCCTGGACCAGTCCTTAGCTATCAGGGAGAAAGCCTTCAGAGTCTTGTGTGCTGGCCAGGCAACAGTGGTCTTTTTATACACAACATACATTCACAATACAATGGTCCCTGTAATCTCATTGTTCATTGGACACAGGGATGTGTCCCTACATTACAGCAAAGGTCATAGGTGGATTTGAACAGGTAGGCGATGTCCTTCCCCAACTGCTCTGGTGGGAGGTATCCTCTGGATTCCCGCCACATGTGTAATTTACAGCAAATACAGTTAATGTTCATAATCTTCTTCTGTACATAACTATACGCAGGAGCAAGCGATCTTTTACTAACTAACACCGGAATGTTACCCTAAAAATACCCTACAGCTGGATACCAGACATCACCTACCAACCTTTGTCTGACCCTTCCTATCATGCAAAGACGAATCTCTCTGTCCAGGAACTGTTTAAACTAACATTACTCGCTGACATTATCTAAGGGAACTATATCTACAAAATGCACTATTTGGGTTAAATATGCTACGTTCAAGTCGCACGCTACACGCTCACAAACTCCGCCGTAAATACACAGATCATGCGCACGAGTCGCTGGAGCGTCTCTTACGCAACTTGCGGGTATGTGTACGCACGGGGGACCGGGTGCACGAGCAGCGTGCATGTGCATGAGGGGTTAGTACAATGGATATGTATAACAATATTTTTCGACTTTGACAGTCGACACTTTGGCAGTCAACAATAACTGCCACAATCTAAACATTTAAGCAGAAAAATATACAATACATATGAAATACCTATATATGATTGGGTGGAGGGAGGAGAGGAGTAGGCGAGAAATGTATGTCCTAGTCGGATAGTAAAAGCATGTATGTATGTATGAACTTCATGTCAGGGGGGCATGTATCATTGTGACGTACATGTTCTAGATAAGCTTCGAGGTATTGCGAAGTATACATTAAATCCTTCTTATCCCGTATTAAGGGTCTGTAAGTGGGCCAACAAACACTACCGAGCTCTTTTCGGCTTCTTGTTCCAACAAATGGGGTGCACATTAGCTGATGATACATGGAGGGGGGAAAAACATGTGAGTGCTAATATATGTACCTATATCACCTGTCGACTATGTGTGTCACTACCTGAGGATTGTAGAGATGAAGATAAGAAACATGTCACAAATACATTCATATGATAATGTATGCAATTGTCCTTGGGTGTCTGTTGAAGTCTTGTCCGGATAGGTGTATCCTTGCTGGTGGTGATAAGCAAAGTCTTTCAAGTGTCCATAAAAAGTCTTTAAAGTCTCTAAAGTGTCTCTCAAAGTCTGTAGAAAATGTCCATCAAAGGTCTGTAGTCTTCTTCCTCAAAGTCTGTAATCTTCTTCCGAATGGATGTCTTTTTTCTTGGGAGAAAAACAAAGGAGAAACGAGTGAAAGAAACGGACCGTGGAATCACGTCTTATCACAGCATTGTCTCAATTGATGGATCATAAATTAAACCAGTTGTTGTAACAATGCCCTCGTCCTCAAACTCATCACTTTGGTACTGCATTTGCGCTGCATTAAAATCCGAACACATCTAAATATCAAACCAATCATTATGACAACTCCCAGGATACAAAAGAGAAACTTTCCTACATTCACGATAACATTTTGAGCCCATTCTCCTAAACCTGAGAACCAATTGCGTGGGTTCAACCATGAAACCCAGCCGGTCAGTTCATTACTCACAGCAGTCAGGGTAAGGTTGTGTCTCCTTCGGAACTCCCACTTCAACTGCAAGATATCGTCCATCTTTTGATCTATGACCTCGGTTGGGTCATCAGTGCTGTTTGTAATATACGTACAGCATTTCACACCATACTGAGTTGCTAGGGTGACACAATACCCGCCTGTCACAGCTGTTATGTAATTGAGAACCATCCTGTGCTGGATCAGTTCCGTTTTGTAAGCTTGCAATTCCCTCCCAGTATACCTGAAGGTGTCATCATACATCTCGGTGATATTGTCGATCAGGTTCGCTAGCGCATGAATATACCTGTAATTTATAATTCCTCTGGCGGTACGGGTGATATCTAGCGCGAGTAGGAATTGAATCCCAGTGGATTCGTGGATCAAATCAGAGGCTGCGTGCTCTGTCCTATCTATAAGGTGTCTCTTAACAATGTGTTCGTAATGAGTGTGAGTGTAAGGAGCTTGAGCATTGCGGTGAACGTCTTTCATCTTATTATGGGTAATGGTCATTACTTCTGGCAACACTCTTCCAAGGTAACACAATCCCTCTGAGTTTGGGGCAAGCCACTTATACGCCTTCCTCCCGCATATGAAATATGCATCATCGGGGAGAACATATGGGACAGAATATGACATTACCATATTGCAAACCTTCCAGGTGAAAAATCCTATCCCTAACTCTCTAATTTGTTCAGTACACGTATCAGGCTGTATGATATGCGCACAGTATCATGGTGATACTTCTCCAACCCGCATGGTCCTACTTCCTAGAGTGTACCTATACTGAAAATATCTCCCACCGTCGGCTATTTGGCGTATAAGTTCAGGGTCTACTGGCATTCTATCGGCTGTGTGTGAAAATGCCATGGTTTGGTTATTCCATGTCACTTCCCAATTTCCCAGCTTTCGGGGATTGGAAATGTTAAAACATATTAAGGACCTATCCACATGATATTGGTGGAGCTTCAAACTAGGAGGCCTAGAAATATTACATTTCTTGTCCACCGGTCTCCCACCCCTTAATTCAAGTACCTCATCTAGTGTTAAAGGGTACGGTACTAATCCTGACTTGCTCTGACCTCGAGGTACTTGTGAGCACACCCAGCATTCTGTTTGGTTTAAAAACTTACCCACTAATGAGTGATAGTCACTCAATGGATGACGGTCCATGTTGATATTAAGGCTGGACTGACATATCTGGATGCACCCGTCCTCAACTATGTTTTCACAATTTCTACAGATACAATTCTCCTCAGCTAACAATCCTTCATAATGTCTCGTAGTTTCATGACTACTAGATCGTTTTCTGATACTCGCCTTTGCTCGGTGACTGTGTTGCTCTTGGAATGCTACTAGTCCGTCCTTGTCATCAGAAACCATTCCAGATCCCCTCTCGACCTCTCTGGTACTCTCACCGAAATAGACTGTTCTGGTCAACAACAGGGTCAACAGGAAAACCTGGAACGCAGTCCCTTGGGGTAAGTCCATCTTGCAGGAGGAGAAAGAAAGAGTGGTAATGGGAGGTAAAGAAAATAATAGAAGGGAAAGAAAACTGGTGCGACAACCGCCTCTGATCTTGTAGTTCTCTGTGCTCAGGTGCCGTGACAATAGTCCTGCCTCTCAACCTTCCCGGAACAGGCACTCCAGTGATACGGTTTCCTCTACACTCTGCTCTTTGTCACGGGCTTTCTCTGGGTCAGCGACCTTCTTACAGTGGGACGAGTGGACCCAAGTCTCTCTTTCGGCAACCTTCAATGCTGTCGTGCTGGTCAGTAAGACTTGGTACGGTCCTTCCCACCGGTCAATCAGGCAGCCTGAGCGTAGAAAATTTTGAATCATTACATAATCCCCAGGTTCAATGTCATGACAATTACTGTCTGGCAGATCAGGAATCACCAGCTTTATATTGCTGTTTTGATTCCTCAACTGCTTGCTCATCTTAACCAAATACTTTACGGTCACTTCATTATTGCATTTCAAATCATCCTGGGGGTCAATCATTACATGGGGTTGTCGACCAAAAAGAATCTCAAAGGGTGATAGGTTAAGAGGGGACCTGGGAGTGGTTCTGATGCTGTACAATACAAGTGGCAAAGCTTCTGGCCACAACAATCCAGTTTCAGCCATCACTTTGCTCAGCTTGTTCTTAATAGTGCGGTTTACTCTTTCCACTTTCGCACTCGCTTGTGGGTGGTACGGAGTATGCAGCCTACTATTAATTCCCATTAATTTGCACATTACCTGAAAGACTTCACCTGTAAAATGGGTACCCCTATCACTTTCAATTAGCCTAGGGATACCATACCTGCACACAAATTCCTGCACAATTTTCTTTGCAGTAAACACAGCAGTATTTGTGGCTGCGGGGAACGCTTCTACCCAATTTGAAAACCCATCAATACAAACCAACACATACTTCAAATTTCTACAGGGTGGCAATTGTATGAAATCAATCTGTATTACCTGGAAAGGGCCGTCTGTTGGCGGGATATGGGATGGTTCTGTTGGTATTGACTTTCCAATATTCTTCCTCAGGCAGGTAAGGCATGTCATTGCTCTTTTACCCGCATGAGAAGAGAATCCTGGCACGCTACAGTAAGCTCTTACCAACTTGCACATACCCTCTTTGCCCAGATGAGTCAGACCATGTGCCGCCTCAGCTAAACTTGGAATGTATGCTCTGGGAGCCACTGGCTTACCCTGTCCATCTGTCCAGAGTCCTGAGGACTCCTGGCCATATCCGTTTGACCTCCAGACTGCCTTTTCCTGTGGGGAACACAAATTTTGCATTTCACTCAATTTCTGTGTGTTGACGGTATTGAATACCATCAGTTGCGTGATGTCTGTCTGTATGGGGGTGCTGGCTGCTGATTTAGCAGCTTCGTCTGCCCGGCTGTTACCAAGTGACACTGGGTCTTGGCTGTACGTGTGGGCTTTACACTCGATAACAGCCACTCTGTCAGGTTCCTGTATCGCTGCTAGAAGTCTTTTGATGTGGGTCGCATGCGCCACGGGTGTGCCAGCTACCGTCATGAAATTTCTGAGGCGCCATAGGGCCCCGAAATCATGCACTACTCCAAAGGCATACCTAGAATCCGTGTAGATATTGGCTGACTTACCCTTAGCCAATTCACACGCTCTGGTTAGGGCGACCAACTCAGCAACTTGTGCTGAGTGAGGTGGGCCCAGGGGTTCCGCTTCTATGGTACCTTTGTCATCTACGACTGCGTATCCAGTACACAAGTCTCCCGAGTCAGTCTGTCTGTGGCAACTACCGTCAGTGTAAAAAGTAAAATCTACGCCTTCCAGTGGGTTGTCACTAATGTCGGGCCTTGCAGTGAAAGTTTGGTTCAAATATTCCATACAATCATGTGTGTCAGTGTCTGTACTAAATCCTCCTTCACCATCACTCTCAGATCCCACCCTTTGTGCCTGTCCAGGCACACCTGGGAGATACGTTGCAGGATTTAGCGCGCTGCATCTCCTTATGGTGATGTTTACAGGGGCCATTAGTGCTAATTCCCACCTTGTAAACCGTGCTGAGACGTGTCTGGTTTGGGCAGAATTCAGTAAGGCTGACACTGCATGAGGTGTATGGATAGTCAGGTTGTGTCCTAACACTACATCTTCGCTTTTACTCACTAGCAATGCTATCGCTGCAACACTTCGCAAGCATGTGGGGAGAGACCGTGCTACGGTGTACAATTGTGCACTGTAGTAAGCTACCGGCCTGCTGGCATCACTATGTCTCTGGGTTAAAACACCTGCCGCACACCCAGCACTCTCCGTACCGTACAATTCAAAGGGCTTCCCATAATCTGGCATACCTAATGCTGGTGCCTGTGATAGGCACTGTTTGAGTCTCTCAAATGCCAGTTCGGACTCATCTGTGTGCGAAATCCGATCTGGTTTGTTTGACGAGACCATCTCTTGCAAAGGTAAGGCTAGTATAGAAAACCCTGGGATCCAGTTTCGGCAATACCCACACATTCCTAGGAAAGTGCGGATCTGTTGCTGGGTTTGTGGCAGAGTCATGTCGCGAATCGCCTGTATTCTATCAGCGGTGAGGTGTCTCAGTCCTTGTGTTAAGCAATGTCCCAAATATTTTACTTTGGTCTGGCATAACTGCAACTTATCCTTTGAAACCTTGTGTCCCGTATCAGAAAGATGAAACAAAAGCTGTTTCGTGTCTCTCAAGGACGATTCGAGTGAATCAGAACACAGCAGTAAGTGATCTACATACTGTATTAATACTGATCCACTCTCAGGTTGAAAGGATTGTAAACAATCATGCAAAGCCTGTGAGAAAATACTTGGGCTGTCAATGAAACCTTGTGGTAAACGAGTCCAGGTGTACTGTACTCCTCTGTATGTAAATGCAAACAAGTATTGGCTGTCAGGGTGCAGAGGACCGAGAAGGCGGAGCAGAGGTCAATAACAGTGAAAAATTTCGCAGTAGGAGGGATTTGCATAAGGATGACAGCTGGATTTGGCACTACGGGGAATTGGCTCTCAACTATTTTGTTTATCCCCCTTAGATCCTGCACTAGCCTGTAACCCCTCCCCCCACTCTTTTTCACAGGGAAGATTGGACTATTGGCAGTGCTGGAAGTCCTAACTAGCATGCCCTGTTGCAGGAAGCGCTCTATGATTGGGTACACTCCTTACTCCACCTCTGGCTTCAGAGGATACTGTGGGATTTTTGGAGCTATCCTACCATCTTTTACTTGCACTACTACAGGAGCTACATTTGCCATCAATCCAGTGTCTTGTCCATCTTTGGTCCAGAGGGACTCCGGTATCTGGGAGATCATTTCCACTACCTTGGATGGACACCTGTCTGTAACAGCAGTGTGTGACATTAACCTTTGTGGGGAGTCTAACATATTCTGCACTTCCTGAGCGTGATTCTCAGGTATATCTAAGAAAACACCTTCAGGAGTACAATATATGACACACCCCATCTTACACAGTAAATCTCTCCCAAGTAGATTAGTCGGAGCCGATGCAGCTAGCAAAAAGGAGTGCAAAAACTAGTGTTGTACTACTCCTGTTACTCCCATTGCTGGAATTGTTTTACCCGTGGTTTTCATACCCACCGTTGAATTTAACACTGACTTGGCCACCCCCGTATCTACAATGAAAGGTAGTGATCTACCAGCTGCATCAATTGTGACCTCAGGTTCACTTCCAAGGCTCGCAATTAATTTCACTGGCTGCAGACTACAGGTGTGGCCCCCCCCCCCCCTATGGTGTGTGGTGTCCCCCCCGTAGCGCGCTGGCAGCTACAATATGTGAGGGGGGTAACTGAGAATTTTCAGAGACCTGCCAGTCTCTCCTTGGTGGGTATCTCTTCGTTTCCCCTGCATGCGGTTCATAACTTCTCCTCTGCGGTCCCTGATCCCAATTACGTGCGTCATACTGTGTGTCATGTTCTGGTCTAGGGGGTCGATATACCTTGTGTGGGTCTTTAAAATTACAGTTTCGTGCGTAATGTCCTTCTCTCTGACAGTTAAAACATTTTACCATATACGATTTACCAACAGGGGTCTGGGGTTTAGGCTGATGTGGCTTCGTTGTCAGGGCTTTGATATTTACTGTCATCAGCTTATCCCCCTGTGACTCCCTGTGCCTAATGATGTTCCGATCATGCTCAATAGCGGACTCTCTTAACGCAGCCACCGAGATACCTCTCCAACTTGGTTGAGTGGTTTGGACCCTGGTTCTCAAAACTTCCTTTAACCCGTCCATTAATACGGACACTGCTACCTCCCTATGGTGCACATTATCCTTAATGTCTTCGATCCCAGTAAATCTAGCCATTTCCTGCAGTGCTCAATGGAAATAGTCAGAGGCAGTTTCACCGTCCTTTTGTCTAATGGAGAAAATTTTATTCCACTTGACAACAGTTGGGAAATATACTCCTAACTGCAGATTGATCTGTTTTACGTTCTCCTGATTGTACTCATCAGTAAAAGGTACTTCTGCATCTAATTTACAGTCCGCAATGAATTTCACGGGGTCAATATTGGAGGGCAAACATGCCCGTAGCACTGTCCGCCAATCTTTGTTATTGGGTTCGGTGGCGTTACCTAGTTCTCTAATAAACCTCTGACATGCGGCTAGATCTTTCCTGGGATCGGGAAATTCAGACATAATTGTCCTCAATTCTGTCCGGGACCAGGGGCAATGCATAGCAATGTTCCTGACGGGAGTGATTCCCAGAGCGTCAGTCTTCCCATTGGGGACTGCGATCACCCTGACAGGATTCAGTTCAATTACATCACTTTGTGTTGACTCTACAATGTGAGGTGCAATTGTTTCTGCATAATGTACAGTACTGTACTTACCTGTGGACACGACCTCACCTGTCCCTCCACTAGGGGCCTTTGCTACTGCTCTTACTGGTTGGGCCGTGCCCACTTGAGTATCTTGTATGGTGGCTGCTAGAGAGAGTGCCGATATCGTGCTGGGCTCATCTTCTTGGTCGCAGTCCTGAGGGAAGTTTAAGATGGGATACAACTTGCACGGGTTAGCATTAGCATTAATACATTTATCTACTTTACTCTTATCGTCATTAATACATTTATTAAGTGCACTCTTATCGTATATCAGTATGCCATTCTCTGTAGCCATTTTCTCCCCTGTAATGTACGGTGGTGGTGGTGCAGTTGCTATCAGTTTCCTGCTAGGGTTGGAACCAGCTGCTTGAGCTAATCCCCGCTGTATCTCACCCTCCTGTTGCCATAACTGTAAACAATCATAATGTCTAATCCTTTGTTTCCTGGATTTTAGCAGACATATCCTTCTCCTTAAATTTTGCAACACCTCAGGACTAAAACTGCCTACCTTAGGGAACAGTTCCCTATCTTCCACAGTCATACGTTCCCATTCATTGCATAAAACCTCTGTGTGTAATCCATATTTCTCACACATTATGTACCTCGCCGACCCTTTGGGCCGCGGATTATCAACCTGAACCCTGGTTGATCGTCCCTTACTTGAGCAACTGGCTCCCATTCTTTTGCAGGTATTGCCTTCTCAGCTAATTCCTACAAAAACCAAATTACTCAGTGGTAAGGCGACGATGAAAGTTCTCCGAGCGCTCTCACCCACTCACGCCCACGTTGGCCAGTAGACCCACACACTGTGCCCAAAGCTGGTCGTACCCAACCTAGGGCCCTGCATAACCGCTATTTACTGAGAGCGTGTGGGAGTGTGCTACCCCTCCCAGTAAATATCAGTTGTTGGAGATTTCCTGAGTGAACAGCGAAACTCCCTTAAAATAAAAAAATAAGAATTTACTCACCGGTAATTCTATTTCTCGTAGTCCGTAGTGGATGCTGGGAACTCCGAAAGGACCATGGGGAATAGCGGGCTCCGAAGGAGGCTGGGCACTCTAGAAAGATCTTAGACTACCTGGTGTGCACTGGCTCCTCCCACTATGACCCTCCTCCAAGCCTCAGTTAGGTACTGTGCCCGGACGAGCGTACACAATAAGGAAGGATTTTGAATCCCGGGTAAGACTCATACCAGCCACACCAATCACACCGTACAACTCGTGATATGAAACACAGTTAACAGTATGAAACAATAGAGCCTCTCAACAGATGGCTCAACAATAACCCGATTTAGTTAACAATAACTATGTACAAGTATTGCAGATAAACCGCACTTGGGATGGGCGCCCAGCATCCACTACGGACTACGAGAAAATAAGAATTTACTTACCGATAATTCTATTTCTCATAGTCCGTAGTGGATGCTGGGGACTCCGAAAGGACCATGGGGAATAGCGGCTCTGCAGGAGACTGGGCACAAAGTAAAAGCTTTAGGACTAGCTTGTGTGCACTGGCTCCTCCCCCTATGACCCTCCTCCAAGCCTCAGTTAGGATACTGTGCCCGGACGAGCGTACACAATAAGGAAGGATTTTGAATCCCGGGTAAGACTCATTACCAGCCACACCAATCACACCGTACAACTTGTGATCTGAACCCAGTTAACAGCATGATAACAGAAGGAGCCTCTGAAAAGATGGCTCACAACAACAATAACCCGATTTTTGTAACAATAACTATGTACAAGTAATGCAGACAATCCGCACTTGGGATGGGCGCCCAGCATCCACTACGGACCATGAGAAATAGAATTATCGGTAAGTAAATTCTTATTTTCTCTAACGTCCTAGTGGATGCTGGGGACTCCGAAAGGACCATGGGGATTATACCAAAGCTCCCAAACGGGCGGGAGAGTGCGGATGACTCTGCAGCACCAAATGAGAGAACTCCAGGTCCTCCTCAGCCAGGGTATCAAATTTGTAGAATTTAGCAAACGTGTTTGCCCCTGACCAAGTAGCTGCTCGGCAAAGTTGTAAAGCCGAGACCCCTCGGGCAGCCGCCCAAGATGAGCCCACTTTCCGTGTGGAATGGGCTTTTATAGATTTTGGCTGTGGCAGGCCTGCCACAGAATGTGCAAGCTGAATTGTACTACAAATCCAACGAGCAATCGTCTGCTTAGAAGCAGGAGCACCCAGCTTGTTGGGTGCATACAGGATAAACAGCGAGTCAGATTTTCTGACTCCAGCCGTCCTGGAAACATATATTTTCAGGGCCCTGACTACGTCCAGCAACTTGGAATCCTCCAAGTCCCTAGTAGCTGCAGGCACCACGATAGGTTGGTTTAAGTGAAATGCTGAAACCACCTTAGGGAGAAATTGAGGACGAGTCCTCAATTCTGCCCTGTCCGTATGAAAAATTAGGTAAGGGCTTTTATAGGATAAAGCCGCCAATTCTGATACACGCCTGGCTGAAGCCAGGGCTAACAGCATTACCACTTTCCAAGTGAGATACTTCAAGTCCACAGTGGTGAGTGGTTCAAACCAATGTGATTTTAGGAATCCCAACACTACATTGAGATCCCAAGGTGCCACTGGAGGCACAAAAGGAGGCTGTATATGCAGTACTCCCTTGACAAACGTCTGAACTTCAGGTACAGAAGCTAGTTCTTTTTGGAAGAATATCGACAGGGCCGAAATTTGAACCTTAATGGACCCTAATTTGAGGCCCATAGACAGTCCTGTTTGCAGGAAATGCAGGAATCGACCCAGTTGAAATTCCTCCGTAGGGGCCTTCCTGGCCTCGCACCACGCAACATATTTACGCCAAATACGGTGATAATGTTGTACGGTTACATCCTTCCTGGCTTTGATCAGGGTAGGGATGACTTCATCCGGAATGCCTTTTTCCTTCAGGATCCGGCGTTCAACCGCCATGCAGTCAAACGCAGCCGCGGTAAGTCTTGGAACAGACAGGGTCCCTGCTGGAGCAGGTCCTGTCTTAGAGGTAGAGGCCACGGGTCTTCCGTGAGCATCTCTTGAATTTCCGGGTACCAAGTCCTTCTTGGCCAATCCGGAGCCACGAGTATAGTCTTTACTCCTCTCCTTCTTATGATTCTCAGTACTTTTGGTATGAGAGGAAGAGGAGGGAACACATACACTGACCAGTACACCCACGGTGTTACCAGAGCGTCCACAGCTATTGCCTGAGGGTCCCTTGACCTGGAACAATATCTGTCCAGTTTTTTGTTGAGGCGAGACGCCATCATGTCCACCTTTGGTTTTTCCCAACGGTTTTCAATCATGTGGAAGACTTCCGGGTGAAGTCCCCACTCCCCCGGGTGAAGATCGTGTCTGCTGAGGAAGTCTGCTTCCCAGTTGTCCACTCCCGGAATGAACACTGCTGACAGTGCTATCACATGATTTTCCGCCCAGCGAAGAATTTTCTGTACTGTATCCAGAATCATCCCTAGGAACAGCAGACGTGTCGTCGGAATCAGCTGCGATTTTGGAATATTTAGAATCCATCCGTGCCGTCGTAGTACTATTTGCGATAGTGCTACTCCGACCTCTAACTGTTCTCTGGACCGTGCCCTTATCAGGAGATCGTCCAAGTAAGGGATAATTAAGATGCCTTTTCTTCGAAGAAGAATCATCATTTCGGCCATTACCTTGGTAAAGACCCGGGGTGCCGTGGACAATCCAAACGGCAGCGTCTGAAACTGATAGTGACAGTTCTGTACCACAAACCTGAGGTACCCTTGGTGAGAAGGGCAAATTGGGACATGGAGGTAAGCATCCTTGATGTCCAGAGACACCATGTAGTCCCCTTCTTCCAGGTTCGCTATCACAGCTCTGAGTGACTCCATCTTGAACTTGAACCTTTTTATGTAAGTGTTCAAGGTTTTCAGATTTAAAATGGGTCTCACCGAGCCGTCCGGCTTCGGTACCACAAACAGCGTGGAGTAATACCCCTTTCCCTGTTGTAGGAGGGGTACCTTGATTATCACTTGCTGGGAATACAGCTTGTGAATGGCTTCCAATACCGCCTCCCTGTCGGGGGTAGACGTTGGTAACGCAGACTTCAAGAACCGGCGAGGGGGAGACGTCTCGAATTCCAATTTGTACCCCTGAGATACTACCTGCAGGATCCAGGGGTCCACTTGCGAGTGAGCCCACTGCGCGCTGAAATTCTTGAGACGGGCCCCCACCGTGCCTGAGTCCGCTTGTAAGGCCCCAGCGTCATGCTGAGGACTTGGCAGAAGCGGGGGAGGGCTTCTGGTCGTGGGAAGAAGCTGTCTGTTGTAGTCTTTTTCCCCTTCCTCTGCCCCGGGGCAGATATGAGTGGCCTTTTGCCCGCTTGCCCTTATGGGGACGAAAGGACTGAGCCTGAAAAGGCGGTATCTTTTTCTGCTGCGAGGTGACTTGGGGTAAAAAGGTGGATTTCCCAGCCGTTGCCGTGGCCACCAGGTCCGATAGACCGCCCCCAAATAACTCCTCCCCTTTATACGGCAATACTTCCATATGCCGTTTGGAATCCGCATCCCCTGACCACTGTCGCGTCCATAATCCTCTTCTGGCAGAAATGGACATCGCACTTACTCTTGATGCCAGAGTGCAAATGTCTCTCTGTGCATCTCGCATATATAGGAATGCATCCTTTAAATGCTCTATAGTCAATAATATATTGTCCCTGTCCAGGGTATCAATATTTTCAGTCAGGGAATCCGACCAAGCCACCCCAGCACTGCACATCCAGGCTGAGGCGATTGCTGGTCGCAGTATAACACCAGTATGTGTGTATATACTTTTAAGGATATTTTCCAGCCTCCTATCTGCTGGCTCCTTAAGGGCGGCCGTTTCTGGAGACGGTAACGCCACTTGTTTTGATAAGCGTGTGAGCGCCTTATCCACCCTAGGGGGTGTTTCCCAACGAGCCCTAACCTCTGGTGGGAAGGGATATAGTGCCAATAATTTTTTAGAAATTAGCAGTTTTCTGTCGGGGGTAACCCACGCTTCATCACACACTTCATTCAATTCATCCGATTCAGGAAAAACTACGGGTAGTTTTTTCACACCCCACATAATACCCCTTTTTGTGGTACTTGCAGTATCAGAGATGTGCAAAACCTCCTTCATTGCCGTGATCATGTAACGTGTGGCCCTACTGGAAAATACGTTTGTTTCTTCACCGTCGACACTGGAGTCAGTGTCTGTGTCTGGGTCCGTGTCGACCCACTGAGGTAATGGGCGTTTAATAGCCCCTGACGGTGTTTGAGATGCCTGGACAGGCACTAACTGAGCTGCCGGCTGTCTCATGTCGTCAACAGTTTTCTGTAACGTGCCGACACTGTCACGTAATTCCTTAATTACGGCCATCCATTCAGGTGTCGACTCCCTAGGGGGTGACATCACCATTATAGGCAATTGCTCCGCCTCCACATCATTTTCCTCCTCATACATGTCGACACACACGTACCGACACCCAGCACACACACAGGGAATGCTCTGATAGAGGACAGGACCCACTTAGCCCTTTGGGGAGACAGAGGGAGAGTTTGCCAGCACACACCAGAGCGCTATATATGTATAGGGACAACCTTACAATAAGTGTCTATCCCTTATAGCTGCTTATATCTGTTATTTTGCCAAATAAGTGCCCCCCTCTCTTTTTTACCGTTTCTGTAGTTGCAGGATGCAGGGGAGATTCTGGGAGCCTTCCTACCAGCGGAGCTGTGTGGGAAAAATGGCGCTGTGTGCTGAGGAGATAGGCCCCGCCCCCTTCACGGCAGGCTCTTCTCCCGCTTTTTTTTTTTGAAAACTGGCAGGGGTTAAATACATCCATATAGCCCAGGAGCTATATGTGATGTATTTTTCGCCAACTAAGGTAAATTCATTGCTTCCCAGGACGCCCCCCCCCAGCGTCCTGCACCCTCAGTGACCGGAGTGTGAAGTGTGCTGAGAGCAATGGCGCACAGCTGCAGTGCTGTGCGCTACCTTATGAAGACAGGAAAGTCTTCTGCCGCCGATTTATGGACCTCTTCTTGCTTCAGCATCTGTAAGGGGGCCGGCGGCGCGGCTCCGGGACCCATCCATGGCTGGGCCTGTGATCGTCCCTCTGGAGCTAATGTCCAGTAGACTAAGAAACCCAATCCACTCTGCACGCAGGTGAGTTCGTTTCTCTCCCCTAAGTCCCTCGATGCAGTGAGCCTGTTGCCAGCAGGTCTCACTGAAAATAAAAAACCTATTTAAACTTTTACTCTAAGCAGCTCAGGAGAGCCACCTAGATTGCACCCTTCTCGTTCGGGCACAAAATCTAACTGAGGCTTGGAGGAGGGTCATAGGGGGAGGAGCCAGTGCACACCAGCTAGTCCTAAAGCTTTTACTTTGTGCCCAGTCTCCTGCGGAGCCGCTATTCCCCATGGTCCTTTCGGAGTCCCCAGCATCCACTAGGACGTTAGAGAAATAGAATTACCGGTGAGTAAATTCTTATTTTCTCTGACGTCCTAGTGGATGCTGGGAACTCCGTAAGGACCATGGGGATTATACCAAAGCTCCCAAACGGGCGGGAGAGTGCGGATGACTCTGCAGCACCGAATGAGAGAACTCCAGGTCCTCCTCAGCCAGGGTATCAAATTTATAGAATTTTGCAAACGTGTTTGCCCCTGACCAAGTAGCAGCTCGGCAAAGTTGTAAAGCCGAGACCCCTCGGGCAGCCGCCCAAGATGAGCCCACCTTCCTTGTGGAATGGGCATTGACAGATTTTGGCTGTGGCAGGCCTGCCACAGTATGTGCAAGCTGAATTGTACTACAAATCCAATGAGCAATAGTCTGCTTAGAAGCAGGAGCACCCAGCTTGTTGGGTGCATACAGGATAAACAGCGAGTCAGATTTTCTGACTCCAGCCGTCCTGGAAACATATATTTTCAGGGCCCTGACTACGTCTAGCAACTCGGAGTCCTCCAAATCCTTAGTAGCCGCAGGCTCCACAATAGGCTGGTTCAGGTGAAACGCTGACACCACCTTAGGGAGAAACTGGGGACGAGTCCTCAATTCTGCCCTATCCATATGGAAAATCAGATAAGGGCTTTTACATGATAAAGCCGCCAACTCTGACACTCGCCTGGCTGAAGCCAAGGCCAATAACATGACCACTTTCCACGTGAGATATTTCAGATCCACGGTTTTTAGTGGCTCAAACCAATGTGATTTTAAGAAACTCAACATCACGTTGAGATCCCAAGGTGCCACAGGAGGCACAAATGGGGCCTGAATATGCAGCACTCCTTTCACAAATGTCTGAACTTCAGGTACTGAAGCTAGTTCTTTTTGAAAGAAAATTGACAGAGCCGAGATCTGTACCTTAATGGAGCCCAGTTTTAGGCCCATATTCACTCCTGCTTGCAGGAAATGCAGAAATCGACCTAGTTGAAATTCCTCTGTTGGGGCCTTTTTGGCCTCGCACCATGCAACATATTTCCGCCATATGCGGTGATAATGCTTTGCCGTAACATCTTTCCTGGCTTTAATAAGCGTTGGAATGACTTCCTCCGGAATGCCCTTATCCTTCAGGATCCGGCGTTCAACCGCCATGCCATCAAACGCAGCCGCGGTAAGTCTTGGAACAGACAGGGGCCCTGCTGCAGCAGGTCCTGTCTGAGCGGCAGAGACCACGGGTCCTCTGAGATCATCTCTTGAAGTTCCGGGTACCACGCTCTACTCGGCCAATCCGGAACCACGAGAATTGTGTTTACTCCTCGCTTTCTTATTATTCTCAATACCTTTGGTATGAGAGGTAGAGGAGGGAACACATAAACTGACCGGTACACCCACGGTGTCACTAGAGCGTCCACAGCTATCGCCTGAGGGTCTCTTGACCTGGCACAATACTTCTCTAGTTTTTTGTTTAGGCGGGACGCCATCATGTCCACCTGTGGACGACCCCATTGATTTACAGTCATTTGGAAGACTTCTGGATGAAGTCCCCACTCTCCCGGGTGGAGGTCGTGCCTGCTGAGAAAGTCTGCTTCCCAGTTGTCCACTCCCGGGATGAACACTGCTGACAGTGCTAGTACATGATTCTCCGCCCATCGGAGAATTTTTGTGGCTTCTGCCATCGCCGTCCTGCTTCTTGTGCCGCCCTGTCGATTCACATGGGCGACTGCCGTGATGTTGTCTGACTGGATCAGCACCGGCTGGTGTAGGAGCAGGGATTTTGCTTGACTTAGGGCATTGTAAATGGCCCTTAGTTCCAGAATATTTATGTGAAGGGTAGTCTCCTGACTTGACCATAGTCCTTGGAAATTTCTTCCCTTTGTGACTGCCCCCCAGCCTCGTAGGCTGGCATCCGTGGTCACCAGGACCCAGTCCTGTATGCCGAATCTGCGGCCCTCCAGAAGATGAGCCCTGTGCAGCCACCACAGAAGAGACACCCTGGTTCGTGGAGACAGGGTTATTAAACGATGCATCTGAAGATGCGATCCGGACCACTTGTCCAACAGGTCCCACTGAAAAATTCTGGCATGGAACCTGCCGAATGGAATTGCTTCGTAAGAAGCTACCATCTTTCCCAGGACCCGCGTGCAGTGATGCACCGATACCTGTTTTGGTTTTAGGAGGTCTCTGACTAGAGAAGACAACTCCCTGGCTTTCTCCTCCGGGAGAAACACTTTTTTCTGGGCCGTGTCCAGAATCATTCCCAGGAACATTAGACGTGTCGTGGGGACCAGCTGTGACTTTGGGATATTCAGAATCCAACCGTGCTGGCTCAGCACTTCCTGAGATAGTGCTACTCCCACTAACAACTGTTCCTTGGATCGTGCCTTTATTAGGAGATCGTCCAAGTATGGGATAATTAAAACTCCCTTTTTTCGAAGGAGTATCAGCATTTCCGCCATAACCTTGGTAAATACCCTCGGTGCCGTGGAGAGTCCAAACGGCAGCGTCTGGAATTGGTAATGGCAATCCTGTACCACAAATCTGAGGTACTCCTGGTGAGAATTGTAAATGGGGACATGCAGGTAAGCATCCTTGATGTCCAGGGATACCATGTAATCCCCCTCGTCCAGGCTTGCAATAACCGCCCTGAGCGATTCCATCTTGAACTTGAATTTTTTTATGTATGTGTTCAAGGATTTCAAATTTAAAATGTGTCTCACCGAACCGTCCGGTTTCGGCACCACAAATAGTGTGGAATAGTAACCCCGGCCTTGTTGAAGTAGGGGTACCTTGATTATCACCTGCTGGGAATACAGCTTGTGAATCGCTGCTAGCACCGCCTCCCTGTCTGAGGGAGCAATCGGCAAGGCGGATTTTAGGAAACGGCGGGGTGGAGTCGCCTCGAATTCCAGCCTGTATCCCTGAGATACTATTTGAAGGATCCAGGGATCCACCTGTGAGCGAGCCCACTGATCGCTGAAATTCCTGAGGCGGGCCCCCACCATACCTGGCTCCGCCTGTGAAGCCCCACCGTCATGCGGCGGACTTGGAAGAGGAAGCGGGGGAGGACTTTTGTTCTTGGGAACCTGCTGTTTGCTGCAGCCTTTTCCGTCTGCCTCTGCCTCTTGACAGAAAAGACCCTCCTTTTCCCCGCTTATTTTTCTGGGACCGAAAGGACTGAACCTGATAAAATGGCGCCTTCTTAGGCTGTGAGGGGACATGGGGTAAAAATGCTGACTTCCCAGACGTTGCTGTGGAAACTAGGTCGGAGAGACCATCCCCAAATAATTCCTCCCCCTTATAAGGCAAAACTTCCATGTGCCTTTTGGAATCTGCATCTCCAGTCCACTGGTGAGTCCATAAGCATCTCCTAGCAGAGATGGATAATGCACTTACTTTAGATGCCAGCCGGCAGATTTCCCTCTGTGCATCTCTCATGTATAAGACTGAGTCTTTGATATGGTCAATTGTTAGCAGGATCGTGTCTCTGTCTAACGTGTCAATATCTTCTGACAGTTTATCTGACCACGCAGCGGCAGCAATGCACATCCATGCTGACGCAATAGCTGGTCTGAATATAATGCCTGAGTGTGTATATACAGACTTCAGGATCGCCTCCTGCTTTCTATCAACAGGTTCCTTAAGGGCGGCCGTATCCTGGGACGGTAGTGCCACCTTTTTAGACAAACGTGTGAGCGCTTTATCCACCTTCGGTGGTGTTTCCCAACGTAACCTATCCTCTGGCGGGAAAGGGAACGCCATTAGTAGCTTCTTAGGAATTACCAATTTCTTATCAGGGGAAGCCCACGCTTCTTCACACACTTCATTTAATTCATCTGACGGGGGAAAAACTACAGGTAGTTTTTTCTGCCCAAACATAATACCCTTTTTTGTGGTACCTGGATGTAAATCAGAAATATTTAACACCTCTTTCATTGCCTCAATCATGCAGTGAATGGCCTTAACGGGCATTAAATTTGACTCATCGTCGTCGACACTGGTGTCAGTATCCGTGTCGACATCTACTTGTGCCACCTGAGATAGCGGGCGTTTCAGAGCCCCTGATGACTTTTGAGACACTTGGACAGGCACGAGCTGAAGACTCGGCTGTCCCACAGTCGGCATGTCGTCAAATTTTTTATGTAAGGAGTCTATACGTGCACTCATTTCCTGCCATAATACCATCCACTCAGGTGTCTGACCCCCAGGGGGTGACATCCCTGCTAAAGGCCTCTGCTCCCCCTCCACATCATTATCCTCCTCAAACATGTCGACACAGCCGTACCGACACTCCACACACACAGGGAATGCTCCAACAGAGGACAGGACCCACAAAAGCCCTTTGGGGGGACAGAGTAAGAGTATGCCAGCACACACCAGAGCGCTATATATATACAGTGACTAACTGAGTTATGTCCCTAATAGCTGCTTTTCAATATAATATACTGTATACAGTGCCAATTTTAATGCCCCCCCTCTCTTTTCCCTCTTACTGTACTGTAGAATTGCAGGGAAGAGCCAGGGAGCTTCCTTCCAGCCGAGCTGTGAGGGAAAAATGGCGCCAGTGTGCTGAGGAGATAGGCTCCGCCCCTTTTTCGCGGCGTATTCTCCCGCTTTTTATGGGATTCTGGCAGGGGTATTTACCTCATATATAGCCCCAGGGGCTATATATTGAGGTATTTTAGCCAGCCAAGGTGTTTTTATTGCTGCCTCAGGGCGCCCCCCCCCCAGCGCCCTGCACCCTCAGTGACCGGAGTGTGAAGTGTGAATGAGGAGCAATGGCGCACAGCTGCAGTGCTGTGCGCTACCTTGGTGAAGACAGGATGTCTTCATGCCGCCGATTATCCGGACCATCTTCTTGCTTCTGGCTCTGTAAGGGGGACGGCGGCGCGGCTCCGGTACCGAACATCAAGGCTGGGCCTGCGGTCGATCCCTCTAGAGCTAATGGTGTCCAGTAGCCTAAGAAGCCCAATCCGGCTGCAAGCAGGCGAGTTCGCTTCTTCTCCCCTTAGTCCCTCGCTGCAGTGAGCCTGTTGCCAGCAGGTCTCACTGAAAATAACAAATTCTAAGACTATAACTTTCTGAGAGCTCAGGAGAGCCCCTAGTGTGCATCCAACCTCGGCCGGGCACGAAATCTAACTGAGGCTTGGAGGAGGGTCATAGTGGGAGGAGCCAGTGCACACCAGGTAGTCTAAGATCTTTCTAGAGTGCCCAGCCTCCTTCGGAGCCCGCTATTCCCCATGGTCCTTACGGAGTTCCCAGCATCCACTAGGACGTCAGAGAAAAACCTGTTACACAAATCACGTCTGTATATACAATTAGCGTCTATGATCCCGCGATTTTACGCAAATGGCGTAATGGGTATCAAGTTGAACCAACTATTGCACAAACGCGCGGTACAGTCGCACTGCGTATAAGTAACTAATACTTATCCACCGGACGACCAACGGAATCGATTGTTTAGGCTGCGAAACCTCAGCCGGAGCGTATCTGAACGGGCCTATATGGGTACTACGCAAACCCCCGGGGCTGCGCTCTCACCGCTGACCTTTCTCAGGCCACGGTTTTCAGAGCTTCGCTTGACTTAGTCAGCGGATTTCTGACTTCGCTGACCTCTTGGTCTGCTGTTATACTAATTGCTCCTTTATACCTTATACAATGTTAATGTGAGAAAGCCACTCCCACGCCACCAAGTGTCCACTCACCTGATGTGGTCTCCTACGGGATCCCGACTTCTGGGTTCACAAAACCTTTATTTGCACACTCACGCTCGTTCACTCATATACACTTTGATTTTTCTGTACAGAAAATTAACTTTCATTCAGGTGAAACAGCCTAGTCCCAGAGGTGACACAATAAAAGAAGGTTCTTTTAAACTAAATTTTGGAAACTGAACAAATTTGTGCTATTATCGCGTGGCTACCGTATCGCCTAAACTAAAACAATGCTATCGTGCTATTTGTATTAAGTGGGCGTATCTGTACGCACGTTGCATAAAATACGCCACGTGTGTAGGCCTTTGCGTTGCGTACGCAGTCTTGCACGCTGTCCGAGACACGTGTACAAAGGCTGGATACGTCCGCAGTAATACAAATACCACACTTCTACAAATGTAAACGATATTTAACTATAATCGCTTACCAACACCACACAGTGTCTCCTGTATAAACCTTTATAACTAGGTCAGGCTGCGTGTGTGTTTTACACGTACTCCCTTAAATATTACTCTTTGTTTTTAACTAAATAGCAACAAATTTCTCAGCACGTAATCAATAATCAATGCTAATGGCAACAAGCGAGTAGATATGCAAAATACACAAATAAAATACAGGTGTGTGCGTGTGTTACGTGTGTTGCGTGCGCAGTTAGCACCAAACAGAAATTTAACAGATTAAAAAAAACAATAGCTTTACGTTCTTACCTTTCGGATCCCACCAGCATCCCTACAAACCATGCGGAGCAGACGCTTATCTAATCAGCACCAGTGTATCCCCGACCAAGAAAAGGCTAACAGGGGATACTACCTTCCCGTCCTTTGCTGATAAAGTCTGGCTTGTCCTGCTAGGCTGCGGATATGAGGCGGACCGGACGTAGCCCCCAATTGATAATGTCAAATATTACCTTAAAACATAAAGCTATACACTATTACCGTGGAGCCGCTATGGCCGCTAGACTTATTACACACACTACGGACTAAGTACGCTATTTGCGTACTGAGTACCGTAAGGATACGCACTTAGAGTATCAGACGCTGTGCCGTGGGCGCGACGCACAAGCGGCACGTACGCACATGGATTCACGCTCCGTACTAAGCAAGCTATTGGCGTACTGAGTACCGTATTGATACGCTTAGCGTATCGGACGCCGTGCCGTGGGTGCAACGTACACGCGGCGCGGACGCACACAGAGTGATATACAGTAAACCTTAAGTAATGAATCAGTGTAAGGATGTGCTTATACTTTAAACCTTAGCAGCCTAGTACTGCAACGATGTAATACCTTAAACCCTTAACAATGCTTATACACCTTATAGCGATTGAGACGCTAAGAAAGCCCTTTGCAGGAAAGTGAAAACACAACACCGGTTTGTGGTAAACCACTGGGCTCTAACACCGCAGCGGATTATTCAGAGAAAAGGGGTAAACAGATACAAGTTATACACTACAGGCTAACAAGGAAATCTAAACAGAATAATAGAGAATAATGGCTACAGAGAATATACATACGTGGGGAATCGTTCGCAAGCGCGTCCTGGACCAGTCCTCAGCTATCAGGGAGAAAGCCTTCAGAGTTTTGTGTGCTGGCCAGGCAACAGTGGTCTTTTTATACACAACATACATTCACAATACAATGGTCCCTGTAATCTCATTGTTCATTGGACACAGGGATGTGTCCCTACATTACAGCAAAGGTCATAGGTGGATTTGAACAGGTAGGTGATGTCCTTCCCCAACTGCTCTGGTGGGAGGTATCCTCTGGATTCCCGCCACATGTGTAATTTACAGCAAATACAGTTAATGTTCATAATCTTCTTCTGTACATAACTATACGCAGGAGCAAGCGATCTTTTACTAACTAACACCGGAATGTTACCCTAAAAATACCCTACAGCTGGATACCAGACATCACCTACCAACCTTTGTCTGACCCTTCCTATCATGCAAAGATGAATCTCTCTGTCCAGGAACTGTTTAAACTAACATTACTCGCTGACATTATCTAAGGGAACTAGATCTACAAAATGCACTATTTGGGTTAAATATGCTACGTTCGAGTCGCACGCTACACGCTCACAAACTCCGCCGTAAATACACATATCGTGCGCACGAGTCGCTGGAGCGTCTCTTACGCAACTTGCGGGTATGTGTACGCACGGGGGACCGGGTGCACGAGCAGCGTGCATGTGCATGAGGGGTTAGTACAATGGATATGTATAACAATATTTTTCAACTTTGACAGTACTCCTCCTATATAATATTATACTGGTGGTCCCGACTCCCCAGTCCCCACAATAAAGCAGCACACTGAGCACAGATATGTATTTTTCAGGCAGACAACGTATACTGGTGGTCACTGTCAGCAAAACTCTGCACTGTACTCCTGCTATATAATACAGCTGCTCCCCAGTCCCCACAATTAAGCAGTGTGAGCACAGATAAATGCAGCACACTGAGCACAGATATGGAGTGTTTTTTTCAGGCAGAGAATGGATAAAACTGGTGGTCACTGATCAGCAAAACTCTGCACTGTACTCCTCCTATATTAATATAAAGCTGCTCCCCAGTCCCCACAATGATATAAGCAAGCACAAATATTTGCATCAACTCAACAATGAATAAACGGAGAGGACGCCAGCCACGTCCTCTCCCTAACATTTCCAATGCACGAGTGAAAATGGCGCTTATATAGAATCCGAATCTCGCGAGAATCCGACAGCGGGATGATGAAGTTCGGGCGAGCTCGGGTTAACCGAGCCATACGGTAGAATCCGAGTATGGCTCGGACCCGTGTAAAAAAAGGACCTGTGTAAAAAGAGTGAAGTTCGGGGGGGTTCGGTTTCCGAGAAACCGAACCCGCTCATCACTAATAGAAACCAATCAGATTCTAGATTTTCTAGACTGTACTATGTAAATATGTCATTTTATTTATATAGCACTCTTTCTCTAATAGGACTCAAGGTGCTTACCAGATAGAATAAACATACAGTACAGAAAAGTTTTTCATGCAATACAGAGAGCATGGAGATACTAAAGGGACATCACATTACGGAAGTGCGGAAACAGGAAAGTCTTGAGTCTGTTTTTGAAGGATTCTAAAGTGGGAGCCTCTGGAACTGTGCGGGGAAGTGAGTTCCATAGAGTCAAAGCCTCATGGCTAAAAGCTCGACCGCCAAATGAATTACAGGAGATTCTAGGTACTGCTAAAAGTGCTTCATCTACAGATCGCAGTAATAGAGCGGGGCAGTATGGAATCAGAAGCTACTACAGGTACCTTGGGCCCTGGTTATGTAGGGCTTTTAAAGTCAGTAAGCCAATCTTGAAGATGATTCGCCATCTTACAGACAGCCAGTGGAGGGAGTAGGGAATGGGTGTTATGTGGCTGGAACGGGGCTGGTTGGTTAATAGCCTGGCAGCTGCATTTTATACCAGCTGTAAGTGGTGCAATTCTTTTGCTGGGATACTAAAGGGGGGTACACATGGAGCGATTTGGGCTCAGCAATGTGTACTGCGTACGATGTGGGCTTAGCACACATCACAGCGGGTGGTGTCTGTACACATGCTGCAATGTGTGCTAGGCCGACCCTAACTAGACCACAGGGCTCAAGATCTAAGCCAGCGATAGCGCCGCGCATCGCTATCACTATGGGGTATACACACAGAGCAAACAGTGCTTAATTTCAAAGTAATCTAGACAGATCGCTTAGAAAATAGGCCAATATCGCTCTGTGTGTACCCCCCTTAAGGTAGAGGGAATTGCTGCAGTCTAATCGAGATGATACAAATGCATGGATGACTTTTGGCATATCATCTGAAGGAATTAAGTGCTTGATTCTGGCTATGTTCCCCAGATGAAAGAATGAGGATTTGATTGTGGCTGATATCTGATGTTTAAGCGTCAAACCACCATCCAGGACGCCAAGATGATCATTGCAGAGTATGATTAGTTGCTATGGACAACACCTCCACTTTCCCCTTTTAGAAGTTTTGTAACTCTATATGTTTAATGAAAACACTTTTCTCCCAACCCACTACATTCCCCCCCCCCCCCCTACACCTATAATAGTAGCACTCATCAGAATATATCGTAAAACCTCTAGATACCCATTTGGGGTGTGGCGTTAAAAACCACCAAAGCTGGGTAAGGAATGTATTGTTGGGGTCAGAGAACTGCAAACAACTCTCCCCATCTCCTATGGGGCAGATGTATTGAGCCTAGAGAAGGAATAAATAATTGATAAACCAGTAATAAGAGTAAGGTTATAAACGCACCAGCCAGTCATTATGGATCTGAAAAATGACAGTTAGGAGCTGACTGGCTGTTGTGTTATCACCTTGCACTTATCGCTGCTTTATCACTTCTCCAGGCTTAATACATCTGCCCTATAGTGTCCTATAACAGTCCCACATATACTGTATTGTATTTATGAAGCGTCAAACAGCTTACTCAGAGAACAGGTGTTAAGCACTGCGCAATATGTGTGCGCTATTTAAAGAATTGTACATAAATATTGACTGTAATAGTGCATTGCCATCACTGGATCTGCATTTAGAGGGACAAAATCTGTTTTAAAACATTATTCTTGTTGTTTAAGTTAATTGCATTATAAGGCTAGACTTTTGTGTTGTCACTACATTAAAGCAACAATAGACTTATCTTATACCCATAATAGAATTATTACAAATATTCATATTTGAGAAAGGGGCCAAAAACACTAAAAGCTTAGAGAAATAATATTTTTTAGGGACTAATGTAATATCCTGTTTGTTGTGGCAAGCGCTGAGACTTATGTTATTACGAGCAAATATTAAAGCGGTAATCTTTAAATAAAAAATATATATAAATAAAACCAGTTTGGCCTAAAAAAAAAAAAAAAAAGCCACTTCAAACGTTTTTCTAAATCACCAAAATCTTGACACTTGACACAACTTGCACATTTGGCCTGTAATGTGTAAAAATATCAGGAGGTCAGTACTGGAGATATCGGATATAAGACTGTGAAATAAATACATTTACTAAGCAACTTGAATTTTAGGTTTAGGGGGGAATTTAGTTAACAGTGTTAAATTACCGTGGTGAAAAAGGGAGGTAGCCTTGGGATTTAATGCCCTTGGCTATTCAATTGCACTCCCTTTTTTCACCAGAGACTGTTTAACGCCTGTTAAATTAACGGGACAACACACAGAATCCGTGAATTTCAAGGATTCATGTGTTAACATTGTTGTGGCAGCCGTTAAACCACTGTTTATCAGGGATTTTTTTCGCCCCTGAATTCAGGGGCATAAAACCCCCCCCCCCCCCCCCCCCCCCACCCACACGGGTTGCTGGCGGGGGCTAACTGAATAACTCCGGGATATAAATTAGCCTGCGGTAGATTATCGCGGCTGTGTGAACTTTACCCTTATACCCCTACACATAGAAAAGGGTCCCTTTTCTGTGTAAAACGGTCAACCCAGGTTGAAATTCCTGGGACTTTGACCCAGGCATTACTAGGGTCAGAGATCCGGGAATTTCTACCCGGGTTGACCCTTTCACACAGACAAAATACCCATGTTGATCCGCAAATTACCGGGTAGAAATTCTTGTCCCGGTAATTTGCTTCTCTGTGTGAAAGGGCAGTCAGGCAGAGACTGGCAAAACGACCAGACACTGAAATGCCGGGTAATTGCCAGGATTTCTGTCTGAAAAGGGTATTAGTGGTTTGTTTCAAAATTCCAGCAGTATTCCATTGCCATATATTTATATGATGTCATGCTCCTGGGGAGTACAGAAGGTTCTTCTCTTTTTTTATATACAGAAAGAAAAAAAAACCAAAAAAAAACACAGAAATACATTTATTTCAGAAACAGGATGAAAAGAAACCATCAGAAGTACACCGGCAGTCCAAGGCGACTCACATACATTCAAATATTACATATAAAACAAGTTTTTTCCCCAGATGCTCATTAGTTGCCGGAATTCAAAGCCATCTAAACACTTGGAGGGGTATACAATTAGAAGCTAATTGATTCTCTGGGGCTATTCAATTAGCCTCAACACCCAGCACTTATCGTTGATTATGCTTCCAGTAAAGTGATTCTCATCCATAGTCCTGATCTTGGTTCTAAAAAGACATTTTCCACCAACTTGTAGAATGAAGTACGCCGGCAGTTACAGAGTTACCAGGTCACGCTGGCCCAGTCTAGCAAATATTACCAGAGATAATAGTTTGTGCATTAGAAAATAAGATGTTCACATCAAGAGCAATTCCTCCTCTGGAACACTAGAGCCGTGACACTGCGACCCGAGTGTCCTCCAAAACTGAAGGTCGGAGTGAGCAGTTCGTCTGTCATTTCAAACTCTGCAATAGAAATACAGTAAAATGAACACATACAAAACACACAACCCAAAGGCCTGTACATCCGGCAAATGAGCCTAAAGTGCAGAAACAGATCACTTAGCGGTCTGAAGAACCAAGATGCCAGTCTGCCTAATCTAATTCGGTATCCGGCTGTTAGGTCGACAGTAAGTAGGTCGACCACTATTGGTCGACAGCAAGTAGGTCAACAGGGACTCTAGGTCAACAAGAAAAAAGGTCGACATGAGTTTTTCACTTTTTTTTCTTCTTCATTTTTTGAACTTGTTCATACTTTACGATCCACGTGGACTACAATTGGGAACGGAAACTTTGCCCGAAGCATGGCGAGTGAAGCGAGCCATGCGAGGGGACGCGGTGCACAAATTGGGGTTCCCGGTCACCGTACGAAGAAAACGACACAAAAAAAACGTATAAACACTCATGTCGACCTTTTTTCATGTCGACCTAGAGTCCCTGTCGACCTAGAACCCACGTCGACCTACTTACTGTCGACCTAACTCTATTTTATCTACCACACCCATCTAATTCATAGCATAGATTTCTATTTTTTGTTTTAAGTAACTCCATTCATTTTCCTAACATTAAAGCAAGACTCGTGTGTCTACAGGTCATGCAGAAAAATCACATGCTCTCCCTACACAGTGCATCTATATATACCTTCACCCATCACTGTTTATACCTAATACCGGCCAACAGCTATTTGTTAAGGTGGGTACACACTTAGCGATTAATTAAACAAAGTCGCTAATTTTGACCCTTCCTGAACGACGTTGTTTACTTTATCGCTAAGTGTGTATGCCGCTGCCGACGTGCGATGCGTGGCTCCGAGGGACGTTAACAACCCTTGATGTCGGTCGTGCATGCAGCTCATTTTGGACTCATCGTCCAAAACTGCATGCGCTGGCCGGCGGCGGCATGACGTCACTGCGCCATAGGATTAGTGATATCGCACAGTGTGTAGGCCTGCCGTCGGGCGGCCCAGGAAGGGAAACACCATGCGACGTTGCTCACCGAGCACATCGCCTAGTGTGTACCCACCTTAGCTAACGGTGCTGTAAGCCGATGTATACTGTCTGGACACGATGCCTTATTTACCTTATATTCTGAGCTCTCTCTAGTGTAGGTGATCGGTGATCCCTTTTGCTTCCTTATTAGTAAATACATTAACAGTTTAGTGTTTTGTCTCCAACATATCTACCAACTTCAGTTTTCAGACTTTAGTTTAATTACAGTTTTTTCATTCGTAGTAAAATACAGTAACATAATAACATAGTATCTAGGTTGAAAAAAGACAATTTGTCCATCGAGTTCAACCTATTGGTGGTCTATGCAGTTTTCTTTTAGGACTAATTTTGCCTCATGCTGATGTCAGCCATTTGTTTTAATGACAGCCATTGTGTTTTAATAACTATAGTGCGTGACTAAGCACCATAACCCTGAATATCTTTATCCATTAGGAATTTATCTAACCCATTCTTAAAGGTGTTGACTGAGTCCGCCGTTACTACTTCCTCAGGCAGGGAATTCCAAACACTTATTGTCCTTACTGTGAAAAAATAAGATTTTACTTACCGATAAATCTATTTCTCATAGTCCGTAGTGGATGCTGGGGACTCCGTCAGGACCATGGGGATTAGCGGCTCCGCAGGAGACAGGGCACAAAAAGTAAGCTTTTAGGATCACATGGTGTGTACTGGCTCCTCCCCCTATGACCCTCCTCCAAGCCTCAGTTAGGTACTGTGCCCGGACGAGCGTACACAATAAGGAAGGATCTTGAATCCCGGGTAAGACTCATACCAGCCACACCAATCACACCGTACAACTTGTGATTTGAACCCAGTTAACAGTATGATAACAACGAAGGAGCCTCTGAAAAGATGGCCCACAACAATAAAAACCCGATTTTTGTAACAATAATTATGTACAAGTAATGCAGACAATCCGCACTTGGGATGGGCGCCCAGCATCCACTACGGACTATGAGAAATAGATTTATCGGTAAGTAAAATCTTATTTTCTCTAACGTCCTAGTGGATGCTGGGGACTCCGTCAGGACCATGGGGATTATACCAAAGCTCCCAAACGGGCGGGAGAGTGCGGATGACTCTGCAGCACCGAATGAGAGAACTCCAGGTCCTCCTCAGCCAGGGTATCAAATTTGTAGAATTTTACAAACGTGTTCCCCCCTGACCACGTAGCTGCTCGGCAAAGTTGTAAAGCCGAGACCCCTCGGGCAGCCGCCCAAGATGAGCCCACCTTCCTTGTGGAATGGGCATTTACAGATTTTGGCTGTGGCAGGCCTGCCACAGAATGTGCAAGCTGAATTGTACTACAAATCCAACGAGCAATAGTCTGCTTAGAAGCAGGAGCACCCAGCTTTTTGGGTGCATACAATATAAACAGCAAGTCAGACTTTCTGACTCCAGCCGTCCTGGAATTATATATATATATATATATATATATATATATATATATATATATATATATATATTTTCAGGGCCCTGACAACGTCTAGCAACTTGGAGTCCTCCAAGTCCCTAGTAGCCGCAGGCACCACAATAGGTTGTTTCAGGTGAAACGCTGACACCACCTTAGGAAGAAACTGGGGACGAGTCCGCAGTTCTGCCCTGTCCGAATGGAAAATCAAATATGGGCTTTTGTAAGACAAAGCCGCCAATTCTAACACTCGCCTGGCCGAGGCCAGGGCCAACAGCATGGTCACTTTCCATGTGAGATATTTCAAATCCACAGATTTGAGCGGTTCAAACCAATATGATTTGAGGAATCCCAACACTACTTTGAGATCCCACGGTGCCACTGGAGGCACAAAAGGGGCTGTATATGCAATACTCCCTTGACAAATGTCTGGACTTCAGGAACTGAAGCCAATTCTTTCTGGAAGAAAATCTACAGGGCCGAAACTTGAACCTTAATGGACCCCAATTTGAGGCTCATAGACACTCCTGTTTGCAGGAAGTGCAGAAATCGACCTAGTTGAAATTTCTTCGTGGGGCCTTCCTGGCCTCACCCACGCAACATATTTTCACCACATGTGGTGATAACGTTGTGCGGTCACCTCCTTCCTGGCTTTGACCAGGGTAGGTATGACCTCTTCCGGAATGCCTTTTCCCTTAGGATCCGGCGTTCAACCGCCATGCCGTCAAACGCAGCCGTGGTAAGTCTTGGAACAGACATGGTACTTGCTGAAGCAAGTCCCTTCTTAGCTCCCGAGGCCATTAGTCCTCTGTGAGCATCTCTTGAAATTCCGGGTACCAAGTCCCTCTTGGCCAATCCGGAGCCACGAGTATAGTTCTTACTCCTCTACGTCTTATAATTCTCAATACCTTGGTTATGAGAAGCAGAGGAGGGAACACATACACCGACTGTTACACCCGCGGTGTTACCAGGACATCCACAGCTATCGCCTGAAGGTCTCGTGACCTGGCGCAATACCTGTCCCGTTTTTTGTTCGGGCGGGATGCCATCATGTCCACCTTTGGTCTTTCCCAACGGTTCACAATCATGCGGAAAACTTCCCGATGAAGTTCCCACTCTCCCGGGTGGAGGTCGTGCCTGCTGAGGAAGTCTGCTTCCCAGTCGTCCACTCCCGGAATGAACACTGCTGACAGTGCTATCACATGATTTTCCGCCTAGCGAAAAATCCTTGCAGTTTTGCCACTGCCCTCCTGCTTCTTGTGCCGCCCTTTCTGTTTACGTGGGCGACTGCCGTGATGTTATCCCACGATCAATACCGGCTGACCTTGAAGCAGAGGTCTTGCTAAGTTTAGAGCATTATAAATTTGCTCTTAGCTCCAGTATATTTATGTGGAGAGAATTCTCCAGACTTGATCACACTCCCTGGAAATTTTTTCCCTGTGTGACTGCTCTCCAGCCTCTCAGGCTGGCCTCCGTGGTCACCAGCACCCAATCCTGAATGCCGAATCTGCGGCCCTCTAGAAGATGAGCACTCTGTAATCACCACAGGAGAGACACCCTTGTCCTTGGATATAGGGTTATCCGCTGATGCATCTGAAGATGCGATCCGGACCATTTGTCCAGCAGATCCCACTGAAGAGTTCTTGCGTGAAATCTGCCGAATGGAATCGCTTCGTAATAAGCCACCATTTTTACCAGGACTCTTGTGCAATGATGCACTGACACTTTTCCTGGTTTTAGGAGGATCCCGATTAGCTCGGATAACTCCCTGGCTTTCTCCTCTGGGAGAAACACCTTTTTCTGGACTGTGTCCAGAATCATCCCTAGGACCAGCAGACGTGTCGTCGGAACAACTGCGGTTTTGGAATATTTAGAATCCACCCGTGTTGTCGTAGAACTACTTGAGATAGTGCTACTCCGACCTCCAACTGTTCTCTGGACCTTGTTCTTATCAGGAAGTCGTCCATTTTCTTTGAAGACGAATCCTCAATTCGGTCATTACCTTGGTAAGGACCCGGGGTGCCTTGGACAATCCAACGGCATCGTCTGAAACTGATAGTGACAGTTCTGTACCACGAACCTGAGGTACCCTCGGTGAGAAAGGCAAATTTTTGGGACATGGAGGTAAGCATCCCTGATGTCCCGGGACACCATATAGTCCCCTTCTTCCCGGTTCGCTATCACTGCTCTGAGTGACTCCATCTGGATTTGAACTTTTGTAAGTGTTCAAATATTTCAGATTTAGAATAGGTCTCACCTAGCCTTCTGGCTTCAGTACCACCATATAGTGTGGAATAATACCCCTTTCCTTGTTGTAGGAGGGGTACTTTGATTATCACCTGCTGGGAATACAGCTTGTGAATTGTTTTCAATACTGCCTCCCTGTCGGAGGGAGACATTGGTACAGCAGACTACAGGAACCTGCGAGGGGGAAACGTCTCGACATTCCAATCTGTACCCCTTGGATACTACTTGTAGGATCCAGGGGTCCTGTACGGTCCCAGCGTCATGCTGAGAACTTGGTAGAAGCGTTGGAGGGCTTCTGTTCCTGGGAATGGGCTGCCTGCTGCAGTCTTCTTCCCTTTCCTCTATCCCTGGGCAGATATGACTCTTATAGGGACGAAAGGACTGAGGCTGAAAAGACGGTGTCTTTTTCTGCAGAGATGTGACTTAGGGTAAAAAACGGTGGATTTTCCAGCAGTTGCCGTGACCACCAGGTCCCATGGACCGACCCCAAATAACTCCTCCCCTTTATACGGCAATACATCTTTGTGCCGTTTGGAATCTGCATCACCTGACCACTGTCGTGTCCATAAACATCTTCTTGCAGATATGGACATCGCATTTACTCTTGATGCCAGAGTGCAAATATCCCTCTGCGCATCTCGCATATATAGAAATGCATCCTTTAAATGCTCTATAGTCAATAAAATACTGTCCCTGTCAAGGGTATCAATATTTTTAGTCAGGGAATCCGACCAAGCCACCTCAGCTCTGCACATCCAGGCTGAGGCGATCGCTGGTCGCAGTATAACACCAGCATGTGTGTGTATACTTTTTAGGATATTTTCCAGCCTCCTATCAGCTGGCTCCTTAAGTACGGCCCTATCTGTAGATGGTACCGCCACTTGTTCTGATAAGCATGTGAGCGCCTTATCCACCCTAAGGGGTGTTTCCCAACGCGCCCTAACTTCTGGCGGGAAAGGGTATACCGCCAATAATTTTCTATCGGGGGAAACCCACGCATCATCACACACTTCATTTAATTTATCTGATTCAGGAAAAACTACAGGTAGTTTTTTCACATCCCACATAATACCCTTTTTTGTGGTACTTGTAGTATCAGAAATATGTAACACCTCCTTCATTGCCCTTAACGTGTGGCCCTAAAGGAAAATACGTTTGTTTCTTCACCGTCGACACTGAAATCAGTGTCCGTGTCTGGGTCTGTGTCGACCGACTGAGGTAAATGGGCGTTTTACAGCCCCTGACAGTGTTTGAGACGCCTGGGCAGGTACTAATTTGTTCGCCGGCCGTCTCATGTCGTCAACCGGCTTGCAGCGTGTTGACATTATCACGTAATTCCATAAATAAGCCATCCATTCCGGTGTCGACTCCCTAGAGAGTGACATCACCATTACAGGCAATTTGCTCCGCCTCCTCACCAACATTTTCCTCATACATGTCGACACACACGTACCGACATACAGCACACACATAGGGAATGCTCTGATAGAGGACAGGACCCACTAGCCCTTTGGGGAGACAGAGGGAGAGTTTGCCAGCACACACCAAAACGCTATAATTATATAGGGACAACCTTTATATAAGTGTTCCTCCCTTATAGCATTTAATATATATTCATATCGCCAAATCAGTGCCCCCCCTCTCTGTTTTAACCCTGTTTCTGTAGTGCAGTGCAGGGGAGAGCATGGGAGCCTTCCCACCAGCATTTCTGTGAGGGAAAATGGCGCTGTGTGCTGAGGAGAATAGGCCCCGCCCCCTTTTCGGCGGGCTTCTTCTCCGGAGTTTGTGATATCTGGCAGGGGTTAAATACATCCATATAGCCTCAAGGGCTATATGTGATGTATTTTTCGCCATACAGGTATTATACATTGCTGCCCAGGGCGCCCCCCCCCCCCGCACCCTGCACCCTCCGTAACCGCTGTGTGAAGTGTGCTGACAACAATGGCGCACAGCTGCAGTGCTGTGCGCTACCTGATGAAGACTGAAAGTCTTCTGCCGCCTGGTTCCGGACCTCTTCAATCTTCAGCATCTGCAAGGGGGGTCGGCGGCGCGGCTCCGGGACGAACCCCAGGGCGAGACCTGTGTTCCGACTCCCTCTGGAGCTAATGGTGTCCAGTAGCCTAAGAAGCCAATCCATCCTGCACGCAGGTGAGTTCACTTCTCTCCCCTAAGTCCCTCGATGCAGTGAGCCTGTTGCCAGCAGGACTCACTGAAAATAAAGAACCTAAAAACTTTTTCTAAGCAACTCTTTAAGAGAGCCACCTAGATTGCACCCTGCTCGGACGGGCACAAAAACCTAACTGAGGCTTGGAGGAGGGTCATAGGGGGAGGAGCCAGTACACACCATGTGATCCTAAAAGCTTAATTTTTGTGCCCTGTCTCCTGCGGAGCCGCTAATCCCCATGGTCCTGACGGAGTCCCCAGCATCCACTAGGACGTTAGAGAAAAACCTTTTTGCCACATTGTGCGGAATCTCCACTCCTCTAACTTAAGTGAGTGGCCACGTGTCCTCTGAGCTGATCTTATCAAAAACAGGTCCCGCGCAAGCTCTGTGTATTGTCCCCTTATATATTTGTAGATGTTGATCATGTCCCCTTAATCTCCTCTTTTCCAGTGTAAACATGCCTAGCCTTGCAAGCCTTTCCTCGTATTCCAGCGTCTCCATTCCCTTAAATAGTTTGGTCGCCCGCCTCTGAACCTTTTCAATCTCCAGGATATCCTTTTTGTAGCATGGTGCCCAAAATTGTACACAGTATTCTAGATGTGGCCTCACTAGTGATTTATATAAACGGTAGTATAACTCTCGTCCCTTGCATCAATTCCCCGTTTTATGCATGCTAATATCTTATTAGCCTTCTTTGCTGAAATCCTACTTTGGTTACTGCTACTTAGTTTGCTATCTATGTGAACACCCAAGTCTTTTTCCAGTACAGAATTCCCTAATATTACCCCATTTAGTATGTAGGTGTTGTTTTTGTTCTTGCTACCACAATGCATTACCTTACACTTGTCTGTATTGAATCTCATTCTCCATTTAGCTGCCCATGCGTCTAGTTTCACTAAGTCGTTCTGAAGAGACTCGGCATCCCCCACCGTATTTATAACCTTACACAATTTTCTATCGTCTGCAAAGATTGACACCATGCTCTCTAGACCTACTGTTAGGTCGTTAATGAAAATGTTAAACAATAGTGGTCCAAGTACAGACCCTTGTGGCACATCACTTAGTACTTCAGTCCAATTTGAAAATGATCCATTAACCACAACAGGCTGCTCCCTATTATCTAACCAATTTATGTCCCAAGTGCATATTGTGCTCCCTAGCCCTATTTCTTGTAGCTTATAGATAAGTCACATGTGCGGTACTGTGACGAAAGCTTTGGCAAAGTCTAAAAAGATTATATCCACCTCATTACCCTCATCAAGGTTCGCACTTACTGTTTCATAAAAGCCAATTACGTTGGTTTGACATGATCTATCCTTAACAAATCCATGTTTGTTCCTTTTAATGACCTTATTGGCATCAAGGAACTTCTGAATACTATCCCTTAAAATACCTTACAATCTTTTCCGCACTATAGATATAAGACTAACTGGTCTATGATTACCCGGTTCGGCTTTACTTCCCTTTCTGAATATTTGCACCACCTCCGCTATATGCCAGTCCTTGGGAACCATACCTGATATAACTGACTCATTGGGGTAAATTTACTAAGGTGGGAGTTTTTAAGAAACTGGTGATGTTGCCCATAGCAACCAATCAGATTCTACTTAACATTTGTCTAGCTGCTTCTAGAAGATAATAGATACAATCTGATTGGTTGCTATGGGCAACATCACCAGTTCTAAAAATCTCCTACCTTAGTAAATTTACCCCTTTGAATATCAAAAATAGTGGTCTTGCTAGTTCAGAATGAAGCTCCATAAGAACCCTTGGGTGAATTCCATTGGGACCAGGTGACTTACTAATCTTTAAAATTTTTAATCGGTCACAGACTATTTCCTCACTTAAATAAGCATTTATTAGTGGGACATTATTTTTGTTGAGATTGTGTGTTAGACCCTGCATTTGGTCTTCTCTGGTAAATACCATTGAAAAAAACTCAGTTTGTCTGCTATGTCATTATCATTTTTGATTAAGACTCTCAACTTGTCTTTTAAAGGGCCTTTACTCTCCTTCTTTAATCTCTTGCTGTTGATGTATTTAAAAATGTTTTTGGGATTTGCTTTGCTTTCCTTTGCTACTAGTTTTTCAGTTTCTACTTTAGCCGCTCTAATTTCTTTTTTGCATATTTTGTTACAATCCTTATAATGCTGAAATGACTCCGCATTCCCTTCAGGATTTGTATTTTTTGAATGCTCGACTTTTTTTGCCCAAAATAATTTAATAGTGGGGGTAATTCCAAGTTGATCGCAGCAGGAAATTTTTTAGCAGTTGGGCAAAACCATGGCCCTCATTTCGAGTTGTTCGCTCGCAAGTGAATTTTAGCAGATTTGCTCATGCTAAGCCGCCGCCTACTGGGAGTGAATCTTAGCATCTTAAATTTGCGAACGATGTATTCGCAATATTGCGATTACACACCTCGTAGCAGTTTCTGAGTAGCTCCAGACTTACTCGGCATCTGCGATCATTTCTGTGCTTGTCGTTCCTGGTTTGACGTCACAAACACACCCAGCGTTCGCCCAGACACTCCTCCGTTTCTCCGGCCACTCCTGCGTTTTTTCCGGAAACGGTAGCGTTTTTTCCCACACGCCCATAAAACGGCCTGTTTCCGCCCAGTAACACCCATTTCCTGTCAATCACATTACGATCGCCAGAACGATGAAAAAGCCGTGAGTAAAATTCCTAACTGCATAGCAAATTTACTTGGCGCAGTCGCAGTGCGAACATTGCGCATGCGCATTAAGCGGAAATTCGCTGCGATGCGAAGATTTTGACCGAACAACTCGGAATGAGGGCCCATGTGCACTGCAGGGGAGGCAGATTTAACATGTGCAGAGAGTTCGATTTGGGTGGGGTGTGTTCAATCTGCAATCTAATTTGCAGTGTAAAAATAAAGCAGCCAGTATTTACCCTGCACAGAAACAAAATAACCCACCCAAATCTAACTCTCTCTGCACATGTTATATCTGCCTCCCCTGCAGTGCACATGGTTTTGCCCAACTGCTAACAAACATCCTGCTGCGATCAACTTGGAATTACCCCCAGTGTTCAGCTTTATTAAAGAGTGAACCATCCCACATTTTAGGGTGTGCCACCGCAAGGATCCCATCATGAGGTGGAGTGGATCTGGCTAACCAGACAGTGTAGTGAGTTTGTCTAAAAATAAGTTAATAACATTTCTATAAAAAATAGGATTTTAATACCTACCGGTAGATCCTTTTCTCTTAGTCCGTAGAGGATGCTGGGGAGACTTCAAGAACCATGGGGTATAGACGGGATCCGCAGGAGACATGGGCACTTTAAGACTTTGAAGGGGTGTGAACTGGCTCCTCCCTCTATGCCCCTCCTCCAGACTCCAGTTATAGGAACTGTAACAACACAGCCGACGCGTTGTGTCGCCCAGTCGTAAAATACACGCGGTTACTTTCCTAGCCCTGGTCCTACCCATGGACTCCACTAATTGCCGATATGTTATTAATTATATGATAGGCAATAATAAGAATTTACTTACCGATAATTCTATTTCTCATAGTCCGTAGTGGATGCTGGGGACTCCGTAAGGAGCATGTGGAATAGCGGCTCCGCAGGAGACTGGGCACATCTAAAGAAAGCTTTAGGACTAACTGGTGTGCACTGGCTCCTCCCCCTATGACCCTCCTCCAAGCCTCAGTTAGGATACTGTGCCCGGACGAGCGTACACAATAAGGAAGGATTTTGAATCCCGGGTAAGACTCATACCAGCCACACCAATCACACCGTATAACTTGTGATCTGAACCCAGTTAACAGTATGATAACAGAGGAGCCTCTGAAAAGATGGCTCCCAACAATAATAACTCGATTTTTGTAACAATAACTATGTACAAGTATTGCAGACAATCCGCACTTGGGATGGGCGCCCAGCATCCACTACGGACTATGAGAAATAGAATTATCGGTAAGTAAATTCTTATTTTCTCTAACGTCCTAAGTGGATGCTGGGGACTCCGTAAGGACCATGGGGATTATACCAAAGCTCCCAAACGGGCGGGAGAGTGCGGATGACTCTGCAGCACCGAATGAGAGAACTCCAGGTCCTCCTCAGCCAGGGTATCAAATTTGTAGAATTTAGCAAACGTGTTTGCCCCTGACCAAGTAGCTGCTCGGCAAAGTTGTAAAGCCGAGACCCCTCGGGCAGCCGCCCAAGATGAGCCCACTTTCCTTGTGGAACGGGCTTTTACAGATTTTAGCTGTGGCAGGCCTGCCACAGAATGTGCAAGCTGAATTGTACTACAAATCCAACGAGCAATAGTCTGCTTAGAAGCAGGAGCACCCAGCTTGTTGGGTGCATACAGGATAAACAGCGAGTCAGATTTCCTGACCCCAGCCGTCCTGGAAATATTTTCAGGGCCCTGACAACATCCAGCAACTTGGATTCCTCCAAGTCCCTAGTAGCCGCAGGCACCACAATAGGTTGGTTCAGGTGAAAACGCTGGAACCACCTTAGGGAGAAACTGAGGACGAGTCCTCAATTCCGCCCTGTCCGAATGGAAAATCAGATAAGGGCTTTTACAGGATAAAGCCGCCAATTCTGACACGCGCCTGGCCCAGGCCAGGGCCAACAGCATGACCACTTTCCATGTGAGATATTTTAACTCCACAGATTTAAGTGGTTCAAACCAATGTGACTTTTGGAACCCAAACTACATTGAGATCCCAAATTGCCACTGGAGGCACAAAAGGAGGCTGTATATGCAGTACCCCTTTTACAAACGTCTAAACTTCAGGGACTGAAGCTAGTTCTTTTTTGGAAGAAAATTGACAGGGCCGAAATCTGAACCTTAATGGACCCCAATTTCAGGCCCATAGACACTCCTGTTTGCAGGACATGTAGGAATCGACCCAGTTGAATTTCCTCCGTCGGGCCTTACTGGCCTCGCACTACGCAACATATTTTCGCCAATTGCGGTGATAATGTTTTTGCGGTTACATCCTTCCTGGCTTTAGATCAGGATATGGATGACTTCATCCGGAATGCCTTTTTTCCTTCAGGATCCGGTGTTCAACCGGCATGCCGTCAAACGCAGCCGCGGTAAGTCTTGGAACAGACAGGGTCCTTGCTGGAGCAGGTCCCTTCTTAGAGGTAGAGGCCACGGATCCTCCGTGAGCATCTCTTGAAGTTCCGGTTACCAAGTCCTTCTTGGCCAATCCGGAGCCACGAATATAGTGCTTTCTCCTCTCCATCTTATCAATCTCAGTACCTTGGGTATGAGAGGCAGAGGAGGGAACACATACACTGACTGGTACACCCACGGTGTTACCAGAGCGTCTACAACTATTGCCTGAGGGTCTCTTGACCTGGCGCAATACCTGTCGAGTTTTTTAATCATGTGGACGACTTCTGGGTGAAGTCCCCACTCTCCCGGGTGGAGGTCGTGCTGAGGAAGTCTGCTTCCCAGTTGTCCACTCCCGGAATGAATACTGTTGACAGTGCTATCACATGATTTTCCGCCCAGCGAAGAATCCCTGCAGCTTCTGCCATTGCCCTCCTGCTTCTTGTGCCACCCTGTCTGTTTACGTGGGTGACTGCCATGATGTTGTCCGACTGGATCAACACCGGCTGACCTAGAAGCAGAGGTCTTGCTAAGCTTAGAGCATTGTAAATGGCCCTTAGCTTCAGGATATTTATGTGAAGTGATGTATCCAGGCTTGACCCTAAGCCCTGGATATTCCTTCCCTGTGTGACTGCTCCCCAGCCTCGCAGGCTGGCATCCGTGGTCACCAGGACCCAGTCCTGAATGCAGAATCTGCGGCCCTCTAGAAGATGAGCACTCTGCAACCACCACAGGATGGATACCCTTGTCCTTGGTGACAGGGTTATCCGCTGATGCATCTGAAAATGCGACCCGGGCCATTTGTCCAGTAGGTTCCACTGGAAAGTTCTTGCGTGGAATCTAACGAATGGGATTGCTTCGTAGGAAGCCACCATTTTTATTTTTTATTTATTTTTTTTAGAACCCTTGTGCATTGATGCACTGAGAGTTGGTTCGGTTTTAGGAGGTTCCTGACTAGCTCGGATAACTCCCTGGCTTTCTCTTCCGGGAGAAACACCTTTTTTCTGGACTGTGTCCAGGAACATCCCTAGGAAACAGAAGACAAGTCGTCGGAACCAGCTGCGATTTTGGAATATTGAGAATCCAATCGTGCTGCCGCAACACTACCTGAGATAGTGCTACACCGACTTCCAACTGTTCCCTGGATCTTACCCTTATCAGGGAATCGTCCAAGTAAGGGATAACTAAAATTCCCTTCCTTCGAAGGGATATCATTTCGGCCATTACCTTGGTAAAGACCCGGGGTGCCGTGGACCATCCCTACGGCAGCGTCTGAACTGATAGTGACAGTTCTGTACCATAACCTGTGGTACCCTTGGTGAGAAGGGTAAATTTTGACATGAAGGTAAGCATCCTTGATGTCCCGAGACATCATGTAGTCCCCTTCTTCCAGGTTCGCAATCACTGCTCTGAGTGACTCAATCTTGAATTTGAACCTCTGTATGTAAGTGTTCAAAGATTTTAGATTTTAGATTTAGATTTAGAATCGGTCTCACCGAGCCGTCTGGCTTCGGTACCACAATAGTGTGGAATAATACCCCATTCCCTGTTGCAGGAGGGGTACCTTGATTATCACCTGCTGGGAATACAGCTTGTGAATGGCTTCCAAAACTGTCTCCCTGTCAGAAGGAGACATCGGTAAAGCCGACTTTAGGAAACGGCGAGGGGGAGACGTCTCGAATTCCAATATGTACCCTTGAGATATTACCTGAAGGATCCAGGGGTCTACTTGCGAGTGAGCTCACTGCGCACTGAAATTCATTGAGAACGGGCCCCCACCGTGCCTGAGCTGGTAAGGCCCTAGCGTCATATTGAGGGCTTGGCAGAGGCGGGAAAGGGTTTCTGTTCCTGGGAACTGGCTAATCTCTTCAGCCTTTTTCCTCTCCCTCTGTCACGAGCAGAAAAGAGGAACCTTTTGTCCGCTTGCCAACAAAGGACTGCGCCTGATAATACGGCGTCTTATTTTGAGAGGCGACCTGGGGTACAAACGTGGATTTCCCAGTTGTTGCCGTGGCCACCAGGTCTAAAAGACCGACCCCAAATGTCCCTTTTCAAAGGCAATACTTCCAAATGCCGTTTGGAATCCGCATCACCTGACCATTTTACTGGTAGAATTTGACAACGCACTTATACTTGATGCCAGTCGGCAAATATTCCGCTGTGTATCATGCATATATAGAAATGCATCTTTTAAATGCTCTATAGGCAATAATATACTATCCTTATCTAGGATATCAATATTTCCAGTCAGGGAATCCGACCATGCCAACCCAGCACTGCACCTCCAGGCTGAGGCGATTGCTGGTCGCAGTATAACACCAGTATGTGTGTTTTTGGATACCCTCCTGCTTTCTATCAGCAGGATCCTTAAGGGCGGCCATCTCATGAGAGGGTAGAGCCCTTGTTCTTACAAGCGTGTGAGCGCCTTATCCCCCCTAGGGGGTGTTTCCCAACGCACCCTAACCTCTGGCGGGAAAGGGTATACACCAATACTTTTTAAGAAATTATCAATTGTTATCGGGGGGAAACCCACGCATCATCACACACCTCATTTTATTTCTCAGATTCAGGAAAACTACAGGTAGTTTTTCCCTCACCGAACATAATACCCCTTTTTGGTGGTACTCGTATTATCAGAAATGTATAAAACATTTTCCATTGTCTCAATCATGTAACGTGTGGCCCTACTGGAAATCACGGTTGTCTCTTCACCGTCGACACAGGAGTCAGTATCCGTGTCGGCGTCTGTATCTGCCATCTGAGGTAACGGGCGCTTTAGAGCCCCTGACGGCCTATGAGACGTCTGGACAGGCACAAGCTGAGTAGCCGGCTGTCTCATGTCAACCACTGTTTTTTTATACAGAGCTGACACTGTCACGTAATTTTCAACAGTACATCCACTCAGGTGTCGACCCCCTAGGTGGTGACATCACTGTTACAGACACTCTGCTCCGTCTCCACATCATTTTTCTCCTCATACATGTCGACACAAACGTACCGACACACAGCACACACACAGGGAATGCTCTGATAGAGGACAGGACCCCACTAGCCCTTTGGGGAGACAGAGGGAGAGTATGCCAGCACACACCAGAGCGCTATATATATATACAGGGATAACCTTATATAAGTGTTTTTCCCCTTATAGCTGCTGTATGTTTTAATACTGTGCCTAATTAGTGCCCCCCTCTCTTTTTTTAACCCTTTCTGTAGTGTAGTGACTGCAGGGAAGAGCCAGGGAGCTTCCCTCCAACTGAGCTGTGAGGGAAAATGGCGCCAGTGTGCTGAGGAGATAGGCTCCGCCCCCTTTTCGGCGGCCTTATCTCCCGTTTTTCTGTATATTCTGGCAGGGGTTAAATGCATCCATATAGCCCAGGAGCTATATGTAATGTATTTTTTGCCATGTAAGGTATTTTTATCATGTTTTATTGCGTCTCAGGGCGCCCCCCCCCAGCGCCCTGCACCCTCAGTGACCGGAGTATGAAGTGTGCTGAGAGCAATGGCGCACAGCTGCAGTGCTGTGCGCTACCTTATTGAAGACAGGAACGTCTTTACCCGCCAATTTTTCCGGACCTCTTCGCTCTTCTGGCTCTGTAAGGGGGCCGGCGGCGCGGCTCCGGGACCCATCCAGGCTGGGCCTGTGATCGTCCCTCTGGAGCTAATGTCCAGTAGCCAAGAAGCCCAATCCACTCTGCACTCAGGTGAGTTCGCTTCTTCTCCCCTTAGTCCCTCGATGCAGTGAGCCTGTTGCCAGCAGGTCTCACTGAAAATAACAAACCTAAACTAAAACTTTCACTAAGAAGCTCAGGAGAGCCCCTAGTGTGCACCCTTCTCGTCGGGCACAGAAATCTAACTGAGGCTTGGAGGAGGGTCATAGGGGGAGGAGCCAGTGCACACCAGTTAGTCCTAAAGCTTTCTTTAGATGTGCCCAGTCTCCTGCGGAGCCGCTATTCCCCATGGTCCTTACGGAGTCCCCAGCATCCACTTAGGACGTTAGAGAAATTGTATTGTGTTATTGTACAGTTATATTTATCTGTTATATTGGAAACATGTATTTTATTTGGTTATACTGTGTTCAATGTGTGTAAATATTAACAGGAATAAGTCTATGCCAGAGTGTTATTTAACATGGTAAACAATTCATTGTAATGTAAGTCCCCTAGCTGTACAATCAGATGTGATTAGGATGAGTAGGTTCAGTAGTAAACAGGTTATGTATGGAGCCTGCAGGTAATCTGATCACATACACCCTATTGTGTGCAGGAGCCCAGACACCTCGTCTCCTCTGTGACCTCCTGACGGACCAGCTTGTGTGATGAATAGACAGGGGAGGATATAAATAAGATTTTACTTACCGATAAATCTATTTCTCATAGTCCGTAGTGGATGCTGGGGACTCCGTCAGGACCATGGGGATTAGCGGCTCCGCAGGAGACAGGGCACAAAAAGTAAGCTTTTAGGATCACATGGTGTGTACTGGCTCCTCCCCCTATGACCCCCCTCCAAGCCTCAGTTAGGTACTGTGCCCGGACGAGCGTACACAATAAGGAAGGATCTTGAATCCCGGGTAAGACTCATACCAGCCACACCAATCACACCGTACAACCTGTGATTTGAACCCAGTTAACAGTATGATAACAACGAAGGAGCCTCTGAAAAGATGGCCCACAACAATAATAACCCGATTTTTGTAACAATAATTATGTACAAGTAATGCAGACAATCCGCACTTGGGATGGGCGCCCAGCATCCACTACGGACTATGAGAAATAGATTTATCGGTAAGTAAAATCTTATTTTCTCTAACGTCCTAGTGGATGCTGGGGACTCCGTCAGGACCATGGGGATTATACCAAAGCTCCCAAACGGGCGGGAGAGTGCGGATGACTCTGCAGCACCGAATGAGAGAACTCCAGGTCCTCCTCAGCCAGGGTATCAAATTTGTAGAATTTTACAAACGTGTTCCCGCCTGACCACGTAGCTGCTCGGCAAAGTTGTAAAGCCGAGACCCCTCGGGCAGCCGCCCAAGATGATCCCACCTTCCTTGTGGAATGGGCATTTACAGATTTTGGCTGTGGCAGGCCTGCCACAGAATGTGCAAGTTGAATTGTACTACAAATCCAACGAGCAATAGTCTGCTTAGAAGCAGGAGCACCCAGCTTTTTGGGTGCATACAATATAAACAGCAAGTCAGACTTTCTGACTCCAGCCGTCCTGGAATTTATTTATATATATATATATATATATATATATATATATATATATATATATATATATATATATATATATATATATATATGTATATATATATATATATATATATATATATATATATATATATATATATATATATATATATATATATATATATATTTTCAGGGCCCTGACAACGTCTAGCAACTTGGAGTCCTCCAAGTCCCTAGTAGCCGCAGGCACCACAATAGGTTGTTTCAGGTGAAACGCTGACACCACCTTAGGAAGAAACTGGGGACGAGTCCCAGTTCTGCCCCGTCCGAATGGAAAATCAAATATGGGCTTTTGTAAGACAAAGCCGCCAATTCTGACAATCGCCTGGCCGAGGCCAGGGCCAACAGCATGGTCACTTTCCATGTGAGATATTTCAAATCCACAGATTTGAGCGGTTCAAACCAATATGATTTGAGGAATCCCAACACTACTTTGAGATCCCACGGTGCCACTGGAGGCACAAAAGGGGCTGTATATGCAATACTCCCTTGACAAATGTCTGGACTTCAGGAACTGAAGCCAATTCTTTCTGGAAGAAAATCTACAGGGCCGAAACTTGAACCTTAATGGACCCCAATTTGAGGCTCATAGACACTCCTGTTTTCAGGAAGTGCAGAAATCGACCTAGTTGAAATTTCTTCGTGGGGCCTTCCTGGCCTCACCCACGCAACATATTTTCACCAAATGTGGTGATAACGTTGTGCGGTCACCTCCTTCCTGGCTTTGACCAGGGTAGGTATGACCTCTTCCGGAATGCCTTTTCCCTTAGAATCCGGCGTTCAACCGCCATGCCGTCAAACGCAGCCGCGGTAAGTCTTGGAACAGACATGGTACTTGCTGAAGCAAGTCCCTTCTTAGCTCCTGAGGCCATTAGTCCTCTATGAGCATCTCTTGAAGTTCCGGGTACCAAGTCCCTCTTGGCCAATCCGGAGCCACGAGTATAGTTCTTACTCCTCTACGTCTTATAATTCTCAATACCTTGGTTATGAGAAGCAGAGGAGGGAACACATACACCGACTGTTACACCCACGGTGTTACCAGGACATCCACAGCTATCGCCTGAAGGTCTCGTGACCTGGCGCAATACCTGTCCCGTTTTTTGTTCGGGCGGGACGCCATCATGTCCACCTTTGGTCTTTCCCAACGGTTCACAATCATGCGGAAAACTTCCCTATGAAGTTCCCACTCTCCCGGGTGGAGGTCGTGCCTGCTGAGGAAGTCTGCTCACCAGTCGTCCACTCACGGAATGAACACTGCTGACAGTGCTATCACATGATTTTCCGCCTAGCGAAAAATCCTTGCAGTTTTGCCACTGCCCTCCTGCTTCTTGTGCCGCCCTTTCTGTTTACGTGGGCGACTGCCGTGATGTTATCCCACTGGATCAATACCGGCTGACCTTGAAGCAGAGGTCTTGCTAAGTTTAGAGCATTATAAATTTGCTCTTAGCTCCAGTATATTTATGTGGAGAGAATTCTCCAGACTTGATCACACTCCCTGGAAATTTTTTCCCTGTGTGACTGCTCCCCAGCCTCTCAGGCTGGCCTCCGTGGTCACCAGCATCCAATCCTGAATGCCGAATCTACGGCCCTCTAGAAGATGAGCACTCTGTAATCACCACAGGAGAGACACCCTTGTCCTTGGATATAGGGTTATCCGCTGATGCATCTGAAGATGCGATCCGGACCATTTGTCCAGCAGATCCCACTGAAGAGTTCTTGCGTGAAATCTGCCGAATGGAATCGCTTCGTAATAAGCCACCATTTTTACCAGGACTCTTGTGCAATGATGCACTGACACTTTTCCTGGTTTTAGGAGGATCCCGATTAGCTCGGATAACTCCCTGGCTTTCTCCTCTGGGAGAAACACCTTTTTCTGGACTGTGTCCAGAATCATCCCTAGGACCAGCAGACGTGTCGTCGGAACAACTGCGGTTTTGGAATATTTAGAATCCACCCGTGTTGTCGTAGAGCTACTTGAGATAGTGCTACTCCGACCTCCAACTGTTCTCTGGACCTTGTTCTTATCAGGAGGTCGTCCATTTTCTTTGAAGACGAATCCTCATTTCGGTCATTACCTTGGTAAGGACCCGGGGTGCCTTGGACAATCCAACGGCATCGTCTGAAACTGATAGTGACAGTTCTGTACCACGAACCTGAGATACCCTTGGTGAGAAAGGCAAATTTTGGGACATGGAGGTAAGCATCCCTGATGTCCCGGGACACCATATAGTCCCCTTCTTCCCGGTTCGCTATCACTGCTCTGAGTGACTCCATCTGGATTTGAACCTTTGTAAGTGTTCAAATATTTCAGATTTAGAATAGGTCTCACCTAGCCTTCTGGCTTCAGTACCACAATATAGTGTGGAATAATACCCCTTTCCCTGTTGTAGGAGGGGTAATTTTATTATCACCTGCTGGGAATACAGCTTGTGAATTGTTTTCAATACTGCCTCCCTGTCGGAGGGAGACATTGGTACAGCAGACTACAGGAACCTGCGAGGGGGAAACGTCTCGACATTCCAATCTGTACCCCTTGGATACTACTTGTAGGATCCAGGGGTCCTGTACGGTCCTAGCGTCATGCTGAGAACTTGGTAGAAGCGGTGGAGGGCTTCTGTTCCTGGGAATGGGCTGCCTGCTGCAGTCTTCTTCCCTTTCCTCTATCCCTGGGCAGATATGACTCTTATAGGGACGAAAGGACTGAGGCTGAAAAGACGGTGTCTTTTTCTGCAGAGATGTGACTTAGGGTAAAAAACGGTGGATTTTCCAGCAGTTGCCGTGGCCACCAGGTCCCATGGACCGACCCCAAATAACTCCTCCCCTTTATACGGCAATACATCTTTGTGCCGTTTGGAATCTGCATCACCTGACCACTGTCGTGTCCATAAACATCTTCTTGCAGATATGGACATCGCATTTACTCTTGATGCCAGAGTGCAAATATCCCTCTGCGCATCTCGCATATATAGAAATGCATCCTTTAAATGCTCTATAGTCAATAAAATACTGTCCCTGTCAAGGGTATCAATATTTTTAGTCAGGGAATCCGACCAAGCCACCTCAGCTCTGCACATCCAGGCTGAGGCGATCGCTGGTCGCAGTATAACACCAGCATGTGTGTGTATACTTTTTAGGATATTTTCCAGCCTCCTATCAGCTGGCTCCTTAAGTACGGCCCTATCTGTAGATGGTACCGCCACTTGTTCTGATAAGCATGTGAGCGCCTTATCCACCCTAAGGGGTGTTTCCCAACGCGCCCTAACTTCTGGCGGGAAAGGGTATACCGCCAATAATTTTCTATCGGGGGAAACCCACGCATCATCACACACTTCATTTAATTTATCTGATTCAGGAAAAACTACAGGTAGTTTTTTCACATCCCACATAATACCCTTTTTTGTGGTACTTGTAGTATCAGAAATATGTAACACCTCCTTCATTGCCCTTAACGTGTGGCCCTAAAGGAAAATACGTTTGTTTCTTCACCGTCGACACTGAAATCAGTGTCCGTGTCTGGGTCTGTGTCGACCGACTGAGGTAAATGGGCGTTTTACAGCCCCTGACGGTGTTTGAGACGCCTGGACAGGTACTAATTTGATCGCCGGCCGTCTCATGTCGTCAACCGGCTTGCAGCGTGTTGACATTATCACGTAAATCCATAAATAAGCCATCCATTCCGGTGTCGACTCCCTAGAGAGTGACATCACCATTACAGGCAATTTGCTCCGCCTCCTCACCAACATTTTCCTCATACATGTCGACACACACGTACCGACATACAGCACACACATAGGGAATGCTCTGATAGAGGACAGGACCCACTAGCCCTTTGGGGAGACAGAGGGAGAGTTTGCCAGCACACACCAAAACGCTATAATTATACAGGGACAACCTTTATATAAGTGTTCCTCCCTTATAGCATTTAATATATATTCATATCGCCAAATCAGTGCCCCCCCTCTCTGTTTTAACCCTGTTTCTGTAGTGCAGTGCAGGGGAGAGCATGGGAGCCTTCCCACCAGCATTTCTGTGAGGGAAAATGGCGCTGTGTGCTGAGGAGAATAGGCCCCGCCCCCTTTTCGGCGGGCTTCTTCTCCGGAGTTTGTGATATCTGGCAGGGGTTAAATACATCCATATAGCCTCAAGGGCTATATGTGATGTATTTTTCGCCATACAGGTATTATACATTGCTGCCCAGGGCGCCCCCCCCCCGCGCCCTGCACCCTCCGTGACCGCTGTGTGAAGTGTGCTGACAACAATGGCGCACAGCTGCAGTGCTGTGCGCTACCTGATGAAGACTGAAAGTCTTCTGCCGCCTGGTTCCGGACCTCTTCAATCTTCAGCATCTGCAAGGGGGGTCGGCGGCGCGGCTCCGGGACGAACCCCAGGGCGAGACCTGTGTTCCGACTCCCTCTGGAGCTAATGGTGTCCAGTAGCCTAAGAAGCCAATCCATCCTGCACGCAGGTGAGTTCACTTCTCTCCCCTAAGTCCCTCGTAGCAGTGAGCCTGTTGCCAGCAGGACTCACTGAAAATAAAGAACCTAAAAACTTTTTCTAAGCAACTCTTTAAGAGAGCCACCTAGATTGCACCCTGCTCGGACGGGCACAAAAACCTAACTGAGGCTTGGAGGGGGGTCATAGGGGGAGGAGCCAGTACACACCATGTGATCCTAAAAGCTTACTTTTTGTGCCCTGTCTCCTGCGGAGCCGCTAATCCCCATGGTCCTGACGGAGTCCCCAGCATCCACTAGGACGTTAGAGAAATAAGAGTGAGCTCTTCTGGTGAGGGGGAGATCTACACAGAAGGTCAGAGTCGAGGTACTTCTGGAGTGCATGCGCTGACTAGGCATTGCGGTGCCGTCAGTGGCGAGAATCTGTTGCGAAGGGTATTGTGTGAGCTGGTAGTCCAGACCAGGAGACACAGAACTACTGCTGGCATGTAACATCAGGAGACTGTAATTCCAAACTACTGTGGGGACTTAGTAAGTAAGATACCATCCTGGCTTGCAATTGTTTATGTTATTGTGTACTGTGTGTGTATATTTACAATAAAGGGCATTTGCCACTTTACTAAACTGTTTACCTGAGTGATCGGAGAATCCGTATCCTCACAGGAACTGTGCCCAGGGAGATGGACATTTCGAGGAAAAGGATTTATTGTTAAACTAAGGTGAGATACATACCAGCTCACACCACAAACACGCCGTACAACATGGCATTTAACAGAACTCCAGTCAACGGCATGAACCATGTCAGCAACAGGCTGACTATAACAGAAACACAACCTGTGTGTAAACATAACAAATAAGTAATAACTGCAGATAGAGTCCGCACTGGGACGGACTAAGAGAGAAGGATTTACCGGTAGGTATTAAAATCCTATTTTCTCATATGTCCTAGAGGATGCTGGGGACACTTCAAGAACCATGGGGTTTATACCAAAGCTCTAGAACGGGCGGGAGAGTCCAGATGACTCTGCAGCACCGATTGACCAAATATGAGGCCCTCATCAGCCAGGGTATCAAACTTGTAAAATTTCGCAAAAAAGTGTTTGAACCCGACCAAGTAGCTGCTCGGCAGAGTTGTAATGCCGAGACCCCCCGGGCAGCCGCCCAAGATGAGCCCACCTTTCTGGTAGAGTGGGCCTTCACTGATTTCGGTAACGGCAATCCAGCCGTAGAATGAGCATGCTGAATCGTATTACAGATCCAGCGCGCAATAGTCTTCTTGGAAGCAGGCGTCCCAATCTTGTTGGCAGCGTACAGGACAGAGTTTCCGTTTTCCTAAGGTTGAGCCGTTCTGGTGACCTAAATCTTTAAGGCCCTGACAACATCGAGAGATTTTGACTCCGCGAAGGCGTCAGTAGCCACCGGTACCACAATAGGCTGGTTCATGTGGAACGATGAAACCACCTTCGGCAGAAATTGTTGATGAGTCCTCAACTCCGCTCTATCTTCATGGAAGATTAAATAAGAACTCTTGTGAAACAAAGCCGCTAACTCAGACACCCGCCTTGCGGATGCTAAGGCCAATAGCATGACCACTTTCCAAGTGAGAAATTTCAACTCTACCTTCTGTAAAGGTTCAAACCAATGTGACTGAAGGAAATGCAACACCACGTTAAGATCCCATGGTGCCACTGGGGGCACAAATGGAGGTTGGATGTGCAAACTCCTTTCACGAAAGTCTGAACTTCTGGAAGGGAGGCCAATTGTTTTTGAAAGAAAACCGATAAGGCCGAAATTTGTACTTTAATCGAGCCTAACTTTAGGCCCTCATCCACACCTGCTTGCAGGAAATGGAGAAAACACCCTAGCTGAAATTCTTCCGTTGGAGCCTTCTTGGATTCACACCAAGACACATATTTTCTCCAAATAAGGTGATAATGTTTAGACGTTACTCCTTTTCTAGCCTGAAGAAGTGTGGGAATGACTTCACTGGGAATACCCTTTCGGGCTAGGATCCGGCGTTTAACCGCCAAGCCGTCAAACGTAGCCGCGGTAAGTCGTGATATACGCACGGCCCCTGCTGTAACAGATCCTCTCGTAGAGGAAGAGGCCAGGGATCTCTGATGAGTAATTCCTGAAGATCTGGATACCAAGCCCTCCTTGGCCAGTCCGGAACAATGAGGATCGCCTGAACCTTTGTTCTTCTTATGATCTTTAGTACCTTTAGAATAAGTGGAAGCTGAGGGAACACGTACACCAACTGAAACACCCATGGTGTCACCAGTGCGTCCACTGCTATTGCTTGAGGGTCCCTCGACCTGGAACAATATCTCTTAAGCTTCTTGTTGAGGCGAGACGCCATCATGTCTATTTGAGGAATTCCCCAAAGACTTGTCACTTCTGCGAAGACCTCTTGATGAAGACCCTACTCTCCTGGATGGAGATCGTGTCTGCTGAGGTAGTCTGCTTCCCAGTTGTCCACTCCTGGAATGAAGATTGCTGACAGAGCGCTTGTATGTCTTTCCGCCCAGCGGAGAACTTTTGTGGCCTCTGCCATTGCCGCCCTGCTCTTTGTTCCACCCTGGCGGTTTATGTGCGCTACTGCTCTTATGTTGTCCGACTGTATTAGGACGGGTAGATTGCGAAGAAGACGTTCCGCTTGAAGAAGGCCGTTGTAAATGGCCCTTAACTGTAGAACGTTTATGTGTAAACAAACTTCCTGGCTTGACCATTTTCCCTGGAAGGTTTCCCCCTGTGTGACTGCTCCCCAGCCTCGGAGACTCGCATCCGTGGTTACTAGGATCCAGTCCTGGATCCCGAACCTGCATCCCTCTAGGAGGTGAGAGCTGTGCAGTCACCACAGGAGTGAGATTCTGGTCTTGGAGGACAGGATTATTTTCCGGTGCATGTGCAGATGGGATCCGGACCACTTCTCCAGTAGGTCCCACTGAAACACTCTGGCATGGAATCTGCCAAATTGAATGGCCTCGTAGGCAGCCACCATATTCCCCAGCAATCGAGTGCATTGATGGATTGATACTCTCGCTGGTTTCAGAATTTGTTTGACCAAACTCTGAATTTCCAGAGCCTTCTCTTCTGGAAGAAAAACTCTCTGTAATTCCGTGTCCAGAATCATTCCCAAAAATTACAGCCGTTTCGTCGGATTTAACTTTGACTTCGGCAAGTTCAGGAGCCAACCATGTTGCTGCAAAACTGTCAGGGAGAGTGCAATGTCCTGCTCCAGCTTGTCTTTGGATCTCGCCTTTATCAGGAGATCGTTCAAGTAAGGGATAATTGTGACTCCTTGTTTGCGAAGGAGAACCATCATTTCCGTCATTACCTTGGTGAAAATCCTCGGGGCCGTGGAGAGTCCAAACGGCAACGTCTGAAATTGGTAATGACAATCCTGAATAGCAAACCTCAGGTAAGCCTGATGCGGAGAATATATGGGGACGTGTAAGTAGGCATCCTTTGTGTCGACCGACACCATGAAATCCCCTTCCTCCAGACTGGAGATCACTGCTCGGAGAGATTCCATCTTAAATTTGAATTTTCTTAGGTAAAGATTGAGGGACTTTAGGTTCAGAATTTGTCTGACCGAGCCGTCCGGTTTCGGGACCACAAACAGGCTTGAATAAAAACCTTCTCCCTATTGTGACGGGGGAACCCTGATAATGACTTGATTCAGACACAATTTTTGTATTGCATCGCATACAACCTTCCTGTTCAGAAGAGAAGATGTTAAGGCCGATTTGAAAAATTGGTGAGGGGGAACGTCTTGAAACTCCAGTTTGTACCCCTGGGACACCATCTCTAAAACCCATGGGTCCAGGCCCGAACAAGCCCAGAATTGACTGAAGAGCTTAAGACGTGCCCCCACCGATGCGGACTCCCGCAGAGGAGCCCCAGAATCATGCGGTGGATTTGGCAGAAGCCGGGGAGGACTTCTGCTCCTGGGAACCTGCCACGGCCAGAGATCTTTTACCTTTTCCTCTTCCCCTATTAGTAAGGAAGGAATAACCTCAGCCTTTTTTGTATTTATTTGGCCGAAAGGACTGCATCTGAAAGTGTTGAGCTTTCTTTTGTTGTGGAGGAACATAAGGCAAAAATGACGATTTACCCGCGGTAGCCGTAGATACCAGATCAGTGAGACCCTCACCAAACAAAACACTACCTTTATATGGGAGAGACTCCACAGCTTTCTTAGAGTCAGCATCAGCATTCCATTGATGAATCCACAATGCCCTCCTAGCTGAAATCGCCATGGCATTGGCTTTTGATCCCAAAATGCCAATATCTCTCTGGCCGCCTCCTTTAGATAGGCCGCAGCGTCCCTGATATAACTCAGAGTTAACAGGCTGCTATCCTTATCTAGGGTATCTATATCAGATGACAAAGTTCTCCGCCCACTTTTCGATAGCACTACTCACCCATGCAGATACAATGGCTGGTCTGAGTAGCGTACCCGCGGTGACATAAATGGATTTTAACGTATTTTCCGGTCTACGATCAGCAGGATCCTTAAGGGCTGCCATCTCAGGAGACGGTAAAGCCACCTTTTTAGACAACCGTGATAGAGCCTTGTCCACAATGGGGGATGACTCCCACTTTTCTCTATCCCCAGAGGGGAACGGATACGCCACCTGAATCCTTTTGGTAATCAGAAACTTTTTGTCAAGATTTTCCCACATTTTTTCAAACAGAGTATTCAGTTCATGAGAGGGAGTAAATGTTACCTCAGGTTTCTTTCCCTTAAACATACAGACCCTAGTATCAGGAACCGCAGGGTCTTCAGTGATATGTAACACATCTTTTATTGCCACAATCATGTACTGAATGTTCTTTGCCAATTTTGGGTCTAATCTGGCATCACTATAGTCGACACTGGAGTCAGTGTCCGTGTCGGTATCTGTGTCTACCAACTGAGCAAACAAACGTTTATGTGACCCCAAGGGGGTCTGGACCTGTGATAACACATCCTCCACAGATTTCTTCCATGCCTGGTTCTGAGAATCAGATCTAATAATCTCTTATTAATAAGAGCTACAATAGCATTCAAGGCATTGAACACGTTTACCCAAGGATTTTGTGTCTAAGCACTTAATTTCCACTTTGCCAGCCTTAATGAGGAGTTTTATGCTGCCCAGGGAACCCCCCCCCGGCGCCCTGCACCCTGTAGTGCCGCTGTGTGTGGGAGCATGGCGCGCAGCGCGATCGCTGTGCGGTACCTCAGAAGCCGTCACTGAAGTCTTCTTTTCTTCTTCTACTCACCTGTCTTCTGACTTCTGGCTCTGCAAGGGGGGTGACGGCGGGCTCTGGGAGTGAACCCCTAGGCGTACCTAGTGTTCCAAACCCTCAGGAGCTAATGGTGTCCTGTAGCCAAGAAGCAGAGCCTTTAAACTCACTAGAAGTAGGTCTGACTTCTCTCCCCTAAGTCCCACGATGCAGGGAGACTGTTGCCAGCAGCCTCCCTGAAAATAAAAAAACCTAGCATAAAGTCTTTTCAAAGAAAAACTCAGTAGAGCTCGTCCAAGTGCATCCAGTCTGCCTGGGCACAATTCTAAAACTGGAGTCTGGAGGAGGGGCATAGAGGGAGGAACCAGTTCACACCCCTTCAAAGTCTTAAAGTGCCCATGTCTCCTGCGGATCCCGTCTATACCCCATGGTTCTTGAAGTGTCCCCAGCATCCTCTAGGACGTATGAGAAACACAGATTCAAGTTAATCTGCACAACACCATGGACATTATTCATCTGCATGCTAAGAGAATGCTCACTTGTTAAAGTTCAATAATGAGGTACCATCAATGGTCAAATTGTCATAATTTTTTTAATTTTTTTTAAAAGTAATTCTGAATACTAGACCAGAACACGAGTCCTCTTGTCCCCCCAAGGAGGCACATTCGCTACTTGGGCATTAAAGTAAAGAGGTGACCCCTATCACTACACTGTAGATCACAATCCCTGCAACAAAGTTTTCAGTAGATTCCCACATTTCCATAGCCACCTCCAGACCACAAAACGTAGAAGGTGGATATACCTCCTGGCTGATTTATGTGCTGCTGAGCATCTGCTGTAGAACATCTTCTTTCCTGTTTCCCTGCTAATGAATAAGCTCTTACATCGTTTATAGGGTTACCATAACTAAAACCCAGTCCCAAAAGTTTACTTACCTGGGGTCCAGTGTGCATGAGATCCAGCAGGTCCTCCAAGAACACAATGACCAGGCCGGCAGGAGCGAGGAGAGTGTGCAGACATTGTGCTGCACTCCTTGACTCCTGTTGACCTGCTCTTCCGTCAGACAGGCACCATGTACAAAGAATGGACAGCAAGCAGAAGTGCACTGACCGGTGGCTGCTAGCACAAGACGTTCGTGGCCTGCCAAGTATTCTGTTTTGGGTAGTATTTTGTTTATATAAACTTTACGTGCCCCCTACATAAGCAAAACTCCTGCAGGCTGAATAATGTTAGAGGGGAGGACTAGTCTATGGGAACCCAAGGGAAATGTGATATACTGTGCATCTGACGCTACCCATAGCCAGGTACAGAGAGGATACTCTGCGGTATATGTACACTGCTCTAATTATTGAAATATAAACAGACAATCTATTCATATTTAAGTATAGTTTGAGAGAGAGAGAGAGAGAGAGAGAGAGAGATATCCGGACTCCAGGTCGACAACAAAAGGGTTGACACACCTTAGGTCGACGCCAATTGGTCGACACACCTTAGGTCGACATGGGCAACAGGTCAACAGGAACAAGGTCGGCATGAGTTTTTCCCAATTTTTTTATTTTTTGGAACCTTTTCATACTTAACGATCCACGTGGACTACGATTGGAACGGTAATCTGTGCCAAGCAAAGCGGTAGCGGAGCGAAGGCACCATGCCCGAAGCTCGCGAGCCATGCGAGGGGACGCGGTGCACTAATTGGGGTTCCCGGTCACTCTACGATGAAAACGACACCAAAAAAACATAAAAAACTCATGTCGACCTTTTCCCACGTCGACCTTGTTCCTGTCGACCTTTTGTCCAAGTCGACCAATTGGCGTCGACCTAAGGTGTCGACCTTTTTGTTGTCGTATATATATATATATATATATATATATATATATATATATATATATATATATATATATATAGATACACACACATAGTATGTATGTATGTATGTATGTATGTATTTTTTTTTATTTATTTTTTTATTTCCCCGATAGCAGGAGACTTTAAAAAGTGTCCATGTATTCAGCAATTGGAGAAAAGATGGTGTTTCTCTTGTACAACAATCAAACTACATATACGAATTACAAAAGCTAATCACGTACACATCACTTACCTTTACCAAACTGTCCAAGCAGCTCATCTTTGGTCCAGTTGCAGGATGTAATGATAAAAATTCCATTTGGTTTTAAAATCCTACACAGTGACTGTACGTACTGGCTGCGCTTGTCTTCTGCACCATTAGGATCCAGGCTCACTGCATCGAAAGTGCCTTTATCCAGACAAATGTCCAACAGTTCCGAGGGATTGAACGTGCCCAGGAAGTCTGCAACCTAAAACAACATGTTATATAACATTAACTGCAGGAGAGTCTAAAGAAATGTCTCTCTACTATGTAATGAAGGGGCTCAATGAAGCCCCTTGCAGGCTTGGTAGCGAGCCACTCTTGGGTGTCATGGACACCCACGAGTGGGAATAGTCCCTGGCATGCTATCAGCACTGTAATGGGGCAGGATTCTGGCATTGGTATTGTGACGGCCGGTCACGTAACTACCTCCCCTACCAATAACATGTTTTGTCATATCTGTCTAGTGTGTAAGCAGTCGGGGTAAGTAAACTCTCTGGCCCCATTGTAGGCGCCTTTGAGTAAATAGCGGCGGTGATTCAGACCTGATCGCTGCTGTGCGTTTTCGCACAGCGTGTGATCAGCAATAAACTGCGCATGCACCGCAATGCGCACACACGTCGGCAAACAACAACGGGTATCACCGGTCAGCAACAGGATGGTGCGAAAATTTCATTTCCATGGGCGTTCGCAAAGTGACTGACAGGAAGAGGCCGTGTGTGGGTGGTAACGGGTGGTAACTGACCGTTTACTGGGAGTGTCAGGGAAAACGCAGGCGTCCCCAAGTGTTTTCAGGGAGGGTGTGTGACGTCAGCTCTGGCCCCGATCAGCCTGTTGTGATCGCACTATAGGAGTAAGTCCTGGTCTGCGCACAGACTGCACACTCTGGATTTTTGCAGCTCGGCGTACACATGGGATCGCACACTTGCACAACGAATTTACACTCCCTGGAGGCGGCGACTATATGAACACAGGACAGCAAAGATTGCAGCCCAGCGATCAGGTCTGATTACCACCAGCATTTGTAAATCTGCAAATACACGGCTACTACACAGAGAAGACAATGCTGACAGATCCTTAAATACATTTCATTGGAAATCCTGTCCCTCAGTCTATTGGGCCTATTTCAGACCTGATTGCAGCAGCAAAATCTTTCTCTAATGGGCAAAACCGTGTGCACTGCGGGGGGGGGGGGGCAGATATAACATGTGCAGAGAGAGTTAGATTTGGGTGGGTTATATTGTTTCTGTGCAGGGTAAATACTGGCTGCTTTATTTTTACACTGCAATTTAGATTTCAGTTTGAACACACCCCACCCAAATCTAACTCTCTCTGCACATGTTATATCTGCCCCCCCTGCAGTGCACATGGGTTTGCCCATTAGAGAAAATTTTTGCTGCTGTGATCAGGTCTCAATTAGGCCCCAATACCGAAAATATTTTTGACAAGTATGAGAACTTTTACATTTGGTGTTAGTAACCTGAAACATCCCACTTTTCCCACAGTTGCAACTTGGTAGGGGGTCCTCCTATAGGACACACGTTTGCTGTAGCTACTAACCCTTATCTGGAACTAGGGTTCTACTGCTCGTAACCAGAAGAATAAGAGATCAGTCAATGTGTTTTAAAAAGATAAAGCAGCTCCTGATTGGATACCTCTGATCCAGCAAATGTATTTCATAGGTCGGGGAACCTTAAAATACCAGTATGCGGAATGCAAGTGAAAGGTTTAAAAACACTAAATAAAATTATATATTTCCAGTCAAAGCCGCAAAGTAGTTCCTGAATTCTCCTTACCTGTAGCTGTACGCTTTGGGAAACGCCTTCCTTCTCACATATGCTTCTTGCCAGTGCTATAGCACCTGCACAGTAATCCACACCCATGATATTGCTATACCCAGACTTTGCCTGTAATTTAAATAGAGAACACTTTCAATACATTACATAAGCCACAACTGATATTGCTTTAAGGAATCCAAATGCTGACCATACATCAGGACGACCCGCGTCCGATGCGAGTCATATCACGATAACCTTTGAACTCCCCGGCAGCTCCCTGGCAGTCCCGGACACATGACTGACACACGATGTGCTAACAACGTTAAACGATCAATCGTGCCTCTCAATAAAAATTTTTTTAAAAGGCCACTCAAAAATCGTACGATGCATTGTAAGTGCATAAAACATGGTACAATGTGCATACAATTACAACTGATAATATGGGCTGCACATATGATCAGAGGATGCGACATTCAACCCGCGGGACCACGCACTGCATTGTAATCGTACCCAAAACATGCATGATGTGCACACGATGATGCTTTGTATGAGGCGATGAAATCGTATACTCGAACACAATATCAATCTACCGTATTGCTGGCCTACCATCCACACATGCAATTTGGGGGGAGGGGGGTTTCAAGTTGCCAACTTACTGACACAACATCTATACTGATGCAAGTTGCCAAGAAGTTTTTTTGTGAATTATTTAAAAGAAAAAAATACTAATGTAATTGGCTGCATGGTCCAGTCCTTCATAGCGATAACTGAGGGCAGAGTTAAGGGACTGCCTTAATTCCTCCCCCTCCTGTCAATGGTGTGAAGGTAGGAACTGAACAGTGCAGCTTATTAATGCTGTACATGGCCCCACCTTCCAATCAGCTGCAGTTGTACTTCCCTACCCCTTACAGCTAGCGCGATCTTCACCCTTTCTCCGACGGAAAGGATCTGACTGTCCAGTTATCAGTTTGTGGGCATTTCAGACAGGTTTTGCCCGTTTTCAACAGTGCTGAGCTTTTTTTGAAGTCGAAGCAGCATTGTCGAAAACAGGCAAAAAAAATGGCCGCAAATTCGACAAAACAAGTGAATCCGCAGCTAATCAACGTATTTTCCGACAAGTTGGAAAAACAACAACTCAGTTGAATAGGTCGAATCCTGATTCGACCTAAAAAAGTCGGAAACTGCAGTCTTTCCGACTTAACGGCAATTCCGACTTCAATTGAATACACACCATAGTGGAAGCTGCTCAATCAGTTTGGTAGTACTTATCAGGTGCATGAAAGAGAGTGGTCACAAAAAACAGAAAGGGGGACACTTTTTACCCCCCAGTATTCCCCTGCACACTAAATAGTACTTGCAACTATACTTGAGAACTATATGGCAATAGAAAATTACTAGGGGGCTTCAAGGTAAGAAAGCCCTTAATTTGGATATATTTCTGTATGGGCCTTTATCATGAGGCCTTACAATAGACAATTACATGGCCCTAAGTGGACACTGGTGGTATCATGCAGTGTAGGGCAGCCAACGATAAGAGAAACAGTGAAGGGGCTCGGCAGCTTACCATGTGTTTGCAAATATATGCAACAAATATTTCTATTACCACATACACAAGTTTGGCAAGAATCCTGCCCATCCCATCCCATCCCAACTAGAGAAACTGCCCATCCCAACTAGAGAAACTGGTTCCATTTTTAACCTACAATTTGCATATAGGAATATCTTAAACAAGTTACAAACATAATACATTTAAAAAAAATTATTTATTCAAAGAATAAAGCATTTTTAAAATGATATTAATCTGTAGCGCACACGTGAAAAGAGTCTTCCCCATGCAAGTACTTTTTAACCCTCCTCTAGAAATCCTGTATTTACCCCTGACATTGTACCTATAGTTTCCGCATGTGCATTTACAGATTTTATTGTTCACTTACCAATTCTACCAATAACATGCCATTCCCAGTGCCGATGTCAAGTATTGAAGACGTAAGCGGCACTTTATGTGCATTAAGCCATCGGACTACTCGAATCATACTTCCTTCACCAAACCTGTTAAAAATAATGCAATATTTACATTAATACTCCTGCATTCAGGAACATCATATTACCATACTTACTGCAATTTCAGCGGTCTACTGCATTGTGAAATAGGACATATACACCAAACACCTTTATTCCATGAACTGACACACTATTGGGCTGCTTCGGACATCCGCATAGCTGCAGAGAAATAAATGCGGGTATGTGCCTATATGCATGGATATATACTGTCACCCCGCCCCTTATCCATCAACTTGTGAAAGGGCCTGTCATCACTATCCGTGTACTTTGTGCAACTCCACATAGGCTGCAATTACACCTATTAGCCTAGTGTAAATGCCCCATTGCCACCTAATTACGCACATTCAGCCCCAAGTGGAGCAATGGCCTGCAGTTTAGGGATGGCCATCGGTGTGCTGACCATCGATGGTGAATTTTTGAGTGTCCATCAATGGTAACCACTATGCCATGGGAGACTATCGATGGTTTCACCCACTTATAGTCTTCCCTGTTCTTTCACTGACTGGCCCGCATGCCAATCACAGCCTGGGCCATGGCTTCATGGGTGCGGAGCTATGTCAGTGTTTTTACACATTTTGCCAAAAATAAAAAATAAAATAGGATTTTAATTACCTACCGGTAAATTATTTTCTCGTAGTCCGTAGGGAATACTGGAAATCCATTTAGTACCATGGGGTATAGACGAGTCCACTAGGAGCCATGGGCACTTTAAGAAATTGATAGGGGGCGCTGGCTCCTCCCTCTATGCCCCTCCTACCAGACTAGAAACTGTGCCCTAGGAGACGGACATACTTTGAGAGAAGGATAAATAAGGAAAGTGGCGAGATTACGAACCAGCACACACAGAACAAGAGGAAAGACATGCTATTCAAACTTGAAACAGGAACAGCAACAGCTGAACCAAACAACGTTACTTAACCAAGTGACAGTGCAGGAAGACCGAAGCACCGGGCCCAGTATCCCCTACGGACTACGAGAAAAGGATTTACCGGTAGGTAATTAAAATGCTATTTTCTCTTACGTCCTAGGTGATACTGGGAATCCATTTAGTACCATGGGGAAGTACCAAAGCTCCCAAACCAGGAAGGAGAGTGCAGAGGTTCCTACAGAACTGATTTGCCTCTGAGGACCTACAGTTTGGTCAAAATATCAAACTTGTAAAACTTAGCAAACGTGTTCTAACCTGACCAAGTAGCTGCTCGGCAGAGCTGTAAAGCAGAGACACCCTGAGCAGCCGCCCAAGAAGAACCCACCGACCTAGTAGAGTGGGCCTGTACAGATTTTGGAACCGGCAAGCCTGCCGTGGAATAAGCACGCTGGATAGTGAGCCTGATCCAGCGTGCAATTGACTGCTTTGAAACAGGACACCCAATTTTATTGGGATCATAGAGAACGAACAGCGAGTCCGCTTTCCTGTGACAAGCTGTTTTCTTTACATACACCTTCAAAGCCCTCACAACATCCAAAGACTTTGAAGTAGCAGAGGTGTCAGTTACAACCAGAACCACAATAGGATGGTTGATGTGAAACACAGACACCACCTTAGGAAGAAACTGCTGACGAGTTCTGAGTTCAGCTCTGTCCTCATGAAAAATTAGGTAGGGGCTCTTGTAAGACAACGCCCCCAACTCAGACACACGTCTTGCTGAAGCCAAGGCAAACAATGTGACGCTCTTCCACGTAAGGTACTTTACGTCCACCTCCTGTAATGGTTCAAAATTGGAGGAACTGCAGCACCAAATTGAGATCCCAAGGTGGCGTGGGAGGCAAAAAGGGAGGTGGAATGTGCAGAACACCTTTCAAGAACGTCTGGACCTCAGGGAGAGAAGCCAATTGTTTCTGAAAGTAAATAGACAAGGCCGAAATCTGGACTTTAATGGAGCCTAGACGTAGGCCCACATCCACTCCCGACTGCAGAAAAGGCAGGAAACGTCCCAGATGGAATTCCACCAGAGAATATTGTATGCTCTCACACCAAGAGACATATTTCTTCCATATACGGTGGTAATGTTTAGACGTTACCCCCTTCTTGGCTTGGATCATAGTCAGGATGACCTTGTCAGGAATCCCTCTCCTGGCTAGAATCAGCCGTTCAATTTCCATGCCGTTAAACGTAGCCGCGGTAAGTCTTGACGAACGGGCCCTGTTGCAGAAGATCCTCGCGAAGAGGTAGGAGGCCGCGGATCTTCGAGAAGATCCGCTTACCAGGCCCTTCGAGGCCAATCTGGAGCAATGAGTACTGCTTGAACCTTTACCCTTTTTATTCTTTTTATAATTCTTGGGATCAGAGGAAGTGGAAGAAACACGTACACCAGCTGGTAGACACACGGAGCTGTCAGAGCGTCTATCGCCACTGCTTGTGGGTCTCTCAACCTGGAACAATACCGCTTGAGCTTCTTGTTGAGTCGAGAGGCCATCATGTCGATCTGTGGATATTCCCACCGACGCGTCAACCAAGGCCCCACTGCCCCGGGTTTAGCTCGTGTCTGCTGAGGAAGTCTGCTTCCCAGTTATCTACTACCGGAATGAAGACCTCCGATAACTCCACAGCGTGTTTTTCCGCACAGAGGAAAATTCTTGACACCTCTGACATTGCTGCTCTGCTTTTCGTTCCACCCTGTTGGTTTATGTACTGCCGTCACATTGTCCGACTGGACTTGAATGGCCTGATTCCGAAGTAGAGATAAGGCCTGCAGAAGGGCGTTGTTTATAACCCCGAGTTCCAGGATTTTTATTGGAAGGACGACTTCCTGACTTGACCATCTTCCCTGAAACTGCACCCCCTGGGTGACTGCTCCCCAACCTCTGAGGCTTGCGTCTGTGGTTAGCAGAATCCAATTCTGAATCCTGAACCTCCGACCCTCGATGGAGGTGAGAAGTCTGTAGCCACCACAGAAGGGAGATCCTGGCTTTTGGCGACAGATGGATCCTCTGGTACATGTGAAGATGCGATCCAGACCATTTGTCCAATAGATCTAGCTGAAGTGCCTCGCGTGAAACCTTCCGTACTGAAGCGCCTTGTAACAGGCCACCATTTTCCCCAGAAGACGAATGCACAGAGATCCGGGTTGCCTTCAGGACAGCCCGAACCATCGACTGGATCACCACAGCCTTTTCCAAGGGAAGGAACGCTCTCTGAGACTCATATATTTGGAGGGGTACCACACCGGTGTATAATAGGTATAGAGTATCAATTTGTATTACCAAAATGAAGGATACAAAGAAAACATGGTTTTCTAATCATAATTTGGTGGTGCACCCTGAGTCAATGGGGCTGCTAACAACAACAGTATGGAGAAAAAGAGAGACTCTTTTGTGGGCGCACTCTTTACTTTTAAATGATATAATATATGAAATATTACAGATAAATATCAATATAGATGTAAAATATAACTTTTATTAATATCATAGAATAAAAATAGTCAGTGGTCAATAAGGTAACAATCAGATAATGTGAGGAAGTAACTAGCAAGTAAATGCTGATACTTGATAACACAAGAAAAATTAAAATAAACTGGATAATAATTCAATTAATAACAATTAAATGCGGATAATCGCATAATAAGTTACCAGCTGCCAAAATGCAATAAGAGTGCTTTAAGGAGTTAACATAAATTGTTCTAAAGACACGTAAGCTGCCAATATGTATTGGCCCCGTATTCATCCAACATGAAACCGTTGTAAGGCTGGGATGTTGGAGACTGAAGATTGCAATTTTGCCAATTTTGATAAGAGAAAAATCAGTAAGAGATAAAATAGCAAGGTGAATCTGCTGTCAGTGTTAAGGTGCATACACACGGAGAGATTTTGACTATGAGAGATTTTGACTAACTTTTCCCTTGAACTGGCAGTAGGAGATTTTGACTAACTTTACCAGAGATTTTGTCTAACCATGCAAGAGATTTTGGCTATGGGAGATTTTGACTATCTCATTTAAATAAGGGGATGAGTGTCATATATAGGACGATTTTACAGGGTGGCTGGTATTTAAATAGCTAAAAGTTAAAAAAATAATTTGCGTGGGGTCCCCCCTCCTATGTAAAACCAGCCTCGGGCTCTTTGAGCCAGTCCTGGTTGTTAAAATACAGAGGAAAAAATGAGTAGGGTTCCCCCATATTTAGACAACCAGCACCGGGCTCTGCGTCCGGTCCTGGTTTAAAAAATACGGGGGACAAAAGACATAGGGGTCCCCCGTATTTTTTAAACCAGCACCGGGCTCCACTAGCCAGGGAGATAATGCCACAGCCGGGGGACACTTTTATATTGGTCCCTGCGGCCGTGCCATTACCCCCCCAACTAGTCACCCCTGGCCGGGGTACACTGGAGGAGTGAGGACCCCTTAAATCAAGGGGTCCCCCCCTCCAGCCACCCAAGGGCCAGGGGTGAAGCCCGAGGCTGTCCCCCCCATCCGTGGGCGGTGGATGGGAGGCTGATAGCCTTTCAATAGTAATATTGTTCTTTACAGGTGGCCTACAGGTCCCAGCAAGCCTGCCCCAGCATGCTGGCACTTGGAGAACCACAAGTTCCAGCATGCCCGGACATAAAGGGCCCACTGGCACCTGTACTCCACCTGTAAAGAAAATATTGGAAAAAAACCACGACACGTTCTTTAAAAAAATCCTTTATTAAACTGGGTCTTCACCTGGGAGGCGGCGGCCTTTAAGCTCTTTTGCATGGCCGCCGCCTTCCCAGGGCTTCCGGCGTCTTCACCTGGGGGGGCGCCACCTCCCCAGGGCTTCTGGGGTCTTGCTCCGGCGTCTTCACCTGGTGGGCGGCGGCTGCTAAGCTCTTTTGCATAGCCGCCGCCCATCCAGGACTTCCACGACGTCTTCACCTGGGAGGCGGCGGCCTTTAAGCTCTTTTGCATGGCCGCCGCCTTCCCAGGACTTCCAGCATCTTCACCTGGTGGGCGGCGGCTGCTAAGCTCTTTTGCATAGCCGCCGCCCATCCAGGACTTCCACGGCGTCTTCAGTCTTCAGGAGCTCTTCTCCGCTCCTCCTCCGCCGTCGGACTGAAAGCCGCTGCCTCGCGCTGACTTATATAAGTCAGCGGGAGGGGGCGGGGCGATGACGCGGCGAGCCGTGATTGGCTCGCGGCGGCCATCTTGAATTTAAAAAATGACGCTGAGGCGCCATTTTTGAAACTGGTACCACTCCGCTGCCAAACTCTGCAAGATAAAGGTAAATTTCCGCCGCCCGCACCGCCGCCGCCCGCACCACCGCCTCAACCCGCCGCCGCCCACACCGCCACCCGCCGCCGCCCGCACCGCCGCCACAACCCACACCGCCACCCGCCGCCGCCCGCACCGCCACCACCGCCGGCAACATCGCTATCGCTGGGAAAAATCGCTGGCCTCTAGCGATTTTAACTAACTTTACCAGCGACATAGCCAAAATTGACTTGCCTGCACTGACTATTTTTCCCAGCGATAGCGACCTGGCGGGGACGCGCATCGCTATCGCTGCCTGTGTACACACGGAGCGATCTGCACTAACTTTCTGAGCGATTTTGACTATATAGTCAAAATCGCTCAGTTATATCGCTCCGTGTGTATGCACCTTTAGACTCTGAGCATGATGGACCAATATGTGCTCTACTACACTGGGTCTTCCTCAAGGGTCGCCCACTGGAGTACTGACCAAGCCCAACACTGATTAGCTTCCAAGATCAGACGGCTTTGGGCGTTTCCAGTGTGGTATGGTAGTAGAGAGATACGAACGACAGCAGAAACTCTGGAATCACTGATGAGAGTTCACGAAATAAGTAGTATAAGGGAGAAAGATGGATCTGCTGCCAATGTTAGACAGGGGTGAGCCCTGAATCAGTTGTGAGAGTCCACGAAAATAGATAGATGAGAATAATAAAAAAATAAATAAACAGGAAGAAGATGGAGAGCAAGTAAACGTGCCAAAGGATGCCCTTACTGACAATTAGAAAATCAATTCACTTTTCTGAATAATTGTTACCAGTTAATGGCATATAATGGAGATTAACAGGCACCTATACTGACTGTAAATAAATCAGATGGATTATGGTCAGATTCTGCACAACAGTGATAAAGATAACAAAGTATCAGGACTGTAATGTAGCAAATATGTTTCTAGTACCAGATACAGACAAGTCTCAGTAATTGAGCCCAAAAAAGGGGAGATGACAATGTAACGGATACTCAGACTGTGAGTACATATAGATAGTATGCAAAAATATGATGCAAGTTTAAAACACAGTCAAATTAAGGATAAGCAATGCAATAGAAAAATTAGATAAACATCTAGGCTGATGCTACCCACAACTTATTCTGGGAAAATAAAGATTAATTATGTTGGGGTTTCACAGGGGAGAAAAACCGCACAAGAAGGGATAGAAATTGCAATGCTGGGGGTGAGTAAGTCAATGAACTGATATTACCCGCAGTGAATATTAATTGAAGAATCTCGATCCTGATGTATGGAATCTCCGTCACTGTAGGGGATGCCCGTGGTGGCCGTAGGGGAAAGCACCAAATGCAGGTAGCTGCCAACGTCCCGTGTCTGTAAATGACAATCGCGGGCTGAAGTCCTGCAGCAGTGGATCCCTGTTGATAAAAAACGAGAGGTGCGGCTAGGCTGGAGGGATGTGCGGCGCAGACGGGAGTCTGTGTCCTCGTACGGCAGTCAGTCTCTGGAGTGGCGAGTGGACAGCCGCAGGTGATCGGTGAAGTTCATGCAGCCGCACGGATCGGGTGAGAGCGGGTGCAGGGCAGCGACAGGTGTCGATGGATGTACGGCACTTCAGAAAGGCAGTCGGTGGAAGATCGGAAGACGCGTTTCACCCGTAAGCCGGGCTTGATCACTTCCTGTTGTGGGCTGCGTCCCTGCAGGTTTTTTAACATGGTCGGAGCCGGTTCTCTGACCAATCATTGGACGAGTGTATTTCAAAGCAGCTGAGGTGAATAAACTGATTAGGTCCTTGTCAGCTGCACTCATCATTATATTCAGAGATAGATTAGATTCGGCAAGGAAAGCCCTCAGATGATGCCACATAAAAAGGAGATATATGATTAAAAACAAAAACAAAAGCAAAGAAATTTGGTTTAAAAACACAGCCAAAAAAGAGTATACAATAAATGTTTGATAAAACATAACTTTTCCATGATTTGTATGGTAAGGCCACAAGTGGCTTATTCGTGTAACTAAATAATAAGTAATATCCATGTAGGTATTAAAATTCAGAGATTCTAAACCGATGGCCTGGGATGTTAAGTCTGGGAAAACACTAGGCTACCGGTGCTTAACAATTGTGCCGGACAGACGCTATCTGTGGGAGATGTAGTCCCAATGACATTAATTCACCCTCTATAGAAAAAATAAATAAATATAATATAAAGTATGTCATATCTGTGTGTAGTCTGACATACCTAAGTAAAAGTGACAGAAAATAAAACATAATATCAGATAAATGAGAGTGGAATAAATATGAGGATTAAGAAGATATAAATGTAAATGAGACAATGACTCATGAAATTGATAATTATTGATAACCCTCTGGGTGATAATCTATAATTGAATATTATGGTAAAAGCTAACAAAAAATCATTTAACAAAGGTGAAAAAATTATTTAATGGTAGTAATGATTATAAGATATTAGTAATGATAGTAGTAAGTGGAGGACATACAGCCCTTGATGGGGATTGCGATAAAAAAAATCACTGACGAATAACTATAACAATGAAACATAGGTGAGGTAGTGTATGTGAGAATTAAAACAAAAATGATGTGTGAAAAATCCAAAATGACAAGATGTGATGTGGATCACTAGAAATTACTGTGTGATAGAAGCAAAAAAAGGGGGAACAGAAATTATGTGTGTAGTGAATGAGAGGGAAAAAGGTCAGGGGAGATGAATCAAGGTTAAGAGAAAAGGGGGGAAAAGGAGGGAATGGGGTAGCTCAAGGTAATAAGGGGATAATCAGTTACCATTATAGTGTGATTAGGAATGGGATATAGAACAGTGATGATCTGAGTGAAAAAGGTGTTGGGTGAGAGAAAAGGATGTGTTGAATGAGGTGAAGAAAAAAAAAAGGGGGGGGGGGGGGGGTTGTAAAGGTTAGAGCATAAGTGTTAAGGCAGAGGCTTACGACCTCGAGTTTTTCCATCCTTTCCCCTGGCCACAGAGAATTTGAAGGCCGAATGGGATGCTACCTTATTGAAATGCTCCCATGAACTGACCCTGATACTTATCAAACATGACAATTTGGTTCTAGATCAGGTAGAAAAAAGTATTGAGGAGCTAGGCAAAACTCTAGAAACTTGGGAAAATGACCTTGCTTTCCAAAACACCTTCGACAAATATAAGAAGGATTTGAATACATACGAGACAACAATTATAGAACGGAAACGGAGTAAATTCCTTAGAGACAAAAACTATTTCTCCAGAGGGAATATCTTCCATTGGAACTTCAACACCCCAAGGAGTAGAGGCGGACCCGCAAGAGAAGATATTAGTTCTTCAGAAATAGAATCTTCATATAGCGAAGACTCCTCCACAGAACACTTGGAAATTGGATCACAGGCATCCAAACGCTACAACACTGAGGATCCTTTTTTAGGGAGAGGCCAGCACCTAAAAGGCAGAAGCAAACACAGAGGAAGACAAGACGAGGGGGGGTGAAACACCAACAGAAATCATCGCGACTGGGACACTCCAAGAACCTCTCACTACCTCTTACGGAACACCAGGAAGCGTTAAATTACTGATAACTTACAGATTATCAACCTTAGTACCAGAATTTTAACGGAAGATCAGGCAGCAGTCCTAAGCAAAGGACTATCGTTCTCACCCACACTGCCATTTAATAGGTTTATGTGGGAAAAGGATCTAAGACTCTTCGGCCGGAAATTACTACTAAAAAAATTCTTCGCCAAATCTTCTAACAAAGATATGACAGACACATCATTATCCACCCTTACAGGTTCCTCGATAAGTACATTTCAGTCCGAAGAACCTTCCACTTCGACGTCATTAACGACATCCATATCTGAGGAAGAAGTGGCAGCAATTCAGATTTTGGAGGACCTATACATGGAATCACCATCTAACATGTCATCTGTGCAAAACACCAGGCCAACATGTAAAGCCACGTCAACGTTCTTTCCCCCAGACACCAACAGTCCAGAGATTAAAATATTCTTGGACCTGGTATCTAAGGAATTTGATGAAATCCACACCAATTCGAAAAAAAAGAGGTGTCTCTCCAGAAACCTCAAATATCGAGAAAGACAAGCCCTCAAGGAAATCAAAGCCTGGAACGATATAGTTATCAAGCCCTCCGATAAAGGGGGCAATATCGTTCTATGGCCCATTATGATGTATGAGGAGGAAGCACGGTGTTATGCACACCAGTGCCTGCAGGAAAGTACTAGTGTCAGAACTGTTATGCACTCCAGTGTCTGCAGGAATGTACTGGTGTTTGAACTGTTATGCAAAACAAATGGACTCACAGACAAACTGGGGAATATGACATAACGTACACAGAAGGTGATAGGGTAACAAAATACACACACAGTGAACAGAGAAGCCCAGAGGCTAAGGAACTGGGTATCTCCCTTGTATTAGAACTGCTCAGATGTAAAAAGCAAGATGTTGTGTTTTAATACGTAGAGAACCCGAAATGCTGTTGCTAAGGGCAACAGCAAAACCCTAAAGGGTTACCAACGGGTGTGGCAGTAAACTCCTTGGTCAGAGATGGAATGATAGACACAAGGAGAGCCTCCACAATCCTGATTCTCACTTGCAGTGCACAGGTTTAAGCTTACTGCCACTAAACTGACCCCTGACACCTAGCACAGTGAGACAGGATTAGACAGGCAAGTGTTAGAATACAGCCGCAAACTTGCTAAGTTCACAGAGTAATAACAGAACCCCAGCAAGCTAAACGACTGACTCCAGTCTTACTGCTAGGTCTGGATTGGCAGAGTGTAATACCAAATCCCCAGGCCTATTTGCAGTAAGCAACAAACAAATACAAAGCTACACAGTACTGGCTAACTTTCATGAACTGACTAACCAACAGAGATTCAGCAGCATCTGCTTACCCTGAAAAGAGGCCTTATAAAGCAGGTGCTGTCCACGCCCCACTCAGACCTCACAGACTGTGAGCACAAAAACCAGCACCGGATCCCCTGCCGTGCACAGAGCCTATAACCACTGCACAGCAAAAGACCCGAACCGGAGTATCAGCTGCGCTCAGGTTACTCCACTAGCACTTGTCTCCCGGTTGCCATGACGACGTGGCAGCACAGGGCAGGAGACCCTAACAGTACCCCCCCTCTGACGAGGGGTCAAAGAACCCCTACCACCGGGTTTATCGGGGAACTGCGAGAAGAAAGAGCGTATCAGTCTGGGGGCATGAAGATCACAACTGCGCACCCACGACCGCTCCTCCGGGCCATACCCCTTCCAGTGTACCAAAAATGACAGCCGACCCCGAACCACCTTGGAGTCAAGAATCCTTTTAACAACAAACTCCCTCTGGCCACGTATCAGAAGAGGGGAAGGTCTTCCACTGGAAGAAGGATTACTAATCGCCCGTTTTAAAAGGGAACAATGAAATGTTTTATTGATACCCAAAGAACGGGGCAGATCTAACTGAAATGCCACCGGATTGATAACCCTGGTGATCTTATAAGGGCCGATGAACCGGGGCCCTAACTTATGAGATGGCTGTCTCAACTTCAAATTCTTGGTAGACAACCAGACGAAGTCTCCTAATTTGAAGCTGCAGGGTCTTTTCCGCTTATCAAAAACCCTTTTGGTCACTAATGACACAGACACAAGGGCTTTCTTCACTTTCCGCCAAATACCTCTAAGGACCGAAACCACAGAGGAACCACCAGGCGTGGAGTCCAGGGGGTCAAAAGAATTGGCCTTAGGATGATGCCCATACACACAAAGGAAGGGAGAGATCCCTGTAGCAGAGTGAGCCGCGTTGTTATAGGCAAACTCCGCCATGGACAGATGAGCAACCCAGTCAGTCTGACACTTGGAGACATAACACCTGAGGAACTGCTCCAAGGACTGGTTCACCCTTTCAGTCTGCCCATTAGACTGCGGATGGTAGCCTGACGACAAGCTGACAGAAATCTGGAGATCGGAACAAAATGCCCTCCAGAATTTGGCCACAAACTGGGATCCGCGGTCAGAGACCACATCAAGTGGCAACCCGTGGAGACGCACAACATGCAGCATAAATAATTCAGACAGGCGTCTGGCTGATGGCAGCCCAACCAGTGGAACGAAGTGCGCCATCTTCGAAAACCTGTCAACGACAACCCAGATGGCTGTCATCCCCGAGGATTTGGGCAAGTCCACCACAAAATCCATTGAAATGTGGGTCCATGGCTTAGATGGGATAGAGAGTGGATGTAATGGGCCAACAGGAACCCCTCTAGGAGTCTTATTTCGGGCACAGATGTCACATGCCCGAACCCACTGATCCACATCCTTAGCCACCGAGGGCCACCACACCGCCCTAGATAGCAACTCCCGAGTTCTGGCAATACCCGGGTGACCTGCCGACTTCTTGGCATGGAATTCCAGGAACACTCGCTGTCTTAACCTAGGAGGCACAAACAAAAGACCTACCGGAAGGTCTGGAGGAGCCTGCTCCTGTGCTCTAAGGACTAATGATAAGAGGTCCTGGGTAATGCCCACTTTAATACATGATGGGGAAACAATGGGCAACGGCTCCTCGGTGGTCTCCTGGATTGGAGCAAAACTCTGCGAGAGCGCATCAGCCTTGATGTTTTTTGACCCAGGGCGATATGTTATCAAAAAATTAAAGCGAGCAAAAAACAAAGCCCATCGTGCCTGCCTGGCATTGAGACGCTTCGCTGACTCTAAATATGCCAGATTCTTATGGTCAGTGAGAATTGAGACCACAAACTTAGCCCCCTCAAGCCAGTGTCTCCACTCCTCGAGTGCATCCTTAATAGCCAACAATTCCCGGTTACCCACGTCATAATTCATCTCGGCAGGCGAAAATTTACGGGAAAAGTAAGCACAGGGATGAAGGCGATTATCAGACACTCCCATCTGAGAAAGCACTGCCCCAATACCCATCTCAGAGGCATCCACCTCCACCACAAAAGGACGCTCTGGATCTGGGTGTCGCAGCACCTTGGCCGAAACAAATGCCCTTTTGAGACGGGCAAAAGCCGCTTTAGCCTCACAAGACCAGTGAGCAACATCCGCCCCTTTCTTAGTGAGTGCCACCAAGGGCGCCACTATAGACGAAAATCCAGCGATAAATCGTCTATAAAAATTCGCAAAGCCCAGGAAACGCTGAAGCGCCTTCAAACTAGTGGGCTGCACCCAATCCAGGACTGCCTGTACCTTGGAACCCTCCATTTGGAAACCTTCTGGGGAGATAATATATCCTAGAAATGCGATTTGCTGAACTTCAAATTCGCACTTCTCCAGCTTCGCCCCAAGCCGGTGGTCTCTGAGTTTCTGGAGGACTAAGCGTACATGCTTCCGATGTTCCTCCAGGGAATGGGAGAAGATTAGGATGTCATCTAAGTATACAACTAAGAATCTATCCAAATATTCCCTGAGCACATCATTCATGAAATCCTGGAAGACTGCCGGGGCATTACAGAGCCCAAAAGGCATCACCAAATATTCATAATGCCCTGAGTGGGTATTAAAGGCAGTCTTCCATTCATCCCCCTCTCTTATTCGGATTAGATTGTACGCACCGCGTAGGTCAATCTTAGAAAAAATGGTGGCAGTACGAAGCTGGTCAAACAAGACCGAAATGAGAGGCAGTGGGTATGAGTTTTTAATCGTGATACGGTTCAATTCCCTGAAGTCGATGCAGGGTCGCAACGAACCGTCCTTTTTACCCACGAAGAAGAACCCCGACCCAACTGGAGACTGTGAAGGTCTGATAAATCCCTTAGCCAAGTTCTCCTGAATGTACTCTGCCGTAGCCTGAGTCTCAGGACGTGACAGGGAGTACAACCTGCTCTTGGGAAGCTTAGCATTTGGCAACAAATCAATGGCACAGTCATAGGGGCGATGGGGAGGTAGTACCTCTGCAACTTTTTTGGAGAACACGTCCGCAAAATCTGCATAACACCCTGGCAATCCTGGCAAACTTAGCTGCGAGAGCCTGACTGGAAGGCTCAAGCAACTCCTGAAACAATCAGTACCCCAACTAAGAATCTCCCCAGAGACCCAGTCAAATTGAGGATTGTGGGCCCTTAACCAGGGTAACCCCAACACCAATGGGGCAAAAGTACAGACAGTCACATAAAAGGACAATTTTTCAGAGTGTGTGGCTCCAATAAACAAAGAAATCTGGCTAGTGCAAGAGGTAATTTTACCTTGGGATAATGGTTCCCCGTTTAACCCACAAATCTCAATTTCCGATGCCAAGGGTACTAAGGGAACAGAGTGTTTTAGGGCGAATTGGCGGTCCATAAAAACCCCGTCGGCCCCACTGTCCACAAAGGCCTCAGTCTTGACAGTTTGACCGAGGATCTTCAAGGTCACCGGAATGATAAAAGTCTTCTTGGGAAATTCTGACTTCTGGCCTGACAGGATATTTCCCATCACCCTCAGGCCCTGAAGTTTTCCGGCTTTTCTGGGCATGATACTACCACATGACCTTTATTCCCACAGTACAAACACAACCCCTGCTGTCTCCTCCGCGTCTTCTCACGCGAGGAGAGGCGGGTAGCCCCAATCTGCATAGGCTCCTCAGAAAATTCCTCAGAGTCTGAGGTTCCCTTGGGAAGGAAGGAAATCTCAGTCTCCCTTTCAAGCCTACGCTCTCTCAGCCGTCTATCCACCCGGATGGATAACTGCATGAGCTGATCCAAGCTATCAGGCAAGGGATATTGTACCAGTTGGTCCTTTATCTGGTTAGAAAGACCTCTTCGGTACTGGTGTCTCAGGGCTGGGTCATTCCACTGGGTATCATGGGCCAACCTCCGAAACTCCGTACAGTAAACCTCAACTGGCCTTCGCCCTTGCTTAAGGATCGAAATCTGAGCCTCGGCTGAGGCCGTCTTGTCAGGGTCATCATACAACATGCCCAGTGCCGTAAAAAAAGCATCAACACTTTTAAGCGACGGACAGTCAGGCTGCAACCCATATGCCCAGACCTGTGGGTCTCCTTGTAGCAAGGAAATCACTATGCCCACCCGCTGAATCTCCGACCCAGAAGACTGAGGCCTAAGCCGGAAGTATAGCTTGCAGCTCTCCTTGAAACAAAAGAACTGCGAGCGATCTCCAGAAAAACGATCCGGGAGATTTACTTTCGGCTCCTTAACCCCTGCAGGTGCTGCTGCTGCGGGAGCTCCGCCAGCAGCCTGGGAGGTGTGCATCTTAATGGACAAATCATTAAATTGTCGAGTCAGGACCTGCACCTGATCGACCACCTGTTGCAACGTATTTTGAGGGGTATGCTCCATATTCCCACAAAATTTCAACAGGAGTATTTGGCTGCTGAATATGTTATGCACACCAGTGCCTGCAGGAAAGTACTAGTGTCAGAACTGTTATGCACTCCAGTGTCTGCAGGAATGTACTGGTGTTTGAACTGTTATGCAAAACAAATGGACTCACAGACAAACTGGGGAATATGACATAACGTACACAGAAGGTGATAGGGTAACAAAATACACACACAGTGAACAGAGAAGCCCAGAGGCTAAGGAACTGGGTATCTCCCTTGTATTAGAACTGCTCAGATGTAAAAAGCAAGATGTTGTGTTTTAATACGTAGAGAACCCGAAATGCTGTTGCTAAGGGCAACAGCAAAACCCTAAAGGGTTACCAACGGGTGTGGCAGTAAACTCCTTGGTCAGAGATGGAATGATAGACACAAGGAGAGCCTCCACAATCCTGATTCTCACTTGCAGTGCACAGGTTTAAGCTTACTGCCACTAAACTGACCCCTGACACCTAGCACAGTGAGACAGGATTAGACAGGCAAGTGTTAGAATACAGCCGCAAACTTGCTAAGTTCACAGAGTAATAACAGAACCCCAGCAAGCTAAACGACTGACTCCAGTCTTACTGCTAGGTCTGGATTGGCAGAGTGTAATACCAAATCCCCAGGCCTATTTGCAGTAAGCAACAAACAAATACAAAGCTACACAGTACTGGCTAACTTTCATGAACTGACTAACCAACAGAGATTCAGCAGCATCTGCTTACCCTGAAAAGAGGCCTTATAAAGCAGGTGCTGTCCACGCCCCACTCAGACCTCACAGACTGTGAGCACAAAAACCAGCACCGTATCCCCTGCCGTGCACAGAGCCTATAACCACTGCACAGCAAAAGACCCGAACCGGAGTATCAGCTGCGCTCAGGTTACTCCACTAGCACTTGTCTCCCGGTTGCCATGACGACGTGGCAGCACAGGGCAGGAGACCCTAACACACGGAGACAACTCTTGGACTCTTCATGCTATCTAAAATTGACACTCAACCCCACAGTCAAATTTCATAAACAGTGCACGCACTTGATCGAGGAAGCCTTGGCTGTTGGAACCATCACGCAGCAAGAAGCCAATTATCTTACAGTCACCAATCCAAAAGTTCCCACATTCTATCTTTTACCTAAAGTGCATAAAAACATCAAAAAGCCACCTGGGAGACCTATCGTTTCAGGTAATGGAGGACTTTTGGAAACACCCAGCAAGTTCTTAGACCTTCATCTTAGGGAACATGTCTTGACATTACCTTCTTATTTGCAAGATACCTCGGATCTTTTACGAAAACTACATGATGTCTATTTAGATGATGATTGTATTCTGGTCACCCTTGATGTGGAAGCTCTATATAGTAGCATTTCTCACCACCAAGGGGTACAAGCAACCAAATTCTTCCTTGATATGAAAGAACAAAATCAATTCAATGACTTCCTCTGTGAAATGCTAAGCTTTGTACTTAACAAAAATTTCTTTACATTCAATGATCAATTTTTCCAACAAATTCGAGGGACAGTTATGGGAGCAGCGTGTGCCCCGACTTACGCCAACTTGTTCCTCGGCTGGTGGGAACAAACAATAGTGTTCTGTGACAACAATCAGGAGTACACACAACACATTTTGAATTGGCTTAGGTATATAGACGACATTCTGGTAATTTGGGACGGTAATGAACAGCTCCTATTGGATTTCATCAAACTTTTGAATGACAATAATCTCAATATCTTCCTGACTCATACAATAAGTAAAAACAAGGTATCATTTCTGGACCTCAACATTTACAAAGCAGACAATGGGACACTGGCCACTAATAGCATCTTATACCAAACAAGCTCGCATTTTCCGCCCACTATCGAGAATATTCCTAAAGGGGAATTTCTTAGACTTAGGCGTAATTGCACAGAGAACAACGTATACAAACAAAAAAGTCGTGAACTCGTGAAGCGTTTGCAAGCCCGTGGATACAGTAAACGTGCCCTAAAGAGAGCCCAAAATTCTGTTTTTAAGATTAAAAGAGATACTCTGATCTTTCAAGATAAACCAAAGGCTAAACGTGATAATTCTAATATTCGATTCGTGGGCACTTTTTGCCCGGAATGGCGTCAAGTCAAAAAGGCGATTCAGAAACACCTACCGGTCCTACACCTTGATGCAGATCTATCATCCCTTGTGGACTTCACCCCTCAAATAAGTTGGAGAAGATCCAGAAATATGAAGGATATGCTCGTCCAGAGTCACTATACGAATAAAACCACCAAATCCAGAACCGTAATAGGATCTTTTCCTTGTGGCCAGTGTAGAGCCTGCCCTCAGATTCAGATAACAGATCAAGTACAAGATAGATGGGGACGTGACATCCCCTTGCGACAGTTCTTCAATTGTGACACACAAGGTCTGGTTTACTGTTTGATCTGCAGTTGTAAGAAAATTCAAAACCAGAATCCCTGAGCACATGGGAACCATTAGGAATGCTTCATCAGACCTATTAAAAGGGAAGAAATTAACATCGGTAGCGAGACACTTTCACGCTCAACACCATGATTCCCCCCATGAGTTACATGCATTTGGGCTAGAGAAAATCCACTTAGGTATACGTGGAGGTGACTTGAGCAAAGAACTCATTAAAAAAGAAAGTGAGTGGACATTCAGATTGGGAGGACTAAAACCCATGGGTCTCAATGAGTACATTAACTACAGTGTCTTTTTATAAAGATACAATCAATCACTGGTTCCCCTCCACTTTTTCTTGCGTCTTTCTTCTTCTTTCCAAACCCCCCCCCCCCCCCCCATTTTTTTTTCTTTTCTTTCCATGCAGTATTCACAACTGAGCTGTCACATCACTGTTTTGACCCAGTTTCCAAATAATCTGCTGTTGTACATCAACTTTACTTTCATTGACATACACACCTCTACACAATACTTCGCTCATCCCCCTCCTCTCTTCTTGCATCATTCAATTTTATTGTCTCACTACATATGCCCCAGGATTTTGTACCAGTCATTTTTATTGCCTCAACACTTATGCTCTAACCTTTACAACCCCCCCCCCTTTTTTTTTTCTTCACCTCATTCAACACATCCTTTTCTCTCACCCAACACCTTTTTCACTCAGATCATCACTGTTCTATATCCCATTCCTAATCACACTATAATGGTAACTGATTATCCCCTTATTACCTTGAGCTACCCCATTCCCTCCTTTTCCCCCCTTTTCTCTTAACCTTGATTCATCTCCCCTGACCCTTTTCCCTCTCATTCACTACACACATCATTTCTGTTCCCCCTTTTTTTGCTTCTATCACACAGTCATTTCTAGTGATCCACATCACATCTTGTCATTTTGGATTTTTCACACATCATTTTTGTTTTAATTCTCACATACACTACCTCACCTATGTTTCATTGTTATAGTTATTCGTCAGTGATTTTTTTTATCGCAATCCCCATCAAGGGCTGTATGTCCTCCACTTACTACTATCATTACTAATATCTTATCATTACTACCATTAAATAATTTTTTCACCTTTGTTAAATGATTTTTTGTTAGCTTTTACCATAATATTCAATTATAGATTATCACCCAGAGGGTTATCAATAATTATCAATTTCATGAGTCATTGTCTCATTTACATTTATATCTTCTTAATCCTCATATTTATTCCACTCTCATTTATCTGATATTATGTTTATTTTCTGTCACTTTTACTTAGGTATGTCAGACTACACACAGATATGACATACTTTATATTATATTTATTTATTTTTTCTATAGAGGGTGAATTAATGTCATTGGGACTACATCTCCCACAGATAGCGTCTGTCCGGCACAATTGTTAAGCACCGGTAGCCTAGTGTTTTCCCAGACTTAACACCCCAGGCCATCGGTTTAGAATCTCTGAATTTTAATACCTACATGGATATTACTTATTATTTAGTAACACGAATAAGCCACTTGTGGCCTTACCATACAAATCATGGAAAAGTTATGTTTTATCAAACATTTATTGTATACTCTTTTTTGGCTGTGTTTTTAAACCAAATTTTTTTGCTTTTGTTTTTAATCATATATCTCCTTTTTATGTGGCATCATCTGAGGGCTTTCCTTGCCGAATCTAATCTATCTCTGAATATAATGATGAGTGCAGCTGACAAGGACCTAATCCGTTTATTCAGCTCAGCTGCTTTGAAATACACTCGTCCAATGATTGGTCAGAGAACCGGCTCCGACCATGTTGAAAAACCTGCAGGGACGCAGCCCACAACAGGAAGTGATCAAGCCCGGCTTACGGGTGAAACGCGTCTTCCGATCTTCCACCGACTGCCTTTCTGAAGTGCCGTACATCCATCGACACCTGCCGCTGCCCTGCGCCCTTCCAGCCCTGCTGAATCATCCTGCTTATCCACTGAGACCGTTTCTGACGTTGGAGTGTCCATCTCTCTTCTGCCTGCAGCACCCACTCTCACCCGATCCGTGCGGCTGCATGAACTTCACCGATCACCTGCGGCTGTCCACTCGCCACTCCAGAGACTGACTGCCGTACGAGGACACAGACTCCCGTCTGCGCCGCACATCCCTCCAGCCTAGCCGCACCTCTCGTTTTTTATCAACAGGGATCCACTGCTGCAGGACTTCAGCCCGCGATTGTCATTTACAGACACGGGACGTTGGCAGCTACCTGCATTTGGTGCTTTCCCCTACGGCCACCACAGGCATCCCCTTCAGTGACGGAGATTCCATACATCAGGATCGAGATTCTTCAATTAATATTCACTGCGGGTAATATCAGTTCATTGACTTACTCACCCCCAGCATTGCAATTTCTATCCCTTCTTGTGCGGTTTTTCTCCCCTGTGAAACCCCAACATAATTAATCTTTATTTTCCCAGAATAAGTTGTGGGTAGCATCAGCCTAGACGTTTATCTAATTTTTCTATTGCATTGCTTATCCTTAATTTGACTGTGTTTAAACTTGCATCATATTTTTGCATACTATCTATATGTACTCACAGTCTGAGTATCCGTTACATTGTCATCTCCCCTTTTTTGGGCTCAATTACTGAGACTTGTCTGTATCTGGTACTAGAAACATATTTGTTACATTACAGTCCTGATACTTTGTTATCTTTATCACTGTTGTGCAGAATCTGACCATAATCCATCTGATTTATTTACAGTCAGTATAGGTGCCTGTTAATCTCCATTATATGCCATTAACTGGTAACAATTATTCAGAAAAGTTAATTGATTTTCTAATTGTCAGTAAGGGCATCCTTTGGCACGTTTACTTGCTCTCCATCTTCTTCTTATTTTTTTCTTATTCTCATCTATCTATTTTCGTGGACTCACCACTGATTCAGGGTTCACCCCTATCTAACATTGGCAGCAGATCCATCTTTCTCCCTTATACTACTTATTTCGTGAACTCTCATCAGTGATTCCAGAGTTTCTGCTGTCGTTCGTATCTCTCTACTACCATACCACACTGGAAACGCCCAAAGCCGTCTGATCTTGGAAGCTAATCAGTGTTGGGCTTGGTCAGTACTCCAGTGGGCGACCCTTGAGGAAGACCCAGTGTAGTAGAGCTCATATTGGTCCATCATGCTCAGAGTCTAACACTGACAGCAGATTCACCTTGCTATTTTATCTCTTACTGATTTTTCTCTTATCAAAATTGGCAAAATTGCAATCTTCAGTCTCCAACATCCCAGCCTTACAACGGTTTCATGTTGGATGAATACGGGGCCAATACATATTGGCAGCTTACGTGTCTTTAGAACAATTTATGTTAACTCCTTAAAGCACTCTTATTGCATTTTGGCAGCTGGTAACTTATTATGCGATTATCAGCATTTAAGTGTTATTAATTGAATTATTATCCAGTTTATTTCAATTTTTCTTGTGTTATCAAGTATCAGCACTTACTTGATAGTTACTTCCTCACATTATCTGATTGTTACCTTATTGACCACTGACTATTTTTATTCTATGATATTAATAAAAGTTATATTTTACATCTATATTGATATTTATCTGTAATATTTCATATATTATAGCATTTAAAAGTAAAGAGTGCGCCCACAAAAGAGTCTCTTTTTTTCTCCATACTGTTGTTGCTCTCAGACTCTGTGTCCAGTATCATTACCAGGAAAGGAAGCCTCTATCTCGGTTCTAGGTAAGATTTTGGTAGGTTTAGAATCCACCCGTGATCCAGTACTAGTCTGGTTGAATGGCCAATGCTGTCCAACAACCGCTCCCTGCACGGTGCCGTTATCAGAAGATCGTCCAGGTACAGAACTATGTTCACTCCCTGTTTGCTGAGTAGAAACATCATCTCTGCCATCATTTTGGTGAACACTCTGTTGCAGTGGAGAGACCAAATGGCAGGGCCTGGAACTGGTAGTGACAGTCCTGCAATGCAAACCATAGATAAGCCTAATGAGGTGGCCACATTGGAATGTGAAGGTACGCATCCTTGATATCCAGAAACACTAGGAATTCCCCTTCCTCCAGACCTGAGATCACCACTCTCAGAGACTCCATCTTGAATTTGAATATTCGTAAGTACGGGTTCAACGGCTTGAGGTTCAGAATCAGCCTCACCGAACCATCCGGTTTTGGTACTACAAACAAGTTGGAATAGTACCCCTTGTTTTGTAGATGAGGTGGAACTGGAACAATGACCTGAGTCTGTATCAGTTTTTGAATAGCGTCCTGTAAAGTTATACTTGCCTCTTGTGAAACTGGTAAGCCTGATTTGAAGAATCTGTGAGGTGGGAGCTCCTGGAACTCCAGTCTGTAGCTCTGGGAAATAAGATCTATGATCCAGGGATCCTGGCACGAACTTGTCCAGATGTGACTGAAGAATTTTAGCCAGGCTACCACCTGCCAGTCTTCCAGACATCGCGGTCCATCGTCTTGCTGAAGGTTTTGAGGAAGCAAAGCTGGAGCCCTGTTCCTGTGAACCGGCAGTTCCAGGTTTGCGTGGTTTACCTCTAGCGCCTCTGGTTGTGGTAGAAGAACCTCTGGGTTTGCCCCTAAACTTGGCAGTCTGAAAGGACTATAAATTGGGACCCGAGTAGGCCTTCCTAGCTGGGGGAGCTGCAGAAGAAAAGGTATGTGGACTGACCCACAGTAGCTTTGGAGAGCCATTTGTGTAGTTCATCTCCAAATAAGGCCTTGCCTGTGAAAGGGAGGCCTGCCATGCCTTTCCTGGAGTCCGCATTCGCAGTCCACTGGCGTAGCCACATAAACCCCTGCGTGCAGACATTGCCATAGCTGTAGTGCGTGCATTAAGCAAGCCTATTTCTATTATGGCTACCACTATAAAATTTGCAGAGTCCTCTATATGCTGCAGGAACAAGATAACCTCCTCCTGAGGCAAGGTGTCTAACCCTTCAATCAGGTTACCCGACCATTTAGCAATGGCTCTTATAATCCACTCACATGCTATAGTGGGTCTTTGGGTCACCCCAGCAGCTGTATACAAGGATTTGAGCGTAGTCTTAACTTTACGATTAGCCATGTCTTTTAGAGAGGCTACACCCGGGACAGGCAATAAAATTTTTCGTGAAAGTCTGGATACTGATGCATCCACTATGTCACAAATCGGCGTGGACTTCCCTGCAGACGGGTCACTTACTGTACATGTCATCGAGGGCCACGGTTTTCCAGCATGAAGTCTACACTTGTGACCAACCGTGTCCGCTCCCTGGTTCCCAAGCAGCGCTCTCAGCCATGCTTTCTAGAGGATACGGGGCCGCAATCCATTCCAGCACCGAGGCCTGGGCACTGCCATATTGGTCCCGGTCAGCTGACCGTAAATCAGTCAATCCATACCCAGCCAGGACAAGGCTCCGTCACCCGATTCACTCCAGCCACCCCAGTGGTATAAATACCCAGCACTGGCTATGCAAAATCGTCAGTGCACTGTCTAGCCTAGTAACATAGTATCTGAGGTTGAAAAAAGACAATTGTCCATGGAGTTCAACCTATTTGTGGTCTCCTATGCATGATGATTTGACTAAAATTTCTGACTGATGCTGCTGTCAGCCGTTGCATTTTATCCCTATTTATAGTAACTATAATGCATGACTATGCACCATACCCCTGGATATCCTTATCCATTAGGAATTTATCTAACCCATTCTTAAAGGTGTTGACAGATTCCGCCATTACAACTCCCTCGGGCAGGGAATTCCAAACACGTATTGTCCTTACCGTGAAAAAGCCTTTACGCCGTATTGTGCGGAATCTCCTCTCCTCTAACCTGAGCGAGTGTCCACGAGTCCTCTGTGTTGATCTAACCAAAAACAGGTCCCGCGCAAGCTCTGTGTATTGTCCCCTTATATATTTGTAGATGTAGATCATATCCCCTCTTAGTCTCCGCTTCTCCAATGTAAACATGCCTAGTCTTTCAAGCCTTTCCTTGTATTCCATCGTCTCCATGCCCTTAATTAGTTTGGTCGCCCTCCTCTGTACCTTTTCTAGCTCCAGGATATCCTTTTTGTAGTACGGTGCCCAGAATTGTACACAGTATTCAAGGTGTGGCCTCACTAGTGATTTATATAACGGGAGTATAATACTCTCGTCCCTAGCATCAATACCCCGTTTTATGCATGCTAATATCTTATTAGCCTTCTTTGCTGCAGTCCTACTAGTCTCATCTAGGTGAAGAGTTCCTGAGCTCCTGCTTGTAGCTTGTATTTCCTCTATGGTGCAGTTTTTTCTCACTAAGCTGCATTCACCTGACATCTGTTCTTGAGTCTGTGTCTGACCCTTCCTGGGCTGCACAGACGATTCCAGCCTGCTAATTAACTTCCCGATTCTCATTCTGGCCAAACATTGGTAACATCCGATCCTACTCCAGTTTCCAGTCCGGTTCCGGTTCCTACCATCATACAAGAGTTCACTCCATTACTGGAGCAGTAATAACCCAGTCCAAGCCTGGTGAGGGAGCCCACTCGGAAAGACGCAATATTATACTTAATACTTACAAATGGAGACAGATTATCAGACGTAAAAGTGGGTGAAAACCTGGGATCCAGTGATCATCAAGCAGTATGGTTCAGCATTAAGACAGAGACTGACTCGTCCCATACAAAAACAAAGGTGTTGGATTTTAGGAAGGCTGATTTTGTAGGGATGGGAAAATGTGTAAGCGATTCTTTGGCAGAGTGGAGGAACTTGGAAACAGTGCAGGAGAGGTGGGAAACATTAAAATGTGCAATATTGAAGGCAACAGACCTTTGTATCAAAACTGTTAGGAAAAACACAAGGAAAAGGAAGCCAGTGTGGTTTGCAAAAGAAGTAGCAAATATTGTGAGAGCAAAAAAGATGGCTTTTAGGAAATATAAGCAGACACAAAATAATGAAGACAAAAAGATATATCTTGTTAGACAGAAGGAGACAAAGAAGGTAATCAGATGTGCAAAGGCACAAGCTGAGGAGAAAATGGCCCAGTCAGTGGGTAAAGGAGGCAAAACTTTTTTTAGGTATATAAGCGAAAGGAGAAAAACAAAAGGCGGAATTATAAAACTAAAGACGGACACTGGGAGTCTTGTTGAAGGAGACAATTTAATAGTAGATCATCTTAATGATTATTTTTGCTCAGTATTTACTACTGAAAGAGAGGGGAAGGGGCCACAGTTAAGTTGCAGGGATATTCAGGAAAATGAAACAAGTACATTTACAGAGGAGAAGGTCCTAACAGAACTCTCAAAGCTGAAAGTGGACAAATCTATGGGGCCAGATGGGATACATCCAAGGATACTAAAAGAACTTAAAGAGGTGCTGGTAGCACCATTGACAGAATTATTCAACCAGTCATTAGCTACAGGAGTAATTCCAGGGGACTGGAAAAGAGCAAACGTAGTCCCACTGCACAAAAGTGGAAGCAAGGAAGAGGCAAACAACTACAGACCAGTGAGTCTTACATCAGTAGTAGGGAAATTGATGGAAACACTCTTAAAAGAAAGAGTTGTAGATTATCTCAAATCCGGCAATTTACTGGATCCCAAACAGCATGGATTCACTGGGGGGAGATCATGTCAAACAAATCTTATTGACTTTTTTGATTGTGTGACTAAAGTGATGGATAAAGGTGGAGCCATGGATATAGCTTATCTAGACTTTAGTAAGGCTTTTGACACAGTTCCACATCGCAGACTGCTAAATAAACTTGAAAGTTTGGGATTGGATATTAGGATTATTGAATGGATAAGATCTTGGTTGAAGGATAGAAAACAGAGTTGTGGTAAATGGAGTGCATTCACAGGAGGGAAATGTTACCAGTGGAGTACCCCAGGGATCTGTACTCGGACCAGTGCTTTTTAATATCTTTATTGGTGACATTGCAAATGGCATTAAAGGGAAAGTATGCCTTTTTGCAGATGACACAAAGGTATGCAACAGGGTAGACACACCAGGTGGGGTAAAACAAATGATTGAGGATCTAGGTAGACTAGAGGAATGGTCAAGAGTCTGGCAATTACAGTTTAATGCCAAAAAATGCAAAATCATGCACTTGGGTCTCAAAAATCCTAAAGCTAAATACAGTATTAATGGCACTATACTGGAAACTACTGAGGAGGAAAGGGATCTAGGAGTCACTATTTCAGATGACTTAAAGGCAGGTAAGCAATGTAACAAGGCAATGAGGAAGGCTAGTCAGATGCTTGGCTGCATTGGGAGAGGAATCAGCAGCAGAAAGAAAGTAATAATGCCACTGTATAGGTCATTGGTACGGCCTCATCTAGAATACTGTATTCAGTTCTGGAGGCCATATCTTCAAAAGGATATTAATACATTAGAAACTGTACAAAGGAGGGCAACTAAAATGGTGCATGGCCTACATCACAAAACATACCCAGAAAGACTAAGAAATCTCAATATGTATAGTTTGGAGCAGAGAAGGGAAAGGGGGGACATGATAGAAACTTTCAAATATATCAAGGGTTTTAACAAAGTCCAGGAAGGAAACATTCTCCAAATGAAGAGAAGCAATAAGACACGAGGACATGCACTGAGACTGGAGGGGGGGAGGTTCAGGGGAAATTTGCGGAAAAATTATTTCACAGAAAGGGTAGTGGACAAGTGGAATAGCCTCCCATCAGAGGTGGTAGAGGCTTAAACAGTAGAGCAATTTAAACATGCATGGGATAGACATAAGGATATCCTTACAAAGAAATAAGGATCAAATAAGGTCAGAGATAAAAATAATATAAAAAAAAAAAAAAGGGGCAGACTAGATGGGCCAAGTGGTTCTTATCTGCCGACAAATTCTATGTTTCTATGTTTCTATGTTACTGAACACTCTTCTGCAATACCAATCGGATTCCAGCACAAGGGGAGTTTCTAATACCATCCTGATTACAGTAATAACCCAGTTACAAGCCTGGTTAATTTACTGTCTCCTCTCATCAGCCTGCATTCCAACTGCATCAACTCTGTGGCGAGATCTCAGCAGCATATACAGACTTCAACCTGACTCCGGATTCACAAATACCAGATTCTTGACACACTATCAGTGGATTTTCCCATTTTTTCCTATCTTCAGAAGGAAAAGGAAAGGATGACAACAACCTTCTAGGGATTTGAAATTTCCTATAAGGATTAACCCGCGGTTCTTCAAACAGGGCATTTAGTTCCTTTGACATATGAAAAGTGGCTGAGGATTTCTTCTATATATTAAAATAAGATTCCTCACTCTCCTCTGTCACCTTATCAGGGATATTTAGAACTTCTATGATAGCTTCTATGAGAGCCTCTATTCACTGTGACAGAGTACCCTCCCCAACCACTGAGTCCACCTCACCCTCCTCCATTTCTGACCCCTCATCATCCGAGTCAGACTGTAGGATATGGGCCAAAGTGCGTTTTTGTGGACAAATGGCAGGGGACTGAGACGCTGGTTTGGGTACTGAGTCTCTTTTCATAAACTCAGTCATAGATTGTCTTAAGTATTGCGTCTCTTACTCATTAGTAGAGATTGTGGAAATCATTCCCCTAATGAAGTCCAGCCATGCTGGTTCTGCCCCACTAACCTGAAAAGGGACACTACATGGAGTACACACTAGTGAACCCCCTGGGAAAGAGGAACACTGTGCCTTACATGAAATATACCTTATGGTAAGAACTTACCGTTGGTAATGGTGTTTTTCCTAAGTCCACAGGTTCCACAGGATAACACTGGGATATGATGAAGCGACAGCGGATTTGCACCAATCAGTCAAAGCTTTTCGGCCTCCCAGCATGCAATGGACCCGTCCATATATTCCCACCTCCTGGCTAAGGCAAATCAGTTGTATTCCAAAGCTCAAGGCAGGAGCATCATAGATAGCCCTAATCAGGTGAGAAGAACACACATACACACCCTTCCGTACAAGAAGGAAGAGGTTAGTGAGTAAAAGGATCCTCAAATCAGGTGCGTCAGGGCGGGATCCCTGTGGAACCTATGGACTTAGGAGAAATACCGTTATCAAGTTCTTACCATAACGTATATTTCTCCGGCAGGGTCCACAGGATAACATTGGGATTTCCCAAAGCAATTTTGTGGTGTGGATGCTCCCAATTGTACAGGAGAATCCTTCGCCCGAATTCAGCGCCATGAGAGGCAAAGGTATCCTTGCACAATGTCTAATAAATGTGTTAATGGTAGACAACGTGGCTGCCTTACATATCTGTTCTGCTGAAGCACCACGTTGTGCTGCCCATGATGGACCTACTTTACGAGTTTTGTGAGCAGACATTAGCCGGAACAGGGAGATCAGCTTGAGAATATGCTTCTGAAATAGTCATCCGAAGCCACCTTGCCAGTGTCTGCTTATCAACAGACCATCCTCTCTTGTGAAATCCGTAGAGAATGAAGAGAGAATCTGTCTTTCTGATGGCACTGGTACGATCCACGTAGATCCTTAAGGAACGGACCACGTCCAGCGATGCATCCCCGCAGAAAGGCCCGGTACCTGGAAAGCCGGGACTACAATTTCTTCGTTAAGGTGGAATTTAGACACCACCTTGGGAAGATACCCAGATCTCGTTCTGAGAACTGCTTTATCTGGATTAAAAAAAAAAAATCAGAAATGGGGAACGACATGACAATGCCCCTAAATCTGATACTCTTCTAGCTGACGCCATGGCCAGTAGAAAGGGAACTTTAGCTGTTAACCATTTAAGATCCACATTGTTATGTGGTTCAAATGGGGCAACTTGAAGGGCCTTTAGGAGTAAATTTAAGTCCCAAGGCACTGTAGGAGGAACAAAAGGAGGTTGAATGCGCAGCATTCCCTGGAAAAAAGTTTGCACATCCTGTAAGTTGGCAATTTTCTTTTGGAACTACACAGTCAATGCTGACACTTGCACTCTCAAGGAAGCCACTTTCAAACCTTTATCCATTCCTGCCTGAAGGAATGCTAAGACCCTGGAAACTCTGACAGACCTAAGGTCCATTTTCCGTTCACTGCACCAATGAATATAGGTTTGCCATATTCAGTGATAAATGCGAGCTGAGGAAGGTTTCCTTGCTCTAAGCATTGTTTGAATTACCTGTTGTGAGAATCCTCTTGACTTCAGGATAGATGTTTCAAGAGCCACGCCATCAAAGACAGTCAATGCAGATGTCTGTGATAACATGGACCCTGCATCAGTAGATCTGGACGTTGAGGGAGCAGGAGTGGAGCATCCATCGACATTCTCTGCAGATCTGTGTACCAATGTCTTCTGGGCCAAGCCGAAGCTATTAGTATCACGGCAACCTTTCCTTGCTTTATCTTTCTCACCACCCTGGATAATAGGGTGATTGGAGGAAACACATAAGCCAGATGAAAGTCCCATCTCACTGACAAGGCATCCACAAAGATCGCTCTGGGATCCTTTGTTCTTGACCCGTATGCGAGAACTTTGTTGTTCTGATGGGACGCCATGAGATCTCTCTCTAGCAACCCCCACTTGTATACTAGAGTCTGGAAGACCTCCGGTGTAGAGCCCATTCGCTTGCATTAAAGGCGTGTCGACTGAGAAAATCCCCTTCCCAGTTTAGGACTTCTGAAACGAACACTGCGGACAAGGATGGATGATGAAGTTCTGCCCACTTTAGTATGTGACTTACTTCCTTCATCGCTTTTCGGCTGCGAGTTCCTCCCTGATGGTTGAGGTACGCTACTGCCGTCGCATTGTCAGAGTGGATCTGGGCTGGTTTTCCCTGAAGAATGTCCTTTGCCTGAATCAGTGCCATGTATATTGGCCCGAAGTTCCAATATATTTATTGGCAGGCAACCTTCTTCCTTGGTCCATTTCCCCTGGAAACACAACCTTCCTGACACTGCTCCCCAGCCCTGGAGACTGGCATCTGTTGTCAGAATTTCCCAATCTGATATCCAAAAGGGTCTCCCCTTGTACAGATGGGTTGTCTGTAGCCACCTGGCTAATGACCTTCTTACTTCTATCGTAAGAACCATAGTCTGCGTTTTTAATCGTCTGATGCAACCCATTCCATTCGGCAAGAATCAGCTGTTGCAGAGGCCTCGAGTGGAACTGTGCATACTCCACCATGTCGAATGTTGACACCATCAATCCCATCACACGTATTGCTGCGTGAATGGATACCTTTTGACTGTGTAGCAAGTCCTGAATCCTTGACTGAACCTTGGATATCTTGTTCAGAGGTAACATTACTCTCTGAAGACTTGAATCCAGTACAGCCCCAAAGTGAGTCATCCGCTGTGACGGAACCAGAGACAATTTTGCCCAATTTAGGAGCCACCCGTGGTTCTGCAGACACGTTATTGTCTGTTGCAGATGACATAGGAGCAATTCCTGCAACTGAGCCAGAATTAAAAGATCGTCAAGGTATGGAAAAATTCTTATCCCCTGCTGGCGGTGATAAGCTGCCATTACCACCATAATCTTGGTAAATACTCTGGGGGTTGTGGCTAACCCAAAAGGTAGTGCCTGGAACTGAAAATGCTGTTGGAGGATAGTGAACCTGAGACAGCACTGATGGGAAAGTGCTATAGGAACATGTAGGTAAGCAGCCTGTATATCCAGGTATACCATATAATCCCCTGGTTCCATTGCCAAAATGATGGAACGTAAAGTCTCCATATGAAACAGAGGTACCCAAATGTACTTGTTCAGCACTTTGAGATTGAAAATGGGCCCCTCCCTGATGGTTTCCCATTTGGTTTCTGAATTAGAAACAGGTTGGAGTAAAAACCCTGACCTCGTTGCGCAGGAGGAACTGGAATGACTACTCCTGACTGAAGCAATTTCTGAACTGCCTCTTGCAAAGCCCTGGCCTTCGTCTCTACCCGAGATGGGCTGGTACAAACAAAAACAAAAAAAATATTGAGGAGGGTGCTTCTTGAAGGCAAAAGCATAACCTTGAGATACCGCTTCCTGCACCGAGGAATCTGTTGTAGGCTGCTGCCAGATCTGTGCAAACTGAAGAAGTCGCCACCCCACCCTGGCATCCCCCAGGTGCAGGCCCGCACCATCAGGCTGATGACTTATTATCCGTTTTAAAACCCGGTCCTCTGGTAGCCCAATACTTTTTAGTCTTATCAGACTTGTTGTATTGGGACTGCCTGCCATCACTTTTTCCTTTAGCTTTTCCTTGAGACCGAAAGGGCCGAAAAGCCGGAACTTTAGGTTTGAAATTGTATGTGGAAGGAAACTTTACCATCTTGGAGTCTGCTTCTGACTGCAAAATATCTGTCTATTCTTTACCAAAAAGAATATCTACAGAAAAAGGCATAAAGAATGCAAAACCTTCTTAGATTCTGAATCAGCTTTCTAGGTACGTAGTCAAACTGCTCTGCAAACAGCGATTGTTGAAGCTGAAGCCCTGGAGGCAATAGTACCCATATCCAGTGCTGCTTCTTCCAAAAACATTGCAGCCTGTTTTATATGTGCTATATGGGATTTTTGCTCTCTAGATGCTGTTGAAAAATCCCCCTCCAATGCATCAGCCCAGGCAGCCACTGCCTTTGCCATCCAAGCTGAAGCCATGGCTGGCCTTATGACTGCCCCAGACAGGGAAAAAATGTTTTTTTTAAAAACCATCCACTCTCCTAACCGTGACCTCATTTAATGATGTTGAAGGGAAAGGTAATGAAGATTTTTACACTAATCGAATCACATGCGTATCTACTTTAGGAGCCACCTCCCTTTTTAAACAATCCCTGCTGGAAGAGGATAATTGGAATTCTATTTCTTAGGAATTCTAAACTTCTTATTGGGCGTAGGTCAAGCCTCTTCCATGATTTCCGTCAGCTAATCTGACCTTGGAAACTCAGTCTTAACTGTTTTGGGACATTTAAACACAGGTGCCTTGGTTTTTAACACAGGCTCTGCTGAATCCTCTAAGGCAGGCATTCCCAACCACGGTCCTCAAGGCACACCAACAGTGCAGGTTTTAGTGATATCCAGGCTGCAGCACAGATGGTTAAATCAAAATAACTTAGCTACTAATTAAGTCACCTATGCTGAAGCCTGGATATCACTAAAACATGCACTGTTAGTGTGCCTTGAGGACCGTGGTTGGGAAAGCCTGCTCTTAGGATAGAATGGCTTTCATTGCTTTAATTAACTCCGCTATATCCACTGAGCTGAGACCTTCCTCCTCCTCTTCGTATGCCGAAGCAGAGTTTATTGAGCTTTCATCCTCCTATGAATCCTCATCTGAAACATGTGTAGCCTGTGAGGATGAAGATTTACTTACCACTGGCTTATCAGCCTTTTTCTTTTGAGAGGCTGCTGCTGGAAGTGATAAACCGCAGGTGGGAAGCTACAAGTAAGGGTTAATCGTGTAACCTATCCCTGGTACAGGAGTTGGAGGAATTATCCATTCAGCTATACTGGATAATGTTTGTGTAAACATAGCCCAAGGTGGATCAACCTGCACCTGGATCTGCCTTGTATTTTTCAAGAGACCCTAGAGCTGGCATTCCCAACCACGGTCTTCAAAACATATCAACAGTGCAGGTTTTAGTGATATCCAGGCTGCAGCACAGATGATTAAATCAAAATAACTGAGCTGCTAATTAAGTCACCTGTGCTGAAGCCTGGATATCACTAAAACCTGCACTGTTAGTGTGCCTTGAGGACCCTGGTTGGGAATGCCTGCCCTAGATAAAGCTAAAACAATTTGCACAGGGGCGTGGCTTGGCTGCCAACTGAGGTGGCTGCTTTCAATACGAGCTCCGGCCTGCTGCCTTCACAAAAACCCTCCTGGTCACCTTAAACGCGGCCCTCCCCCCACCCCATCAGTACCCCACTCCTAAATCAACCACCCTCACCCCCGTGGGTAAGCGCCGCGGAATCGGGAGACGGCTTAGGTAGACTCCGCGGGTTGCGGCCTACCCACGTCCACTGAGCCGGGACCTCGATTTTGGGGACCTGACGGGCGGCGAGACGGAGCCGCCCGCGACATCCTGCTGCTGTGTCCCCTGCTGCACTCCCCGTCAGCGCCGGACCCGCCGCTCCCCACTGCCACCTGATTGCCTCCACTACTGGCCGGGACCCGGGGAGGAAGACGAGAGAGGACCTCTGGACACTCAGGCTCCGGTGCTGCGCTCATCTCTCCGCCGCCCGCCGCGGACCTCCGTGCGCCCGTGCGGCTTCATCCTCCACTCGCTCCTGGCGCTGCCGGCCTCCCCGCCCCCGCTGCAACTTCCCCCGGGGGCTTACCTGCACAGCGATGCCCGAGGAGTGTGGCCGTCCGGGTGCCCTGTGTGGCGGCTCCCATGCCGGATCTCCCCCCTACCTGAGCAGAGCTATAGGAGCCCTGGTCACTGGCTGGACCGTGACCAGACTCCCCCCTGCCTTCTGTGACCCCTGCATTGCCCCAGGAGGGGGGTGAGTACCCACACAGGTGGCCCATTTATATAAATATATATATATATATATATATACATACATATATACACACACACACACTTTTTTTTTTCTTTTTCTTTTTTTTCTCCATGAAGGGGAAGTTGGGTTCTGTACACTGCAGGATTCATCTCTGACTGTTTGGCTCCCCCGTGTGGTGAAAGGCTCCATTGACACCAGGATTAATTTTTTTATATTTCCACCTATCTGCTTGACCCTGCCTGTATCTCTGAGCCACGCAGGGCCCCTACAGAACCACAGTTTTCTCCCCTAAGCTGCTACGTGACTCGCCTGGTGCTCTTTATTGACCCCCCAATGTCTCACCCCTAAACGTCCTGTCTCTCTCCCCTCTTGGCCCTGAGCCGAGCTACTGGAGCAACCCAGCTACCTACTTCTTTCTCAATTATCCTCGTCTCCTACGCCCTCGCAAGATGCCTAAAGGAGGTAAAAAAAGACTTCCAGCAGATGCGCCAAGATATTTCTCAACTGCAGGAGGATCATGAGGACCAGGACAATAGGGCAAGAAGAAACAACTTGAGGATCCGGGGTGTCCCAGAGGATGTAGAGTCCTCCCATCTCGACCTATACCTTAAACGCCTCTTTACCCAGCTCTCCCCTGACACCCCCGAAGATCACCTTCTTCTAGACCGTGCTCACCGTGCTCTTCGTCCTCGCTCACAGGATTCCTCCCGACCCAGGGACGTTATCCTCAGAATGCATTACTTTACTGCGAAAGAGGCCATTATGAAGGAGGTTCGCCGACTGCGTTCTGTTACCTTCGAGAATGCTCCCTTGCAGATCTTTCAAGACCTCTCCCCGATCAGCTTAGCTAAACGCAGGGACTTTAAACCTGTCACTTCGAGACTTTCTCAGCACAACATCAAAAACCGTTAGGGCTTTCCATTCCGTATCCTGGTCTGGCATCAAGGGACATTGCTGACGGCCAGAAACCTGTCTGAGGCTCAATCCCTACTGTCCAAAGTAGGCATCCCCACTGATGGAGACTCTTCCACCGTACCCCCAATCACTCCAAAGCAGAGGATGCTACCTTTACCTCCCCGTTCGGAATGGTCTACAGTCCCGACAACAGCGACCTTTTCAACTCCACCTCCGGTGACCTGACTTGTCACCAGACCTCATCTTTTGTTACCTGATATCACCAGTTATAATGGTCTATAATGGCCTTGCTCCCTCTTCAGGGAGCCGTCTGAAGTTGTGTTCAGATCTCTTATGTTTTAACCTTGATAATCTTTAATTTTGCTCAAATAACTATGTTGACAGCATTTATTGTAATGTGATACCCTGCTTTTTCACTCCCTCCCTGCTTTTCTCCTGTTCTTGCTCCACCTGCTCTTCAGTCTTGCCTCTACTTCTTGCTAATCCCTCAGGTTCCCCAAGAGGGGATTGTTTGTTTGTATGTTCCCTCCCATTATTCCCATTGAGATGCACCACTCAGATGCCTTGCCGCGCCCCCTCTGGGCTTTTTGCCCTTTAGCTGACCTAGATGTTCTCCAGACATCTAGTATCCCTTCCTTTTGTCGGCGCCAATGGTCCTGGCCTCGAGTGCCGGATGACCAACTGTCCCTCCCTCCCTTCCGATCTCCTTCTTTCTCTACCTTCTCCCTCCTTCCCGCCACGATATCTCGTTTTCTGTTTCCTCCATGCATCTTTCCATTCCTCCACGGCATCTCTACGGTCCACCACTTTTTCTACTCTGCCTGTCTCTTGGTTGAATGCCCATGGGTCTGCGGGTTCTTTCTTTTAATGTAAAAGGGCTCAATAGCCCCCAAAAATGAGGGAAACTTTTTGCCTCTCTTAAACTCCACAAAGGTGACCTGGTTTTCCTCCAGGAGACTCATTTCTTGCACAACTCCCATCCTGAACTACGATGTAAGCTATACCCTGACTCCTTCCATGCGTGCGACCATGGTGCCAAAAAACGAGGGGTCGCAATTATGATTACTCGTCACCTCACTTTTGAACTTGAGTCTCATACTGATAAAGAGGGCCGCTTTCTTATATTGGTGGGGAAACTAAATAATAAGCTATGTACGTTGGTTAACATATATGCCCCAAATCAACGTCAAGATCAATTTTTTTTCCAAACTAGACACTCTTATAACCCGATTTCGACAAGGAGAACTCATTCTCGCAGGGGATTTTAACTCTGTTCTAAACTCCACACTGGACCGCTCGGCCTCTGTACCCTCAGCCCCCTCCTCGGACTCCCTCAACTCTAGGTCTCTCCTCCGTCTCATGAAGTCCCAACTCCTCTACGATTCCTGGAGGATGAAAGATCCGTCTGCTCAGGACTATACGTTTTATTCTTCACCCCACAATTCATACTCCCGCATCGATATGATCCTGCTCAGTTATGAATTTGCTCTGAATCTTCAATCTGCCCATATCCACCCACTCATTTGGTCTGATCATGCTCCTATCTCCTGTGATATTTCAGGCTTACGCTCTCGCCCTCGTCCAATGACTTGGCGCCTTAACAATTCTCTACTTCACAACCCTGAAGCCCTGTCCCATCTTCGCGACCAGCTCTCCGATTATTTTGCCCTCAACGACTCCCTAGATGTTTCTAGATATACTCTTTGGTTGGCCCATAAAGCGGTTTTGCGGGGGCATCTGATCAGCATGGCTTCCAAGAATAAAAAGCAATCCCTCACCCAGATTAACGCACTTTCCCTTAAACTCCATGACCTAGAATCCCAGCATAAAAGCGTCTCCTGACCAGACTATTTTATCTGAACTTTGTACAGTCAAGGCGGAACTTGACCTCCTTCTTTCTAGGCAAGTGGCTACACGTCTTAAATGGCTTCGCCAAACGTTCTATGAGAAGGGGGACAAGGCAGACAGGATCCTGGCCTCACGACTGCGATCTACTAGGGCACGAAACAATATCATATCGATTAGAGACCCCCACAACCATCTGACTCATGACCCTGTTGCCATTAGAGCGGCTTTTCAAGCCTACTATACTGACCTGTATAACCTCCCCTCTCCTTCCCTCACCTCCTCCTCTCCGACCCACGCCGACTTGATCTCTGGCTTCCTTTCCGAAGCTAAGCTCCCCAAAATATCCCACAACGCTTTGGAACATCTTAACACGGAGATCTCTGCGGAGGAAATTGCTCAGACTATAATGATTCAAAAATCGGGCAAATCTCCTGGTCCAGATGGCTTTACTACAAAAAGTTCTCTACCCTCCTCGTCCCCCACCTCCAGTCCCTTTTCAATCAGGTACTCCATGGCGACCCTTTTCCCTCTGAGATGCTGGAAGCCAGGATTGTGGTGATCCCTAAGGAAAGTAAAGATCCACTTCACTGTGCTAGCTACCGTCCTATTTCCCTCCTGAACCTAGATCTGAAGATATTTGCTAAACTTCTGGCAAACCGTTTGAACCCGTATCTCACATGCCTGATCCATTATGACCAAGTGGGGTTTATTCCGGGTCGCCAAGCGAGGGACAATACCAGACGTGCTGTCGATCTTATTCATATCTCAAACTCCAGGGGATCCCCTACTATTGTCCTCTCTTTAGATGCTGAAAATAAGAATTTACTCACCGGTAATTCTATTTCTCGTAGTCCATAGTGGATGCTGGGACTCCGTAAGGACCATGGGGAATAGCGGCTCCGCAGGAGACTGGGCACAACTATAAAGAAAGCTTTAGGTCTAACTGGTGTGCACTGGCTCCTCCCACTATGACCCTCCTCCAGACTTCAGTTAGGATACTGTGCCCGGAAGAGCTGACACAATAAGGAAGGATTTAGAATCCCGGGTAAGACTCATACCAGCCACACCAATCACACCGTATAACTCGTGATACAATACCCAGTTAACAGTATGACAACAACTGAGCCTCTCAACAGATGGCTCAACAATAACCCTTTAGTTAAACAATAACTATATACAAGTATTGCAGACAATCCGCACTTGGGATGGGCGCCCAGCATCCACTACGGACTACGAGAAATAGAATTACCGGTGAGTAAATTCTTATTTTCTCTGACGTCCTAAGTGGATGCTGGGACTCCGTAAGGACCATGGGGATTATACCAAAGCTCCCAAACGGGCGGGAGAGTGCGGATGACTCTGCAGCACCGAATGGGCAAACTCTAGGTCCTCCTCAGCCAGGGTGTCAAACTTGTAGAATTTAGCAAATGTGTTTGACCCCGACCAAGTAGCTGCTCGGCAAAGTTGTAAAGCCGAGACCCCTCGGGCAGCCGCCCAAGAAGAGCCCACCTTGCTCGTGGAATGGGCTTTCACTGATTTAGGATGCGGCAGTCCAGCCGCAGAATGTGCAAGCTGAATCGTACTACAGATCCAGCGAGCAATAGTCTGCTTTGAAGCAGGTGCACCCAACTTGTTGGGCGCATACAGGATAAATAGCGAGTCAGTCTTTCTGACTCCAGCTGTCCTGGAAACATAGATTTTCAGGGCCTTGACTACGTCCAACAACTTGGAAGCCTCCAAGTCTGTAGTAGCCGCAGGCACCACGATAGGTTGGTTCAGATGAAAAGCTGATACCACTTTAGGAATAAACTGGGGACGAGTCCTCAATTCTGCCCTATCCATATGGAAAATCAGATAAGGGCTTTTACATGACAAAGCCGCCAATTCTGATACACGCCTGGCCGAAGCCAAGGCCAACAACATGACCACTTTCCACGTGAGATATTTCAATTCCACGGTTTTAAGTGGCTCAAACCAATGTGACTTTAGGAAATCCCAAGGTGCCACTGGAGGCACAAAAGGGGGCTGAATATGCAGCACTCCCTTAACAAAAGTCTGAACTTCAGGTAGTGAAGCCAGTTCTCTCTGGAAGAAAATCGATAGAGCCGAAATCTGGACCTTAATGGAACCCAATTTTAGGCCCATCGTCACCCCTGACTGTAGAAAGTGCAGGAAACGGCCCAGCTGAAATTCCTCCATTGGGGCCTTCCTGGCCTCACACCACGCAACATATTTTCGCCATATGCGGTGAAAATGGTTTGCGGTTACTTCTTTCCTAGCTTTAATCAGCGTAGGAATGACTTCCTCCGGAATGCCCTTTTCCTTCAGGATCCGGTGTTCAACCGCCATGCCGTCAAACGCAGCCGCGGTAAGTCTTGGAACAGACAGGGCCCCTGCTGCAGCAGGTCCTGTCTGAGCGGCAGAGGCCATGGGTCCTCTGACATCATTTCTTGAAGTTCCGGGTACCAAGCTCTTCTTGGCCAATCCGGAACAATGAGTATAGTTCTTACTCCTCTTCTCCTTATTATCCTCAGTACCTTTGGTATGAGAGGAAGGGGAGGGAACACATAAACCGACCGGTACACCCACGGTGTCACTAGAGCGTCCACAGCTATCGCTTGCGGGTCTCTTGACCTGGCGCAATATCTTTCTAGCTTTTTGTTTAGGCGGGACGCCATCATGTCCACCTGTGGCCTTTCCCAACGGTTTACAATCAGTTGGAAGACTTCTGGATGAAGTCCCCACTCTCCCGGGTGGAGGTCGTGCCTGCTGAGGAAGTCTGCTTCCCAGTTGCCTGACTTAGGGCATTGTAAATGGCCCTCAGTTCCAGAATATTTATGTGCAGGGAAGTCTCCTGACTTGACCATAGTCCTTGGAAGTTTCTTCCCTGTGTGACTGCCCCCCAGCCTCGAAGGCTGGCATCCGTGGTCACCAGGACCCAGTCCTGTATGCCGAATCTGCGGCCCTCTTGAAGATGAGCACTCTGCAGCCACCACAGCAGAGACACCCTGGTCCTTGGAGACAGGGTTATCAGCCGATGCATCTGAAGATGTGATCCGGACCACTTGTCCAACAGGTCCCACTGAAAGGTTCTTGCATGGAACCTGCCGAATGGAATTGCTTCATAGGAAGCTACCATCGTTCCCAGGATCCGCGTGCAGTGATGCACCGACACCTGTTTTGGTTTTAGGAGGCCTCTGACTAGAGATGACAGCTCCTTGGCCTTCTCCTCCGGGAGAAACACTTTTTTCTGTTCTGTGTCCAGAACCATCCCCAGGAACAGTAGACGTGTCGTAGGGACCAGCTGTGACTTTGGAATATTTAGAATCCAGCTATGCTGTTGTAGCACCTCCCGAGATAGTGCTACCCCGACCAACAACTGCTCCCTGGACCTCGCCTTTATCAGGAGATCGTCCAAGTACGGGATAATTAAAACTCCCTTCTTTCGAAGGAGTATCATAATTTCGGCCATTACCTTGGTAAAGACCTTCGGAGCCGTGGATAGACCGAACGGCAACGTCTGGAATTGGTAATGACAATCCTGTACCACAAATCTGAGGTACTCCTGGTGAGGATGGTAAATGGGGACATGCAGGTAAGCATCCTTGATGTCCAGTGATACCATGTAATCCCCCTCGTCCAGGCTTGCAATAACCGCCCTGAGCGATTCCATCTTGAACGTGAATTTTTTTATATACGTGTTCAAGGATTTCAAATTTAAAATGGGTCTCACCGAACCGTCCGGTTTCGGTACCACAAACATTGTGGAATAGTAACCCCGTCCTTGTTGAAGTAGGGGCACCTTTACTATCACCTGCTGGGAATACAGCTTGTGAATTGCCTCTAACACTGCCTCCCTGCCTGAGGGAGTTGTTGGCAAGGCAGATTTGAGGAAACGGCGGGGGGGAGACGTCTCGAATTCCAGCTTGTACCCCTGAGATACTACTTGAAAGATCCAGGGATCCACCCGTGAGCGAGCCCACTGATCGCTGAAATTTTTGAGACGGGCCCCCACCGTACCTGGCTGCGCCTGTGGAGCCCCAGCGTCATGCTGTGGACTTAGAGGAAGCGGGGGAGGACTTTTGCTCCTGGGAACTGGCTGTATGCTGCAGCTTTTTCCCTCTACCTCTGCTTCTGGGCAGAAAGGACGTGCCTTTAACCCGCTCGCCCTTATTGGGCCGAAAGGACTGTACCGGATAATACGGTGCTTTCTTTGGCTGTGAGGGAACATGGGGTAAAAATGTAGACTTCCCAGCTGTTGCTGTGGAAACGAGGTCCGAGAGACCATCCCCGAACAACTCCTCACCCTTATAAGGCAAAACTTCCATGTGCCATTTAGAATCTGCATCTCCTGTCCACTGCCGAGTCCATAACCCTCTCCTGGCAGAAATGGACATTGCACTTATTTTAGATGCCAGCCGGCAAATATCCCTCTGTGCATCCCTCATGTATAAGAGTGCGTCTTTAATATGCTCTACGGTTAGCAATATAGTGTCCCTGTCTAGGGTATCAATATTTTCCGACAGGGAATCTGACCACGCAGCTGCAGCACTGCACATCCATGCTGAAGCAATAGCTGGTCTCAGTATAACACCTGTGTGTGTATATATAGACTTCAGGATAGCCTCCTGCTTTCTATCAGCAGATTCCTTCAGGGCGGCCGTATCCGGAGACGGTAGTGCCACCTTCTTTGACAAGCGTGTGAGCGCTTTATCCACCCTAGGGGATGTTTCCCAACGTGACCTATCCTCTGGCGGGAAAGGGTACGCCATTAGTAACCTCTTAGAAATTACCAGTTTCTTATCGGGGGAAGCCCACGCTTCTTCACACACTTCATTTAATTCCTCAGATGGAGGAAAAACAACTGGTAGTTATTTCTCTCCAAACATAATACCCTTTTTTGTGGTACCCGGGGTAACATCAGAAATATGCAACACATTTTTCATTGCCTCAATCATATAACGTGTGGCCCTATTGGAAGATACATTAGTCTCATCGTCGTCGACACTGGATTCAGTATCCGTGTCGACATCTGTATCTGCCATCTGAGGTAGCGGGTGTTTTAGAGCCCCTGATGGCTTTTGAGACGCCTGGGCAGGCACAGGCTGAGAAGCCGGCTGTCCCATATTTGGTATGTCGTCAAACCTTTTATGCAAGGAGTCGACGCTGTCGCGTAATTCCTTCCACAGAACCATCCACTCAGGTGTCGACCCCGCAGGGGGTGACATCACATTTATCGGCATCTGCTCCGCCTCCACATAAGCCTCCTCATCAAACATGTCGACACAGCCGTACCGACACACCGCATACACACAGGGAATGCTCTGACAGAGGACAGGACCCCAAAGTCCTTTGGGGAGACAGAGAGGGAGTATGCCAGCACACACCAGAGCGCTATATAACACAGGGATCCCACTATAAATGAGTGTTTTTTCCCTTATAGCTGCTTATATTATATATATATATATATATATATATACACACACATACACATACACACATACATGCATACTGCGCCTAAATTTAGTGCCCCCCCTCTCTTTTTTACCCTTATGTAGCTTGTCACTGCAGGGGAGAGCCAGGGAGCGTCCTTCCAGCGGAGCTGTGAGGGAAAAATGGCGCCAGTGTGCTGAGGGAGATGGCCCCGCCCCTTTTCCGGCGGACTTCTCCCGCTTTTTCTGGAATTCTGGCAGGGGTATTTTTACACCTATATAGCCTTCCTGACTATATATGGTGTAGATTTGCCAGCCAAGGTGTATTATATTGCCCTCAGGGCGCCCCCCCCCCAGCGCCCTGCACCCATCAGTGACCGGAGTGTGAGGTGTGCATGAGGAGCAATGGCGCAAAGCTACAGTGCTGTGCGCTACCTTGTTGAAGACAGAAGTCTTCTGCCGCCGATTTTCCGGAACACTTCTTGCTTCTGGCTCTGTAAGAGGGACGACGGCGCGGCTCCGGGACCGAACGATCGAGGTCGGGTCCTGTGTTCGATCCCTCTGGAGCTAATGGTGTCCAGTAGCCTAAGAAGCCCAAGCTACCACCAGTTAGGTAGGTTCGCTTCTTCTCCCCTTAGTCCCTCACTGCAGTGAGTCTGTTGCCAGCAGATCTCACTGTAAAATAAAAAACCTAAAATATACTTTCTTTCTAGGAGCTCAGGAGAGCCCCTAGTGTGCATCCAGCTCAGCCGGGCACAAGATTCTAACTGAAGTCTGGAGGAGGGTCATAGTGGGAGGAGCCAGTGCACACCAGTTAGACCTAAAGCTTTCTTTATAGTTGTGCCCAGTCTCCTGCGGAGCCGCTATTCCCCATGGTCCTTACGGAGTCCCAGCATCCACTTAGGACGTCAGAGAAAAAGCTTTTGATAGGATCTCCTGGAGTTTCCTCAAATCTGCTCTCGCATCCTATGGCTTGTCTGGTGACTTCCTCACTGGCCTCCTGGCACTATACTCGACCCCCTCCGCTACAGTATTGATTAATGGCGTCCCATCTGCCCCGGTCCATATCTCTAACGGCACACGGCAAAGATGTCCCCTATCTCCGTTGATTTTTGCCCTTATAATTGAACCACTTGCCTCCCAAATTAGATCCCATCCTGATATACATGGCGTTCAAGTGGGCCATACCGACTCCAAAATCTCTCTTTTCGCGGATGACATTCTCCTCTCCCTGACGCAACCTGCAATATCCCTCCCGAACGTATTCTCGGTCCTCCGATCTTATGGTGTGGTGTCGGGCTATAAGATTAATTACTCCAAGTCGGAGGCCATGCTGCTCCATGTTCCCCCCCCGAGAAGCAGACTCCCTCAGGACAAATTTTACCTTCAAATGGCAAACCAAAAGGATCAAATATCTGGGGATATATCTCACTTCCCATTATGACTCTCTCTTTCGTGAAAACTTCCCACCTCTGTTTTCCAAGATGCAGTCTGACCTCAACTTGGAATAGTCTTATTTGCTCATCCTTCTGGACCTCTCTGCTGCCTTTGACACCGTGGATCACCCTCTCCTCCTCCGCACACTCCAAAATGTTGGCCTCTCTAGCACCGTCCTTGACTGGTTTACCTCATACCTCACTAACCGCTCCTTCTCTGTGTCTGCCTCCGGAACCACCTCACACCCTTCCATCCTTCCTGTTGGTGTCCCTCAGGGTTCTGTCCTAGGCCCCCTTCTGTTCTCCCTCTACACCTCTTCCCTGGGTGCGCTCATTAACTCCTTTGGCCTTCAATACCACCTCTATGCTGATGACACACAACTCTACCTCTCCTCTCCTGATCTGTCCCCCTCTGTCCTCTCTCAGGTCTCCAGCTGCCTCTCTGCCATCTCCTCCTGGATGTCTGAGCGCTCTCTGAAGCTCAACATGGATAAAACTGAACTTATTATCTTTCCCCCAGCCAGAGCAACACCCCCTACAAATATCTCTATCACTGTTGACAACACTATCATCTCCCCCATTCCCCAACTCCGCTGCCTGGGCGTTACTCTTGACTCCTCCCTCTCCTTTGCACCCTACATCCAAGCTCTGGCGCAATCTTGTCGGTTCCAGCTACGCAACATTGCTCGCATCAGGCCATTTCTCTCCCAGAGTGCAACTAAACTTATCATCCACTCACTGGTCATCTCACGACTCGACTACTGCAATGTGCTCCTCACTGGCCTCACTTGCTCCCACATCGCTCCCCTCCAATCTGTCCTCAACTCTGCAGCTAGGCTCATCTTCCTCTCCCGCCGCTCCACTTTTGCCACTCCCCTTCAACAAAATCTACACTGGCTCCCATTTCTCTACAGAATCCTCTTCAAACTCCTCACCCTCACATACAAGGCCATCTCTAATTCCACTGCTCCCTACATCTCCAACCTCCTCTCCCTTCATACTCCCTCCCGCCCACTACGGTCGGCTGATGACCGTCGCCTCTCCTCTGCCTTGGTCACTGCTTCCCATGCACGAGTTCAGGATTTTGCCCGTGCTGCACCCCTTCAGTGGAATGCGCTCCCCCGCTCCATTAGACTCTCCCCGACCTTGCAAAGCTTCAAACGGGCATTGAAAACCCACCTATTTATCAAAGCGTACCCCTCCAATGCATAACCTAGTCCTTAGGCTGCTCCTCCATCCCCCTGCCCCATGCCTTGGACATCTCTGCTTTGCTCACATACCACCATCAGGCTTCTACCTGCTTGCTTGCACCTCATGTCATCCGTCTGTTGCCCCTCCCCACTAGATTGTTAGCTCTTCAGAGCAGGGCCCTCTTTCCTCTTGTCTAAGCCCTCTTCTTGACACATTTCACTCAGCGACCATCTTTACCTGCTTTTTCTCCTGCTGGTAAAGGCTCATCTCTATCTATGGCCGCCAGCCCCAAGTAGTACAATTACTCCTTCGCTACTTACATCTAAGCTGTATTATGTTTTGAGAATTGTGTTGCTCTTTGTTACCTGCACTCCATTTTTGTTATTTATTTACTGTTATGCTAAGTTTTGTCTCCCTGTACAGTCCTTTGTACGGCGCTGAGAAACACTTGTGGCGCCCTATAAATAAAATGTAATAATAATAATTATTATTATTTCATGACTGGGTAGGATTATCACCGTCAAAATGAATATAGTCCCCAAATGGCTTTATCTCTTTCAGACTCTCCCTGTTGCCATCCCTGCCTCCTTCCTTCGCAATATTCAGAAAGCCCTTATCCGTTTTATTTGGAACCACAGGCCCCCGCGTATTGCTGCAAACACCTTGAAAAGACCAGTCTCTGCCGGTGGCAGGGGTCTTCCTGAAATTAAACTCTACTATCTCGCCTCTCATCTCTCCCATATTATAGCCTCCTATGCTCCCCCTGGATCAGTTTCCTGGCTTGATATTGAATCGGCTTACATTTCCCTCCCGGATCTGACCCCCATATGGGGCCTACCTTCCACATCCCGACCCCTTACATCCAAATTACTTCCTACCATCAAATTTAATCTTAAAATCTGGGACGGTTGTTCCGTAAAGCTGAATTTTACTACACTCCCCTCCCCCCTGACCCCTATTTGGCAGAACCCTCTATTTCCTCCGGGATCCTCGGTTACGAGATTCCGTACATGGACTCAACTGGGGTTTAAATTCCCAGCTGATTTTGCCAATCGGGGCCAATGGCTATCCCGGTCTGATCTCCAGCAGAAGAACCCCTCACAAACCTTTAACCCTTTTGAATTCCTACAAATTCGCCACTTTTTATGCTCTCTGCCCCCGCTCACGGTACTTCGTCCCCTTACCCCCTTTGAAACGTTATGTAAAAACTCCCCCCTTTCCAAAGGATTAATCTCCCAGCTCTATGCCCTCCTACTAGACGCCACCCTTCCCCCTTCCAGATCCCATGAAACTGCCTGGGAACGAGATCTTGGACCTCCCCCAACAGCCGAGGACTGGGACGACATGAGACTGGGGATTGCGAGGAGCTCAATTGCAACCAATATTAAAGAGACCTCATACAAGGTTATTATCGCTGGTGTTATACTCCTGACAGACTCAATAAGATCTACCCATCTACTTCTCCTAATTGCTGGAGAGGTTGTGGCTGTAGAGGTACTATGCTCCACATATGGTGGACCTGTCCGATAATAACCCCCTTTTGGGACTTAGTTCATGCTCTCTTGAACTCCCTCCTCGAGACCCCTTTGCTGAAAGACCCTTGGGTCTTTTTACTTTGTTATCCCCCCCCAGCCCTTGATAAATTTTCAAAAAAACTAGCAACACACATCTTAATAGCGGCAAAATCACTGATAGCTCTTAATTGGAAAAAACCCTCTCCCCCTCCTCTCGCTGCCCTCAAAGCCAAAATCTGGCACATTGCAGCAATGGAGAGGATCACCTACTACCTCCATGACCGAGGATATACTTTTGACCAGGTTTGGGCTCCTTGCAGAAAGTAGATCGTCTCTTCCTCCTTTGCATTGTTAAGTTTTCCCGCGGGCGACGACTGATGTCCACCCCTTCTTCTAGCTCTCACTCTCCATCCTTTGCCTGGCCTCTTTATGCTCTTATGCTTCTCCCCCCCCCCCCCCCCCCTTGTATCCTACATATCATAATGCGATATATATTTGTTGTTGTAAGATTGTATCGTCGTTTCCCTCCTCCCCCCCCCCACCATTCTTCTTCACCCCACCACCACCACTATATTCATTCGATACTGATTTCATTCTGGTTTTTGGTCTATGTTACTCTTTAAAATTACTATGGTCGTCATTGTTATGCTTTTGGGCTCTGTTTGCTACTCCTATTTGTACTGTTTCTACCTTACCTGACCATACAAAATAAAGAATAAAAAAAAAAAAAAAAACAATTTGCACACACACCATCCTGAACCAGAGCCTGAGAGGTTAACCCAGCTTTGCAAGACAAACATGATATGAGTGTTGGTGTTGCTGTGAGTGTATCTTCCTCACCTTTGCCGCTCTTAGATATGATAAATAATCAACACTTCCACAGTGTACTACACAATTTGTGACTGTAATCACTTTAAGCTTTTTAAAGTGACCTACAATCCGACCCTACCCATGCACCAGCATTAAGGATCGGAATGGAAAAAAACTGACAAAATATATAGTAAAGTCAACAATCACACTAGCAGTCAGTCACATGTTACACATTAGTATAATAAGCAATATGAGCACATCATCAACTACATTTCAAGTATGTAGGAGAACATATTACTGAATCATATTTAAACAGATCTACCGTATTCAGACACATAGCGAAAGAAACAACAGTAATAGTATTCAGACTCATATGCAATAGGCACTTATCTAACTACTCGTACTCAAAAAGGTAGAGACTGGGGGGCGTGGCTTAGCAAGCAAACAGGGAGGACGCGCTGTACAGGAGCTCCTGCAGTAGGGGCAAAAAAAATAAGATTTTACTTACCGATAAATCTATTTCTCGTAGTCCGTAGTGGATGCTGGGACTCAGTCAGGACCATGGGGGATAGCGGCTCCGCAGGAGACAGGGCACAAAATTTAAAAGTTTGACCACTAGGTGGTGTGTACTGGCTCCTCCCCCTATGACCCTCCTCCAAGCCTCAGTTAGGATACTGTGCCCGGACGAGCGTACACAATAAGGAAGGATTTTGAATCCTGGGTAAGACTCATACCAGCCACACCAATCACACCGTACAACTTGTGATCTGAACCCAGTTAACAGTATGACAAACGTAGGAGCCTCTGAACAGACGGCTCACAACAATAACAACCCGATTTTTTTGTAACAATAACTATGTACAAGTATTGCAGACAATCCGCACTTGGGATGGGCGCCCAGCATCCACTACGGACTACGAGAAATAGATTTATCGGTAAGTAAAATCTTATTTTCTCTGACGTCCTAGTGGATGCTGGGACTCCGTCAGGACCATGGGGATTATACCAAAGCTCCCAAACGGGCGGGAGAGTGCGGATGACTCTGCAGCACCGAATGAGAGAACTACAGGTCCTCCTTAGCCAGGGTATCAAATTTGTAGAATTTTACAAACGTGTTCTCCCCCGACCACGTAGCTGCTCGGCAGAGTTGTAATGCCGAGACCCCTCGGGCAGCCGCCTAAGATGAGCCCACCTTCCTTGTGGAATGGGCCTTGACAGATTTAGGCTGTGGCAGGCCTGCCACAGAATGTGCAAGTTGAATTGTGCTACAAATCCAACGAGCAATCGTCTGCTTAGAAGCAGGAGCACCCAACTTGTTGGGTGCATACAGTATAAACAGCGAGTCAGATTTTCTATCTCCAGCCGTCCTTGAAATATATATTTTCAATGCTCTGACAACGTCCAGCAACTTGGAATCCTCCAAATCGCTAGTAGCCGCAGGCACCACAATAGGCTGGTTCAGGTGAAACGCTGAAACCACCTTAGGCAGAAAGTGAGGACGCGTCCGCAGTTCTGCCCTGTCCGAATGGAAAATCAGATATGGGCTTTTATACGATAAAGCCGCCAATTCTGACACTCTCCTGGCTGAAGCCAGGGCCAGTAGCATGGTTACTTTCCATGTAAGATATTTCAAATCCACCGATTTGAGTGGCTCAAACCAATGGGATTTGAGAAAATCCAAAACTACATTAAGATCCCACGGTGCCACTGGGGGCACAACCGGGGGCTGTATATGTAGTACTCCTTTTACAAAAGTCTGGACTTCAGGAACTGAAGCCAATTCTTTCTGGAAGAAAATCGACAGGGCCGAAATTTGAACCTTAATGGACCCTAATTTGAGGCCCATAGACAATCCTGTTTGCAGGAAATGTAGGAATCGACCCAGTTGAAATTCCTCCGTCGGGGCCTTCCTGGCCTCACACCACGCAACATATTTTCTCCAAATGCGGTGATAATGTTGTGCAGTCACCTCCTTCCTGGCTTTTACCAGGGTAGGGATGACCTCTTCCGGAATGCCTTTTTCCCTTAGGATTCGGCGTTCAACCGCCATGCCGTCAAACGCAGCCGCGGTAAGTCTTGGAATAGACACGGTCCCTGCTGAAGCAGGTCCCGTCTTAGAGGTAGAGGCCACGGATCTTCCGTGAGCATCTCCTGAAGTTCCGGGTACCAAGTTCTTCTTGGCCAATCCGGAGCCACGAGTATCGTTCTTACTCCCCTTTGCCGTATAATTCTCAGTACTTTTGGTATGAGAGGCAGAGGAGGAAATACATACACTGACTGGTACACCCATGGTGTTACCAGAGCGTCTACAGCTATTGCCTGAGGGTCTCTTGACCTGGCGCAATACCTGTCCAGTTTTTTGTTGAGGCGGGACGCCATCATGTCCACCATTGGTCTTTCCCAATGGACCACAATCATGTGGAAGACTTCTGGATGAAGTCCCCACTCTCCCGGGTGCAGATCGTGTCTGCTGAGGAAGTCTGCTTCCCAGTTGTCCACTCCCGGGATGAACACAGCTGACAGTGCTAACACATGATTTTCTGCCCAGCGGAGAATCCTTGCAGCTTCTGCCATTGCCCTCCTGCTTCTTGTGCCGCCCTGTCTGTTTACGTGGGCGACTGCCGTGATGTTGTCCGACTGAATCAACACCGGCTGACCCTGAAGCAGAGGTTTTGCCAGGCTTAGAGCATTGTAGATTGCTCTTAGCTCCAGTATATTTATGTGAAGAGACGTCTCCAGGCTTGACCACACGCCCTGGAAGTTTCTTCCCTGTGTGACCGCTCCCCAGCCTCTCAGGCTGGCATCCGTGGTCACTAGGACCCAGTTCTGTATGCCGAATCTGCGGCCCTCTAACAGATGAGCACTCTGCAACCACCATAGCAGAGACACTCTTGTCCTTGTGGACAATTTTATCCGCTGATGCATCTGCAGATGCGATCCGGACCATTTGTCCAGCAGATCCCACTGAAAAGTTCGTGCATGGAATCTGCCGAATGGAATCGCTTCGTAAGAAGCTACCATTTTTCCCAGGACTCTTGTGCATTGATGCACAGACACTTTTCCTGGTTTTAGGAGGTTCCTGACTAGATCGGATAACTCCCTGGCTTTCTCCTCCGGAAGAAATACCTTTTTCTGAACAGTGTCCAGAATCATCCCTAGGAACAAGAGACGTGTCGTCGGGATCAGTTGGGATTTTGGAAAATTCAGAATCCACCCGTGTTGCTGGAGCACTACTTGGGTTAGTGCTACTCCGACCTCCAGCTGTTCTCTGGATCTTGCCCTTATCAGGAGATCGTCCAAGTAAGGGATAATTAAGACGCCTTCTCTTCGAAGAAGGATCATCATTTCGGCCATTACCTTGGTAAAGACCCGGGGTGCCGTGGACAATCCAAACGGCAGCGTCTGAAACTGATAATGACAGTTTTGTACCACGAACCTGAGGTACCCTTGGTGTGAAGGGCAAATTGGGACATGGAGGTAAGCATCCTTGATGTCCAAGGACACCATAAAATCCCCTTCTTCCAGATTCGCTATCACTGCTCTGAGTGACTCCATCTTGAACTTGAATTTTTGTATGTACAGGTTCAGAGATTTTAGATTTAGAATCGGTCTTACCGAGCCGTCCGGCTTCGGTACCACAAATAGCGTGGAGTAATACCCCTGTCCCTGTTGTAGGAGGGGTACCTTGACTATCACCTGCTGAGAATACAGCTTGTGAATGGCCTCCAATACCGTCGCCCTGTCGGAGGGAGACGTTGGCAAAGCAGACTTTAGGAAACGGCGAGGAGGGGACTTCTCGAATTCCAACCTGTAACCCTGAGATACTACCTGCAGGATCCAGGGGGCCACCTGCGAGTGAGCCCACTGTGCGCTGAAATGTTTGAGGCGACCCCCCACCGCCCCTGAGTCTGCTTGTAAGGTCCCAGCGTCATGCTGACGCCTTTGTAGAAGCCGGGGAGGGCTTCTGCTCCTGGGAAGGAGCTGCTTGTTGCAGTCTCTTACCCTTTCCTTTGCCTCGGGGCAAATAGGAATGTCCTTTTGCTCGTTTGTTCTTATAGGAACGAAAGGACTGCGGCTGAAAAGCCTGCGGCTTTTTCTGCTGGGAGGTGACCTGGGGTAAAAAGGTGGATTTTCCGGCCGTTGCCGTGGCCACCAGATCCGATAGACCGACCCCAAATAATTCCTCCCCCTTATACGGCAATACTTCCATATGTCGTTTGGAATCCGCATCACCTGACCACTGGCGCGTCCATAAACTTCTTCTGGCAGATATGGACATCGCACTTACTCTTGATGCCAGAGTGCAAATATCTCTCTGTGCATCTCGCATATAAAGAAATGCATCCTTTAACTGCTCTATAGTCAGTAAAATACTGTCCCTATCCAGGGTATCAATATTTTCAGACAGTGACTCCGACCAAGCCACGCCAGCACTGCACATCCAGGCTGAGGCGATTGCTGGTCTCAGTATAACACCCGTATGTGTGTATATACTTTTTAATGTATTCTCCAGCCTCCTATCAGCTGGATCCTTGAGGGCGGCCGTATCAGGAGACGGTAACGCCACTTGCTTTGATAAGCGTGTGAGCGCCTTATCCACCCTAGGAGGTGTTTCCCAGCGCGCCCTAACCTCTGGCGGGAAAGGGTATAATGCCAAATAACTTCTTTGAAATTAGCAGTTTTCTATCTGGGGTAACCCACGCTTCATCACACACTTCATTCAGTTCCTCTGATTCAGGAAAAACTATCGGTAGTTTTTTCACACCCCACATAATACCCCTTTTTGTGGTACTTGCAGTATCAGAGATATGCAAAGCCTCCTTCATTGCCGTGATCATATAACGTGTGGCCCTACTGGAAAATACGTTTGTTTCTTCACCGTCGACACTGGATTCAGTGTCAGTGTCTGGGTCTGTGTCGACCGACTGAGGTAAAGGGCGTTTTACAGCCCCTGACGGTGTCTGAGACGCCTGGACAGGTACTAACTGGTTTGCCGGCTGTCTCATGTCGTCAACCGACTTTTGTAGCGTGCTGACACTATCCCGTAATTCCATAAACAAAGCCATCCATTCTGGTGTCGACTCCCTAGGGGGTGACATCACCATTACAGGCAATTGCTCCGCCTCCACGCCAACATCGTCCTCATACATGTCGACACACACGTACCGACACACAGCAGACACACAGGGAATGCTCTGATAGAAGACAGGACCCCACTAGCCCTTTGGGGAGACAGAGGGAGAGTTTGCCAGCACACACCCAAGCGCTATAAATATATATAGGGACAACCTTAATAAGTGTGTTCCCTTTATAGCAGCTCAAATATTATAAATATCGCCAATAAGTGCCCCCCCTCTCTGTTTTTACCCTGTTTCTGTAGTGCAGTGCAGGGGAGAGTCCTGGGAGCCTTCCTCGCAGCGGAGCTGGGCAGGAAAATGGCGCTGTGTGCTGAGGAGAATAGGCCCCGCCCCCTTTTCGGCGGGCTTCTTCTCCCGGTTTTTTTGGAACCTGGCAGGGGTTAAATACATCCATATAGCCCCAGGGGCTATATGTGATATATTTTAGCCAGAATAGGTATATTACATTGCTGCCCAGGGCGCCCCCCCCAGCGCCCTGCACCCTCAGTGACCGCTGGTGTGAAATGTGCGGAGAGCAATGGCGCACAGCTGCAGTGCTGTGCGCTACCTCATGAAGACTGAGACGTCTTCTGCCGCCGGTTTCTGGACCTCTTCTCTATTCGGCATCTGCAAGGGGGTCGGCGGCGCGGCTCCGGTGACCCATCCAGGCTGTACCTGTGATCGTCCCTCTGGAGCTAGTGTCCAGTAGCCTAAGAAGCAAATCCATCCTGCACGCAGGCGAGTTCACTTCTTCTCCCCTAAGTCCCTCGTTGCAGTGAGCCTGTTGCCAGCAGGACTCACTGAAAATAAAGAACCTAAAAACTTTTTCTAAGCAACTCTTTAAGAGAGCCACCTAGATTGCACCCTGCTCGGACGGGCACAAAAACCTAACTGAGGCTTGGAGGAGGGTCATAGGGGGAGGAGCCAGTACACACCACCTAGTGGTCAAACTTTTAAATTTTGTGCCCTGTCTCCTGCGGAGCCGCTATCCCCCATGGTCCTGACGGAGTCCCAGCATCCACTAGGACGTCAGAGAAACTAACCTTAGCTACGGTGCCCGACGGTCCTGTTACGCTTCTCCCGGCTAGCCTAAGCCCGGACATACGGTGTGACAGGTCACGGAGCCGGGGGGCTGTTAGCTCGGTCCCCGCGGGTTGTGGCCTGTCCACCTTCTAAAGCCGGGACCTCGATTGCCGGATCTATCCCGCGACACCGGAAGTGCCGCTACGGCAGCGGGACCTCCTTCGTTTTATGCTCGGCACCGCTGGCGGGACGGGAGCCGGCCTGACTACCCCTCCCAGGATTGGGGAGGCTGCTCGGCGCTCTGTGGAGCGGGTCACGGCTCCCCTGTGAAGACGTCCGGCTGGTGCTGCTGGAGCCGGCGGCCATCTTCCCTTCCTCTGGGAGGGATCCGAGGTGAGGTGCCCCACTGGGAGTTGGCCGACGACTGCTAGGGACACACTCCAGACCCATATTTGCATAACTTGGGCCCCAGATACTCCACACTAAAAGCTGAGGCAGGGGGTGTGGCCTGGCTGCTGGGGAGAAGTGTCCTGTTTGCCCTGGGCTCTGCTGTTAGGGGCCTCTGGTCTCCCGGAGCTACGGTGCAGCCTCCAGCTTCCCAGGCCGCACGCTGTCTGCTGGCTGCCCGGGGAGTGAGAGGCCTTTGGAGAAGCGTCATGAACGCCGGTTCCCGGCACCGCACACTACCTTCCGGCAGACCTGACTGGGGACGGGCTTCAGTGGTCCTGGTGCTGCCCCGGTCACTGGCTGGTTCGTGTCCGGGTCTCATCCCCGCAGTTCCTCCAGAGTGCCCCGTCTCCTGCAGCCTCTGACTGTCTGGCTCCTCTCCGGTACCACGTGGACCCTCCTCTCTGCCGAGGCTCCCCTGCCCTGTCCCACCCGCCTTGCTCAGCTGGCCACGTCATGATGCTTCTCTAGAGCCCCCGCCTTACCCCCCCTGGTCCTGAGCCTTACTGCTGGAGCGCCTTCTCTACCTCCCACCCTGCTGTCCACCCCCTTTCTCATATGTTCACGATGCCCAGGGGCGGCAAAAAGTCACAGGGGTCCGACCTCACACCATTCCTTACTAAAAAGAGCACCCCGGCCAAGAGCAGGCCCGATGCTCCTGAACCCCCCCATGGTCCCTCCGATTCTGAGGCCGAAGACGACGATCTCACAGCCCTTACCCGCAGGGACTTCCTCTCCCTCCTTAAGGAGATGCGGGATGTTAAAACCTCTGTCCAGGCTCTCCACTCCCTGAAATCCGATATTGCAGACATTGGCTCCAGAACGGATCAACTTGAACGACGAGTGGAAGAGGTGGTGTCGTTCCAACAAGCGGTCGAGACCGACTTCCATCAACTCCGCCAAGATGTTGCCCAATTGCGGGAGGAGCATGAGAACCAACACAATAGGGCGAGGAGAAATAACCTGAGGATTCGGGGTATTCCTGAGGAGGTCGAAGCGGCCCACCTTGATCTTTACCTTAAACGCCTCTTTGCCCACCTATCACCTGACACCCCTGAAGAACATCTTCTCCTGGATCGTGCGCATCGAGCCCTCCGACCTTGCTCCCAAGACTCCTCCCAGCCCAGAGATGTTATCCTCCGACTGCACTATTTCACTGCGAAAGAGGCCATTTTGAGAGAAGCCCGACGGCTGGTGTCTGTGACTTTCCAGAATGCCCCCCTGCAGATCTTCCAGTACTTATCCCCGCTCACCCTGGCCAAACGTAGAGACTTTAAACCAGTCACTTCCCTGCTCTCCCGTCATAATGTTAAATACCGCAGGGGTTTCCCTTTCCGTATCCTGGTCTGGCACCAAGGGAAGCTGCTCACGGCCAAGAACCTACCCGAGGCTCAAACGCTGCTCTCCAAGCTGGGTATCCACACCGCTGAGCAGGATATTTCTACTCAACGCCTGCCACCGCGGACACAGCGGAACTCGCCTCAGCCTCCCCGATCTGAGTGGTTTACGGTCCCAGCTTCTGCGGCCTCCCCAGCTCCACCTCAAGTTCCCTGATGGACTTCTAGCTCTCTGATTTAATGCCTCCTCTTTACAATTCCGTCGACCTTTACTGGTCGTACTCCCCTAGCCGGGGAGCTGTTTCACTTTAGATCTCCCGCATCCTGATTTCCCGACCCCTTAGTTGATTCTCAACTGTTTTGTTGTTGCTACAATCCAGGATTTTATAAAGGTGGCTTCCTACCAGAAATCAGACAATAGAAGTGCTCTTAAAGAAAGCTGTGTAGATGTTCCAAATCCCCGGGGAAGAATCAGCTCCTATAATGGGCACCCCGTCTTTGTCCACATCTGGTCAGTCTGCCGTTGTTGTTTCCTTCTTTAACCAACGCGTTTCAATCAGTTTACTGATCTTTGTCAAGGCATATCCTGTTCATTCCCTTCTGGGATCTTTATACCCCTACAAATTACCCCTCCTAATTTCTGGGAGGAGCCACTTCCATTTACAAATTAATTCAATTATATACATGATTATTCACAAATATATCATCATATAAACATTGTGTCATAAAATCTTATGTGTCCTCACATTTATCATGTAAAAACGCCATCATATATTGTATAAAAACATAGAATTCATTGAAAAACAGATTAATTTCCGGACCGGTAGTGACGGGTGTCCCGTATTACAAGTGCCGGTATCTCCATATATTGGTTCCACTTCTCCGGATCTGTGCTATATTGCTCTAGCACATCCGGTCATGTGGCGACCTTACCTCCGGTCACGTGATCGCTACTTTCGAGCTACTCTCCTCGTATCTACTTCCTGTTATGGGTCACGTGATCGGCGTTCACCGGCGTGTTTTCTCCGTCATTTCCCCTTCTGGTGAAAACGTACATGGGTGTATTCAGTCTCCATGGAGATCTTATTCTTCCGCATTGAAGGTTCCGGAGTGGCCATATTTGATTTTGGCACACTGTGTTCTTTCCAGTACATATCATGGTCTCCAATGTAAATGTATTTAAAGGACACATTAGACTTTTCTATTTATAGATTTGTTCTATCAGTTCAATGTCCATAATAAACATTAATCACTTCATTCTTCAATTTTCCACATATTTGTTACTTGAATATTTCCGAGGATCTTTTCCAGTGCACTGCAGTAATAAAGAGGGATTTATATATATCTTTCAATCATCATCTGTTATACAAAATCAAGTCCCCTTAATCCATTAACATACATTTAACAACCATTTTTTTAACCCAAAAACCATTTAACCTCGAAGTTTTTATTCAGACCTCCAGGGATCAAGGTTTTCAGTGAGTAAATGTATTGCATCTCAGTTTTTGCTAATCTGGTGGCTATATTGTTACATCTCCAATTACCTTTATTTGTTTCAAAGCACCGAACGTTGTTAGTTCTTTGGTACTTTGATTATGTACTTCCTTAAAATGAGATGACAGAGCGTGTGTATCCACTCCATTTTTTATATTACGTAGGTGTTCAGCAAATCTAATTTTTAGATTCCTACTGGTCCTCCCAATATAGAAGAGTCCACAGCTGCACCCGATGAAGTAGACCACATTTCTCGTGGTGCAGGTAATGAACTCCTCTATTTTAGTGGTATGACCATTTATGGTTACCTCCGTACATTTGCTAACACCCCCTACATTTCTACACATACCACAGTCCCCACATCTAAAAAATCCTTTTTGAAAGGGTACGGGTATTAACTTTGGGTGGTGAAAATGCACTTCTTACTAATTTGTCCTTAATATTTTTTGCTTTACGATAAACAAATTGTGGCCTATCGGGGATCACATCTTTTAACAGAGGGTCACCCTTCAGCATTGGCCAATGCTTCCTGAATATACCTTCTATTTGTTTATGTTGGTCATTAAAACCTGAGATGAAAGCCATGGAAAAATCCTTTTTTGGAGGTCGCTTGTTCCTTTTTATTTAATGCTAAAAGGGTGTTTCTATCCATATTATCACATTTCTGTCTTGCTTTCTCAATACAGTTTTCATTATAACCACTACTCCTAAATTTATCAATCATGATTGCAGCTTGCTCTTGATAAACTTTAGTGTCTGTGCAGTTCCTTTTGAGTCTTTGTAATTGACTATTGGGTATAGAATCTAACCAGTTGTCATGATGACAACTGGTGGAATGTATATATACCCCCGAGTCAGTTGGTTTCACAAAGTTACGTGTTTTTAAAATCCCGTCTTCTACATATGTATTCAAATCCAGGAAATTTATGTTACACTTACTGACTGTGAATGTTAATGTAATATTATAACTGTTCTAATTTAGTTGATCACAGAAGGAGGACAACTGTTCCCTGTTGCCCCTCCATATAAACAGTATGTCATCTATGTATCTTGACCAGGATACCAGGTTCGCCCCAAATTGATTGTTCTGCCAAATATGATGGGTTTTCCACATACCCATAAACATGTTTGCATAACCTGGGGCGAACCTGGTACCCATGGCTGTTCCAACTTTTTGCATGTAGAAGCAATCCTTAAAGTGGAAATAATTATTATGTAGGATACAATCTATGCCTTTTAAAAGGAATTCACATAGGGGGTCATTCCGAGTCGTTCGCTCTGTAATTTTCTTCGCATCGCAGCGTTTTTCTGCTTAGTACGCATGCGCAATGTTCGCACTGCGACTGCGCCAAGTATTTTTGCTATGAAGATAGTTTTTTTACTCACAGCTTTTTCTTCGCTCCGGCGATCGTAATGTGATTGACAGGAAATGGGTGTTACTGGGCGGAAACACTGCGTTTTATGGGCGTGTGGATAAAAACGCTACCGTTTCCGGAAAAAACGCGGGAGTGGCTGGAGAAACGGGGGAGTGTCTGGGCGAACGCTGGGTGTGTTTGTGACGTCAAACCAGGAACGACAAGCACTGAACTGATCGCAGATGCCGAGTAAGTCTGAAGCTACTCTGAAACTGCTAAGTAGTTTGTAATCGCAATATTGCGAATACATCTTTCGCAATTTTAAGAAGCTAAGATTCACTCCCAGTAGGCGGAGGCTTAGCGTGTGTTACTCTGCTAAAATCGCCTTGCGAGCGAACAACTCGGAATGAGGGCCATAGTTCCAACTTGTATCCACTTTCTTCCAAAAATGACATTACTGCCTCTACACCCATGTCATGATTGATAATCGTATACAGCGAGCTCACGTCCGCTGTTACGATATAGCAGTTCTCATTCCACTCTATGTTTTTGATGACATTAAGGGCATCCCCAGTATCTTTAAGGTGAGATCTGTTTTTTAGAACTAGAGGTTGCAGATAGTAATCTATATATTCGGACATATTCGCCGTGATAGAATTAATCCCAGATACTATCGGGCGACCTGGGGGGTTCTGGGCATCTTTATGTATTTTGGGCAAAACGTAAATAACTGGTATACTTGGTTCTTCCGGAATTAAAAATTTCCCTTCTGACTCCAAGATAGAACCATTTCCCACATATGTCTCTACCAATGTTACAAGGTTTGACAGAATTCTTTTAGTGGGATCTCCTCGTAACTTCTTGTACGTGAAGCTGTCATTCAGTTGTCTTAGAACTTCGCCCTCATATTTATCAAATGTCCATTATTACTACTCCCCCTCCCTTGTCCATAGGTTTAATTATTATTTCCTTATTCTGTTTAAGTTCTCTCAAATGCTTCATTTTCTTTTTTCGTTAGATTAAATTTGCTTTTCCTCATTTGCAGCTCCTCTATATCTCTACTAACTAGTGAATTAAATGTCTCCACAAAATTTCCTTTCATATAAACGGGATTGAAAATTGATCTTGGCTTGAATATCCTAGTGGGATTCTCTTTTTCTATGGTGTCTTCTTCCATTTGTGGTTTTGATTCAAAAAACCTTTTTATGGAGAGTTTTCGCACATATTTCTGAAGATCGACATACAGATCGAATTTATTTAGTTTCGAGACAGGGGCAAATTTTAAACCCTTCTCGAGTAGAGATATTTCTGACTCCGAAAAAGAGAATTCGTCCTGCACTACCGTAAACAGTATGTAAATAAGTGTCAAGATGTATGGATAGAAACCAACAATAAAGAATTGATTAAGTGGAAAAGATCCTTTACATTAAAGAGTAACGCTGTTGGCGGTGCACCCCAGAGGAAAATATAACAATTTAGTTACAAAAAAGGGTATCCCAAGGAAAGGAGCTTGGGATAAAGAAGTTTACCTCTTTGTGGGGGCACTCATTTGAAATATTTCATATTTATTGCTAAAATTTAACTTTTAATAAAACATTTAAGATTGTGTATAGATAATCACAAATCACCCTTAAGAAAGAACTTTATAATACCACATATGGTGAGAAAAAATGTATTCATCAATAATCTAGTGAGAATATTCCTATAATGTTATATTACCTAGGGTGAAAATATCAAAAAAGTCAAAACATACCCGGTATATAATCATTGATCGTATGTGGTTGTGTCCCATGAACTCCTGTAAGGAAAATGTTAACCTAGAAGGAGAAAAAGGGGGTAACACATACCCAGAAGGCGCATAGGTTGCAGTTCTCCTGGTTTAAACAGTTCCTATCGCAATTTATAATATAATTATGCGTTTAGTCATAGCAACTGTAATAATTCTATCACCACATATCTCAATCGCTAAAGAAGGGAAATCTGAATAATTTAGATAAACGATTCGGAGATAACAGATGTTCACCTTCAAGATCAGTCAGTCATACCAACAATTTGATGGACGCCCCATAATTTCTACTCTCAAGTAATTGGAACCGCATAGTTAGTCAAAAGGTGATACTAATTACTTCAATAGCAGAACTATATATAAAAAATATTTAAGACAACCATAAATTGCAACAACAGGGTACCCTAGTTTACAAGCAATCGTTGCTGAATTGGTTCACACTATAGCGTTATAAGATCTAGGTCAATTTGAAGTGCAATTTATAAGTGGAAGAGATCCTAGATAGTGAATATGACCTAATTTATGGATATCACAGTTCTGAGAGAAAATTAACAATCAAAGCAATTTAATACAGGGTAAAAGCCCCGTTCCGTTACTCCTGGTAACATCTGCTGCCTTCCCATGTGCGCATTGAAGCACAGTGAATGGGGGGTGAGAGTATTAACCTGGACGGTACCGGGTAGAAGAAAGAAAGGGTGTTTCTGCTTTCGTGCGCTCTCGTGCTCTGGAGCCCTGATGACTATTAAATCATTGCAGGGCTACGGGCACAGTCGCGACATGATGAGAGAACACTGAAATACCTTGAAAATTCTCAATGTGGTTCCAATGTGTAGTAGATCTGTGTCTCAAACTGGTATTGTATACCGGGCTGCGTCTCTATATATGCCGGGTGTCTGGCTCTGACTACCACACGTTAATAGGGCATACGCCCTGTATAGGAGTCTTGATGGGGTAAAATTAATACTAGTGCTGCAGCAGTCAGCGTCTCCCCATGTGCACTTGCATCTACTGGAGCAGCATATATGCTGGGGCTCCAGCGGGCAGTATGTCCCCGCGTATCGGGTCTCCGGCTTTTGCTCTGCTTAATTCTTTATAGTGGGTAGTCGATTTTCTAGTGTAGATATATAGTCTTCCCCGCAAAAACTTGATTAGACATAAACAGAGCAGTGTCCGTGCTGCGGCTGCAGCAGTCTCCCACGTATCGGGTCTCCGTGTGTCTATAACCAATGCCCGTTAATTACGTGTGGTGATGAAGTAGCTGGTATATAAATAAATAATCAAACGGAACAGTGTCCACGCTGCGGCTGCAGCGTCTCCCTCGTATCGGGTCTTCGTGTGTCTGTAGTAGATAGCCAGTAGTTATGTCTAGTGACATAATCAAGTTTTTGCGGGGAAGACTATATATCTACACTAGAAAATCGACTACCCACTATAAACAATTAAGCAGAGCAAAAGCCGGAGACCCGATACGCGGGGACATACTGCCCGCTGGAGCCCCAGCATATATGCTGCTCCAGTAGATGCAAGTGCACATGGGGAGACGCTGACTGCTGCAGCACTAGTATTAACTTTACCCCATCAAGACTCCTATACAGGGCGTATGCCCTATTAACGTGTGGTAGTCAGAGCCAGACACCCGGCATATATAGAGACGCAGCCCGGTATACAATACCAGTTTGAGACACAGATCTACTACACATTGGAACCACATTGAGAATTTTCAAGGTATTTCAGTGTTCTCTCATCATGTCGCGACTGTGCCCGTAGCCCTGCAATGATTTAATAGTCATCAGGGCTCCAGAGCACGAGAGCGCACGAAAGCAGAAACACCCTTTCTTTCTTCTACCCGGTACCGTCCAGGTTAATACTCTCACCCCCCATTCACTGTGCTTCAATGCGCACATGGGAAGGCAGCAGATGTTACCAGGAGTAACGGAACGGGGCTTTTACCCTGTATTAAATTGCTTTGATTGTTAATTTTCTCTCAGAACTGTGATATCCATAAATTAGGTCATATTCACTATCTAGGATCTCTTCCACTTATAAATTGCACTTCAAATTGACCTAGATCTTATAACGCTATAGTGTGAACCAATTCAGCAACGATTGCTTGTAAACTAGGGTACCCTGTTGTTGCAATTTATGGTTGTCTTAAATATTTTTTATATATAGTTCTGCTATTGAAGTAATTAGTATCACCTTTTGACTAACTATGCGGTTCCAATTATTTGAGAGTAGAAATTATGGGGCGTCCATCAAATTGTTGGTATGACTGACTGATCTTGAAGGTGAACATCTGTTATCTCTGAATCGTTTATCTAAATTATTCAGATTTCCCTTCTTTAGCGATTGAGATATGTGGTGATAGAATTATTACAGTTGCTATGACTAAACGCATAATTATATTATAAATTGCGATAGGAACTGTTTAAACCAGGAGAACTGCAACCTATGCGCCTTCTGGGTATGTGTTACTCCCTTTTTCTCCTTCTAGGTTAACATTTTCCTTACAAGAGTTCATGGGACACAACCACATACGATCAATGATTATATACCGGGTATGTTTTGACTTTTTTGATATTTTCACCCTAGGTAATATAACATTATAGGAATATTCTCACTAGATTATTGATGAATAAATTTTTTCTCACCATATGTGGTATTATACAGTTCTTTCTTAAGGGTGATTTGTGATTATCTATACACAATCTTAAATGTTTTATTAAAAGTTAAATTTTAGCAATAAATATGAAATATTTCAAATGAGTGCCCCCACAAAGAGGTAAACTTCTTTATCCCAAGCTCCTTTCCTTGGGATACCCTTTTTTGTAACTATATTTCTGACTCCCCCAGTATATGTTTACTTAAATTGAAGATCTTAACTGTGTTAGTCACTGGTTGTATTTCTACTTCTTGAGGTAGTGGAGATGATCTGCGTTTACCGGCGTGTTTTCTCCGTCATTTCCCCTTCTGGTGAAAACGTACATGGGTGTATTCAGTCTCCATGGAGATCTTATTCTTCCGCATTGAAGGTTCCGGAGTGGCCATATTTGATTTTGGCACACTGTGTTCTTTCCAGTACATATCATGGTCTCCAATGTAAATGTATTTAAAGGACACATTAGACTTTTCTATTATAGATTTGTTCTTTCTTCTATCAGTTCAATGTCCATAATAAACATGAATCACTTCATTCTTCAATTTTCCACATATTTGTTACTTGAATATTTCCGAGGATCTTTTCCAGTGCACTGCAGTAATAAAGAGGGACTTATATATATCTTTCAATCATCATCTGTTATACAAAATCAAGTCCCCTTAATGCATTAACATACATTTAACAACCATTTTTTTAACCCAAGTAGGGACAAAAAAGAACGTAGAAGGGATCAAATAGACCACCAAAGAACTCAGACAGGCAATAAAAAGCAAGTTTATGTGAACCATAGTAGATTGAAATCAACACCTAGGTGGAGAAGGGATGAGGATACCACCTATTCTAGACACTTAAGAACCACTCCCGATAGAGATTGGAACCGTGTTCAAAATAGATCTAGAAATAATTATTACGATAATTGGAGGGATGAAAAAAGACATTCAAACTTTAGAGAAAGGAGGAGGGAACCGGACCAACACTCCAGATTTCATAACAGGTTTCATCATTTACAAGAAGAAAATGTTTTTTTAAAAGATGGGAGGAGAAGATATCCTCAAACCTAACCCAAGTAAAATATAGAGAAAGAAGAGGTAGGGGAAACAGGAAAAATAAAAATAGAGGGAGGAACAGGAAGATCAAAAAAAGAAAGGGAAAGACATTACCTCAAGAAGTAGAAATACAACCAGTGACTAACAAAGTTAAGATCTTCAATTTAAGTAAACATATACTGGGGGAGGGGGGCGTGGCCAAGGCGGACATGGAGTAGCACACGGGCTCTGTGGCTCTCCAGCTTCATCATCCTATAACTAGATCCTGTGTCCCCCCCTGGGCCCGAAAATAGCCCCATACCTGTGGGAACTCTTGGTGGGGCCGCCGTGTTGGACAGGGAGCTGTACCCTCGATTCCCGCTGCAGCCGGACTGTCTGTGCGAGCCGGGTGCCGGGGCCAGCTACACCACGTGACCGCGCTGGAGACTGCTGTCCGTCTCCGCTCCTGCTGCCGCTGTGTGGAGCCGAGACGAGGAGACTCTGCCTGACCTCTGCTACGGCACCGCCACGGGTCCCGCCGCCGATCCCCTGATCACCACTGCGGCTTCTGCTCTACTCCCGTCTGCCTCTCGGAGAGGCACTTACACTGCTGGGAGGACGGAGCTGGCCTTGGAGGGAGACGTGTGGGAGCATCTGTGTCTGCAGATCTCCCTACACTGACTATATATAAACTAATAGTGACTCCTTGGCTGGGCTGCCCCTATGGTTTATTGATATATACTGGGACACAGTGTGAGAAAATTGATACATTATCCTGTTGGCCCTCAAGCAGATGCTTCCGGGCAGCATTTAGACAGGCTGTCCCTGGACAGATTTGCTATACTGCCCTCTCCATACACACCCACTGGACAGTTTTGATATACTATGTGTCCATAGGCGGCAGCTGGGCAGTTTTGATATACTTCGCAGTTACACACGTAGCACCTGGACAGTTCTGATATACTATAGTTTCTGGCTCTCTATTACCGGCTTGGCTGCAATGGTTAAACCACATCAATCTGCCGCGGCGAAGTTAGAGAAATTTGCTAGAAACCCTCCGACACGGTCCCAACAGGGGGGGGGAGTTACAGTCGACCTCATCGCCGCCTTCTCCGTCGGCTGGCTCCTCTTCTGCGGAGGCTACGGATGCGGCATTGCAAAAGGTGCTGGATGCGGTCACAGCCAGCGAAGTCCGCTTGGCCGATAGGATCGGTCAGGTCCAAGCGGACTTATCCATTATTCATCAAGACCTTCAGCGGGTGCGAGAGAGAGTCGGTGAAGTTGAGACGCGCGTATCCACGTTGGAAGACACGATTACGCCAATCGGCAGACGTACTTCTGCCCTGGAGTCGCAGATGTTGGAGGTAAATAAAAAGATGACCGATATGGAGGGGAGATTGAGGCGGAACAACGTGCGCTTCGTCGGCCTCCCTGAGAAAGAGGAGGGTGCCGCCCCTGAAAAATTTCTTGAGAAGTGGCTGTTGGACGTGTTTGGAGCGGAGGAATTCACCCCACATTTTGCGGTGGAACGCGCTCACAGAGTTCCGATGCGTCCTTTACCTCCAGGGGCACCCCCCCGTACGTTCATTGCCAAGCTTCTTCATTACCGGGATAGGGATGCGATTCTGAAATTGGCCCGCACTAGGGGCCCCCTCAAGTGGAACGGTTCTCCGATTTCAGTTTTTCCGGATTTCGCAATTGACGTGCAAAAAGATAGAGCTCAGTTCGTCCCTGTGAAACGCAGGCTGCGTGACCTGAACATCCCCTATGCCATGCTCTTTCCGTCTAAACTGCGGGTGGTTTCGGATGGAGAAACTAAATTCTTCTCGACTCCTCGTGAGGCTTCGGTGTGGCTGGACAGACACTTTCCGGCACGGCGGGCGATGGCCGCTGACTGAACCCAAGCATTGGGTTTCTGGGAGGGATGTGTGCTCATTGTGTAGGGGTAAATGCTGGGATATCTTTAAAACTGTTATTCTACTTTCACTAATATGTTACGGTGCTTACTTATGCCCTTATATCTGCCTCATATTGCCCTGAACTAGCATCCTGTTCAGCTCTATAGATTACTCTCAGGCCCGCCTGGGTATATCCCTGTCCCGAAGTATGGTACTAAGTGGTTCTTTAGATGGGGCTGTTCTGACGGCCCTAGGGGGGACATGAGTTTAGCTGGAGGTTACTCCTGCCGCAAGGTCATTGAATTCTTGGCCCCCCTTTTTGGGTCTCTCTTTTGTTTTATTTGACTTTATAAAATGTGTAAGGGTATTTCTTGCCTTAGTTGTTAGTGTTCGCTTTTTGGGAGAGTTGTTTGTTAGGGAATCAGGTATGCTGCAAGTTTTTAGTGGTATACGGGGTGGGGGTGGGGGTTATGTTACGAAAGTATGGTTTTGTTTTTATTCTCTGATATGCAGTGTGTTTGTTTCAGATGTGCTTCCTTTGCAGCTGCACACGGGTATGGGTGAGTGGATATGTGCTTGGGTGGCTGGTCGCGGGTCATCTGCTTCATCGTTAAAAATGCTCTGTTATGGCTCTGGTCAGGTTACTGTCCTGGAATGTGAGGGGGATCAATGACAAAATCAAGCGTTCCTTGGTACTTAGGCAGATCAAACAATATGCATCGGATGTAATCTGTTTAATGGAGACCCACTTGGTAGGCACTAGACTTCTGTCCCTTAAAAAGCCGTGGGTGGGGTGGGCTTTTCATTCCACGCATACCTCGGCATCCCGGGGAGTGTCGATTCTGATTAGAAAGTCTGTTCCTTTCTTGCTTGATGGTGTACAAACAGATCAGTGGGGGAGATATGTGTTTCTAAAATGTAAAATCAACTCCGTTCCTTTACTGTTGCTAGCTGTGTATGTGCCCCCACCTTACTCGCCTGACGTTCTTAAAAAGGTGTCTACCTTCATGGCTGCGTCCCCGGGGGTGGCTGTCATATGTGTGGGTGACTTTAACAATGTCTTAAACCATGAACTGGATAGGTTATCCATGGCATCCTCCAACCCCCAGCCGAAGCGGTCTCCATTTGCAGATACTGTCTCTGAGCTGGGCTTGGTCGATCCCTGGAGATTGAAATATCCTGACCTGAGGCAATATTCATGTTTCTCACACTCCCACACTTCCTTCTCTAGGATAGACTTGGCTCTCCTCACTCGGGAGCTCCTGCCCATGATACATGGTGTTAAATATGAGACTAGGGGTATTTCGGACCACTCCCCTGTATCGGTACATATTGACTTAAGCTCTCAGAGGGGCCAAGCAGTATGGAAATTTAACCCCTTCTGGCTCACGCATATGGGTGCGGGATCCGAATTGGAAGCTAACTGGCTAGAATTTTTTAATTCACATGCGGACACTACCGACATCTCCTTATTGTGGGATACCTTTAAAGCTTTCATGAGAGGGACTTTGATCAAAAGAGTGGGTAGTCTTAAATCCTCCTTTAAGAAACATGAGGCTGAGCTGGAGGCTCTGGTTATTGCTTCTGAGATGATATACATACAGGATGGCTTGGACAACTCTAAATTAGACTGGCTCCATGCTCAGAAAGAATGGAAGGAGTATCTATGGGGGAAAACCCAGCACAGGCTTCTATTCTCCTCGCATGTTCAATACGCTACAGGGGATAGACCGGGCTCTTATTTGGCTAATCTTGCAAGGGGGGACCGTTCCTCTCATACGGTACTGGAGGTTGTGAACTCGGCCGGGACGGTATTAGACCGCACCCCCCAAATTGTCACGGAATTTGTATCATATTATCAAGCGTTATATAGCTCCACACTAACATGTTCCCCCATAGAATTGTGTAATTACTTGGATCGAATCCAGTTGCCCTGTATCTCCAGTGAGGCTAGAGCTCTTCTTGACGCTCCTCTGTCGTTGGAGGAGGTAGAGGCTGCGATCACCGCATCTCCAGATGGCAAGGCCTCTGGCCTTGATGGTATCCCGTCGGAGCTGTATAGGAAACACGTTAGATTTTTCGCCCCTCAGTTGCTTACTCTATTTAATACTATATTTGAGCAAAATAGGCTTCCCCCTTCTATGGCGGAGGCATTGATTATAGTGATTCCCAAGCCAGATAAGGACCCCAAGAGGGTTGAGTCATATCGACCTATCTCTCTGCTACCCACGGATATTAAAATCCTGGCCAAGGTCCTGGCTTCTAGACTCAATTGGGTTATAACCCAAATCATTCACCCGGACCAAACAGGCTTTATGCCTGGTGAGTCCACTGCTGTTAATTTAAGGCGCTTGTTCACCCATTTTCAGGTTTCTCATGGGGAGGCCTGCTCTTCTGTTGTAGCCTCCTTAGATGCCGCAAAGGCCTTTGATTCGGTGGAGTGGGCCTTCTTGTGGGAAACCATGAGTAGATTTGGCATGGGTCCCAATTTTATCAAATATGTTAGATTGCTTTATTCTCTGCCCATGGCCAGGGTCTCGGTGAATGGATACGTATCACATTCCTTCCCCTTGTCCAGGGGAACGAGACAGGGTTGCCCGCTCTCCCCCACATTGTTCACCATCGCTATTGAACCATTGGCATGTTTGATTAGAGCTAGTCCCGATATTATGGGTATTAAGGTGGGCGCAAGAGAAGATAGAATAGCATTATACGCTGATGATCTCCTGCTATTTGTTCAGGATTATGTCTCCTCTATGCCAATAATTCTGGATATGATCAACACCCATGGACAATTCTCTGGGCTCAAAATTAATTGGGATAAATCCAACATCACTCCACTTAAGGGTCCAATCCCGGTAGTCCCATTGATCCATATCCCGCTTAAGTGGGTAGACTCCTTTAAGTATTTGGGTATCGAATGACCCTTGTACTTATGTTTCTCTTAATATTACGCCGCAGATTGTTTTTCTCCGCTCGAAAATTAAGGTTTGGGGGGCTTTGCCTCTGACTATTACTGGTAGGGTCAACTTAGTGAAAATGGTGTACCTCCCTAAGCTCCTCTATGTTCTTCAGCAATCACCTATATATATTGGCTTAAAAATATTCAGGCAAATTGACAGCCTACTGTCTTCCTTGATTTGGGCTAGCAGAAGAGCACGGTTGAAGATTGACACCCTGTCTAGACCAAGACTGACAGGAGGACTGGCCCTCCCTGTCTTTAAATTCTACTATTATGCATCGCAGTTGGCGCATATCTGGGAGTGGATGTCTGACTCCGACAGACTCACCTTACACTCACAAATGTTTCTGCAGGAGTATCCTGATGGCACGCCGTTGCAGTTGTTACTCTGTGGGAACGCTAAATTGTCTGAGGTCCCTATAATAAGGCAGGCCACTCTTGTGTGGAAGCGGGTACATACTATATTGCTGGGCCAGGGTATAGACCCAGACACTCCGTTAGATAATGTCCTTGGTCTCCCAGAACTGGCCTCGCTGCATACTAGGGCGGTGTGGGGTAGGTGGGGGGTTACATCCCTGGGGCAATTGTATAATGGCGATATATTGAAATCTTTCCAGCAGCTCCAACAGGACTATAATTTACCTTCCTCTTATTTTTATTGTTATTTGCAACTGAGACATGCGATTAATGTACAGTTTTCTAATACCCCTCCGAAGATTCTGGCCTCCCCAGTCAAGTTGCTCTTACAGAATCTGGGTAACGGGCATTTGGTATCCAGTATTTATACAAGTATGCTCCGGTCTCACTACTCTGACCCATTATCCTCTCTTAGAAATAAATGGGAATCGGACCTGGGAACAATTTCTGACGAGGTATGGGAGAATGCTCTTTGCTCCCCACGGTTATCTACCACCACCACTAGATATCAGCAAATCCAATTGTTTATTATACATAGAGTGTACATGACACCAGTGAGATTGGCCCGCATGGGCGGTACTCATACTACCAGATGTCCTAAATGTGGCAGTCTGGATGCTGATTTTTGGCACATTATTTGGCTTTGCCCCAGGATGGCAGTGTTTTGGTCTGGTTTTCTTAGTATTATGGTGTCGACTGGTATTCCATTGGATGTGTGTACTCCGGTGGTATGTGTGTTGTCGGCTTTGGAGGAAGAGACCCTGGATGCTCCTAGCAGACGATATCTGATTAATCTGTGTGCTTTAGCCAAAGTGTGTGTCGCTAGATTATGGTTGGCTAAGGATGCTCCCACAGTACAGTCATGGGTTTCGCTTGTTAATGAAACAGCTGCTCACGAAAAATATGTATACATGGCTAGAAAAGCAAGGAAAAAGTATCACGACCTATGGGGCAGATGGCTCAGCTCTCCTAATTCAACGAACCATAGTGACCGATTACTTGCCACAATGTGACCAATATGTTGACGGGATGGAGGGATGGGCCATGTACCATGGGGATTGTGTGGAGGTGTGTAGGTGGGTCTGTACTGATGGCGTCGTTTTCCCTCTCGTGTATCGCCCATGGGGCCGCGGCCGGCCACCCACTTGCCCGGGTTTGAGGTTATGTGTTGTACAAATAGAGTTGGTTGATTAGTTTTTGAGATATATATGATTATTATAGCTGACTAAGGTGTCTCCTTATATGTCACTTCTCCTGATTTATAAATGTATATGCATGAGTGGAGCCTGCACATCTTACATGCTGTGATTGAAACTTTTTGGATGGGAATCTGCGCATTCCCTTATATGGAACACTGTATGTTTAGTAGTTTTGTTGTATTGTTTAATTGTAAAGTGAAAAACCAATAAAAATGATTGAATTTAAAAAAAAAAAAAAAAAAAACATACTGGGGGAGTCAGAAATATCTCTACTCGAGAAGGGTTTAAAATTTGCCCCTCTCTCGAAACTAAATAAATTCGATCTGTATGTCGATCTTCAGAAGTATGTGCGAAAACTCTCCATAAAAAGGTTTTTTGAATCAAAACCACAAATGGAAGAAGACACCATAGAAAAAGAGAATCCCACTAGGATATTCAAGCCAAGATCAATTTTCAATCCCGTTTATATGAAAGGAAATTTTGTGGAGACATTTAATTCACTAGTTAGTAGAGATATAGAGGAGCTGCAAATGAGGAAAAGCAAATTTAATCTAACGAAAAAAGAAAATGAAGCATTGAGAGAACTTAAACAGAATAAGGAAAATAAGATTTTACTCACCGGTAAATCTATTTCTCGTAGTCCGTAGTGGATGCTGGGAACTCCGTAAGGACCATGGGGAATAGACGGGCTCCGACGGAGACTGGGCACTCTAAAAGAAAGATTAGGTACTATCTGGTGTGCACTGGCTCCTCCCACTATGACCCTCCTCCAGACCTCAGTTAGGATACTGTGCCCGGAAGAGCTGACACAATAAGGAAGGATTTTGAATCCCGGGTAAGACTCATACCAGCCACACCAATCACACCGTATAACTCGTGATACTATACCCAGTTAACAGTATGAAATATAACTGAGCCTCTCAACAGATGGCTCAACAATAACCCTTAGTTAGGCAATAACTACATACAAGTATTGCAGACAATCCGCACTTGGGATGGGCGCCCAGCATCCACTACGGACTACGAGAAATAGAATTATCGGTAAGTAAATTCTTATTTTCTCTGACGTCCTAGTGGATGCTGGGAACTCCGTAAGGACCATGGGGATTATACCAAAGCTCCCAAACGGGCGGGAGAGTGCGGATGACTCTGCAGCACCGAATGAGAGAACTCAAGGTCGTCCTCAGCCAGGGTATCAAATTTGTAGAATTTAGCAAACGTGTTTGCCCCTGACCAAGTTGCAGCTCGGCAAAGTTGTAAAGCCGAGACCCCTCGGGCAGCCGCCCAAGGTGAGCCCACTTTCCTCGTGGAATGGGCTTTTACTGATTTAGGATGCGGCAATCCAGCCGCAGAATGCTCCAGCTGAATTGTGCTACAAATTCAGCGAGCAATAGTCTGCTTAAAAGCAGGAGCACCTATTTTGTTGGGTGCCTACAGGATAAAAAGCGAGTCAGTTTTCCTGACTCCAGCCGTCCTGGAAATATACATTTTTAAGGCCCTGACTACGTCCAGTAACTTGGAATCTTCCAAGTCCCTAGTAGCCGCAGGCACTACAATAGGTTGGTTCAAGTGAAAAGCTGATACCACCTTAGGGAGAAACTGGGGACGAGTCCTCAATTCTGCCCTATCCATATGGAAAATCAGATAAGGGCTTTTACATGACAAAGCCGCCCATTCTGACACACGCCTGGCCGAAGCCAAGGCCAATAACATGACCACTTTCCACGTGAGATAATTCAAATCCACAGTTTTAAGTGGCTCAAACCAATGTGATTTTAGGAAACTCAACACCACGTTGAGATCCCAAGGTGCCACAGGAGGCACAAAAGGGGGCTGAATATGTAGCACTCCCTTTACAAATGTCTGAACGCCAGGCAGTGAAGCCAGTTCTTTCTGGAAGAAAATCGACAGAGACGAAATCTGGACCTTAATGGAACCCAAGTTTAGGCCCATAGTCACTCCTGACTGTAGGAAGTGCAGAAAACGACCCAGCTGAAATTCCTCTGTTGGGGCCTTCCTGGCCTCACACCACGCAACATATTTTCGCCCAATACGGTGATAATGGTTTGCGGTTACTTCTTTCCTGGCTTTGCCCTTTTCCTTTAGGATCCGGAATTCAACCGCCATGCCGTCAAACGCAGCCGCGGTAAGTCTTGGAACAGACAGGGCCCCTGCTGTAGCAGATCCTGTCTGAGCGGTAGAGGCCATGGGTCCTCTGATATCATTTCTTGAAGTTCTGGGTACCAAGCTCTTCTTGGTCCATCCGGAACCACGAGTATCGTTCTTACTCCTCGATTTCTTATTATTCTCAGTACCTTTGGTATGAGAGGCAGAGGAGGGAATACATAAACCGACTGGTACACCCACGGTGTCACTAGAGCGTCCACAGCTATTGCCTGAGAGTCCCTTGACCTGGCGCAATATCTAGTTTTTTGTTTAGGCGGGACGCCATCATGTCCACCTGTGGCCTTTCCCAACGGTTATGTCCACCTGTGGCCTTTCCCAACGGTTTACCAACAGTTGGAAGACTTCAGGATGAAGTCCCCACTCTCCCGGGTGTAGGTCGTTTCTGCTGAGGAAGTCTGCTTCCCAGTTGTCCACTCCCCCATCGGAGAATCCTTGTGGCTTCTGCCATTGCTATCCTGCTTCTTGTGCCGCCCTGTCGGTTTACATGGGCGACTGCCGTGATGTTATCTGATTGGATCAGTACCAGCTGGTTTTGAAGCAGAGGCCTTGCCAGACTTAGGGCATTGTAAATGGCCCTCAGTTCCAGAATATTTATGTGTAGGGACGACTCCGGACTTGAGCAAAGTCCTTGGAAATTTCTTCCCTGTGTGACTGCCCCCCAGCCTCGAAGGCTGGCATTCGTGGTTACCAGGACCCAGTCCTGTATGCCGAATCTGCGGCCCTCTTGAAGATGAGCACTCTGCAGCCACCACAGTAGAGATACCCTGGTCCTTGGAGACAGGGTTATCAGCCGATGCATCTGAAGATGCGATCCCGACCACTTGTCCAAGAGGTCCCACTGAAAGGTTCTTGCATGGAACCTGCCGAATGGAATTTTGCTTCGTAAGAAGCTACCATTTTTCCCAGGACTCGTGTGCAGTGATGCACCGATACCTGTTTTGGTTTCAGGAGGTCTCTGACTAGAGATGACAGCTCCTTGGCTTTCTCCTGCGGGAGAAACACTTTTTTCTGTTCTGTGTCCAGAACCATCCCCAGGAACAGTAGGCGTGTGGTAGGAACCAGCTGTGACTTTGGAATGTATAGAATCCATCCGTGCTGTTGTAGCACTTCCCGAGATAGTGCTACTCCGACCAACAACTGCTCCTTGGACCTCGCCTTTATAAGGAGATCGTCCAAGTACGGGATAATTAAAACTCCCTTTTTTCGAAGGAGTATCATCATTTCTGCCATTACCTTGGTAAAGACCCTCGGTGCCGTGGACAGTCCAAACGGCAGTGTTTGGAATTGGTAATGGCAATCCTGTACCACAAATCTGAGGTACTCCTGGTGAGGATGGTAAATGGGGACATGTAGGTAAGCATCCTTGATGTCCAGGGATACCATGTAATCCCCCTCCTCCAGGCTTGCAATAACCGCCCTGAGCGATTCCATCTTGAACTAGAATATTTTTATGTATGTGTTCAAGGATTTCAAATTTAAAATGGGTCTCACCGAACTGTCCGGTTTCGGTACCACAAACAGTGTGGAATAGTAACCCCGTCCTTGTTGAAGTAGGGGCACCTTGACTATCACCTGCTGGGAATACAGCTTGTGAATTGCCTCTAGCACAGCCTCCCTGCCTGAGGGAGTTGTCGGCAAGGCAGATTTGAGGAAACGGCGGGGGGGAGACGCCTCGAATTCCAGCTTGTACCCCTGAGATACTACTTGAAGGATCCAGGGATCCACCTGTGAGCGAGCCCACTGATCGCTGAAATTTTTGAGGCGGCCCCCCACCGTACCTGGCTACGCCTGTGGAGCCCCGCGTCATGCGGTGGACTCATGCGGGGGAAGAATTTTGATTCTGGGAACTGGCTGACTGGTGCAGCTTTTTCCCTCTTCCCTCGTCTCTGTGCAGAAAGGAAGCGCCTTTGACCCGCTTGCTTTTCTGAAGCCGAAAGGACTGTACCTGATAATACAGTGCTTTCTTAGGCTGTGAGGAAACCTGAGGTAAAAAATTTTCTTCCCAGCTGTTGCTGTGGATACAAGGTTCCAGAGACCATCCCCAAACAATTCCTCACCCTTATAAGGCTCTATGTGCCTTCTAAAGTCAGCATCACCTGTCCAGTGTCGGGTCTCTAATACCCTCCTGACAGAATGGACATTGCATTAATTCTGGATGCCAGCCGGCAAAATATCCCTCTGTGCATCCCTCATATATAAGACGACGTCTTTAATATGCTCTTATGTTCGCAAAATAGTATCCCTGTTTGACAGGGTAACAGACCACGCTGCAGCAGCACTATCTGCAGGTCTCAGTCTAGTACCTGAGTGTGTAAATACAGACTTCAGGATAGCCTCCTGCTTTTTATCAGCAGGTACCTTCAAAGTGGCCGTATCCTAAGACGGCAGTGCCACCTTTTTTGACAAACGTGTGAGCGCCTTATCCACCCTAGGGGATATCTCCCAGCGTAACTTATCCTCTGGCGGGAAAGGGTACGCCATCAGTAACTTTTTAGAAATTACCAGTTTCTTATCGGGGAAACCCACGCTTTTTCACACTTCATTCACTCATTTGATGGGGGAACCAAACACTGCCTGCTTTTTCTCCCCAAACATAAAACCCTTTTTTAGTGGTACTTGGGTTAATGTCAGAAATGTGTAACACATTTTTTATTGCTGGGATCATGTAACGGTTGTTCCTAGTGGATTGTGTATATGTCTCAACCTCATCGACACTGGAGTCAGACTCCGTGTCGACATCTGTGTCTGCCATCTGAGGGAGCGGGCGTTTTTGAGCCCCTGATGGCCTTTGAGACGCCTGCGCAGGCGCGGGCTGAGAAGCCGGCTGTCCCACAGCTGTTACGTCATCCAGCCTTTTATGTAAGGAGTTGACACTGTCGGTTTATACCTTCCACCTATCCATCCACTCTGGTGTCGGCCCCACAGGGGGCGACATCACATTTATCGGCATCTACTCTGCCACCACATAAGCCTCCTCATCAAACGTGTCGACACAGCCGTACCGACACACCGCACACACACAGGGAATGCTCTGACTGAGCACAGGACCCCACACAGCCCTTTGGGGAGACGGAGAGAGAGTATGCCAGCACACACCAGAGTGCTATATAATTTAGGGATTAACACTATATTGAGTGAATTTTTCCCAATAGCTGCTTGTATATACAATATTGCGCCTAAATTTAGTGCCCCCCTCTCTTTTTAACCCTTTGAGCCTGCAAACTACAGGGGAGAGCTTGGGGAGCTGTCTTCCAGCTGCACTGTGAAGAGAAAATGGAGCCAGTGTGCTGAGGGAGATAGCTCCGCCCCTTTTTCGCTGACTTTGCTCCCGCTTTTTAATGGATACTGGCAGGGGTATTAATCACATATATAGCCTCTGGGGCTATATATTGTGATATATTTGCCAGCCAAGGTGTTTTTATTGCCCCCCCCCCCCCCCCCCCCAGCGCCCTGCACCCTCAGTGACCGGAGTGTGAAGTGTGTATGAGGAGCAATGGCGCACAGCTGCAGTGCTGTGCGCTACCTTGGTGAAGACTGATGTCTTCTGCCGCCGATTTTCCGGACCTCTTCTTGCTTCTGGCTCTGTAAGGGGGACGGCGGCGCGGCTCCGGGAACGAACACCAAGGCCAGTTCCATGCGGTCGATCCCTCTGGAGCTAATGGTGTCCAGTAGCCTAAGAAGCCCAAGTTAGCTGCAAGCAGGTAGGTTCGCTTCTTCTCCCCTTAGTCCCTCGATGCAGTGAGCCTGTTGCCAGCAGGTCTCACTGTAAAATAAAAAACCTAAAATAAACTTTCTTTCTAGGAGCTCAGGAGAGCCCCTAGTGTGCATCCAGCTCGGCCGGGCACAGAAATCTAACTGAGGTCTGGAGGAGGGTCATAGTGGGAGGAGCCAGTGCACACCAGATAGTACCTAATCTTTCTTTTAGAGTGCCCAGTCTCCTGCGGAGCCCGTCTATTCCCCATGGTCCTTACAGAGTTCCCAGCATCCACTAGGACGTCAGAGAAATAATAATTAAACCTATGGACAAGGGAGGGGGAGTAGTAATAATGGACATTGATAAATATGAGGGCGAAGTTCTAAGACAACTGAATGACAGCTCCACGTACAAGAAGTTACGAGGAAATCCCACTAAAAGAATTCTGTCAAACCTTGTAACATTGGTAGAGACATATGTGGGAAATGGTACTATCTTGGAGTCAGAAGGGAAATTTTTAATTCCGGAAGAACCAAGTATACCAGTTATTTACGATTTGCCCAAAATACATAAAGATGCCCAGAACCCCCCAGGTCGCCCGATAGTATCTGGGATTAATTCTATCACGGCGAATATGTCCGAATATATAGATCACTATCTGCAACCTCTAGTTCTAAAAAACAGATCTCACCTTAAAGATACTGGTGATGCCCTTAATGTCATCAAAAACAGAGTGGGATGAGAACTGCTATATCGTAACAGCGGACGTGAGCTCGCTGTATACGATTATCAATCATGACATGGGTGTAGAGGCAGTAATGTAATTTTTTGGAAGAAAGTGGATACAAGTTGGAACTATGTGAATTCCTTTTAAAAGGCATAGATTTTATCCTACATAATAATTATTTCCACTTTAAGGATTGCTTCTACATGCAAAAAGTTGGAACAGCCATGGGTACCAGGTTCGCCCCAAGTTATGCAAACATGTTTATGGGTATGTGGGAAACCCATCATGTTTGGCAGAACAATCAATTTGGGGCGAACCTGGTATCCTGGTCAAGATACATAGATGACATACTGTTTATATGGAGGGGCGACAGGGAACAGTTGTCCTCCTTCTGTGATCAACTAAATCAGAACAGTTATAATATTACATTAACATTCACAGTCAGTTAGTGTAACATAAATTTCCTGGATTTGAATATATATGTAGAAGACGGGATTTTAAAAACACGTAACTCTGTGAAACCAACTGACTCAGGGGTATATATACATTCCACCAGTTGTCATCATGACAACTGGTTAGATTCTATACCCAATAGTTAATTACAAAGACTCAAAAGGAACTGCACATACACTAAAGTTTATCAAGAGCAAGCTGCAATCATGATTGATAAATTTAGGAGTAGTGGTTATAATGAAAACTGTATTGAGAAAGCAAGACAGAAATGTGATAATATGGACAAAAACACCCTTTTAGCATTAAATAAAAAGGAACAAGCGACCTCAAAAAAGGATTTTTCCATGGCTTTCATCTCAGGTTTTAATGACCAACATAAACAAATAGAAGGTATATTTAGGAAGCATTGGCCAATACTGAGGGGTGACCCTCTGTTAAAAGATGTGATCCCCAAAAGGCCACAATTTGTTTATCGTAAAGCAAAAAATATTAAGGACAAATTAGTAAGAAGTGCATTTTCACCACCCAAAGTTAATACCCGTACCCTTTCAAAAGGATTTTTTAGATGTGGGGACTGTGGTATGTGTAGAAATGTAGGGAGTGTTAGCAAATGTACGGAGGTAACCATAAATGGTCATACCAATAAAATAGAGGAGTTCATTACCTGCACCACGAGAAATGTGGTCTACTTCATCGGGTGCAGCTGTGGACTCTTCTATATTGGGAGGACCAGTAGGAATCTAAAAATTAGATTTGCTGAACACCTACGTAATATAAAAAATGGAGTGGATACACACGCTCTGTCATCTCATTTTAAGGAAGTACATAATCAAAGTACCAAAGAACTAACAACGTTCGGTGCTTTGAAACTAATAAAAGGTAATTGGAGATGTAACAATATAGCCACCAGATTAGCAAAAACTGAGATGCAATACATTTACTCACTGAAAACCTTGATCCCTGGAGGTCTGAATAAAGACTTCGAGGTTAAATGGTTTTTGGGTTAAAAAATGGTTGTTAAATGTATGTTAATGCATTAAGGGGACTTGATTTTGTATAACAGATGATGATTGAAAGATATATATAAATCCCTCTTTATTACTGCAGTGCACTGGAAAAGATCCTCGGAAATATTCAAGTAACAAATTTGTGGAAAATTGAAGAATGAAGTGATTAATGTTTATTATGGACATTGAACTGATAGAAGAAAGAACAAATCTATAAAAATAGAAAAGTCTAATGTGTCCTTTAAATACATTTACATTGGAGACCATGATATGTACTGGAAAGAACACAGTGTGCCAAAATCAAATATGGCCACTCCGGAACCTTCAATGCGGAAGAATAAGATCTCCATGGAGACTGAATACACCCATGTACGTTTTCACCAGAAGGGGAAATGACGGAGAAAACACGCCGGTGAACGCCGATCACGTGACCCATAACAGGAAGTAGATACGAGGAGAGTAGCTCGAAAGTAGCGATCACGTGACCGGAGGTAAGGTCGCCACATGACCGGATGTGCTAGAGGAATATAGCACAGATCCGGAGAAGTGAAACCAATATATGGAGATACCGGCACTTGTAATACGGGACACCCGTCACTTCCGGTCCGGAAATTAATCTGTTTTTTAATGAATTCTATGTTTTTATACAATATATGATGGCGTTTTTACATGATAAATGTGAGGACACATAAGATTTTATGACACAATGTTTATATGATGATATATTTGTGAATAATCATGTATATAATTGAATTAATTTGTAAATGGAAGTGGCTCCTCCCAGAAATTAGGAGGGGTAATTTGTAGGGGTATAAAGATCCCAGAAGGGAATGAACAGGATATGCCTTGACAAAGATCAGTAAACTGATTGAAACGCGTTGGCTAAAAGAAGGAAACAACAACGGCAGACTGACCAGATGTGGACAAAGACGGGGTGCCCATTATAGGAGCTGATTCTTCCCCGGGGATTTGGAACATCTACACAGCTTTCTTTAAGAGCACTTCTATTGTCTGATTTCTGGTAGGAAGCCACCTTCATAAAATCCTGGATTGTAACATCACTGAATGGTGATTATCCATTTATGGAAATAATGGAACATTCTTATTTTAAATTTTGTTATTAAATGCCATTTGTTTTTAACATATCCATTGAATCTCATTTGGGTGAGAAACAGTTTGCATGCATATGACGTACACTGTGACAAACATATTGCACTAGATGGTTCTTTTTTTTCCCGCTCCCTTATTTATATACTTTGGATGTTCTGTACGTATAACACATGCAAGGTATCCAGTTGTGGAGATGTATACACAGAAATAGAGGACTCATCCTTTTAAGTTAAGTTGACCTCTTTTTCTACTTTCCCTGAATTTGTGAGCGCAAAAGGAAAGGTGCACCATACCAAAAAATAGTTTTCCTGAGTTTATTTGAGGGTGAGGGAACACCCTTTTTGGGACACCATTCCATTTTTTGCGGCTTGAGTGCGCAATTTGAGATAAGTGCAAAAAAACTCCTTTGTACACTGTTTTGTTGTTGCCCTTGTTAAAGTGTTAAAATGTTAACATGTTACTATGCTAAAAAGTGATAATCTGTTTTTTCACTATCCCCTGCTCCTCCCTTTCTTTCTGGAGCTGGCGCTCCATCTGTTCTTTGTTCCTGCTTACTTTCCAGCTTTTTCCCTCGGGTCCCCCCAGGGGAGGTTTGCCTCCTACCCATTGCTACGTGGTTTGTGATCCATCATCTGGATCCCATGCCGCGCCCCCTTAGGGCTTTGAGCCCTCTTGCTGACCTAGGTGCCCTCCCGACACCTAGTATCCCTTCCCCCTGTCAGCACTACCGGTCCTGGCCCCTATTGCCGGATGACCAACTACCCTCCCGGTTTCCTTTCCTTCCTCCTTTCTGACCACGTTGTTTCCTGCTTTGTATCCTTCTTCTCTATCTCTTTTCTTCCTTCCCCTACTTCCAGTGTTCTACACTCCTTCTATTCTGCCTACCTCTTTGTTGCTTGCCCATGGGTCTCCGGGTACTCTCCTTTAATGTGAAGGGCTTGAATAGCCCTCAAAATAGAGGTAAGCTCTTTGCCTCCCTTAAACTCCATAAGGGCGACCTGGTCTTTCTCCAGGAGACTCACTTCATACATAACTCCCACCCTACGCTGCAATGTAAACCATACCCTGATTCTTTCCATGCCTGTGTTCATTCAGCCAAGAAACGGTGGGTCTCGATTTTATTTTCCGGCCACCTCACCTTTGAGCTTCTAGATTCCCATGCCGACAAGGATGGCCGGTTTCTTGTTTTAGTTGGGAAACTTAATAACAAACTATGCACCCTAGCTAACGTCTATGCCCCTAACCAACGACAGGAACTATTCTTTGCAAAGCGACCTCATACTTGCTGGGGACTTTAACTCTGTTTTAAATCCACAGATAGACCGCTCTCCCTCTCTCCCCACTGCTTCCCCGTCGGACTCCCTCCGCTCTAGATCCCTCCTCCGTCTCATGCGATCCCAGCTTCTCTATGACTCCTGATGGATAAAAGACCCCTCTGCTCGTGACTATACCTTTTATTCTGCTCCTCATAATTCCTACTCCCGCATTGAGATGGTCCTGCTCAGCCATGATCTCGCCCTGAATCTCCACGCTGCCCATATACACCCATTGATCTGGTCTGATCATGCCCCTATCTCTTGCGACCTCTCGGGTCTGCTCTCACGCCCCCGCCCCATGACATGGCGTCTTAACGACTCCCTCCTTCACAACCCGGAGATACGTTCCCATGTTCGGGACAAGATTTCTGACTATTTTACCCTGAACGATTCCCCTGACATTTCTAGGTCTACTCTCTGGCTGGCACACAAGGCAGTTCTTCGTGGGCACATTATCAGCCTGGCCTCAAAAACCAAAAAGCAGTCCCTCACTCAGTTTAACAAACTCTCTATTAAACTCCACACACTCGAGACCCAGCATAAGGCGTCCTCCGACCAGGCTGTCTTGTCTGAACTCCGTACTGTCAAAGCAGAACTTGATCTCCTTCTCTCCAGACGGGTGGCCAAACGTCTCAAATGGCTTCGCCAGTCTTTTTACGAGAAGGGAGACAAGGCACACAAGATCCTAGCGGCACGACTCCGTTCCACGAGAGCCAAAACTAATATTATTTCTATCAGAAACTCTCTCAATCAGCTTGTTCATGACCCCACCGCCATTAGGGCTGCCTTCCAATCCTACTACGCTGACTTGTACAACCTTCCACCCCCCTCACCTGGTTCTTCCTCTCTGCCCCACTCTGACCTAATCTTTCACTTTCTTTCAGCTTCTAACTTGCCTAGATTGCCTCAGGACGCCATGGACCATCTTAACAGTGAGATCTCGGTGGAAGAAATTGCCCAGACTATACTCATGCAAAAAATTGGTAAATCCCCGGGCTCACGGCTCTTTACTACAAAAAAAATTCCGATCTTCTCTCCCCCCACCTTCAGTCCCTGTTTAATAGGATTGTCCATGGCGACTCCTTTCCTCCTGAGATGTTGGAGGCTAGAATTGTGGTGATCCCTAAGGAAGGCAAGGACACCCTTAACTGCGCTAGCTACCGACCTATATCTCTCTTGAACCTGGACTTGAAAATCTTCGCTAAAATCCTAGCCAACCGCCTTAACCTGTATCTCCCTTCCCTTGTCCATTACGACCAGGTGGGGTTTATCCCGGGCCGCCAAGCGAGGGATAACACCAGATCTTATACACATCTCGAACTCCAGGGGATCCCCCGCTATCATGCTCTCTTTAGATGCTGAAAAGGCATTTGATCGGATCTCCTGGAGTTTTCTGAGAGCCGCCCTGGAGGCCTATGGCTTGGCTGGTGGCTTTCTCACTGGCGTCCTGGCACTATACTCCGCCCCCTCCGCCACAGTCTTAATCAATGGCGTCCCGTCTGCTCCGGTCCGCATTTCAGATGGTACACGTCAGGGATGCCCTCTCTCACCGCTAATATTTGCCCTCCTTATTGAGCCCCTCGCTTCTCAAATTAGAGCTCATCCAAATATACACGATATACAAGTAGGCCGTATCGATCCTAAAATCTCCCTCTTCGCTGACGACATTCTACTTTCTCTGACCCAGCCCCTTATCTCACTCCCAAATTTATTTTCAGTCCTGCATTCTTACAGCCTTATATCAGGCTACAAGATCAATTATTCCAAATCCGAGGCTATGCTGCTTCATGTCCCTCACCGAGTGGCTGAATCCCTTCGCGCCAACTTCAATTTTAAATGGCAGCCCACAAAGACTAAATATTTGGGGATTTATTTGACCTCCCGCTACGACTCTCTCTTCCGGGAAAACTTTCCACCCCTCCTCACCAAAACACTCGCTGACCTGACATCCTGGAACAGTCTCTTCATTTCGTGGCTGGGCAGGATCATAGCGGTTAAAATGACCATAATCCCCAAATGGCTTTACCTTTTCCAGACCCTCCCTGTGGCAGTCCCGGCCTCCTTTCTTCGCACTATCCAAAGAGCCCTCGTGCGTTTTATCTGGAACCACAGACCTCCCGCATTGCCGCCAATACCCTGAAACGGCCAACCTCCGCTGGCGGTAGAGGTCTTCCTAATATCAAACTCTACTACCTAGCCTCGAACCTATCCCATATTGTCACCTCTTATGTTCCTCCGGGGTCTGTATCCTGGTTGGATATCGAGGCAGCCCTCGTTAACCTCTCGGACCTGATCCCCTTATGGGGTCTGCCCTCTACCTCCCGACCCCCAACCTCCAAACTCCTCCCCACTATTAAATTTAACCTTAAAATTTGGGACTCCCTCTCCCTGAAGATGGGTCTTACCACTACCCCCTCGCCCTTGACCCCTATCTGGCAGAACCCTATGTTTCCTCCTGGATTCTCGATTACGAGATTCCGTACATGGATAACGCTGGCCTTCAAATTCCCGACTAATTTTGCCGATCGGGGTCAATGGCTCTCCCTACCTGACCTCCAACAGAAGGCATCTTCGTACTCACTTAATCCCTTCCAATTCCTACAAATCCGCCACTTCCAAGGTTCTCTGCCCTCCTCCGCTTTGCTTCGAGTCCTCACCCCCTTTGAAAGTTTATGCATTAACTCTCACCTCTCCAAAGGCTTAATATCCCAACTTTACTCCCTTTTACTAGATTCTTCCCTTCCCTCCTCCCAGCCCCACGAACTCGCATGGGAACGTGATCTTGGACCTCCTCCAGAGAGCGAAGATTGGGAGGACATGAGACTGTGGATTGCTAAATGTTCTATTGCTACTGCTTTTAAGGAGACGGCTTACAAAATTTACTACCGTTGGTACTACACCCCTGACAGACTTAAACTCTTTCCGTCTTCCGCCCCTAGTTGCTGGAGGAACTGCGGATCTAGAGGATCTACACATATGGTGGACCTGCCCGTCCATCGTTTCCTTTTGGAATCTAGTCCACTCCCTCCTTAACTCGCTTCTGGATTCCCCCGTGCTGAAGGATCCCTGGATCTTTTTGCTGTGTTACCCTCCCCCGATGCTTAATAAATTCTCCCAAAAACTGGCTACACATATTCTAACGGCGGCGAAATCGCTGATAGCTCTTAACTGGAAGAACCCCTCTCCGCCCTCTCTCCCGTCTCTTAAAACCAAAATTTGGCATATTGCGTCAATGGAGAAGATTACATATTATCTCCACGACCGGGGTCACATTTTTGAGCAGGTTTGGGCCCCCTGGCTCGCTGCTGAACGTAGATCGCCGTCCCCCCCTCTTGCTCCTAGTTCCTTCCGTAGACCCATGGGCATTGCCTACTGCTCCTCCTCCCTCGCCTCCCTCCTCTTCTCTTTTCTCTTCCTCTCTCCTCTTCTCTTTCTTATCCTTATCTTCTCTAGTCTCTCCCTTGACCTCCCTCTCCCTCTTTCTCCTGATCTCACTATTTCCAGGATATGTACTGTGATTGGATTATACCGTGATTTCCCCCCCACCCCTGTCCCCCTCTCCCTCCTTTCCCTCCCTCCCCGAATTTCATACTTGATTACTATTGTTCATTTTTTGATTATGCTCGCTGTTTATTTTAAAATTGTGGTTTCTGCTGGACGTTGGGTCTTATGACCACCTGTCCCATATGTCCATGTAATGTTTGTCTATCCTGTTTAACCACGTACAAATAAAGAATTAAAAAAAAAAAAAAGTAGAGACTAAAGGGCCCTACTCACTGGCCGACCCGCCGCCGAGCTGCCCGACGGCGGATACGGCCGACGAGCGACCCGGCGGCGGGGGGGCAGTGACGGGGGGGAGTGAAGTTTCTTCACTCCCCCCGTCACGCGGCTGCATTGAAGTGCAGGCAAATATGGACGAGATCGTCCATATTGGCCTGCATGCACAGCCGACGGGAGACCAGCGATGAACGAGCGCGGGGCCGCGCATCGTTCATCGCTGGAGTCTCCACACTGAAAGATATGAACGAGTTCTCGTTCATTTATGAACGAGATCGTTCATATCTTTCAAAAATTCGGCCAGTGTGTAGGGCCCTTTAGTGCTGTATTACCTGTACTCAGTAGAGTGGGATACAGGGAGACTCCCCTCGCTTCCAGGACCGATCAATAAGTTAGCGAACGCTGAGTGGATCCAGATGCTACTAGTGTACACTGCCGCTCCATGAACCTACAGTGAACACAGACGCACCCGCCAAACAGATGCCTATGCTGCGACTGGGTTCCCTTCGTGTACAGCGTCTGAGATGGAAGTGGGAAACAATCCATGGTGTCACGATCCATGCAGTTTCTCCTCCATGCCTGGGGTGGCACTCTCTGCTCTGGTGCTCAGCACTCTGCTCTGTAGCTGCAGCTTGGTAATTAGCTGTTACCAAAGCTGTGAGCAGCACCTGAACTCACTATATAGGCCAGCCACACAGGCTCCCAGTTGCCAGTTCATCGTGTCAAGGTTGTCTTCGTTCCTGTTCTTGGTTATGCTGGTCTCTACTACTAAAACCATCCATAGTACTGCCAGGCTTCAACAGCTGTCCTGTGATCCTGCTACAGTGCAATCCTGTTGTCCTGGTATGTTGCATACTCTACCACAGTGCTATCCTGTGATCCTGCTACAGTGCAATCCCGTTATCCTGCTACGTTGCATGCTCTACCACAGTGCTATCCTGTGATCCTGCTACATTGCATACTCTACTACAGTGCTATTCTGTGAACCTTCTGCAGTGCAATCCTGCATTCTCTGCTCAAGTGCATCCTGCTACGGTGCTAACCTTCTACAGTGCAATCCTGCAACCCTGCATTCTCTGCTCAAGTGCATCCTGCTATGGTGCTAATTCTACTACAGAACAATCCTATTACAGTGTCTATACAGCCTACAGTGTTACAAGTGCCTTCACAGTCCACAGTGTCTCAAGTGTTTCCACAGTCTACAATGGTTTCATGTAATCAGTCTCCAGTGTGTCCGTGTACTCACAGTCTCCTGGCATCCGTGTACCCACATTTTTCAGTGTCTCTGTGTCCCCTCAGTTCCCAGCATCACAAGTGAGTTTCCAATCCCAGTATCACAAGTGTGTTCCCAAGTATCCAGTACTGCCAAGTACTTCCCAGACTCCCAGCATTGCAAAGTGCAATTCCAGTTCTCCCTCTCATTTTGTGCTCTCCAATCATTCCTGGTTTTTACTTGTTTACAGTTGCACACTGCTTTACCCTGCATAAATAAACCTGCTATTGTACCGAGAACATCAGTCCCTGTGAATATGTTCCTACAGAGGGAATTCCAAACGGATTCTGACACATGGCAGGAGAATCGGAGGAAACTGGTCATGAACTGGGAGGAGGGGCGACCAGGAAAGTGTCTGACTCCCCACTGCTGACATCAACCCTAAGATCCCTAAGGCCTAGCGCTGGTGCACCCAAGGTGGCAGACGCGTCAGCGATCGTTTGGTAGTCTCGTCCCAAAACAGTGCAGCTGTGTCTGAATTCCCCTTCTAAGCGGAACTGATGTCTTACCTTCTCCCCGTGCTCCGGCCACAGCCTGGTAACGTCTGCTGGACCTGCTAGTCTATCTGACACAGACGCTCGCCGAAACAGCACTGTACTCGTGGGTAAGCATTGTCGCGACCCGGCGGAGAGTTGTTGGAGCGACTCTTTCTAGGGTACGTATTAGACGCTTTTTAGAAAGATCACTCAAGAAAAAAAAAAAAATTGTAAAAATAAGAATTTACTCACCGGTAATTCTATTTCTCGTAGTCCGTAGTGGATGCTGGGCACTCCGTAAGGACCATGGGGAATAGCGGGCTCCGAAGGAGGCTGGGCACTCTAGAAAGATCTTAGACTACCTGGTGTGCACTGGCTCCTCCCACCATGACCCTCCTCCAAGCCTCAGTTAGGTACCGTGCCCGGACGAGCGTACACAATAAGGAAGGATTTTGAATCCCGGGTAAGACTCATACCAGCCACACCAATCACACCGTACAACTCGTGATATGAAACACAGTTAACAGTATGAAACAATAGAGCCTCTCAACAGATGGCTCAACAATAACCCGATTTAGTTAACAATAACTATGTACAAGTATTGCAGATAAACCGCACTTGGGATGGGCGCCCAGCATCCACTACGGACTACGAGAAATAGAATTACCGGTGAGTAAATTCTTATTTTCTCTGACGTCCTAGTGGATGCTGGGAACTCCGTAAGGACCATGGGGATTATACCAAAGCTCCCAAACGGGCGGGAGAGTGCGGATGACTCTGCAGCACCGAATGAGAGAACTCCAGGTCCTCCTCAGCCAGGGTATCAAATTTGTAGAATTTTGCAAACGTGTTTGCCCCTGACCAAGTAGCTGCTCGGCAAAGTTGTAAAGCCGAGACCCCTCGGGCAGCCGCCCAAGATGAGCCCACCTTCCTTGTGGAATGGGCATTGACAGATTTTGGCTGTGGCAGGCCTGCCACAGTATGTGCAAGCTGAATTGTACTACAAATCCAACGAGCAATAGTCTGCTTAGAAGCAGGAGCACCCAGCTTGTTAGGTGCATATAGGATAAACAGCGAGTCAGATTTTCTGACTCTAGCCGTTCTGGAAACATATATTTTCAGTGCCCTGACAACGTCTAGCAACTTGGAGTCCTCCAAGTCCCTAGTAGCCGCAGGCACCACAATAGGCTGGTTCAGGTGAAACGCTGACACCACCTTTGGGAGAAACTGGGGACGAGTCCTCAATTCTGCCCTATCCATATGGAAAATCAAATAAGGGCTTTTACAAGACAAAGCCGCCAATTCTGATACTCGCCTGGCAGAAGCCAAGGCCAACAACATAACCACCTTCCACGTGAGATATTTCAGATCCACGGTTTTTAGTGGTTCAAACCAATGTGATTTTAAGAAACTTAACACCACGTTGAGATCCCAAGGTGCCACAGGAGGCACAAACGGGGGCTGACAATGCAGCACTCCTTATATAAATGTCTGAACTTCAGGTACTGAAGCTAGTTCTTTTTGAAAGAAAATCGACAGAGCCGAGATCTGTACCTTAATGGAACCCAATTTAAGGCCCATAGTCACTCCTGCTTGCAGGAAATGCAGAAATCGACCTAGTTGAAATTCCTCTATTGGGGCCCTTTCGGCCTCACACCATGCAACATATTTTCGCCATATGCGGTGATAATGAGTTGCTGTAACCTCTTTCCTGGCTTTAGTAAGCGTAGGAATGACTTCCTCCGGAATGCCCTTTTACTTCAGGATCCGGCGTTCAACCGCCATGCCGTCAAACGCAGCCGCGGTAAGTCTTGGAACAGACAGGGCCCCTGCTGCCGCAGGTCCTGTCTGAGTGGCAGAGGCCATGGGTCCTCTGATATAAATTCTTGAAGTTCTGGGTACCAAGCTCTTTTTGGCCATCCACGAGTATCGTTCTTACTCCTCGCCTTCTTATTATTCTCAGTACCTTTGGTATGAGAGGCAGAGGGGAGAACACATAAACCGACTGGTACACCCACGGTGTTACCAGAGCGTCCATAGCTATCGCCTGAGGGTCCCTTGACCTGGTGCACTATCTTTTATAGCTTTTTGTTGAGGCGGGACGCCATCATGTCCACCTGTGGCCTTTCCCAATGGTGTACAATCCTATTGGAAGACTTCTGGAGGAAGTCCCAATTCTCCCGGGTGGAGGTCGTGTCTGTTGAGAAGATCTGCTTCCCAGTTGTCCACTCCGGGAATGAACACTGCTGACAGTGCTAACACATGATTTTCCGCCTATCGGAGAATCCTTGTGGCTTCTGCCATCGCCATCCTGCTTCTTGTGCCGCCCTGTTGGTTTACATGGGCGACTGCCGTTTTGAAGCAGAGGCCTTGCCGGCCTCAGGGCATTGTAAATGGCCCTCAGGTCCAGAATATTTATGTGTAGGGAAATAACCTGACTTGACCAAAGTCCCTGGAAGTTTCTTCCCTGTGTGACTGCCCCCCAGCCTCAAAGGCTGGAATCCATGGTCACTAGGACCTAGTCCTGTATGCCGAACCTGCGGCCCTCTTGAAGATGGGCACTCTGCAGCCACCACAGTAGAGATACCCTGGTCCTTGGAGACAGGGTTATCAGCCTATGCATCGGAAGATGCGATCCGGACCACTTGTCCAACAGGTCCCTCTGAAAAGTTCTTGTATGGAACCTGCCTAATGGGATTGCTTCGTAGGAAGCTACCATTTTTCCCAGGACTCGCGTGCAATGATGCACCGCTACCTATTTTGGCTTCAGGAGGTCTCTGACTAGAGATGACAACTCCTTGGCTTTCTCCTCCGGGAGAAACACTATTTCTGGTTCAGAAACCATCCCCAGGAACAGTAGACGTGTCATAGGAACCAGCTGTGACTTTGGACTGTTTAGAATCCAACCATGCTGTTGTAGCACTTTCCAAAATAGTGCTACCCCGACTACCAACTGCTCCTTGGACCTCGCCCTTATAACGAGATTGTCCAAGTACGAGATAATTACAACTCCCTTTTTTCGAAGGAGTATCATCATTTCGGCCATTACCTTGATAAAACACCCTCGGTGCCATGTACAGTCCAAACGGCAGTGTCTGGACTTGGTAATGGTAATCCTGTACCACAAATCTGAGGTACTCCTGGCGAGGATGGTAAATGGGGACATGCAGGTAAGCATCCTTGATGTCCCGGGATACCATGTAATCCCCCTCGTCCAGGCTTGCAATAACCGCCCTGAGCGATTCCATCTTGAACTTGAATTTTTTGTTTATGTATGTGTTCAAGGATTTTAAATATAAAATGGGTCACACCGAACCATGCGGTTTCGGTACCCCAACCCGTGTGGAATAGTAACCCCGTCCTTGTTGAAGTAGGGGCACCTTGAGTATTACCTGCTGGGAATACCGCTTATTAATTGCCTCTAGCACAGCCTCCCTGCCTGAGGGAGTTGTCAGCAAGGCATATTTTAGGAAACGGCTGGGGGGAGACATCTCGAATTCCAGCTTGTACCCCTGAAATACTACTTGAAAGAAACAAGGATCCACCTGTGAGCGAGCCCACTAATTGCTGAAATTTTTGAGACGGCCCCCCCACCGTACCTGGCTACACCTGTGGAGCACCCGCGTCATGGTGTGGACTCACAGGAGGCGGGGGAAGAATCTTGATTCTGGGAACAGGCTGACTGGTGCAGCTTTTTCCCTCTACCCTTGTCTCTGTACAGAAAGGAAGCGCCATTTGACCCGCTTGCTTTTCTGAAGCCGAAAGGACTGTACCTTTGTCTGTGAGGAAACCTGAGGTAAAATGATTTCTTCCCAGCAGTTGCTGTGGATACGAGGTCCCAGAGACCATCCCCAAATAATTCCTCACCCTTATAAGGCTCTCTATGCGCTTTTTAAGTCAGCATCACCTGTCCAGTGACAGGTCTCTAATACCCTCCTGACAGAATGGACATTACATTTATTTTGGATGCCAGCCGGCAAAATATCCCTCTGTGCATCCCCCATATATAAGACGACGTCTTTAATATGTTTTTATGTTTGCCAACTAGTATCCCTGTTTGACAGGGTCACCGACCACGCTGCAGCAGCACTATCTGCAGGTCTCAGTCTAGTACCCGAGTGTGTAAATACAGACTTCAGGATAGCCTCCTGTTTTTTATCAACAGGTACCTATTAAAGTGGCCGTATCCTAAGACGGCAGTGCCACCTTTTTTGACAAACGTGTGAGCGCCTTATCCACCCTAGGGGATATCTCCCAGCGTAACTTATCCTCCTGGCGGGAAAGGGTACGCCATCAGTAACTTTTTATAAATTACCAGTTTCTTAACGGGGGAACCCACGCTTTTCACACACTTCATTTATTCATCTGATGGGGGAACAAAACACTGCCTGTTTTTTCTCCCCAAATCTAAAACCCATTTTTAGAGGTGCTTGGGTTAAAGTCAGAAATGTATAACACATTTTTTATTGCCGGGATCAAGTCACGGATGTTCCTAGTGGATTGTGTATATGTCTCCACCTTGTCGACACTGGAGTCAGACTCCGTGTCGACATCTGTGTCTGCCATCTGAGAGAGCGGGCGTTTTTGAGCCCCTGATGGCCTTTGAGACGCCTGGGCAGGCGCGGGCTGCGAAGCCGGCTGTCCCACAGCTGTTACGTCATCCACCCTTTTATGTAAGGAGTTGACACTGTCGGTTAATACCTTTCACCTATCCATCCACTCTGGTGTCGGCCCCACAGGGGGCGACATCACATATATCGGCCTCTGTTCCGTCACCATATAAGCCTCCTCATTCAACATGTCGACACAGCCGTACCGACACACCGCAGACACACAGGGAATGCTCTAAACGAGGACAGGACCCACAAAAGCCCTTTGGGGGGACAGAGTGAGAGTATGCCAGCACACACCAGAGCGCTATATAATGCAGGGACTAACTGAGTTATGTCCCCTATAGCTGCTGTTTTTATATATAATGTATACTGCGCCTAAATTTAGTGCCCCCCCTCTCTTTATTAACCCTTTGTAGACTGCAGGGGAGAGCTAGGGAGCTTCCTTCCAGCGGAGCTGTGAGGGAAATTGGCGCCAGTGTGCTGAGGAGATAGGCTCCGCCCCTTTTTCGCTGCCTATTCTCCCGTTTTTTATGGAATTCTGGCAGGGGTATTTACCTCATATATAGCCCCTGGGGCTATATATTGAGGTATTTTAGCCAGCCAAGGTGTTTTTATTGCTGCCTCAGGGCGCCCCCCCCAGCGCCCTGCACCCTCAGTGACCGGAGTGTGAAGTGTGTGAGAGGAGCAATGGCGCACAGCTGCAGTGCTGTGCGCTACCTTGGTGAAGACAGAGTCTTCATGCCGCCGATTTTCCGGACCATCTTCTTGCTTCTGGCTCTGTAAGGGGGACGGCGGCGCGGCTCCGGGACCGAACATCAAGGCTGGGCCTGCGGTCGATCCCTCTGGAGCTAATGGTGTCCAGTAGCCTAAGAAGCCCAATCCGGCTGCAAGCAGGCAAGTTCGCTTCTTCTCCCCTTAGTCCCTCGCTGCAGTGAGCCTGTTGCCAGCAGGTCTCACTGAAAATAAAAAAATCTAAGACTATTACTTTCTAAGAGCTCAGGAGAGCCCCTAGTGTGCATCCAACCTCGGCCGGGCACGAAATCTAACTGAGGCTTGGAGGAGGGTCATGGTGGGAGGAGCCAGTGCACACCAGGTAGTCTAAGATCTTTCTAGAGTGCCCAGCCTCCTTCGGAGCCCGCTATTCCCCATGGTCCTTACGGAGTGCCCAGCATCCACTAGGACGTCAGAGAAACTATAATAATAAAATAAGAATTTACTTACCGATAATTCTATTTCTCGGAGTCCGTAGTGGATGCTGGGGTTCCTGAAAGGACCATGGGGAATAGCGGCTCCGCAGGAGACAGGGCACAAAAGTAAAGCTTTTACAGGTCAGGTGGTGTGTACTGGCTCCTCCCCCTATGACCCTCCTCCAGACTCCAGTTAGGTACTGTGCCCGGACGAGCGTACACAATAAGGGAGGATTTTGAATCCCGGGTAAGACTCATACCAGCCACACCAATCACACCGTACAACTTGTGATCTAAACCCAGTTAACAGTATGATAACAGAGGAGCCTCTGAAAGATGGCTTCCTAAACAATAACCCGAATTAGTTAACAATAACTATGTACAAGTATTGCAGATAATCCGCACTTGGGATGGGCGCCCAGCATCCACTACGGACTCCGAGAAATAGAATTATCGGTAAGTAAATTCTTATTTTCTCTATCGTCCTAAGTGGATGCTGGGGTTCCTGAAAGGACCATGGGGATTATACCAAAGCTCCCAAACGGGCGGGAGAGTGCGGATGACTCTGCAGCACCGAATGAGAGAACTCCAGGTCCTCCTTTGCCAGGGTATCAAATTTGTAAAAATTTACAAACGTGTTCTCCCCTGACCACGTAGCTGCTCGGCAGAGTTGTAATGCCGAGACCCCTCGGGCAGCCGCCCAAGATGAGCCCACCTTCCTTGCGGAATGGGCCTTAACAGATTTAGGCTGTGGCAGGCCTGCCACAGAATGTACAAGTTGAATTTTGTTACAAATCCAACGAGCAATCGACTGCTTAGAAGCAGGTGCACCCAACTTGTTGGGTGCATACAGTATAAACAGCGAGTCAGATTTTCTGACTCCAGCCGTCCTTTAAATGTATATTTTTAAGGCTCTGACAACGTCCAACAACTTGGAGTCCTTCAAGTCGTCTGTAGCCGCAGGCACTACAATAGGCTGGTTCAGGTGAAACGCTGATACCACCTTAGGGAGAAAATGCGGACGCGTCCGCAGCTCTGCCCTATGTCGAATGGAAAATTAAATAAGGGCTTTTATAAAACAAAGCCGCCAGTTCAGATACTCTCCCGGCCGAAGCCAGGGCCAGTAACAGTCACTTTCCATGTGAGATATTTCAAATCCACATTCTTTAGTGGTTCAAACCAATTGGATTTGAGGAAATCTAAAACTACATTTAGATCCCACGGTGCCACCTTAGGCACCACAGGAGGCTGTATATGCAGTACTCCTTTGATAAAAATCTGGACCTCAGGGACTGAGGCCAATTCTTTTTGGAAGAATATTGATAGGGCCGAAATTTGAACCTTAATAGATCCCAATTTGAGACCCATAGACAATCCTGATTGCAGGAAATGTAGGAAAACGACCCAGTTGAAATTCCGCCATCGGAGCACTCCGCTGCTCGCACCACGCAACATATTTTTGCCAAATACGGCGATAATGCTTCGCGGTGACTTCCTTCCTTGCCTTTATCAAGGTAGGAATGACTTCTTCTGGAATGCCTTTTCCTTTTAGGATCTGGCATTCAAACGCCATGCCGTCAAACGCAGCCGCGGTAAGTCTTGAAAAAGACAAGGACCCTGCTGAAGCAGGTCCCTTCTCAGAAGTAGAGGCCACGGATCGTCCGTGACCATCTCTTGAAGTTCCGGGTACCAAGTCCTTCTTGGCCAATCCGGAGCCACTAGTCTTACTCCTCTTTGCCGTATAATCCTCAATACCTTTGGTATGAGAGGCAGAGGAGGAAACACATATACCGACTGGTACACCCAAGGTGTTACCAGCGCGTCCACAGCTATTGCCTGCGGATCTCTTGACCTGGCGCAATACCTGTCCAGTGTTTTGTTGAGGCGAGACGCCATCATGTCCACCATTGGTTTTACCCAACGGTTTAATAGCATGTGGAAAACTTCTGGATGAAGTCCCCACTCTCCCGGGTGAAGGTCGTGTCTGCTGAGGAAGTCTGCTTCCCAGTTGTCCACGCCCGGGATGAATACTGCTGACAGTGCTATCACGTGATTCTCCGCCCAGCGAAGGATCCTGGCAGCTTCTGCCATTGCCCTCCTGCTTCTTGTGCCGCCCTGTCTGTTTACATGGGCGACTGCCGTGATGTTGTCCTACTGGATCAACACCGGTCTTCCTTGAAGCAGAGGTTCCGCCTGGCTTAGAGCATTGTAGATTGCTCTTAGTTCCAGAATGCTTATGTGAAGAGACTTTTTCAGGCTCGACCACACTCCCTGGAAATTTCTTCCCTGTGTGACTGCTCCCCAGCCTCTCAGGCTGGCATCCGTGGTCACCAGGATCCAATCCTGCATGCCGAATCTGCGGCCCTCCAATAGATGAGCCTCCTGCAACCACCACAGAAGGGATACCCTTGTCCTCGGCGACAGGGTTATCCGCAGGTGCATCTGAAGATGCGACCCTGACCATTTGTCCAACAGATCCCTTTGCATGGAATCTGCCGAAAGGGATTGCTTCGTAAGAAGCTACCATTTTTTCCCAGGACTCTTGTGCATTGATGTACAGACACCTTTCCTGGTTTTAGGAGGTTCCTGACCAGGTCAGATAACTCCTTGGCTTTTTCTTCGGGAAGAAAAACCTTTTTCTGAACTGTGTCCAGAATCATCCCCAGGAACAGCAGACGAGTTGTCGGCATTAATTGGGATTTTGGAATATTCAGAATCCATCCGTGCTGCTTTAGCACCTCTTGAGATAGTGCTAAACCCATCTCTAGCTGTTCTCTGGACCTTGCCCTTATTAGGAGATCGTCCAAGTATGGGATAATTAATACGCCTTTTCTTCGAAGAAGAAATATTATCTCGGCCATTACCTTTGTAAAGACCCGAGGTGCCGTGGACAAACCAAACGGCAGCGTCTGAAACTGATAGTGACAGTTTTGTACAACGAACCTGAGGTACCCCTGGTGTGAGGGGTAATTGGAACGTGGAGATACGCATCCTTGATGTCCAAGGATACCATAAAGTCCCCTTCTTCCAGGTTCGCTATCACTGCTCTGAGTGACTCCATCTTGAACTTGAACTTCTTTATGTATAGGTTCAAGGACTTCAGAATTAGAATAGGCCTTACCGAGCCATCCGGCTTCGGTACCACAAAAAGAGTGGAATAATACCCCTTCCCTTGTTGTAGAAGAGGTACCTTGACTATCACCTGCTGAGAATACAGCTTGTGAATGGCTTCCAAAACCGTCTCCCTTTCTGAGGGGGACGTTGGTAAAGCAGACTTCAGGAAACGGCGAGGTGGCTCTGTCTCTAATTTCAACCTGTACCCCTGAGATATTATCTGCAGGATCCAGGGATTTACCTGCGAGTGAGCCCACTGCGCGCTGTAATTCTTGAGACGACCGCCTACCGCCCCCGAGTCCGCTTGCGAAGCCCCAGCGTCATGCTGAGGCTTTTGTAGAAGCCGGGGAGGGCTTCTGTTCCTGGGAAGGAGCTGCCTGTTGCTGTCTCTTCCCTCGTCCTCTGCCTCGTGGCAGATATGAATAGCCCTTTGCTCTCTTATTTTTAAAGGAACGAAAGGGCTGCGGTTGAAAGGTCGGTGCCTTTTTCTGTTGGGGAGTGACTTGAGGTAGAAAGGTGGATTTCCCGGCCGTAGCCGTGGCCACCAAATCCGATAGACCGACCCCAAATAACTCCTCTACGCATCGCCTGTCCACTGTCGTGTCCATAAAGCTCTTCTGGCCGAAATGGACATAGCACTCACCCGTGATGCCAGTGTGCAGATATCTCTCTGTGCATCACGCATATAAAGAAATGCATCCTTTATTTGTTCTAACGACAGTAAAATATTGTCCCTGTCCAGGGTATCAATATTTTCGATCAGGGACTCTGACCAAACTACCCCAGCACTGCACATCCAGGCAGTCGCAATAGCTGGTCGTAGTATAACACCTGCATGTGTGTATATACCTTTTTGGATATTTTCCATCCTCCTATCTGATGGATCTTTAAGTGCGGCCGTCTCAGGAGAGGGTAACGCCACTTGTTTTGATAAGCGTGTTAGCGCTTTGTCCACCCTAGGAGGTGTTTCCCAGCGCTCCCTAACCTCTGGCGGGAAAGGGTATAAAGCCAATAACTTCTTTGAAATTAGCAGTTTTTTTATCGGGGCACCCCACGCTTCATCACACACGTCATTTAATTTTTCTGATTCGGTAAAAACTACTGGTAGTTTTTTCACACCCCACATAATACCCTGTTTAGTGGTACCTGTAGTATCAGCTAAATGTAACATCTCCTTTATTGCCAAAATCATATAACGTGTAGCCCTACTGGAAAATACGGTTGATTCGTCACCTTCACCACCGGAATCAGTGCCTGTGTCTGGGTCTGTGTCGACCGACTGAGGCAAGGGGCGTTTTACAGCCCCTGACGGTGTTTGAGGCGCCTGGACAGGCACTAATTGAGTGTCCGGCCGCCTCATGTCGGCAAACGACTGCTTAAGCGAGTTGACGCTATCCCGTAATTCCACAAATAAAGGCATCCATTCTGGTGTCGACCCCCTAGGAGGTGACATCCTCATATTTGGCAATTGCTCCGCCTCCACACCAATAACGTCCTCATACATGTCGACACATACGTACCGACACACAGCAGACACACAGGGAATGCTCTATACGAAGACAGGACCCACTAGCCCTTTGGGGAGACAGAGGGAGAGTCTGCCAGCACACACCAAAAAGCGCTATATATGACAGGGATAGCCTTATGATTAAGTGCTCCCTTATAGCTGCTTTTATATTAATATATTGCCATTTATTTTGCCCCCCCTCTCTGTTATACCCTGTTTCTGTAGTGCAGTGCAGGGGAGAGACCTGGGAGCCTTCCTGACCAGCGGAGCTGTGACAGAAAATGGCGCCGTGTGCTGAGGAGATAGGCCCCGCCCCTTTTTCGGCGGGCTCGTCTCCCGCTATTTAGTACATTTAGGCAGGGGTAAATATCTCCATATAGCCTCTGGGGCTATATGTGAGGTATTTTTAGCCTTTTTTAAAGGTTTTCATTTGCCTCCCAGGGCGCCCCCCCCCCAGCGCCCTGCACCCTCAGTGACTGCCGTGTGAAGTGTGCTGAGAGGAAAATGGCGCACAGCTGCAGTGCTGTGCGCTACCTTAAGAAGACTGCAGGAGTCTTCAGCCGCCGATTCTGGACCTCTTCTTGCTTCAGCATCTGTGAGGGGGCCGGCGGCGTGGCTCCGGTGACCATCCAGGCTGTACCTGTGATCGTCCCTCTGGAGCTTCATGTCCAGTAGCCAAGAAGCCAATCCATCCTGCACGCAGGTGAGTTCACTTCTTCTCCCCTCTGTCCCTCGTTGCAGTGATCCTGTTGCCAGCAGGAATCACTGTAAAATAAAAAACCTAAGCTAAACTCTCTAAGCAGCTCTTTATGAGAGCCACCTAGAATTGCACCCTTCTCGGCCGGGCACAAAAATCTAACTGGAGTCTGGAGGAGGGTCATAGGGGGAGGAGCCAGTACACACCACCTGACCTGTAAAAGCTTTACTTTTGTGCCCTGTCTCCTGCGGAGCCGCTATTCCCCATGGTCCTTTCAGGAACCCCAGCATCCACTTAGGACGATAGAGAAAATAAGAAAGCTTAGGGCTGCTAAAAACCAGCAGCCCTCTGACCATGGTCCGGCTCTTGCAGCACCAAACGAAAAACTGATTTGCCTGAGCCAGGAGGTCGAGATATATGGACGGGCCCGTTGCATGCTGGGAGGCGGAAAAGCTTTGACCGATTGGTGCAAATCCGCTGTCACTTCATCATATTCCAATGTTATCCTGTGGACCCTGCCGGAGAAACACACTCTTTGCCTGACATACTGTAACAGTGACAGCACACACACACACACACACACACAGGAAAAGGTTAAATGCACAACTAACCCACAAAAAGCCCTTCCAGGGAGATACAGAGGGAGTACGGAACCAGCACACGGTGCCCTTAACGCTAGGGCCAAGCTTAGCCGGGTCGCAGACTTAGTACCTAGATTGGGGACTTAGTACACTAATAATCGCCCCCCCCCCTCCCCTGCTATGACCCCGTGGTACCGCTGAGGTAATCTGGAGTCTCTCTGGAGGAGCTGCGCGTCCCTGTCAGTCAGCATCTGTGTCAGCTGCAGAGTGAAAATGGCACTGGTGAGCTGCTGGATCCGCTCATAGTGAAGCCCCACCGCTTCAATGGCGCGCGGTCTTCCATCTCTTTTTTATACTGGCTGTATGTGTCTAGGTGCATAAAATGGAGACAGACTCCTTTTATGGCTATGCTGCCAGTCTGTGTCCGTACACAGTGGAAGACGCAGTCTGCCCTGTTTAGAAGCAGTGCGTCTCCGTACCCTCATGTCGCCATAATGGCCAGCGACCCGCTAACCGAGACGCCGGCTTAGTACTCACCACTCTTCTTTCTTCTGGCTCTGTAAGAGGTGGCGACGTGCTGCGGGAATGTATGCTCGCCGTGGTGGGGCTTGCGAATAGTACCTTCAGTGTCCTGTCAGCGGGGAACGGGACCATTAACCCTGAAAGAGGTTGGGCCACCCCCCGCCCTAAGTCCCACGAAGCAGGCAGACTGGTGCCATCCAGTCCTGCCTGAAAATATACTCAGAAAATAAATGCAGAAAACTCTTCAGGAGCTTCCAGAGACATGACCGGCATCTCCGGACACATTTTCTAAACTGAATCTGGCAGGAGGAGCCCATGGCTCCTAGTGGACCCGTCTATACCCCATGGTACTAAATTAATTCCCAGTATCCCCTAGGACATAAGAGAAAATAAGATTTTAAACCTTCCGGTAAATCTTTTTCTCGTAGTCCGTAGAGGATGCTGGGGACTCCGTAAGGACCATGGGGATAGACGGGCTCCGCAGGAGACATGGGCACTTTAAGAAAGACTTTAGGTATGGGTGTGCACTGGCTCCTTCCACTATGCCCCTCCTCCAGACCTCAGTTAGAGAAACTGTGCCCAGAGAAGACGGACAGTACGAGGAAAGGATTTTTGTTAAACTAAGGGCAAGATTCATACCAGCCCACACCATTCACACCGTATAACTTGTGTATAAACTAACCAGTTAACAGTATAAAAAAACAACATAGCATCAGTCGGAGACCGATGAAAACTATAACATAACCCTTATGTAAGCAAAACTATATACAAGTCTTGCAGAAGTAGTCCGCACTTGGGACGGGCGCCCAGCATCCTCTACGGACTACGAGAAAAAGATTTACCGGTAGGTTTAAAATCTTATTTTCTCTTACGTCCTAGAGGATGCTGGGGACTCCGTAAGGACTATGGGGATTATACCAAAGCTCCCAAACGGGCGGGAGTGCGCGGATGACTCTGCAGCACCGATTGAGCAAACAGGAGGTCCTCCTCAGCCAGGGTATCAAACTTATAGAACTTTGCAAATGTGTTTGAACCCGACCAAGTAGCAGCTCGGCACAGCTGTAGTGCCGAGACCCCTCGGGCAGCCGCCCAAGACGAGCCCACCTTCCTAGTGGAATGGGCCTTGACCGATTTTGGTAACGGCAATCCAGCCGTCGCATGTGCCTGCTAAATCGTGTTACAGATCCAGCGAGCAATAGTCTGCTTTGAAGCAGGAGCGCCAACCTTGTTGGCTGCATACAGGACAAACAGTGCTTCTGTTTTTCTGACTCTAGCCGTTCTGGCCACGTAAATTTTCAAAGCCCTGACCACATCAAGGGACTCGGAATCCTCCAAGTCTCGTTTAGCCACAGGCACCACAATAGGTTGGTTCATATGAAAAGACGACATCACCTTAGGCAAAAATTGAGGACGGGTCCGCAATTCCGCTCTATCCATATGGAAAACTAGATAGGGGCTTTTATGAGACAAAGCCGCCAAGTTCAACACTCGCCTAGCCGAAGCCAAGGCTAACAACATGACCACTTTCCAAGTGAGATATTTTAACTCCACCGTTTTAAGTGGTTCAAACCAGTGCGACTTAAGGAAACTCAACACCGCGTTAAGGTCCCAAGGCGCCACCGGAGGTACAAAGGGAAGCTGAATATGCAGCACTCCCTTCACAAAAGTCTGTACTTCTGGGAGCGAAGCCAAATCTTTTTGAAAGAAAATGAATAAGGCCGAAATCTGAACCTTAATGGAGCCTAATTTTAGGCCCAAATTCACTCCAGTTTGTAGGAAGTGAAGAAAACGGCCCAGATGGAATTCTTCCGTAGGAGCATTCCCAGCCTCACACCAAGAAACATATTTTTGCCATATACGGTGATAATATTTAGCTGTCACGTCCTTCCTAGCCTTTATCAGAGTAGGAATGACCTCATCCGGAATGCCCTTTTCCGCTAGGATCCGGCGTTCAACCGCCATGCCGTCAAACGCAGCCGCTGTAAGTCTTGGAACAAACAGGGCCCCTGTTGCAACAGGTCCTGACTTAGAGGAAGAGGCCACAGATCTTCTGTGAGCATTTCCTGCAGATCCGGATACCAGGTCCTTCGTGGCCAATCTGGAACTATGAGAATTGTCTGTACTCCTCTTTTTCTTATTATTCTCAACACCTTTGGGATGAGAGGTAGAGGAGGAAACACATAGACCGACTGGAACACCTACGGTGCCACTAGGGCGTCCCCAGCTACCGCCTGAGGGTCTCTTGACCTGGCGCAATACGTCTGCAGCTTTTTGTTGAGGCGGGACGCCATCATGTCTATCTGGCAGTCCCCACTGACTTGCAATCTGTGCGAAGACTTCCTGATGAAGTCCCCACTCTCCTGGATGCAGGTCGTGTCTGCTGAGGAAATCTGCTTCCCAGTTGTCCACTCCCGGAATTAACAATGCTGACAGTGCGCTTACATGATTTTCCGCCCAGCGAAGAATCCTGGTGGCTTCCGCCATTGCCATTCTGCTCCTTGTGCCGCCCCGGCGGTTTACATGAGCCACTGCGGTGATGTTGTCTGACTGGATCAGAACTGGTAAGTCGCGAAGCAAGGTCTCCGCTTGACAAATGGTGTTGTATATGGCCCTCAGCTCCAGGACGTTGATGTGAAGACAAGTCTCTTGACTTGACCAAAGACAATGGAAGTTTCTTCCTTGTGTGACTGCTCCCCAACCTCGGAGGCTCGCGTCCGTGGTCACCAGAACCCAGTCCTGAATGCCGAACCTGCGGCCCTCTAGAAGGTGAGCACTCTGCAGCCAACACAGGAGAGATACCCTGGCCCTGGGGGACAGTGTGATCAACTGATGCATCTGTAGATGTGACCCGGACCAATTGTCCAGTAGGTCCCATTGGAAGGTCCTTGCATGGAACCTGCCGAACGGAATGGCCTCTTAAGATGCCACCATCTTTCCCAGGACTCGAGTGCAGTGATGCACTGACACCTGTTTTGGTTTCAATAGGTTCCTGACCAGAGTCATGAGTTCTTGAGCCTTTCCCGTTGGAAGATAAACCCTTTTCTGGTCCGAATCCAGAATCATGCCCAAGAAGGTCAGACGAGTCGTAGGAACCAGCTGCGACTTCGGGATATTGAGAATCCAGCCGTGTTGCTGTAACACCTTCAGTGAAAGTGACACGCTGTTCAGTAACTGCTCTCGTGATCTCGCTTTTATGAGATCTTCCAAGTACGGGATAATTGTGACACCCTGCTTGCGCAGGAGCACCATCATTTCCGCCATTACCTTGGTGAAAATTCTCGGGGCCGTGGAAAGCCCAAACGGCAACGTCTGAAATTGGTAATGACAATCCTGTACCGCAAATCTCAGGTACGCCTGATGAGGTGGATATATGGGAACATGAAGGTACGCATCCTTTATGTCCAGAGATACCATAAAATCCCCCCCTTCCAGGCTGGCGATGACCTCCCTGAGCGATTCCATCTTGAACCTTTTCAAGTATAGGTTCAGGGATTTTAAATTTAAAATGGGTCTGACCGAACCGTCCGGTTTCGGGACTACAAACAGGGTTAAGTAATATCCCCTCCCTCGTTGAAGTAGGGGAACCTTTACCACCACCTGTTGAAGATAAAATTTGTGAATTGCATTTACCACTATCTCCCTTTCTGGGGGAGAAGTCAGCAGGGCCGATTTGAAAGACCGGCGAGGAGGCACCTCTTCGAATTCCAGCTTGTAACCCTGAGAAACAATTTCTATTGCCCAGGGATCCATCTGTGAGTGAACCCAGATGTGGCTGAAAATTCGAAGACGTGCCCCCACTGGGGCGGACTCCCTTAGCGGAGCCCCAGCGTCATGCGGTGGATTTTGTAGAGGCCGGGGAGGACTTCTGTTCCTGGGAACTAGCTGTGTTGTGCAGCTTTTGCCCTCTGCCAAGAAAGAACGCACCTCGTACTCTCTTGTTTCTTGTGTCCGAAAGGACTGCATTTGATAATGTGGTGCTTTCTTAGGCTGTGAGGGAATATAAGGCAAAAATTTTAATTTACCAACTGTAGCTGTGGAGACCAAGTCAGAGAGACCTTCCCCAAACAATTCCTCACCCTTGTAAGGTAAAACCTCCATATGCCTCTTTGAGTCGGCATCACCTTTCCATGGCCGGGTCCATAAAACTCGTCTAGCAGAAATCGACATAGCGTTGATTCTAGAACCCAGTAGGCTAATGTCTCTTTGAGCATCTCTCATATATAAGACAGCATCGTTAATATGACCCCGGGTCAATAAATGGTACCCTTATCCAGGGTATCAATTTCCGTCGATAAGGTACCTATCCACGCTGCTACAGCGCTACAAACTCCAGCCGACACTATTGCCGGTCTGAGTAAGGTACTAGAATGTGTGTAAATGGACTTTAAGGTAGCCTGCTGCTTGCGATCAGCAGGATCCCTGAGGGTAGCCATATCTTGGGATGGCAGCTTTACTCTTTTGGATAAGCGTGTCCACGCTTTTTTCTCCCCTTGGGGAAGATTCTCACCGTATCCTGTCCTTAGTCGGGAAAGGATACACCCTAAGAATCCTTTTGGGAATCTGCAGTTTCTTGTCTGGAGATTCCCAAGCCTTTTCAATAACTCACTCATGAGATGGGGGAAAGGTTACCTCAGGTTTCTTTACCCTATACATGTGTACCCTCGTGTCAGGGACAGGGGGTTTCTCTGTGATATGCAAAACATCTTTTATTACAATAATCATATATTGAATACTATTTGCCAATTCTGGCTGTAACTTTGCATCATCGTAGTCGACACTGGAGTCAGAATCCGTTTCGGCGTCAGTGTCTACTATTTTGGATAGTGGGCGCTTTTGAGACCCCGGAGGTCCATGTGACATAGGGGAAAGGCAGGGTTTGACGCCTGTACATTCCCTAGACTCAGTGCAATAAATTCACATTAGCACTAAAACATTCCACATATCCAACCAGTCAGGTGTCTGTGTTCCCGACGGAGACACCACAGTCATTAACTCCACCTCCTCCCTATGAGAGCCTTTTACCTTAGACATGCCGACACACGCGTACCGACACACCACACACTCAGGGAATCCTCTTATCTGAAAACAGTTCCCCCACAAGGCCCTTTGGAGAGACAGAGAGAGAGTATGCCAGCACACACCCAGCGCTATATGACCCAGGAAAAAACACACAATATGTTCACCCAGATAGCGCTGTAATCTTTATTTTTGCGCCAAATTATGTGCACCCCCCTTCTTTAAAACCCTCTTTCACTGTGGATAAGCAGGGGAGAGTCCGGGGAGCTTCCTCTCAGCGCTGTGCTGTGGAGAAAATGGCGCTGGTGAGTGCTGAGGAAGAAGCCCCGCCCCCTCAGCGGCGGGCTTCTGTCCCGCTAAAATATATAAAAAACTGGCGGGGGCTCTTTATATATACAGTTCCTAGCTGTATATATCTACTTTTGCCAGAAAATGAGGTTAAATTTCTGCCCAGGGAGCCCCCCCTGCGCCCTGCACCCTTACAGTGACTGCCGTTTGTGTGTGCTGTGTGGGAGCAATGGCGCACAGCTTAACTGCTGGGCGTTACCTCAGTGAAGATCTGAAGTCTTCTGCCGCCTCTGAAGTCTTCTTTCTTCTCATACTCACCCGGCTTCTATCTTCCGGCTCTGTGAGGAGGACGGCGGCGCGGCTCCGGGACGAACTCCAGGGTGAGACCTGTGTTCAGACTCCCTCTGGAGCTAATGGTGTCCAGTAGCCTAAGAATCAGAGCCTTGAAACTCACAGAAGTAGGTCTGCTTCTCTCTCCTCAGTCCCACGATGCAGGGAGTCTGTTGCCAGCAGGCTCCCTGAAAATAAAAAACCTAACAAAATACTTTCTTTCAGGAAACTCAGGAGAGCTCTCTGTAATGCACCCGGTCTCCTCTGGGCACAGTAGTAAACTGAGGTCTGGAGGAGGGGCATAGAGGGAGGAGCCAGTGCACACCCATACCTAAAGTCTTTCTTAAAGTGCCCATGTCTCCTGCGGAGCCCGTCTATCCCCATGGTCCTTACGGAGTCCCCAGCATCCTCTAGGACGTAAGAGAAAATTCATTTATGCTGTGCCATCGATGGAGCGAAACCATCTGGTATTCGACATTGGCCGTAAACCATCAATGATTAGGACTCATCGATGGTCAGTGGCCATTACTACTGCAGTTCCTCACAGTTGCTTCCTCCCTGCCCCAGAGTGTACATAGTGCTAAAAATCTTTAAAAGCCACCTGCAAACAGGGATGCATGCAAATCTTAATCAGCCCTTATTTGTCTAATTACACCAAAGATACAACTACCTTATCACCCTACATAGGAGGGGACTACCCACAATACTCTCCTCTCACTTACCAGATCTCTCCCTCATCACCGTACTCTTGGAAACTTTGCAGTTCACGGCTGTACACTACATCCCAGCTATAGGAATAAAGTTAACAGCGTTAGAAAATTGTCCACATTACTCACAAAGCAACTCAACAACATAGTTACTAATACTGTAAAGGAGCATGTAAACACACGGTTATGTCCTGGCTTCAACATATGAAGATGTTCATTATGACATTTGCTATATTTTGGAATTTCAAATACTCATTTTCATAAATAACTTAGCTATAAGAATAATGCATGGAAATAATTTTACTGAACAGTTGTACAAAATATACCCAAAGGTTCAATGGTCTATGTACTAAGCTTTGGAGAGAGATAAAGTGGATGGAGATAAAGTACCAGCCAATCATCTCCTAACTGTCATGTTACAGGATGTGTTTGAAAAATGACAGTTCTGATCTGATTGGCTGTACTTTATCTCTCTCCAAGGCTTAGTACATAGAACCCTTAATTTGATGTAATTGCATTCAATTACCATGCCTACTAGCAGACAGGAGCTGTCATTCCTTTTAGGAGACCCTAAACAAAGGGTTCAAGCGATCAGGTATGTAACATGTATCTGGGTCTCTTAAAGGTTAATACTTCCCAAATGCTTTAAACATCTACAAGATAAAACATCTACTGAAGTTATCAAGATTCATATAGATTAAGATGTTTAAAGTGAATGACGTTAGAAAATAACTACTAGCTCAGCTGTAGTTTCCATGTGCTTGTATATGGGTGTACCAATATGGCGCCATGCGGCCTCACGGTGTACTCACTGATCTTTGGTTCCCAGCGCTGAAGGAGAGAACTCGGTCTCGCTCATGTTACGGTTACCGAGATTGAACAAGTCGATATATATAAGCACCAGCTTCAGAGGATGATTATACCCGGGCGTTTTAATTTTACGTCACCCGCGCAGTGTATTATGGGACTCCATTCGCTTAGGACTTGGCTGCACTGCCATGGCGGTTGCCATGGATACTGGGATGTTTATGCAACTCGCAACTGTCGCCGCAACAGTGGCAGACATTTTGTTGGTTGTACTGTTGATGCGCAAAATTCCTTTTTTGTACGGCTACTTCTTAATTAATCGTCGTTGGAAACGGAATGAAGATGTTGGGGACATTGTCACATTTGCCAGAGTGACGTCTCTTATTTTCTCTGTGAGATAATACTTTTTCTGCATGTCACATATTCTAGGTTTAAAAGCAGATGTATTGTATCACTGGAGAACTGAAGTCTGGTTGGCAGGAATTCATAGTCTCCAATATAATCCGACAAACCTATTTCTCACAAACTTCCTGCCTCATTAACAGCAGCAGATAGTTGGGCTCAGTCATTGAAAAGACAAAAAAACTTCTACTCAACCCTGATAGTAAATTAAGGAATTTTTCGCAGTTGCAATGGAGCCACCTCAATCGCCTCATCAGTCTGGAGCTGGGTATGCGGTTAAAATACCGCTCGTCAGGATACCGGCTGTCTCAATACCGACGTCGAGATTCCGACAGGGCGATTATACCGCCGCTGGAATACCGGCGAAGTAGGTGATTCTCCGTCTGTGGGTGTCTATGACACCCATAGAGGGAGAATAAAACCTGTGGCAAGAGAAGCTCACCACCAAGCCCGCATCGTGGTGAGCGCAGCGAGCCCACAAGGGGCTTCGTTGCGCTCACACCCCTTCCTGCATTCTGGCGCATGGGATGCCTATGTCAGTATACTGACATTCGCCATCTCGTGCCCCGGGATCCCTTACTGATCCCTGGAGCAATATGATCTGATGATTTGCCTCCCACTACATGTCCCTTTCTCTTTGCTATACCCCTTTTTCACTCACACCTCTTTTAAGTCCAGGGTCTAACCCAGTGATGGCTAACCTTGACACTCCAGCTGTTGTTGAACTACACATCCCAGCATGCCCTGCTACAGTTTTGCTATTTGGCCATGCTAAAACTGATGCAGGGCATGCTGGGATGTGTAGTTCAACAACAGCTGGAGTGTCAAGTTTAGCCATCACTGGTCTAACCCAAGATTTGAAACATACCTGTACAATTCCAAACCGGGGCAGACCTGGTACAGCCCCATTTCCACTGTGGTGCCGATCAGGGTTATTCCCAGATCTGTGCCATTCACACTGCACATGGGTGCAGTGCCGGCACCAGGAGACGACATCATCTTATTGCCCCGGGGGGCCGCTCTCCCCATCTTGTAAACGGGTCCCGGATCGGACGACTCGGGTTACCCGTTTGCACTGCAGCTCACCCGGGACCTTCTCAGGTAAAACCACACTTGTTTACTATCCTGGGTTCTGCGGGAGACGCACGATTTTTAGGGTATTCTTCTGCAGCCCCGCAAAAGTGGGCACCCCCCCACAGTGTACCCACTTCCTAGACAAGTACGTAGAACACGGGGCTAAATACCAGCAATCTGTTGTCCTCACGGCGGGGGTGGAGCCTAATCACAATTATATGACATTAACGTAATTTTAGCCCAACCACTATTTAATTGGTGCCCAATCACGGCTGCTTTACCGCGAGGGGCAGGGCCTAAGGACACAATTGACTCTGCCCCATCTCCTTCACCTGCTTCTCGTCTCTGGGCATCTCCTGGAGAGGAAAATGTAAAAGTCGGTAAATATGGGTAAAACCCTGCTAGGTACCAGGAAGGATTCCCGGGTGACTGGACCCTTTTCCACTAACAAAAATCCAGGTTTCAAGTGCAATCAGTGGTGCTGAGAGAGGGGGGGGAGAGGGTACAAATTACCCGGGCCTAGGTCTGATGAAGGGGCCCAGTGGGGAGCCTGGGCACCCTCCCCCTTGACAGCAGCTACAGGTCTTCTCCTCAGCCCAGCACATGCTGCTGTGTGCTGAGTTGCAGTGTGGCTATGGAGGCGCTTAATATACATTTTTTTTTCAGTATTTTTCTCTGACGTCCTAAGTGGATGCTGGGGACTCCGTCAGGACCATGGGGTTTAGCGGCTCCGCAGGAGACAGGGCACAAAAGTAAAAGCTTTAGGATCAGGTGGTGTGCACTGGTTCCTCCCCCTATGACCCTCCTCCAAGCCTCAGTTAGATTTTTGTGCCCGGCCGAGAAGGGTGCAATCTAGGTGGCTCTCCTAAAGAGCTGCTTAGAGTAAAAGTTAGGTTTTTTTTTTTATTTTCAGTGAGTCCTGCTGGCAACAGGCTCACTGCTACGAGGGACTTAGGGGAGAGAAGTGAACTCACCTGCGTGCAGGATGGATTGGCTTCTTAGGCTACTGGACACCATTAGCTCCAGAGGGAATCGGAACACAGGTCTCACCCTGGGGTTCGTCCCGGAGCCGCGCCGCCGACCCCCCTTGCAGATGCCGAAAAGTGAAGGTCCAGAAACGGCGGCAGAAGACTCTTCAGTCTTCATAAGGTAGCGCACAGCACTGCAGCTGTGCGCCATTGTTGTCAGCACACTTCATAGCAGCGGTCACTGAGGGTGCAGGGCGCTGGGGGGGGGCGCCCTGGGCAGCAATGATAGTACCTTATTCTGGCTAAAAATACATCACATATAGCCCCTGGGGGCTATATGGATGTATTTAACCCCTGCCAGGTCTCAGAAAAACGGGAGAAGAAGCCCGCCGAAAAGGGGGCGGGGCCTATTCTCCTCAGCACACAGCGCCATTTTCCCTCACAGAAATGCTGGTGGGAAGGCTCCCAGGCTCTCCCCTGCACTGCACTACAGAAACAGGGTTAAAACAGAGAGGGGGGACACTTATTTGGCGATATGTATATATATATTAAAATGCTATAAGGGAAAAACACTTATATAAAGGTTGTCCCTGTATAATTATAGCGTTTTTGGTGTGTGCTGGCAAACTCTCCCTCTGTCTCCCCAAAGGGCTAGTGGGGTCCTGTCCTCTATCAGAGCATTCCCTGTGTGTGTGCTGTGTGTCGGTACGTGTGTGTCGACATGTATGAGGACGATGTTGGTGAGGAGGCGGAGCAATTGCCTGAAATGGTGATGTCACTCTCTAGGGAGTCGACACCGGAATGGATGGCTTATTTAAGGAATTACGTGATAATGTCAACACGCTGCAAGGTCGGTTGACGACATGAGACGGCCGGCAAACAAATTAGTACCTGTCCAGGCGTCTCAAACACCGTCAGGGGCTGTAAAACGCTCATTTACCTCAGTCGGTCGACACAGACACGGACACTGACTCCAGTGTCGACGGTGAAGAAACAAACGTACTTTCCTTTAGGGCCACACGTTACATGTTAAGGGCAATGAAGGAGGTGTTACATATTTCTGATACTACAAGTACCACAAGAAGGGTATTATGTGGGGTGTGAAAAAACTACCTGTAGTTTTTCCTGAATCAGATAAATTAAATGAAGTGTGTGATGATGCGTGGGTTTCCCCCGATAGAAAATTATTGGCGGTATACCCTTTCCCGCCAGAAGTTAGGGCGCGTTGGGAAACACCCTTTAGGGTGGATAAGGCGCTCACACGCTTATCAAAACAAGTGGCGGTACCGTCCCCAGATAGGGCCGCCCTCAAGGAGCCAGCTGAGAGGCTGGAAAATATCCTAAAAAGGTATATACACACATACTGGTGTTATACTGCGACCAGCGATCGCCTCAGCCTGGATGTGCAGCGCTGGGGTGGCTTGGTCGGATTCCCTGACTGAAAATATTGATACCCTTGACAGGGACAGTATTTTATTGACTATAGAGCATTTAAAGGATGCATTTCTATATATGCGAGATGCACAGAGGGATATTTGCACTCTGGCATCAAGAGTAAGTGCGATGTCCATATCTGCCAGAAGATGTTTATGGACACGACAGTGGTCAGGTGATGCAGATTCCAAACGGCACATGGAAGTATTGCCGTATAAAGGGGAGGAGTTATTTGGGGTCGGTCCATCGGACCTGGTGGCCTCGGCAACAGCTGGAAAATCCACCTTTTTTACCCCAAATCACATCTCAGCAGAAAAAGACACCGTCTTTTCAGCCTCAGTCCTTTCGTCCCCATAAGGGCAAGCGGGCAAAAGGCCAGTCATATCTGCCCAGGGATAGAGGAAAGGGAAGAAGACTGCAGCAGGCAGCCCATTCCCAGGAACAGAAGCCCTCCACAGCTTCTGCCAAGTCCTCAGCATGACGCTGGGGCCGTACAAGCGGACTCAAGTGCGGTGGGGGGTCGTCTCAAGAGTTTCAGCGCGTAGTGGGCTCACTCGCAAGTGGACCCCTGGATCCTACAAGTAGTATCCCAGGGGTACAGACTGGAGATTCGAGACGTCTCCCCCTCGCAGGCTCCTGATGTCTGCTTTACCAACGTCTTCCTCCGACAGGGAGGCAGTATTGGAAACAATTCACAAGCTGTATTCCCAGCAGGTGATAATCAAAGTACCCCTCCTACAACAAGGAAAGGGGTATTATTCCACACTATATTGTGGTACTGAAGCCAGACGGCTCGGTGAGACCTATTCTAAATGGGAAATCTTTGAACACTTACATACAAAGGTTCAAATCAAGATGGAGTCACTCAGAGCAGTGATAGCGAACCAGGAAGAAGAGGACTATATGGTGTCCCTGGACATCAAGGATGCTTACCTCCATGTCCCAAATTGCCCTTCTCACCAAGGGTACCTCAGGTTCGTGGTACGGAACTGTCACTATCAGTTTCAGACGCTGCCGTTTGGATTGTCCACGGCACCCCGGGTCTTTACCAAAGTAATGGCCGAAATGATGATTCTTCTTCAAAGAAAAGGCGTCTTAATTATCCCTTACTTGGACGATCTCCTGATAAGGGCAAGGTCCAGAGAACAGTTGGAAGTCGGAGTAGCACTATCTCAAGTAGTTCTACGACAGCACGGGTGGATTCTAAATATCCAAAATCGCAGCCGTTTCCGACGACACGTCTGCTGTTCCTAGGGATGGTTCTGGACACAGTCCAGAAAAAGGTGTTTCTCCCGGAGGAGAAAGCCAGGGAGTTATCCGAGCTAGTCAGGAACCTCCTAAAACCAGGAAAAGTGTCAGTGCATCATTGCACAAGAGTCCTGGGAAAAATGGTGGCTTATTACGAAGCGATTCCATTCGGCAGATTCCACGCAAGAACTTTTCAGTGGGATCTGCTGGACAAATGGTCCGGATCGCATTTTCAGATGCATCAGCGGATAACCCTATCTCCAAGGACAAGGGTGTCTCTCCTGTGGTGGTTACAGAGTGCTCATCTTCTAGAGGGCCGCAGATTCGGCATTCAGGATTGGATGCTGGTGACCACGGAGGCCAGCCTGAGAGGCTGGGGAGCAGTCACACAGGGAAAAAATTTCCAGGGAGTGTGATCAAGTCTGGAGATTTTTCTCCACATAAATATACTGGAGCTAAGGGCAATTTACAATGCTCTAAGCTTAGCAAGACCTCTGCTTCAAGGTCAGCCGGTATTGATCCAGTGGGACAACATCACGGCAGTCGCCCACGTAAACAGACAGGGCGGCACAAGAAGCAGGAGGGCAATGGCAGAAACTGCAAGGATTTTTCGCTGGGCGGAAAATCATGTGATAGCACTGTCAGCAGTGTTCATTCCGGGAGTGGACAACTGGGAAGCAGACTTCCTCAGCAGGCACAACCTCCACCCGGGAGAGTGGGGACTTCATCGGGAAGTCTTCCACATGATTGTGAACCGTTGGAAAAGACCAAAGGTGGACATGATGGCGTCCCGCCTGAACAAAAAACTGGACAAGTATTGCGCCAGGTCAAAAGACCCTCAGGCAATAGCTGTGGACGTTCTGGTAACACCGTGGGTGTACCAGTCTGTGTATGTCTTCCCTCCTCTGCTTCTCATACCCAAGGTATTGAGAATTATAAGACGTAGAGGAGTAAGAACTATACTCGTGGCTCCGGATTGGCCAAGAAGGACTTGGTACCCGGAACTTCAAGAGATGCTCACAGAGGACTCATGGCCTCTGCCGCTAAGAAGGGACTTGTTTCAGCAAGTACCATGTCTGTTCCAAGACTTACCGCGGCTGCGTTTGACGGCATGGCGGTTGAACGCCGGATCCTAAGGGAAAAAGGCATTCCGGAAGAGGTCATTCCTACCCTGGTCAAAGCCAGGAAGGAGGTGACCGCACAACATTATCACCACATGTGGCGAAAATATGTTGCGTGGTGTGAGGCCAGGAAGGCCCCATGAAGAAATTTCAACTCGGTCGTTTCCTGCATTTCCTGCAAACAGGAGTGTCTATGGGCCTCAAATTGGGGTCCATTAAGGTTCAAATTTCGTCCCTGTCGATTTTCTTCCAGAAAGAATTGGCTTCAGTTCCTGAAGTCCAGAAGTTTGTCAAGGGAGTACTGCATATACAACCCCCTTTTGTGCCTCCAGTGGCACTGTGGGATCTCAACGTAGTTCTGGGATTCCTAAAATCACATTGGTTTAAACCGTTCAAATCTGTGGATTTGAAATATCTCACAGGGAAAGTGACCATGCTGTTGGCCCTGGCCTCGGCCAGGCGAGTGTCAGAATTGGCGGCGTTTGTCTCAAAAAAGCCCATATCTGATTGTCCATTCGGACAGGGCAGAGCTGCGGACTCATCCCCAGTTTCTCCCTAAGGTGGTGTCAGTGTTTCACCCGAACCAGCTTATTGTGGTACCTGCGGCTACTAGGGACTTGGAGGACTCCAAGTTGCTAGATGTTGTCAGGGCCCTGAAAATATAGTTTCCAGGACAGCTGGAGTCAGGAAAACTGACTTGCTGTTATCCTGTATGCACCCAACAAACTGGGTGCTCTTGCTTCTAAGCAGACGATTGCTAGTTGGATGTGTAGTACAATTCAGCTTGCACATTCTGTGGCAGGCCTGCCACAGCCAAAATATGTAAATGCCCATTCCACAAGGAAGGTGGGCTCATCTTGGGCGGCTGCCCGAGGGGTCTCGGCTTTACAACTTTGCCGAGCTGATACTTGGTCAGGGGCACACCCTGACTGAGGAGGACCTGGAGTTCTCTCATTCGGTGCTGCAGAGTCATCCGCACTCTCCCGCCCGTTTGGGAGCTTTGGTATAATCCCCATGGTCCTGACGGAGTCCCCAGCATCCACTTAGGACGTCAGAGAAAATAAGAATTTACTTACCGATAATTCTATTTCTCGTAGTCCGTAGTGGATGCTGGGCGCCCATCCCAAGTGCGGATTGTCTGCAATACTTGTACATAGTTATTGTTACAAAAATCGGGTTATTATTGTTGTGAGCCATCTTTTCAGATGCTCCGCTGTTATCATGCTGTTAACTGGGTTCAGATCACAGGTTGTACAGTGTGATTGGTGTGGCTGGTATGAGTCTTACCCGGGATTCAAAATCCTTCCTTCCCTTATTGTGTACGCTCGTCCGGGCACAGTATCCTAACTGAGGCTTGGAGGAGGGTCATAGGGGGAGGAGCCAGTGCACACCACCTGATCCTAAAGCTTTTACTTTTGTGCCCTGTCTCCTGCGGAGCCGCTAAACCCCATGGTCCTTACGGAGTCCCCAGCATCCACTACGGACTACGAGAAATAGAATTATCGGTAAGTAAATTCTTATTTTTTCTTACGGTGCATGACCGCGCCTCCTGTGACTAGGCTACGCCTCCTGAAAAGTACCTGGGCCCAGTCAGGCTCTCTACTGCCCTGGGGGTTTTCGGAGCGTGTATCTGCCATCAGCTGTGAGCTCATACCTGCAAAAACATGGCTCCTGCGTCACTACAGCTGGGTCTAGTCTGCGTAGCCAAAGGCCTAACCCAGGGCCGTCTTAACAGCAGTGTAGGCCCCTGGGCACAGCAATGCACTGGGGCCCCCCATCCTCCAGTGGTAAGGGTGGGAGGTGCTATCAGCAGCAGCTTTGATGTCCTGCTGGCAGTAGGACGTGTACTATCTTCCGCTCAGCATGTAGGACCTGGAGCAGTAATTTCTGCTAATTACTCCTTTACTGCAAAGATGGGGCGGGAGGGAGAACACTAAACTGTAGATGGGGGCATTGGGCTGAATGAAGGGGGCCCTGGTACATGACTTCCAGGGTGGTAGGGGTTGTTTAATACGTAGGGGAGGGGTGGATAGTGGAGTGGGCTTAATATTCATAATTTTCTGGTAGGAAGGCAGCTTGCTTGACTGCAGATATCTCCAGTTCCTGGAAATCGATTTTGTAGCATTCAATGGCATAAAAACAAACTGGAGGGTCCCGCCTTTCAGAAGGTACTGGTGACCTGTAGATCAGAGTTCAGGAGCCAGAGCCATCCACTGACGAAAATATAAAACTGCATATTAGGTGTGGAGCTGGAGTAGGGACCAGTTGCTTAAAGGCTGATATCTCTGAGTTAGGGCATAGTAGAGACAAGCTGCCAGTGTCCACTGACAGGGGAGAGTACCAGCTTTTGGAGTATACCCTCAGAAAAACTCTAAGTCAGACAGAGCCTGAGATATCTGGCTGGGAAGAGCAATTAACAGGTTTGGATGGGGACCACTGCTTTGACATCAAATATCTCCAGTTCCCATTGGCCAATTTTCAAAAATCTGGTACCCCTAGAAAGAGGGGACCCTAAGCTATCAGCCTAGAGCCCGTATACTCCTGGAGCCCTTGGGCAAGTGCCCATTGAGCCCATACGAAAAGACGGCCCTGGCCTAACCTTATCCCCAGTGTTCCTCATATTTGCATTTACATACCTCCCAACTGTCTCGATTTCAGTGGGACAGTCCCGCTAATTGGACACTATCCCGCTGTCCCTCCCGCGGATCGCAGTGTCCCACGGGCGGGGGGGCAGTTGGGAGAGGTAGTGATCACCGCTGCTCTGCTTTGCAAAGCAGCCGGTGATCCCACTGAATAGATCAGCACAAGGAGGGAAGCGGGCTGTCCAGCAGCTCATGGAGAGCTGGGCACGCCCCCAAAATGACGAAAACGGGGGTTGCGGCAATAGGCCACGCCCCCTTACCGTGGGACCCAATCCTCTACACAAAGCTCCACCCCCTTTGCAGCCGCGGTCGCACCTCCGGCGCATCTTGTCCCGATTCACCATGGACAGAAGTTGGGAGGTATGCATTTAGGCTGCAAATGTGTACGCAATTGCGGATGGGTTTGTGACGGCTCCGGTGGGCGGCTCTTCTCATTTCTGGGCGGCAGCTTCACTTGCTAACATCAACAGATCCATAGCCTAGAAAATCACAATTACAATTGCCTTTGTGTACAAACATGAATCAGGCCCCGAGTAAGGTAAGTTTGTTTTAACATAAATATAGACACAGAGACAGACAGACAGACAGACAGACAGACAGACAGACAGACAGACAGACAGACAGATAGATGTGATAAAATGCAGGCAGGTTGGGGTGTATCACCTGAGTAGACTGATCATGGGACTATCATCATAAACAGCCTTTGTGATGTCACTGTTGATATAGAACGTTTAGTGATCAGCTGTATTGCCGATTGGACTTCCTACAGTAGGGTAGATGTACTAAGCCTATCTTTCTTGTAAAATACTACTACAGTACCTGCAGAGCCGGATTAAGGTCTGTGGGGGCGTCTGTTGCGGCCCCTGGACAACACACTTGTGGGGGCCCCTATTAATAAAAAATTATATATATATATATATATATACATACAAAAACAATACTCCCCTCCTGCGTTATTCTATTATAATATAAGGGATGTGAGAAACAGTATCCAAACGATACTAGTACAACTGGCTGCCTAATTCCACTAAGTTCCCTGTTAGGGGGAACTAAACATAGAAATGGAGTAAGAAATAGAGGAATAGGGCGCCCAAGGATTATGTCAACCCCAAAATTTAAAGAACCTCAGAAAATTACACGGTATGATTAGATCTGGCATTAAAATATAAAAATATACTGTTCATTTAATCATTTATTAAAAAAATACAGAAGCATACATGGGGGTATATTTACAAAGATTCATGTTTTTGCCGTTTTTAAGGGTGTTTGATCTCGAATGGTATCGGGTGCATATTACTGCAACTTTTTGACTCCTGATACGGTCATTCACTAAGCTGCCGACTTTTCCAAAATCGTATTTTCCGATATCGATGTGATTCGTAATGTCAGGCAGTGTTTTACGGGAGTGATGAGTAAAACACTGCCTGACAAAACACAAGGAATCCCGGCCAGGTCTGTGAGATCCGTGCAGGGCTTCATTGTGTACCTTAAAAAGGTGTTTTAATTGTTTTTAAATCTGAACAAAATTGCGTGGGGTCCCCACTCCTAAGCATAACCAGCCTCGGGCTCTTTGAGCCGGTCCTGGTTGAAAAAATATGGGGGGGGAAAATGACAGGGGTTCCCCCATATTTGATCAACCAGCACCGGGCTCTGCACCTGGTCCTGGTGCCAAAAATACGGGGGACAAAAAGCGTAGGGGTCCCCCGTATTTTTGGAACCAGCACCGGGCTCCACTAGTCAGAGAGATAATGCCACAGCCGGGGGACACTTTTATCTTGGTCCCTGCGGCCCTGGCATTAAATCACTAACTAGTCACCCCTGGCCGGGGTACCCTGGAGGAGTGGGAACCCCTTAAATCAAGGGGTCCCCCCCTCCAGCCACCCAAGGGCCAGGGGTGAAGCCCGAGGCTGTCCCCCCCATCCAAGGGCAGCGGATGGGGGGCTGATAGCCTTGTGAAAAAAATAGAATATTGTTTTTTGTAGCAGTACTACAAGTCCCAGCAAGGTGGTACTTGGAGAACCACAAGTACCAGCATGCGGGGGGGGGGGGGGGGGTTCGCTGGTACCTGTAGTACTAATACAAAAAAAATACCCAACAAAAAACAGGACACACACACCGTGACAGTAAAACTTTATTACATACATGCACACATACATACATACTTACCTATGTTCACACGAGGCTCGGTCCACTTCTCCATGTAGACTCCACGGGTACCTGTGAAAAAAATTATACTCACATAATCCAGGGTAGCAAGTGTCCTCTTTGTAATCCACGTACTTGGCAAAAAAACAAACCACAACGTGGCGCTCCCTGATTGGCTGAAGGGACCCTCTTTGACAGGAGTCAGGGGGGTCCCAGGAGTCGGGGAAAGGGGTCCCATGTGTAAACATGGCCCCCCTTTCAGTGCGTGGTTCGGGTTTTCGGTTTGTTTTTTTGCCAAGTACGAGGATTACAAAGAGGACACTTGCTACCCTGGATTATGTGAGTATAATTTTTTTACACAGGTACCCCGTGGAGTCTACATGGAGAAGTGGACCGAGCCTCGTGTGAACATAGGTAAGTATGTATGTATGTAGGTGTGCATGTATGTAATAAAGTTTTACTGTCACGGTGTGTGTGCCCTTTTTTTTGTTGGGTATTTTTTTTGTATTAGTACTACAGGTACCAGCGAACCCGTTTCCCCCCCGCATGCTGGTACTTGTGGTTCTCCAAGTACCAGCTTGCTGGGGAGGCTTGCCTTGTATGAATAAATGGATTTTGGAACCTTTCAACAGCAAGTCAGTGATTGTCCAGTCCTCCATGCATGGAGGACTGGACAATCACTGACTTGCTGTTGGAAGGTTCCAAAATCCATTTATTCATACAAGGATCTTTTGTATGCATAAGCTCCATTTTTTGAGCTGACCTTTGAGGTTCTTTTTGGTTGGAATTAGCCGACTTCATTCACCTTCTGAACCTCCTTAATTGAATTTGGTTAGTCGACTCTAGAGGTTGGAGTGATATTACCACAATGGTGGTTATCGATTTTTCCTTATGAATATCCTTGATTGATTGTCTGGGTTCATCAAAATAGTTCTCTTTTGTCATTATTTATCAAGGATCAGAGACACACCCCTGATGAAGTCTTGATATTAGACGAAACGCGTTGGGATATTACTCTATTTTCTGATGTTATCTCCGAATACTCAATAAGGAAGATTAAGGATACAGGCAGAAGTTTATCTGCACCGTCCACAAAACACAGGAGATTTGCATCTTGTTAACTATGTAATATGATGGACACCATGTATGCTTCCGCATTTTTTGAAATAAATTATTAAATGAACAGTATATTTTTATATTTTAATGCCAGATCTAATCATACCGTGTAATTTTCTGAGGTTCTTTAAATTTTGGGGTTGACATAATCCTTGGGCGCCCTATTCCTCTATTTCTTACTCCATATATATATATATATATATATATATATATATTTCTCATACGTCCTAGAGGATGCTGGGGTCCACTTTAGAACCATGGGGTATAGACGGTTCCGCAGGAGCCATGGGCACTTTAAGACTTTTCAAGGGTGTGAACTGGCTCCTCCCTCTATGCCCCTCCTCCAGACCTCAGTTTTAGAAATGTGCCCAGGCAGACTGGATGCACTCCAGGGGAGCTCTACTGAGTTTCTCTGAAAGACTTATGTTAGGTTTTTTATTTTCAGGGAGGACTGCTGACAACAGTCTCCCTGCTTCGTGGGACTTAGGGGCCAGAATTAGGAACCAACTTCCTAAATAGTTTCATGGCTCTGCTTCTGGCTGACAGGACACCATTAGCTCCTGAAGGGATGCTGAACGCTAGCTGCGGCTATGTGCTCTCTCCCACAGCCTGCTGTCACCCCCCTTACAGAGCCAGAAGTCAGAAGACAGGTGAGTGTAAGAAGAAAAGGATCTTCAGACATTGTGATGGCTGAAAGGTACCGCGCAGCGGGCGGGAGCGCTGCGCGCCATGCTACCCACACACACAGGCACTGCAGGGTGCAGGGCACCCTGGGCAGCATGAAACCTTGTAACACTGGCATATAAGGGGCATAAGATGCTGTGGCACAGCCCTACCCCCGCCAGTATAAATATTGGTAGCATAAAGTCTGTGGGGAAACGCGCCATTACGGGGGCAGGACTTCCTCCTCAGGCAACCAGCACACTGCTCAGCGCCATTTTCTTCCAGCAAAATGCAGGGGAAGAAATGCTGATCCTCCTCTCAGTTTCTGTTTAGTATCAAAGTACAAAGAGGGGGGGAAAGTGTATATTGTGATATTATGGCAATATATGTATATATATATATATATATATATATATATATAGCGGAAAGTCTCTGTGTACAAAGTACACGACACAGGGATTTTTTATTTAAGCGCTGAGTTGTGGACTGGCAATTCATTTCTGTGTCCCTCTGACAGATTTTACTGTGGGTCTGTCCCCTATAAGCCCGGAGGGTCTGTGGTGTGATTGTGCACGTGTGTGACATGTCTGAGGCAGGGAGCTCTTCCTCTGTGGGAGCCATGTTAGGGACACAGAGTTGTAATATGACACCAAGAACCTGACTGGGTGAAAGGTTACGTGATAGTGTGAATCATATCAGTAAGAGGTTGGACTGAATCTCATGCAGAAAACTGAAAATAATTTGTTGAAGATGTGATTTTTAATAGTTCTGCCTTTCATCTACAGGGACCCCTCTGGGTCACATACAAATTTGCACAAGTAGTACAAACTGATACCGACACGGACTCTGATTCCTGTGTCGACACTAGTGATTCCAGAGGAATAGGTTCTAAGTTAGCGAAAAGCATTAAAAATGTGTTTTTAGCTATAAAGGAGGCGTTAGAAGTTACGAAGCCCCCTCTTTTACCACAGGAGAGGGTTTACTTTAGTAAAGAAGTAATGTAATTTTCCCTCCACTTCATGAGTTGAACAGTCTTGGAGGGAGTCGGATTTAACCTGATAAGAAATTTCAGATTCCCAAAAGGAATTCAGGCAGCTTACCTTTTTCCAAAAGGTGGGAGTCACCCCACATTTTAGACAGGGCCCTGTCATAAAAGGAAAAAGGTGTTTCTCCCAGCGCCTGGAATGGCTTCACTTAAGGAGCCGGCAGACCGCAAGTTCGTGAGGTGATCTATTGATTTGGCCAATGGGACACTACTCAGTCCTACCATTGTCTGTGCGTGGGTGAGTAGTGCTATTGAAAAGTGGTCAGAAAACTTGTCATTAGACATTGACACAATAGATGGAGACGAGATACTCCTAACGGTAGGTGATATCATAGATGCTGCTGCGTACGTGCTAGAAACCATGAAAGATATTGGTCTCTTGGGATCAAGAAACGCTACCATGGCAGTCTCAGCATGGAGGGCGTTGTGGATTAGCCAATGGAATGCTGACGCAGACTCCAAAAGGAATATGGAGGCTCTCCCGTATAAAGGTGAGGCCTTATTTGGAGATGGGCTGGATGCTTTAGTTCTGCGGCTAACGCAGGTAGAGTCGACATTCTTACCTAATGCTCCTGCGGCGGTGTAAAAGACACATCACTCTCAGATGCAGTCTTTTCGACCCAATAATAATAATAAAAAAAAAAAGTTTAATGGCCCCCCTTTCTTTGTGGGTAAAGGTAGGGGAAAAGGAAATAAAGTCCACAGTGTCTCACAGGAGCAGAAATCAACCTCTGCTTAGGCCAAAACTTCAGCATGACGCTGGGGCTCCCTTGCGGGAGTCCGCTCAGGTGGGGGCACGTCTGAAACTCTTCAGTCAGTTCTGGGTTCAATCTGGCCTAGACACGTGGGCTGTACAAATAGAGTCCCACGGGTATAAACTGGAGTTTCATGACATTTCCCCTGGCCGTATTTTCGAATCGACCTTACCAGCTTCTGTCACGGATAGGGAAGTGGTAGCAGCAGCAATACAGTGATTGTGTCAGGATCAAGTCATTGTCCTGGTTCCCTTGTCTCGACAAGGAGAAGGGTTTTATTCAACCCTATTTGTAGTTCCGAAGCCGGATGGCTCAGTCAGACCATTTCTAAACCTGAAAAATCAGAATCTCTACCTGCAAAGGTTCAAGTTTAAGATGGAATCTCTGAGGGCAGTGATTTCCAATCTGGAGGAGGGGGAATTCATGGTGTCAGTGGACATAAAAGATGCCTACTTACATGTTCCCATTTCTCTGACGTCCTAGTGGATGCTGGGAACTCCGTAAGGACCATGGGGAATAGCGGCTCCGCAGGAGACTGGGCACAAATAGAAAGCTTTAGTACTACCTGGTGTGCACTGGCTCCTCCCCCTATGACCCTCCTCCAAGCCTCAGTTAGATTTTTGTGCCCGAACGAGAAGGGTACACACTAGGGGCTCTCCTGAGCTTCTTAGTGAAAGTTTTAGTTTAGGTTTTTTATTTTCAGTGAGACCTGCTGGCAACAGGCTCACTGCATCGAGGGACTAAGGGGAGAAGAAGCAAACTCACCTGCGTGCAGAGTGGATTGGGCTTCTTGGCTACTGGACACCATTAGCTCCAGAGGGACCGATCACAGGCCCAGCCTTGGAGCTCGGTCCCAGAGCCGCGCCGCCGGCCCCCTTACAGAGCCAGAAGCAAGAAGAGTCCGGCAAATCGGCGGCAGAAGACATCCTGTCTTCCACAAGGTAGCGCACAGCACTGCAGCTGTGCGCCATTGCTTCTCAGCACACTTCACACTCCGGTCACTGAGGGTGCAGGGCGCTGGGGGGGGGGGGGGCGCCCTGAGCAGCAATAGAAACACCTTGGCTGGCTAAAAATACATCACATATAGCTCCTGGGCTATATGGATGAATTTTAACCCCTGCCAGATTTTCACAAAAAGCGGGAGAAAGGCCGCCGAGAAGAGGGCGGAGCCTATCTCCTCAGCACACAGGCGCCATTTTCCCTCACAGCTCCGCTGGAAGGACGTCTCCCTGACTCTCCCCTGCAGTCCTGCACTACAGAAACAGGGTAAAAAAGAGAGGGGGGCACTAATTGGTGGGATATTAACAATACAGCAGCTATAAGGGAGAAACACTTATATAAGGTTGTCTCTATATCTATATATAGCGCTCTGGTGTGTGCTGGCATACTCTCCCTCTGTCTCCCCAAAGGGCTAGTGGGGTCCTGTCCTCTATCAGAGCATTCCCTGTGCGTGTGCTGTGTGTCGGTACGTTTGTGTCGACATGTATGAGGAGGAAAATGATGTGGAGGCGGGGCAATTGCCTATAATAGAGATGTCACCCCCTAAGGAGTCGACACCTGAGTGGATGGCTTTATGGAAGGATTTACGTGTCAGCTCCTTACAAAAGACGGTTGATGACATGAGACAGCCGACTAATCAGCTAGTCCCTGTCCAGGCGTCTCAGAAACCATCAGGGGCTCTAAAAAGGCCGTTACCTCAGGTGGTGGATACTGACGTCGACACGGATACTGACTCCAGTGTCGACGGTGAGGAGACAAACGTGACTTCCAGTAGGGCCACACGTTACATGATCACGGCAATGAGAGAGGTGTTAAACATTTCTGATACTGCAAGTACCACTAAAAAGGGTATTATGTGGGGTGTGAAAAAACTACCTGTAGTTTTTCCTGAATCAGACGAATTAAATGAGGTGTGTGATGAAGCGTGGGTTTCCCCCGATAAAAAACTGATAATTTCTAAAAAGTTATTGGCATTATACCCTTTCCCGCCAGAGGTTAGGGCGCGTTGGGAAACACCCCCTAGAGTGGATAAAGCGCTCACACGCTTATCAAAACAAGTGGCGTTACCGTCTCCGGATACGGCCGCCCTCAAGGAACCAGGTGACAGAAAACTGGAAAATATCCTAAAAAGTATATACACACATACTGGTGTTATACTGCGACCAGCAATCGCCTCAGCCTGGATGTGCAGCGCTGGGGTAGCTTGGTCGGATTCCCTGACTGAAAATATTGATACCCTGGATAGGGACAGTATATTGTTGACTATAGAGCATTTAAAAGATGCATTTCTATATATGCGAGATGCACAGAGGGATATTTCCACTCTGGCTTCAAGAGTGAGTGCGCTGTCCATTTCTGCCAGAAGAGGATTATGGACGCGACAGTGGTCAGGTGATGCGGACTCTAAACGGCATATGGAAATATTGCCTTATAAAGGGGAGGAGTTATTTGGGGTCGGTCTATCGGACCTGGTGGCCACGGCAACTGCTGGGAAATCCACATTTTTACCCCAGGTAGCCTCTCAACATAAAAAGACGCCGTCTTATCCGGCTCAGTCCTTTCGTCCCCATAAGGGCAAGCGGGCAAAAGGTTCCTCTTTTCTGCCCCGGGGCAGAGGAAGGGGAAAAAGACTGCAACAGACAGCCACTTCCCAGGAACAAAAGCCCTCCCCGCTTCTGCCAAGTCCTCAGCATGACGCTGGGGCCTTACAAGCGGACTCAGGCACGGTGGGGGCCCGTCTCAAGAATTTCAGCGCGCAGTGGGCTCACTCGCAAGTGGACCCCTGGATCCTGCAAGTAGTATCTCAGGGGTACAAATTGGAGTTCGAGACGTCTCCCCCTCGCCGGTTCCTGAAGTCTGCTTTACCAACGTCTCCCTCCGACAGGGAGGCAGTATTGGAGGCAGTTCACAAGCTGTATTCCCAGCAGGTGATAATCAAGGTACCCCTCCTGCAACAAGGGAAGGGATATTATTCCACGCTGTTTGTGGTACCGAAGCCGGACGGCTCGGTGAGACCAATTTTAAATCTGAAGTCTTTGAACACTTACATACAGAGGTTCAAATTCAAGATGGAGTCACTCAGGGCAGTGATCGCGAACCTGGAAGAGGGGGACTATATGGTGTCTCTGGACATCAAAGATGCCTACCTCCATGTCCCCATTTACCCTTCTCATCAAGGGTACCTCAGGTTTGTGGTAGAAAACTGTCACTATCAGTTTCAGACGCTGCCGTTTGGATTATCCACGGCACCTCGGGTCTTTACCAAGGTAATGGCCGAAATGATGATTCTTCTTCGAAGAAAAGGCGTTTTAATTATCCCTTACTTGGACGATCTCCTGATAAGAGCAAGATCCAGAGAACAGTTAGTAGTCGGAGTAGCCCTATCTCAAGTAGTGCTACGGCAGCACGGCTGGATTCTAAATATCCCAAAATCGCAGCTGATTCCGACAACACGTCTTCTGTTCCTAGGGATGATTCTGGACACAGTCCAGAAAAAGGTGTTCCTTCCGGAAGAAAAAGCCAGGGAGTTATCCGACCTAGTCAGAAACCTCCTGAAACCAGGGCAAGTCTCAGTGCATCAATGCACAAGAGTCCTGGGAAAGATGGTAGCTTCCTACGAAGCGATTCCATTCGGCAGATTCCACGCAAGAACGTTCCAGTGGGATCTGCTGGACAAATGGTCCGGATCGCATCTTCAGATGCATCAGCGGATAACCCTGTCCCCAAAGACAAGGGTGTCTCTTCTGTGGTGGTTGCAGAGTGCTCATCTTCTAGAGGGCCGCAGATTCGGCATTCAGGACTGGGTCCTGGTGACCACGGATGCCAGCCTGAGAGGCTGGGGAGCAGTCACACAGGGAAGAAATTTCCAGGGCTTGTGGTCAAGCCTGGAGACATCACTTCACATAAATATCCTGGAGCTAAGGGCCATCTACAATGCTCTAAGCCTAGCAAGACCTCTGCTTCAAGGTCACCCGGTGCTGATCCAGTCGGACAACATCACGGCAGTCGCCCACGTAAACAGACAGGGCGGCACAAGAAGCAGGAGGGCAATGACAGAAGTTGCAAGGATTCTTCGCTGGGCGGAAAATCATGTGATAGCACTGTCAGCAGTGTTCATTCCGGGAGTGGACAACTGGGAAGCAGACTTCCTCAGCAGGCACGACCTCCACCCGGGAGAGTGGGGACTTCACCCAGAAGTTTTCCACATGATTGTGAACCGTTGGGAAAAACCAAAGGTGGACATGATGGCGTCACGCCTCAACAAAAAACTAGACAGGTATTGCGCCAGGTCACGGGACCCTCAGGCAATAGCTGTGGACGCTCTGGTAACACCGTGGGTGTACCAGTCAGTGTATGTGTTCCCTCCTCTGCCTCTCATACCCAAGGTACTGAGAATCATAAGAAGGAGAGGAGTAAGGACTATACTCGTGGCTCCGGATTGGCCAAGAAGGACTTGGTACCCGGAACTTCAAGAGATGCTCACGGAGGACCCGTGGCCTCTACCTCTACGAAGGGACCTGCTCCAGCAGGGACCCTGTCTGTTCCAAGACTTACCGCGGCTGCATTTGACGGCATGGCGGTTGAACGCCGGATCCTGAAGGAAAAAGGCATTCCGGATGAAGTCATCCCTACCCTGATCAAAGCCAGGAAGGATGTAACCGTGCAGCATTATCACCGTATTTGGCGTAAATATGTTGCGTGGTGCGAGGCCAGGAAGGCCCCTACAGAGGAATTTCAACTGGGTCGTTTCCTGCATTTCCTGCAAACAGGACTGTCTATGGGCCTAAAATTAGGGTCCATTAAGGTTCAAATTTCGGCCCTGTCCATCTTCTTCCAAAAAGAACTGGCTTCAGTTCCTGAAGTTCAGACGTTTGTCAAAGGGGTGCTGCATATACAGCCTCCTTTTGTGCCTCCAGTAGCACCTTGGGATCTCAATGTGGTTTTGGGGTTCCTAAAATCACATTGGTTTGAACCACTCACCACTGTGGACTTAAAATATCTCACATGGAAAGTGGTAATGCTATTGGCCCTGGCTTCAGCCAGGCGCGTGTCAGAATTGGCGGCTTTATCCTATAAAAGCCCTTACCTAATTTTTCATACGGATAGGGCAGAATTGAGGACTCGTCCTCAATTTCTCCCTAAGGTGTTTTCAGCATTTCACCTGAACCAGCCTATTGTGGTACCTGTGGCTACTAGGGACTTGGAGGACTCCAAGTTGCTGGACGTAGTCAGGGCCCTGAAAATATACGTTTCCAGGACGGCTGGAGTCAGAAAATCTGACTCGCTGTTTATTCTGTATGCACCCAACAAGCTGGGTGCTCCTGCTTCTAAGCAGACTATTGCTCGTTGGATTTGTAGTACAATTCAGCTTGCACATTCTGTGGCAGGCCTGCCACAGCCAAAATCTGTAAAAGCCCATTCCACACGGAAAGTGGGCTCATCTTGGGCGGCCGCCCGAGGGGTCTCGGCTTTACAACTTTGCCGAGCAGCTACTTGGTCAGGGGCAAACACGTTTGCTAAATTCTACAAATTTGATACCCTGGCTCAGGAGGACCTGGAGTTCTCTCATTCGGTGCTGCAGAGTCATCCGCACTCTCCCGCCCGTTTGGGAGCTTTGGTATAATCCCCATGGTCCTTACGGAGTTCCCAGCATCCACTAGGACGTCAGAGAAAATAAGAATTTACTTACCGATAATTCTATTTCTCATAGTCCGTAGTGGATGCTGGGCGCCCATCCCAAGTGCGGATTGTCTGCAATACTTGTACATAGTTATTGTTAACTAAATCGGGTTATTGTTGTAGTGAGCCATCTTTTCTAGAGGCTCCTCTGTTTATCATACTGTTAACTGGGTTCAGATCACAAGTTATACGGTTTGATTGGTGTGGCTGGTATGAGTCTTACCCGGGATTCAAAATCCTTCCTTATTGTGTACGCTCGTCCGGGCACAGTATCCTAACTGAGGCTTGGAGGAGGGTCATAGGGGGAGGAGCCAGTGCACACCAGGTAGTACTAAAGCTTTCTATTTGTGCCCAGTCTCCTGCGGAGCCGCTATTCCCCATGGTCCTTACGGAGTTCCCAGCATCCACTACGGACTATGAGAAATAGAATTATCGGTAAGCAAATTCTTATTTTATCCTCCGCATCAAGCTTATCTGAGATTCGCAGTACAGGATTGTCATTACCAGTTTCAGACGATGACGTTCGGACTCTCCATGGCACTGAGGGTATTCACCAAAGTGATGGCGGAGACGATGGTACTCCTTCGACTGCAAGGAGTCAATATAATTCCTTATCTGGACGATTTCCTGATAAAAGTGAAGTCCAGGGAAAAGTTGATGCAGAACATTGCACTCTCCCTGACAGTACTCCAACATCACCGTTGGATCTTAAATTTTCCAAAGTCACAATTGGAACCGACGACAAGATTGTCCTTTCTCGGGATGATACTGGACACAGAAGAACAGAAGGTATTTCTTCCAGTAGAAAAGCCTCAGGAAATCCAGAGAATGGTCAAACAAATTCTGAAACCAACAAGAGTGTCGATTCATCAATGCATTTGGTTGTTGGGAAAGATGGTAGCGGCCTACGAGGCCATACTGTTTGGCCGATTCCATGCCAGAGTATTCCAGGGGGACCTATTGGACAAGTGGTCCGGATCCCATCTACACATGCATCAGAGGATAATCCTGTCATCCAACGCCAGAATTTCGCTCCTGTGGTGGTTACACAGTTCTCACCTCCTAGAGGGACGCAGGTTCGGGATTCAGGACTGGGTCCTAGTAACCACGGATGCAAATCTCCGAGGCTAGGGAGCAGTCACACAGGGGGAAAGCTTCCAAGGAAGGTAGCCAAGTCAAGAAACTTGTCTTCACATAAACGTTCTGGAATTGAGAGCCATTTACAACGGCCTTCTACAAGCGGTGCATCTTCTTAAAGATCAACCCGTGCAGATCCAGTCGGACAATGTAACAGCAGTCACGTACATTAACCGTCAAGGTGGAACGATAAGCAGAGCAGCAATGGCAGAGGTGACAAAGATCCTCCTCTGGGCAGAAAGACATGCAAGAGCTCTGTTGGCAATTTTCATTCCGGGAGTGGACAACTGGAAAGCAGACTTCCTCAGCAGACACGATCTCCATCTAGGAGAGTGGGGCCTCCACCAAGAAGTCTTCGCAGAGGTGACAAGTCTTTGGGGAGTTCCCCAAGCAGACATGATGGCATCCCGTCTCAACAAGAAGCTTCAGAGATATTGTTCCAGGTCGAGAGACCCTCAAGCAATAGCAGTGGATGCACTGGTGACCCAGTGGGTGTTTCGGTCGGTATATGTTTTCCCTCCACTTCCACTGATACCAAAAGTTCTCAAAATCATACGAAGAACAAGGGTTCGAGCGATCCTTATTGTCCCAGACTGGCCAAGGAGGGCTCGGTATCTTCAGGAGTTACTCCTAGAATATCCTCGGCCTCTTTCTCCTCGCGAGGACCTGCTGCAGCAGGGGCCGTGCGTATATCAAGACTTACCGCGGCTACGTTTGACGGCATGGCTGTTGAGCCCCGGATCCTAGCCCGAAAGGGTATTCCAAAAGAAGTCATTCCCACACTTATTCAGGCCAAGAAAGGAGTAACATCTAAGCATTACCACCGTATTTGGAGAAAATATGTGTCTTGGTGTGAATCCAAAAAGGCTCCAACGGAAGATTTTCAGTTAGGACATTTTCTCCATTTTCTACAGGCAGGTGTGGATGTGGGCCTACGATTGGATTCAATCAAGGTCCAGATTTCGGCCTTGTCGATTTTCTTTCAAAAACAATTGGCCTCCTTTCTAGAAGTTCAGACGTTCGTGAAAGGAGTGCTGCACATCCAACCTCCATTTGTGCCTCCGGTGGCACCATGGGACCTTAATGTGGTGTTGCAGTTCCTGCAATCAGATTGGTTTGAGCCTCTGAAGGAGATAAAATTGAAGTTTCTTACTTGGAAAGTGGTCATGTTATTGGCCTTGGCATCCGCAAGGCGGGTGTCTGAGTTGGGGGCCTTGTCCCACAAGAGCCCTTACCTGATCTTCCATGAAGATAGAGCAGAGTTGGGAACTCGCCAGCAATTTATTCCAAAGGTGGTTTCGTATTTCCATATGAACCAACCTATTGTGGTGCCAGCGGCTACTGACACCTTCGCTGCGTCAAAGTCTCTTGATGTAGTTAGAGTTTTAAAAAATTGATGTCGCAAGAACGGCTTGGGTACGGAAAACAGAGGCTCTGTTTGTCCTGTATGCTCCCAACAAGATTGCGTGTCCTGCTTCTAAGCAGACCATTGCGCGCTGGATCAGAGGGACGATTCAGCACGATCATTCCACGGCAGGATTGCCGATACCGAAGTCGGTAAAAGCCCATTCTACTAGAAAGGTGGGCGCATCCTGGGCGGCTGCCCCGGGGGGTCTCGGCATTACAGCTTTGCCGAGCAGCTACTTGGTCAGGGGCAAACACGTTTGCAAAGTTTTACAAGTTTGACACCTTGGCCGATTAGGACCTAAAGTTTGGTCAATCAGTGCTGCAGGGTCATCCGCAATCTCCCGCCCGTACTGGAGCTTTGGTATAACCCCATGGTACTAAAGTGGACTCCAGCATCCTCTAGGACGTATGTGAAAACAGGATTTTAATACCTACCGGTAAATCCTTTTCTCCTAGTCCGTAGAGGATGCTGGGCGCCTGAACTAGTGCGTACTTTACCTGCAGTTGTTACGTTTGTAGTTACACAGATGTTGTGTTACGGTTATTTTCAGCATCTTGCTGCAACTGTTCATGCCGTTGGCATGTGTTATGTTGAATGCCATGTTGTGCGGCATGGCTGAGGTGTGAGCTGGTATGAATCTCACCATTAAATTATAAGTAAATCCTTTCATCTAAATGTCCGTCTCCCTGGGCACAGTTCCTATAACTGAGGCCTGGAGGAGGGGCATAGAGGGAGGAGCCAGTTCACACCCTTGAAAAGTCTTAAAGTGTCCATGGCTCCTGCGGAACAGTCTATACCCCATGGTACTAAAGTGGACCCCAGCATCCTCTACGGACTAGGAGAAAGGGATTTACCGGTAGGTATTAAAATCCAAAACAGGCGGCACTCCAGGGACTTGTAAACTCAAGTGAAGTGTATTCTTAAATCAAAAAGTAAAAAACAAAGGCTTATCTTGCCGACGTTTCAGCGCCACGCAGGACGCTTTTTTCAAGGCTATATGCACTGCATATAGCCTTGAAAAAAGCGTCCTGTGTGGCGCTGAAACGTCTGCAAGATATGCCTTTGTTTATTACTTTTTGATTTAAGAATACACTTCACTTGAGTTTACAAGTCCCTGGAGTGCCGCCTGGTTTTTAGTGATTGGGAGCGGGCTGTGGCTAACCCCTCTGTAGAAGACCACAGATTCCTATACACCATAAGGAAGGCATCGGGGCAGTTGCTCTATTGGCAGGGAGTGCCAACCTTTTCAGTTTGCTATATATATATATATATATATATATATATATATACACACACACACACACACACACACACACACACACACACACACATACACTGCTCAAAAAAATAAAGGGAACACTAAAATAACACATCCTAGATCTGAATGAATGAAATATTCTTATTAAATACTTTGTTCTTTACATAGCTGAATGTGCTGACAACAAAATCACACAAAAATGATCAATGGAAATCAAATTTATTAACCCATGGAGGTCTGGATTTGGAGTCACACTCAAAATTAAAGTGGAAAAACTCTCTCTCTGTAAGGGTAAAAAAATAGATATTGTTATGGATGAAGAATAAATTCTGTTAGTGGATGAAAGTGAAAGTAATGAAAGCAAGGAGGAGTCGTATACTCCTTCTAGACCAAAAGAAAAGACAAAAAACCTTACAGGTTTACAGACAATTTACTGATCTCAAAAGTTCTGTGACTCGTGGTTAAAAGTCAGAGCACTGAAGGCTTGAACAATCAAAATGCAGAATATTTTAGCAGCCTCTATAAAGTTTAAAAAAAATACCTTATAGTAATTACGAGACTGAAATGCTACATTCCACAGCGAGTGTTGTATTCATTGCCATCATCCCCTTCATATTCCTGAAATGGAAAGCCTTGGTTGGGCCTCTTATCCAAATACTGAATGGTTGGATCCAGTTACTTATCCAATCACTACCCCAGGCCTAAATGTATTAAGCCTTAAAGTGATTAAGGGGAACATTTACTAAGCAGTAATAAGAGCGGAGAAGTGAGCCAGTGGAGAAATTTCCCCATCAACCAATCAGCAGCTCTGTATGATTTTATAGTATGCAAATTATAGATGTTACTTTAGTGCTGATTGGTTGCCATGGGCAACTTCTCCACTGGCTCACTTCTCTGCTCTTATCACTGCTTAGTAAATGTACCCCTATGTGGCTTTCACTACATAACCTTCATTCTCCATTTCTCTTACGTCCTAGGGGATGCTGGGGTCCACATTAGTACCATGGGGTATAGACGGGTCCATTAGGAGCCACTGGCACTTTAAGAGTTTGAGAGTGTGGGCTGGCTCCTCCCTCTATGCCCCTCCTACCAGACTCAGTTTAGAAAATGTGCCCGGAGGAGTTTTATTTTTTTCCAAGAGTTAGTTTAGGCACAGGGAGGCTGCTGGCAACAGACTCCCTGCTTCGTGGGACTAAGGGGGGGAGTAGTGTCCGCCCTGCAGGGTCTGAGCCACTATCTCCGCTGACAGGACACTGAGCTCCTGAGGGTGCTGATCGTTAGCCGCTCCAGGCGACCGCTCACTCCCGCAGCATGCCGCCGCCCCGTTACAGAGCCAGAAGAATTTGGTGTCGAGTGAGTCACCGGCCCCCCTGGCAAGCGGGGAGCCGGTGTGAAGATGGCGGCAACAGGGTAGGGAGTGCAGTACTAACTGCGCTCCGGGGCTCAGCAGTACATAGTACGGCGCTGAGAGGGGCGCCCTGAGCCAGCGCCTATACCCTACACTGGTCAGCAAGCCTGTCAGGGTCCCCGGATCGCTGCCAGCAGAAATCCTCAGGCCAGTATAATATAATGAAGAACGGGAAGCAGCGCCATGTTCGGGGGCGGAGCTTCTCCTCAGAGCGGACCCAGCAGTGTTCAGCGCCATTTTCCTGCCTGCAGTTCCTGTACAACAGACGCTGACAGGGAGAGCTGTCCCTCTAAGCAACTCCAGCTATCCTGTGCGGTACCAGGGGGTTGTAGAAGGGGGTGGAGGCTGTGTAAAGTCTGTGTGGTCTATTAAGGTACACAGATAGCTCTGGTAGTTTATTAGTTCTACCTCAAAAAGCGCTGTGTGTGGGTTGGCTCCAATCTCTGTGTCTCTCTGTGGCATACTTGGGGGGAAACTGTATCTGACATTTTCCTGTGTGTGTGTCTGTGTGTGTGTGGGTGGTTAATATCTCACATAGCCATGTCAAGGGACTCTGGGGGTCATTCCAACCTGATCACTCGCTGCGCCGATCGGGTCGGAACTACGCATGCGCTGGCGGTCCCCAGCGAAGATGAAGGCCGTCGGTCCCTAGCGATCGCCTCTGCCTAATTGACAGGCAGAGGCGGTTCGCTGGGAGGCAGGGGGTTGCGTTTAGGGGGCGCGGTCCGGTCAACGAAGGCCTGGCTGGACCGTTTGGGGGGCGGGCCGCGGCAGCTGCGTGACGTCACACGCAGCCGCTGCGACCCGGGGTTCTCCCGGCCAGCCGCAGGAACTGCGCTGGCCGGGAGTAACTCCTGAGATGCAAAAGCATCGCCGCTGTGCAATGCTTTTGCATTTCTGCAGGGGGGGGGGGGGGGGGGCGGCACTGACATGCGGGCGGACTAGCCCTGTGCTGGGCGTCCCCCCGCATGTCTGAGTGCCTGGTCGTAGCTGTGCCAAATTTAGCACAGCAACGATCAACTCGGAATGACCCCCTCTGTGTCATATGCTGCAGAAGAGGGTTCCTCTCAGGAAGGATCCATTCCATGTACACAGGATTGTAATGCTTTGTCTCAGATCCCTATTTTTGAACCTGAGAGGTTAACTTCTATTAAAGGAATGATCTCTCAGATCTCTACTAGGGTAGCTAATACTGAGACTGAAACTCAGGTGTTATTCCTGCAAAATCCCCTAGCATGTTCCCACAGAAACGTGCACTTGCCCAAATTATGCAAGATGACACGGTTACCGATTCTGATACTGCAGACGGTGATGGGGATGTGCTGAGGGGGGCGGCATCCCTTGCTAAGGGGGTGCAGCTCTTGATTGAGGTCATTAGAGATGTGTTAAATATTAATGACACAACACCTGAGCAGGTTTAGGAGGCTTACTTCACTGACAATAAGAAAGCCTCGCTTACCTTCCCTCTGTCTAAGGAATTAAACGCTATATTTGAAAAATCCTGGGAAAACCTGGAGAAAAAATTCCAGATCCCAAAACGGGTTCTGGTTGCTTTTCCCTTCCCTGAGGAAGATAGGAAAAAATGGGAAAACCCACCCGTTGTTGACGCATCTGTTTCCAGACTGTCTAAAAAGGTGGTTTTACCTGTCCCTGGATCTACCGCGTTAAAAGAACCGGCTGATCGCAAGATTGACACTACGCTCAAATCCATTTACACTGCTTCAGGAGTGGTGTTAAGGCCCACTATTGCCTGTGCATGGATTTCTAAAGCCATAGTAAAGTGGGCAGGCACATTACTGGAGGATTTGGATACAATGGACAGAAGTGACATTGAATTGTTTTTACGTAACATACAGGATTCTGCGGGGTTCATGGTGGAATCCATGAAGGACCTGGGTACGCTGACTGCATGGATATCTTCCATGTCAGTCTCAGCCCGCAGGGGACTCTGGCTACGCCAATGGTCTGCAGACGCAGAATCCAGGAGAAGTGTGGAGAACCTACCCTACACAGCTCAGGCTCTATTTGGAGAGGCGTTGGATGCGTGGATTTCCATGCCAACCGCGGGTAAGTCACCTTTCCTTCCCTCTGCTACACCTTCTACGAAGAAACCATTTTCTTCAGCTGTGCCGCAGTCCTTTCGGACCGCTAAGACAAAAAAGTCCAAGCCTCCTACCACTTTCTTTAGAGATGGTCATGCAAAATCCAAAAAGCCTGCAGGCTCCCAGGACCAGAGATCTGCTTCTGGTTCCTCAAAATCCTCAGCATGACGGTGGACTGCAAAGCCTGGAGGACGGGCTGGTAGGTGCGAGACTCAGACGTTTCAGACATGTCTGGGTGTCGTCCGGCCTGGATCCCTGGGTACAGGATATTGTGTCCCAGGGGTACAGGCTGGAGTTTCAAGAACTCCCGCCTCACCGATTCTTCAAATCAGGCTTGCCAGCTTTGCTGACAGACAGGGCTATCCTACAGGAAGCCATCCTAAAATTGGAAAAGTCACAGGTCATTGTCCCAGTTCCACCTCATATGCAAAACAAGGGTTATTATTCAAACCTTTTCGTGGTACTGAAACCGGATGGTTCGGTCAGGCCAATTTTGAACTTGAAATCGTTGAACCCTTACCTGAGGGTGTTCAAATTCAAAATGGAGTCTCTCAAAGCAGTGATTTCAGGTCTGAAGGAGGGAGAGTTTCTGGTATCTCTGGATATCAAGGATGCGTACCTCCACATTCCGATTTTGCTGCCGCACCAGACTTATCTCAGATTTGCACTGTTAGACAGTCACTATCAATTTCAGGCACTGCCATTCGGCCTTTCCACAGCACCGAGGGTGTTCACCAAGGTGATGGCAGAGGAGATGGTTCTCCTCCGCAGAAAGGGGGTGAACATAATCCCATATCTGGACGATCTACTGATAAAGGCATCGTCCAGAGAGACGTTGTTGCAGTCCATTGTTCTCAAGACTCATCTGCTCAGGGAACACTGTTGGATCCTGAACCTTCCAAAATCACATTTGGAGCAGACAAAGAGGTTGTCTTTTCTGGGAATGATCCTCGACACGCAAGTGCAGAGGATGTTTTTGCCAGAGGCGAAAGCGTTGGTGATTCAAACAATGGTCCGGGACGTCCTGAAGCCAGCCCGGGTATCGGTTCATCAGTGCATTCACCTTCAGGGGAAGATGGTGGCCTCTTGCGAGGCTCTACAGTACGGAAGGTTTCATGCTCGGCCCTTCCAACTGAATCTCCTGGACAAGTGGTCGGGATCTCATCTACACATGCACCAGAGAATACGTCTGTCACCGAAAGCCAGGATTTCACTACTCTGGTGGCTGCAACTACCTCACCTTCTGGAGGGCCGCAGGTTCGGGATTCAGGACTGGAGCCTTCTAACCACGGATGCAAGTCTCCGGGGATGGGGCGCAGTCACTCAGGGGGAAACCTTCCAAGGAAGGTGGACAAGCCTGGAATCCAGCCTTCCAATAAACATTCTGGAACTCAGAGCCATCTACAACAGTCTTCTCCAAGCGGCCCATCTTCTGCGAGATCGAGCCATTCAAGTGCAGTCGGACAATGTAACAACGGTGGATTACATAAACCGACAGGGCAGAACGAAGAGCAGAGCTGCAATGTCAGAGGTAACGTCGATCATCCTCTGGGCAGAAAAACACGCGTTGGCGCTGTCAGCAATCTTCATTCCGGGAGTAGACAACTGGGAAGTGGACTTCCTCAGCTGACACGATCTCCATCCAGGAGAGTGGGGACTCCAACCGGAGGTGTTCAAGGAGGTAACAGATCTTTGGGGTGTACCTCAAATAGACATGATGGACTCTCGTCTCAACAAGAAGCTTCGGTGGTATTGTTCCAGGTCGAGGGACCCACAAGCCGTGGCGGTGGACGCCCTAGTGACTCCGTGGGTGTTCCAGTCGGTGTACGTGTTTCCTTCACTTCCACTCATTCTAAGAGTTCTAAAACTCATAAGGAGAACAAGAGTTCAGGCGATCCTCATTGCTCCGAACTGGCCAAGAAGGGCTTGGTACGCGGTTCTTCTGGATCTACTGCTAGAAGAGCCAAGGCCTCTTCCTCTTCGGGAGGACCTGCTGCAGCAGGGGCCGTTCGCTTATCAAGACTTACCGTGGCTACGTTTGACGGCATGGAGGTTGAACGCCAGATCTTAGCTTGGAAGGGCATTACGAACAAGGTTATTCCTACCCTGATACAGGCTAGGAAAGGAGTAACGTCTAAACATTACCATCGCATTTGGAAAAAGTATGTATCTTGGTGTGAATCAAATAAATTTCCTACGGTGGAGTTTCAACTGGGACGTTTTATCCTCTTCCTGCAAGCAGGTGTGAATATGGGCCTGCGCTTGGGATCCGTAAAAGTCCAGATTTCGGCCCTATCCATTTTCTTCCAGAAACAGTTGGCTTCCCTCCCTGAGGTTCAGACTTTTTTGAAAGGGGTTCTGCACATCCAGCCTCCCTTTGTGCCGCCTACAGCACCCTGGGATCTTAACGTGGTGTTGCAGTTCCTCCAATCGGATTGGTTCGAGCCTCTACAGGAGGTTGAGGTCAAGTTTCTCACGTGGAAGGCTGTCACTTTGTTGGCCTTAGCTTCTGCTAGACGTGTGTCGGAGTTGGGGGCTTTGTCTTGTAAGAGCCCCTACTTGATCTTCCATGAGGATAGAGCTGAGCTCCGGACACGTCAGCAGTTCCTTCCAAAGGTCGTGTCTGCATTTCATATCAACCAACCTATTGTGGTGCCAGTTGCTAATGACTCCTCAAATTCTTCAAAGTCCTTGGATGTTGCAAGAGCTCTGAAAATCTATGTGAAGAGGACTGTTCGTCACAGAAAATCGGACTCTCTGTTTGTCCTGTATGATCCCCAAAAAATGGAGTCTCCCAAAGCAGTGATTTCAGGTCTGGAGGAGGGAGAGTTTCTGGTATCCCTGGATATCAAGGATGCGTACCTCCACATTCCGATTTTGCTGCCGCACCAGTCTTATCTCAGATTTGCACTGTTAGACAGTCACTATCAATTTCAGGCACTGCCATTTGTGGTGCCAGTTGCTACTGACTCCTCAAATTCTTCAAAGTCCTTGGATGTTGTAAGAGCTCTGAAAATCTATGTGAAGAGGACTGTTCGTCACAGAAAATCGGACTCTCTGTTTGTCCTGTATGATCCCAAAAAACTTGGGTGTCCTGCTTCTAAGCAGACAATCTCTCCCTGTATCAGGTTCACTATCCAGCATGCGTATTCTATGGCAGGTTTGCCGTGTCCTACGTCTGTTAAGGCCCACTCTACTCGTAAGGTGGGTTCTTCCTGGGTGGCTGCCCGGGATGGCTTGGCTTTACAGCTTTGCCGAGCGGCTACTTGGTCGGGGTCGAACACGTATGCAAAGGTCTACAAGCTCGATGCCTTGGCCTCTGAGGACCTAAAGTTTGGTCAATCAGTTCTGTAGGAGCCTCCGTGCTCTCCCTCCCATTCTGGGAGCTTTGGTACATCCCCATGGTACTAATGTGGACCCCCAGCATCCTCTAGGACATAAGAGAAAATAGGATTTTAATTACCTACCGGTAAATCCTTTTCTCGTAGTCCGTAGAGGATGCTGGGCGCCCACCCAGCGCTTCGTGATCCTGCAGTGGTTACTTAGTTCAGTACTGCTTAGTTCTTGGGTAAGTACTCTTTTGTTGCTTGGTTAAGTAATATTGTTCAGCCGTTGCTGATATTTCAAGCTGGTTAGCTTGGTTTGCCTTGTATGTGTGAGCTGGTGTGAATCTCGCCACTATCTGTGTAAAATCCTTCTCTCGAAGTTGTCCGTCTCCTCGGGCACAGTTTCTAGACTGAGTCTGGTAGGGGGGGCATAGAGGGAGGAGCCAGCCTAAACTTTCAAACTCTTAAAGTGCCAGTGGCTCCTAATGGACCCGTCTATTCCCCATGGTACTAATGTGGACCCCAGCATCCTCTATGGACTACGAGAAAATTATTTATTGGTAAATAATTAAAATCCTATTTTATGTAGTCCTGTGATATCCTAGCATTCTACAAAAAAAATAAGATTTTACTTACCGGTAAATCTATTTCTCGTAGTCCGTAGTGGATGCTGGCGACTCCGTAAGGACCATGGGGAATGGACGGGCTCCGCAGGAGACTGGGCACTCTAAGAAAGAATTAGTACTACTGGTGTGCACTGGCTCCTCCCTCTATGCCCCTCCTCCAGACCTCAGTTAAGGAAACTGTGCCCGGAAGAGCTGACATTACAAGGAAAGGATTTTGGAATCCAGGGTAAGACTCATACCAGCCACACCAATCACACCGTATAACTCGTGATAACATACCCAGTTAACAGTATGAACAACAACAGAGCATCAAACAACAGATGCCAACATAACATAACCCTTTTATTAAGCAATAACTATATACACGTATTGCAGAAAGTCCGCACTTGGGACGGGCGCCCAGCATCCACTACGGACTATGAGAAATAGATTTACCGGTGAGTAAAATCATATTTTCTCTAACGTCCTAGTGGATGCTGGGGACTCCGTAAGGACCATGGGGATTATACCAAAGCTCCCAAACGGGCGGGAGAGTGCGGATGACTCTGCAGCACCGAATGGGCAAACACAAGGTCCTCCTCAGCCAGGGTATCAAACTTATAGAACTTTGCAAAGGTGTTTGAACCCGACCAAGTAGCTGCTCGGCAAAGTTGTAATGCCGAGACCCCTCGGGCAGCCGCCCAAGAAGAGCCCACCTTCCTTGTGGAATGGGCTTTCACCGATTTTGGATGCTGCAAACCAGCCGCAGAATGAGCCTGCTGAATCGTGTTACAGATCCAGCGAGCAATAGTCTGCTTTGAAGCAGGAGCACCCAGCTTGTTGGATGCATACAGGATAAACAGCGAGTCAGTTTTCCTGACTCCAGCCGTCCTGGCTACATAAATCTTCAAAGCCCTGACTACATCAAGCAACTTGGAGTCCTCCAAGTCACGAGTAGCCGCAGGCACCACAATAGGTTGGTTCAAATGAAAAGATGACACCACCTTCGGCAGAAATTGCGGACGAGTCCGTAATTCTGCCCTGTCCATACGGAAAACCAGATAGGGGCTTTTACATGACAAAGCCGCCAATTCTGACACACGCCTAGCCGAAGCTAAAGCCAATAGCATGACCACTTTCCACGTGAGATACTTTAGCTCCACGGTCTTAAGTGGCTCAAACCAGTGAGATTTCAGGAAACTCAACACCACGTTAAGATCCCAAGGTGCCACTGGTGGCACAAAAGGGGGCTGAATATGCAGCACTCCCGTTACAAACGTCTGAACTTCAGGAAGCGAAGCCAGTTCCTTTTGAAAGAAAATGGATAGGGCCGAAATCTGGACCTTTATTGACCCTAATTTTAAGCCCATAGTCACTCCTGACTGTAGGAAGTGCAGGAACCGGCCCAGCTGGAATTCCTCTGTAGGGGCCTTCCTGGCCTCACACCAAGCAACATATTTTCGCCATATACGGTGATAATGTTTTGCTGTCACGTCCTTCCTAGCCTTTATCAGCGTAGGAATAACTTCATCCGGAATGCCTTTCTCCGCTAGGATCCGGCGTTCAACCGCCATGCCGTCAAACGCAGCCGCGGTAAGTCTTGGAACAGACAGGGCCCCTGTTGCAACAGATTCTCTCTGAGAGGCAGAGGCCATGGATCCTCTGTGAGCATTTCTTGCAGTTCTGGGTACCAAGTCCTTCTTGGCCAATCCGGAACAATGAGTATTGTTCTCACTCCTCTTTTTCTTACGATTCTCAGCACCTTGGGTAAGAGAGGAAGAGGAGGAAACACATAGACCGACTGGAACACCCACGGTGTTACTAGTGCGTCCACAGCTATCGCCTGAGGGTCTCTTGACCTGGCGCAATACCTTTGTAGCTTTTTGTTGAGGCGGGATGCCATCATGTCCACCTGTGGCAGTTCCCATCGATTTGTAATCTGTGTGAAGACTTCTTGATGAAGTCCCCACTCTCCCGGGTGGAGGTCGTGCATGCTGAGGAAGTCTGCTTCCCAGTTGTCCACTCCCGGAATGAACACTGCTGACAGTGCTTGCACGCGATTCTCCGCCCAACGAAGAATCCTGGTAGCTTCCGCCATCGCTACCCTGCTTCTTGTGCCGCCCTGGTGGTTTACATGAGCCACTGCGGTGATGTTGTCTGACTGAATCAGCACCGGTTGGTTGCGAAGCAGAGGCTCCGCTTGACTCAGGGCGTTGTATATGGCCCTTAGTTCCAGGATATTGATGTGCAGACAAGCCTCCTGACTTGACCACAGCCCTTGGAAGTTTCTTCCCTGAGTGACTACTCCCCATCCTCAGAGGCTTGCATCCGTGGTCACCAGGACCCAGTCCTGTATGCCGAACCTGCGGCCCTCGAGAAGGTGAGCACTCTGCAGCCACCACAGAAGAGACACCCTGGCCCTGGGGGATAGGGTAATCAGCCGATGCATCTGAAGATGCGATCCGGACCACTTGTCCAACAGATCCCACTGAAAGGTCCTCGCATGGAACCTGCCGAAGGGAATGGCTTCGTATGACGCCACCATCTTTCCCAGGACTCGCGTGCAGTGATGCACCGACACCTGTTCTGGTTTTAAGAGTTCTCTGACCAGAGTCACGAGCTCCTGAGCCTTCTCCGCCAGGAGAAACACCTTTTTCTGGTCCGTGTCCAGAATCATGCCCAGGAAGGGCAGACGAGTCGTAGGGATCAGCTGCGACTTTGGAATATTCAAAATCCAGCCGTGCTGTTGCGACACTTCCTGAGAGTGTGCTACGCTGATCAGCAACTGCTCTCTGGACCTCGCCTTTATGAGGAGATCGTCCAAGTATGATATAACTGTGACACCCTGCTTTCGAAGGAGCACCATCATTTCCGCCATTACCTTGGTAAATATTCTCGGTACCGTGGAGAGACCAAACGGCAACGTCTGGAATTGGTAATGACAGTCCTGTACCACAAATCTGAGGTACTCCTGATGAGGTGGATAAATGGGGACATGCAGGTAAGCATCCTTTATGTCCAGAGACACCATAAAATCCCCCTCTTCCAGGCTTGCAATGACCGCTCTGAGCGATTCCATCTTGAACTTGAACCTTTTCAGGTAAATGTTCAGGGATTTTAAATTCAATATGGGTCTGACCGAACCGTCCGGTTTCGGAACCACAAACATTGTGGAATAGTAACCCCTTCCCTGTTGAGGGAGGGGAACCTGTACCACCACCTGCTCGAGATATAATTTGTGAATTGCCGCTAACACTACTTCCCTTTCTATGGGGGAAGCAGGCAGGGCTGATTTTAGGTAACGATGAGGGGGCATCACTTCGAATTCCAGCTTGTATCCCTGAGACACAATCTGTATAGCCCAGGGATCCACCTGTGAGCGAACCCACTGGTGGTTGAATTTTCGGAGATGCGCCCCCACCGCTCCCGGCTCCACCTGTGGAGCCCCAGCGTCATGCGGTGGATTTAGTGGAAGTCGGGGAGGACTTCTGTTCCTGGGAACTAGCTGTATGGTGCAGCTTCTTTCCTCTACCCCTGCCCCTGGCAAGAAAGGACGCACCTCTGACTTTCTTGCCTTTTTGTGATCGAAAGGACTGCATTTGGTAATACGGTGCTTTCTTAGGCTGTGAGGGAATATATGGCAAAAAATTTGACTTCCCAGCTGTAGCTGTGGAAACTAGGTCCGAGAGACCGTCCCCAAACAATTCCTCACCCTTGTAGGGTAAAACCTCCATGTGCTTTTTAGAGTCGGCATCGCCTGTCCATTGCCGAGTCCACAGGACCCTTCTGGCAGAAACCGACATTGCATTTATTCTAGGGCCCAGTAGGCAAATGTCCCTCTGGGCATCCCTCATATATAGGACAGCGTCTTTTATATGCCCCAGGGTCAGTAAAATAGTATCCTTGTCCAAGGTATCCAGTTCCTCAGACAGTGTATCTGTCCATGCTGCTACAGCACTACACATCCAGGCCGACGCAATTGCCGGCCGCAGTATGGTACCTGAATGTGTATAAACAGACTTCAGGATACCTTCCTGCTTCCTATCCGCAGGATCCTTTAGGGAGGCCGTATCCTGTGACGGCAGGGCCACCTTCTTAGATAAGCGTGTCAGAGCTTTGTCTACCCTAGGGGAGGATTTCCAGCGCATCCTGTCCGTTGGCGGGAAGGGTTACGCCATAAGTAACCTTTTGGAAATCAGCACTTTCCTATCAGGAGAATCCCAAGCTTTTTCACATAACTCATTTAACTCATGTGAAGGGGGAAAAGTCACCTCTTGCTTTTTCTCCCCAAACATATAAACCCTCTTGTCAGGGACAGGGTTTACCTCTGATATGTGCAATACATCCTTCATAGCTACAATCATATAGCGGATGGCTTTAGCCATTTTAGGCTGCAATTTTGCATCATCGCCATCGACACTGGAGTCAGAATCCGTGTCGATATCTGTGTCAACAATATGGGATAGTGGGCGCTTCCGAGACCCTGACGGCCTCTGCGCTGTAGGATCAGGCATGGGCTGAGACCCCGACTGTCCCAAGGCTTCAGCTTTATCCAACCTTTTATGCAAGGAGTTTACATTATCATTTAACACCTTCCACATATCCATCCAATCAGGTGTTGGCGCCGTCAGCAGGGACACCTCATTCATCTGCACCTGCTCTGCCTCCACATAGCCCTCCTCGTCAAACATGTCGACACAAGCGTACCGACACACCACACACACAGGGAATGCTCTATATGAGGACAGGACCCCCACAAGGCCTTTTGGAGAGACAGAGAGAGAGTATGCCAGCACACACCCCAGCGCTATATGACTCAGGAATCACACAGTAACTTAGTGTTTACCCAGTAGCTGCTGTATATATGATTATTGCGCTAAATTTATGTGCCCCCCCCTCTCTTTTTACCCTCTTTCTACCGTGAGTCTGCAGGGGAGAGCCTGGGGAGCTTCCTCTCAGCGGAGCTGTGGAGAGAAAATGGCGCTGGTGAGTGCTGAGGAAGAAGCCCCGCCCCCTCAGCGGCGGGCTTCTGTCCCGCGATTTGGTGTAAAAAATGGCGGGGGCTCATGCATATATACAGTGCCCAGCTGTATATATGCTGCTTTTGCCAGGAGGTACTCAATTGCTGCCCAGGGCGTCCCCCCACTGCACCCTACAGTGACCGGAGTGTGTGGGTTAGTGTGGGCGCAATGGCGCACAGCTGCAGTGCTGTGCGCTACCTCATGTGAAGACAGGAGTCTTCTGCCGCCGATTTTGACGTCTTCTTGCTTCATCCGCCGGCTTCTGTCTTCTGGCTCTGCGAGGGGGACGGCGGCGCGGCTCCGGGAACGGACGACCAAGGTTAAGTTCCTGTGTTCGAACCCTCTGGAGCTAATGGTGTCCAGTAGCCTAAGAAGCGCAACCTAGCCGCAGTTAGTAGGTTTGCTTCTCTCCCCTCAGTCCCACGTAGCAGAGAGTCTGTTGCCAGCAGAAGCTCTCTGAAAATAAAAAAACCTAACTAAAATACTTTCTTAATAGCAAGCTCAGGAGAGCTCACTAAAATGCACCCAGCTCCTTCCGGGCACAGATTCTAACTGAGGTCTGGAGGAGGGGCATAGAGGGAGGAGCCAGTGCACACCAGTAGTACTAATTCTTTCTTAGAGTGCCCAGTCTCCTGCGGAGCCCGTCTATTCCCCATGGTCCTTACGGAGTCCCCAGCATCCACTAGGACGTTAGAGAAATGGGGGGGGGGGGGGGGGGGGGTAGGTCCACTGTCTCTAGTATTTGTGGTATCATACAGGTTAGCATATAATAGTGGAGTTTAGTTATGTATTGATCAACGCTTGTAGCTGCAGCCCCACGGCAAGGAACTCCACTCTGCTGCAGTACCTAACACTATAGGGCAGGCTTTTTCAACCAGTGTGCCGTGGCACACTAGTGTGCCGCGACCAGTTGCAAGGTGTGCCGCGGAGCCAGAGCAGCTTCGTGCACCTTCAGAGTGAACTGTTGGCCCGGGCTCTTCTTAGAGGATCAGTCGTGCTCCGCCCGTGACTTATGCCTTGAAGACGCGGCGGTGTGATATCATAGGTCACGGCCACCGCGTCTCACCACCCAGCCAGCCAACCCGCCTGCATACACAGCTTTCCTTGCCCACCCACATCCACACCTGCCTGACCGCCCGCTGCTCAGTATTCGCAGCACTCCACTATGAACAATCCCCGCCACTGAGGAACAGGGAGGAGGACAGCTGACCGGTAGGGGCTAATATTTGTTATTTTTTTTCTCCTATGGGGAGCAACAGGATTTATGTGGGGAGAATAAGGATTTATGGGGGGAACAATGTGAATAATTCATGTGGGGAGCAATAGGATTTATGTAGGGAGCAATACGATTTATGTGGGGAGCAATGTGATTGTTTTTTCTGCGTTGGCCAATGTATGTGTTGATTTTTTTTTACTATGAGGGCCAATGTGTGTTTTTTGTTTATTTCTGTGGGGAACTGATGGTGTGCCTTGGCAATTTTAAAATATTGATCGGTGTGCCGCGAGTAAAAAAAGGTTGAAAATCACTGCTATAGGGGTTCAAACCTAGGGCACGGGACTCCCCAAACCACCACAGCCAAGCAACCCCAGGGCATCACAGGGAATGATTATGTGTAGTGAGAAGGATTAAGGAATAGGTGAGAAAAAAGGTGCTATAGGGTGAATTAATATAAGTGAAAAAGGTGTGACATGTATAATAAAAGGAGATTTATGGTAGACTTACCATGGTTAAATCTCTTTCTGCGAGGTACACTGGGTACCACACGGAATACATCGGGGTGTAGAGATGGATCTTGATCCAGAGGCACCAACAGGCTAAAGCTTTAGACCAGAGGTTCTCAAACTCGGTCCTCGGGAGCCCACACAGTGCATGTTTTGCAGGTAACCCAGCAGGTGCACAGGTGTATTAATTACTCACTGACACATTTTAAAAGGTCCACAGGTGGAGCTAATTATTTCACTTGCGATTCTGTGAGGAGACCTGCAAAACATGCACTGTGTGGGGTCCTGAGGACCGAGTTTGAGAACCTCTGCTTTAGACTGTCAAAGGATGCATTGCGGGGCCTCCTCAAATATAACCCCGCCTCCAGGTACTGTGAGCTCAGTTTTAGTTAACCAGTCCAATGCAAAAGATAAAAGAGAAGGCAGATGTTAGTCACATAGAACCACGTTCGCACGACAGGAGAAGGGACCAGCGGCTAATACCGTACAAACCCAAAGAAGCTAAGGTGGTCATTCCGAGTTGTTCGCTCGCTAGCTGTTTTTAGCAACCGTGCAAAAGCTATGCCGCCTCCCACTGGGAGTGTATTTTAGCTTAGCAGAATTGCGAACGAAAGGATCGCAGAGCGGCTACAAAGTTTTTTTGTGCAGTTTTAGAGTAGCTCAAAACCTTCTCAGCACTTGCGATCACTTCAGACTGTTCAGTTCCTGTTTTGACGTCACAAACACGCCCTGCGTTCGCCCAGCCACGCCTGCGTTTTTCCTGGCACACCTGCATTTTTTTCAACACTCCCTGAAAACGGTCAGTTGACAACCAGAAATGCCCACTTCATGTCAATCACTCTGTGGCCAGCAGTGCGACTGAAAAGCATCGCTAGACCCTGTGTGAAACTACATCGTTCATTGTAATAGTACGTCGCGCGTGCACATTGTGCTGCATGCGAAGAAGTGCTGATTTTTTTGCCTCATCGCTGCACAGCGAACTAATGCAGCTAGCAATCAACTCGGAATGACCACCTAAGTGCGTCAGGGTGGGCGCCCTGTGGAACCCAGTGTACCTCGCAGAAAGAGATTTAACCATGGTAAGTCTACCATAAATCTCCTTTTCTTCAGTGGGGTACACTGTGTTCCACAGGGAATACATTGGGGATGTCCTAAAGCAGTTCCTCAAGGGAGGGGACGTACCTTAGCGGGTATGAGAACCCGTTGTCCAAAGGAAGCATCCTGGGAGGTGGAAGTATCAAAGGCATAGAACCTAATGAATGTGTTCACTGAGTACCACGTAGCCGCCTTGCACAATTGTTCTGTGGACGCGCCACGGCGGGCCACCCAAGAAGGTCCAACAGACCAAGTAGAATGAGCTTTAATAGCAGCAGGAGCCGGGAGCCCAGCCTGCGCATAAGGTTGTGCAATCACCATTATAATCCATCTGGCCAAGGTTTGCTTATTCGCAGGACAGCCATGTTTGTGGAAACTAAAAGTACAAAAAGGGTATCTGGCCTCCTGATAAAGGCAGTCCTCTCCACATAAAAACGTAGAGCCCTTACCACATCCAAAGACCGCTCTTTGGAGAACAAGTCAGAAGAGATGAAGGCTGGAACCACAATCTCTTGGTTAAGGTGAAGAGATGACACCACTTTAACTAAGTAACCTGGGTGAGTTCTCAGAACTGCCCGGTCATGATGGAATATCAGAAAGGGTGGACGACGGGAAAAGGAGCCTAAGTCTGACACCCTCCTAGCTGAGACAATAGCCAGCCGACAAAGGACCTTGGCTGTGAGCCATTTAAGGTCCACTGACTCAAGTAGATCAAATGGAGACTCTTGCAGGGCATTCAGGACAACAGACAGATCCCATGGAGCCACAGGAGGGACATAGGGAGGCTGAATCCGCAGTACGCCCTAAGTGAATGTATGAACGTCAGGAATAGACGCAAATTTCCTCTGAAACCACACCGACAAGGCAGATATGTGAACCTTGAGGGAGGCCACACGAAGTCCTAAATCCAGGCCTTGTTGCAAAAAAGCCAGAAGTCTGGAAGTACTAAACTTGTAAGCATCATAATTCTTAGCAGCACACCAGGTAAAGTAAGAGTTACAGACCCTATAATAAATCCGTGCAAAAGCCGGTTTGTGGGCCTTCAGCATAGTTTGGATAACCACCTTGGAGAATCCTTTGGCCCTCAGGAGTGAAGCTTCAAGAGCCACGCCGTCAAAGCCAGCCTGGCCAGGTCCGGGTAGACACAAGGGCCCTGAACGTGGAGGTCTGGGGTTGAGGAAGTAGAAGAGGACGCTCTATCAATAGACCCTACAGGTCTGAGAACCAATGCTGTTGGGGCCACGCTGGAGCGACTAGAAGTAGTATTCCTCCTCCTTGCTTGAACTTCCGTAGTACCCTGTGCAGGAGTGACACTGGAGGGAATACGTAGGGCAGCCGAAAGTTCAGTGGAATTGCCAGTGCGTCCACAAACTCTGCTTGAGGATCCCTTGTCCTTGATCTGAAGACCGTAACTTTGTGATTGTGTCGAGACGCCATCAGGTCTACATCTGGTAGGCCCCACTTGTCCACTAAGAGTTGAAAGACTTACGAATAAAGACTCCACTCTCCTGCGTGTACGTCCTGATGACTGAGAAAGTCCGCTTCCCAGTTGAGGACCCCCGGAATGAACACTGCCGATATTGCTGGCAGATGGCGTTCCGCCCAATAAAGGATTTTTGATACTTTCATCATTGCCATGCGGCTTCGAGTGCCGCCTTGATGATTTATGTAAGCCACCGTGGTGGTGTTGTCTGATTGTACTTGAACAGGCCTGTTCTGTATCAGAGGCAGGGCAAGAGTCAAAACATTGAACACTGCCCGCAATGCCAGAATGTTTATTGGGAGGACAGATTCCTCCCTTGTCCACCGACCCTGGAGAGAGTGTTGCTACAGCACAGCGCCCCAACCCCTCAGGCTGGCGTCCGTAGTCAGGAGGACCCAGTTGGGAATCCAGAAGGGACGGCCCCTGCTCAACTGTTGGTCCTGTAGCCACCAGCTCAGTGACAAACGAACCTCAGGAGTCAAGGAGATCATTTGAGACCTGATCCGATGAGGCAGACCATCCCACTTGGAAAGGATTAAGCTCTGTAGAGGGCAGGAATGAAACTGAGCGTACTGTACCATGTCGAATGCTCACACCATGAGGCTTAGTACTTTCATCGCTGAGTGTATCCACACTCTTGGGCCCGAGAGAAAGCATCGTATCCTGTCCTGAAGTTTCAGGACTTTCTCTGGAGACAGAACCAGCCTTTGGCTGTGTGTGTCCAACAGTGCCAGCAGGTGCACCATGCTCCGAGCAGAGACCAGAAAGGACTTCTTCCAGTTGACGAGCCACCCGTGGGCTTGTAAGAAGTTTACCGTCAGTTGTAGATAACTGAGAAGGACATCTTGGGAGTTCGCCAGAATCAGCAAGTCGTCCAGATACGGCAGGATCCTGATTCTCTGACAACGCAGATGAGCCGTCATCACAGCCATAACCTTGGTGAAGATCTGAGAGGCCGTGGCCAGTCCAAATGGCAGAGCCTGGAATTGATAATGAAGGTTGCCAATAGCACATCGCATATATTGCTGATACGACATGGCAATAGGTATATGCAGATAGGCATCTTGTATATCCAGGGATACCATATAATCTCCGGGTTCCATGGCCAGTACAATTGAGTGCAGCGTTTCCATACGGAACTTGGACACTCTCACAAATTTGTTCAGTGATTTGAGGTTGAGTATAGGCTGGAAAGACCCATTCGGTTTCGGACTAGAAACAGGGTCGAGTAGTATCCACCGCCTCTCTGGGACAGGGGGACCGGCACTACCACTCCTGTATTCAGGAGGGAACGCACAACCAGGTGTAGAGCTTGCGCCTTCAACGGGTCAGAAGGGACAACAATCATTGGAACTGGCGAGGGTGACGTCTCTTGAAAGAGACTGCATACCCGTGAGAGACAACTTCTTGCACCAGTGCATCTGAAGTGGTCTTTAACCAGACCTGGGTGAATTGCAGAAGTTGGCCTCCCACCCTGGGATCCCCCAGGGGGAGGCCCGCCCCGTCATGCAGCAGGCATGTCTTGTTTGGAAGCAGACTGACGGGCAGGCCAGGATTGTTTCACTTTGGGCTTAGTGGTTTTGGGAGCACGAGCTTGTCTCGGGTATGCCTGACCTTTTGCTTTCCCTTGAGGTCGAAAGGAACGAAAAGTGGTACTCTTTGCCTTCTGTGTAGAAGGATTAGTATTTGGGAGAAATGCAGTCTTAGCAGTCGCTAAGTCAGTCACACTCTTATTCAGATCCTCCCCAAGCGAGATGTCTCCCTTAAAATGGAGTACCTCCAAGGTCTTTTTGGAGTCCAGGTCCACCTTCCATGACCTCAACCACAGAATTCGGAGAGCCAGGATGGACGTAGTCGACACCTTGGCCGCCATTACACCTGCCTCAGAGGACGCCTCCTGAATGTAATGGGAGACGGTGGCAATATGAGACAGATATTGTCTGGCAGTGTCAGATATATCCTGAGGCAACTCATCCTCTAGTGCCTGAACCCATGCTCCAATTCCTTTTGCAGCCCAGGAGGCTGCTATAGTGGGTCTATGGCCCTCATTCCGAGTTGTTCGTTTGCTAGCTGCTTTTAGCAGCAGTGCAAACGCTAGGCCGCCGCCCTCTGAGAGTGTATCCTAGCTTAGCAAAAGTGCGACCGAAAGGTTCGCAGAACTGCTTGTAAAAAAGATTGTGCAGTATCTGAGCAGCTCGAAACTTACTCCTAGCTAGCGATCACTTCAGACTGTTCAGTTCCTGTTTTGACGTCACAAACACGTCCTGCGTTCGGCCAGCCACTCCCCCGTTTCCTCAGCCACTCCTGCGTTTTTCTCGGGCACGCCTACGTTTTTACACAAACTCCCTGAAAACGCTCAGTTTCCGCCCAGAAACACCCACTTCCTGTCAATCACTCACCGATCAGCAGTGCGATTGAAAAGCGTCACTAGACCTTGTGTGAAACTGCATAGTTTTGTGTGAAAGTACGTTGCGCGTGCGCACTGCACACCATATGCATGCGCATAAATGCCGCTTTTTCACCTAATCGCCTTGTGACCAAAAGCAGCTAGCGATCAACTCGGAATGAGGGCCTATGTACAGCACCTGTAAGGGAGTAAATAGACTTCAGGCATTCTTCGACACACTTATCTGTCGGTTCCTTCAGTGAGATGACAGTGGTGACAGGCAGAGTAGATGACACCACACGACGGGTGACATGGGAATCCACCGGCGGTGGATTTTCCCACTTGTTACACAACTCATCGGAGAGAGGATAACATCTTTTTAGACAGGGAGAATTTATTTCCTGGAGAAGACCAGGGTTCCTGACGTTTGTCTACCAAATGGTCAGAATGTGGTAAGACTACTTTAGTTACCTTCTGACGTTTAAATTTATCAGGTTTCTTAGACGCAGTAGTGGGATCTACATCATCATCGATTTGTAGAATCAGCTTAATAGCCTCCACCAGGTTAGGGACATCAACTTGCGTTGTAGTTTCCTCGTCAGAAGCGACTGTATCAATGTCTGATGGATCAGTATACTCCCCATCCTCATCAGAAGTATCATCTGAGATATTAGTGGATTGTGAGGAGGAGGCGGCAGACTTAGATGACCCCTTGACCACAGAGGGACGTGGGGTAGGTTTTTGTCTAACCAAAGATTGATTTAATTGTTGTATCTGGGTAGACAGAGTGTCCGCTCAGGGCGGATTAACCATAGGGACAATATGTGGCTGCAATGGCACACGAGATCCCATAGGGGGCGTAAGGCGTGTCACAAGCATATTAAGCATATTGGAGAATGCTGCCCAAGGTGGGTCCTGATTGGCTACAGGAGCAGCGGGCTGACTAGGAGATGTATGACACATATTACACAGACCATCATTCAAAGCTTCCCCCTCATACAAATCCATGGCGCATGCACTGCATGATACAGGAGCGTCCATGGATTTCCCGCCCTTTGTGTTAGACATTTTAGTGAATGTAACCACAGAGCAAATCAGTATGATTCAGCCATAGTACACAACCTGCAAATAAATCCCCTAGAATGTGACAGCGTACACAGTACACAACACCAGCGTCTAAATCCAGTACTATGTGACTGTGTACACAGTACACAACACCAGTGAATAAATCCGGTATTAGGTGACTGAGTACACAGTAGAATACACTTAACGGTAAATACTGTGCTGCACTATATATGAGACCCTGACGCACCTAGTCCTAGGGTACAGAATACAGCGATAGATACAGCTGAGATACACTGAAAGTGAAAATTACACAGCAGATGCAGGCACACACAGTCACAGTGACGATGCAGATAATTATTTTAGTCAGACAATAAAACTCATACAATATATTCTGGTAGAGGTACACTTGTTCTTAACTAACGCTGTCTTAAAATGACATGTAGAATACTTAAGTGTCTGTAGAATCACAGCGCTGATAAATCAGGCGGATTTACAGAGGAGACCTTGCCCTGTAGTCCCGGAGACCAGTCGCTGCTACTGTTAGAAGATGGCGCCCAGCGTCTCAGTCAGGGAGTGAGGGAGAGTGTGAGGCAGCTCCAGAGCGGGAACACCAGCAGTAGATGGCGCCTGGAGCAGGGGGAGGGACTACAGATCAAGCGCCTTATCCCCTATGCTGGACCTCACCACCTGGTACCTTGGAGCCTTATTAAAAATGGATAATGTATTATCCGACCTGTGCTCCCCTGCCCTGGTGGATATAGTGGGGTCCCTGTATGGCCACAGTGTCCACGCCAGCGTCGCGGTCCATCTCCTAAGACTGCCTCTGGAACGCGATTTAATGGCGGGTCATCCCCCCCGTTAAGTGATCTGCTTATACAGGCACCAACTCTAAAACTGAGCTCACAGTGCCAGGAGGCGGGGTTATATAGAGGAGGCCCTGCAATGCATCCTGGGACAGTCTAAAGCTTTAGCCTGTTGGTGCTTCTGGATCAAGATCCATCTCTACACCCCGATATATTCCCTGTGGAACACAGTGTACCCCGCTGCAGAAACAAACAGTGAAAATGCCAAATGAAATGTAATGCTGCAACATACTTACCGACTTTTTGGCTGCTCTCTCCGGGAGAGAGCAGCCAGGTTGGATCAGCAGGGGGCGGGGAAGGGTAGTACGAGAAGAGGGGGGGGGGAATGGGCGTGGGGCGGAGGCAGGGGGGGTGTGTGTGGCTGATGTATTGTGTCATTTAAGCCATGCCCCCACTGTATAATGCCGCTATTGCCGGCATTATACTGTAGGGGGCATGGCTATGATGACGCGATTCTACAAACTTGTGAATAGATCATACACGCGTTTTTGAGTTGAAGAATAAACACTTCACCTAACATCTGAGAACATCATATGACTATATAATAGAGTATTGCAAATGAATGTACTATTCAATTCACATGTATGATTTATCTATTCATGTTATGGAGGTTTGCATGACAATATAGTAATATGTTGTCTGAATAAACTATATTTTTATCATATGTATTAGATATCTGTGGTGGTTTAGCTCCCAAGAGAATCCTTTTCTCTCTCTCTCTCTCTCTCTCTCTCTCTATATATATATATAGTGTACAGGTATATGACAATACAGCCAGCCTTACGTTCCTTGTGTTGCTGGCAGAGAAGCTGTGACAATACAATAGAAGAGCTCTGTGTCTCTCCTGCAAGCAGCCCATGAGGCACAATCTCCGCTGGGCGCTGGTGTCTTGTTCCACACATAGGGGATCATTCCGAGTTGATTTTAAATTTAGCACAGCTACGATCATGTTCCCAGACATGCGGGGGGACACCCAGCACAGGGCTAGTCCGCCCCGCATGTCTGTCCTGCCCCTCCCTGCACAAGTACAAAGCTTTGCACAGCGGTGATGCTTTTGTACTTGCTGAGTAACTCCCAGCCAGGGCAGCTCCTGCGGCTGGCCGGGAGTTGCTCGTCGCTGCCGCTGATCGCAGCGGCTGCGTGTGACATCCCCTCTGCGTGTTCCGCCCCCTCTGGCCCAGCGACCGCCTCTGCTTGTCAATCAGGCAGAGGCGATCGCAAGGGAACAATGGCCTTCGGCCGTCCAGCATGCGCCGGCGCACTGCGGCACCGGCGCATGCACAGATCTGACCCGATCGCTGCGCTGCGATAAACTGCATGACCCCCATAGTGCACACAGAGAGGTATCCCTCCTCCTTCCCTGCAGCCTGTGTGCACAGCCAATGACTGAGCCACAGGCTGCAGCTTCATTCACTATTGGACAGCTGACCCATCACTCAGCTGTCCTGCCTGTGCTCCTGCTTATTAGCCCACCTGACCAATATACATACAGTGGGATCAGGAGTCGGGGGCGCAGTATCGCTGTAGATCGAATCGGTAAGAGAGATCCAAACTTTGGCAGGTGTTGGGGGCCCTTTTGGAATGGGGGGCCGGGGTATTAAACCCCAGGGTAACCCCCTTAATCCATCTCTGTGTATAGCTAAAGGTTGAGCCCTGCTCATCTTTTGTAGCAATGGAGTTATAATACAGGCTCACTCGCCAAAACTGGGCCTGTTTCTGCATCTCACAGGCTGCTACATAGGGCCCAGAAATGCTTTAAATATAAATGCCTCAGCAATACATGACAGCCAGTACAGGGAGCATGCAGCTGGTCTCACGGCCACTGGCTGCCCAGAGTTCCATGAGGCAGAGTGGCAGTTGTTATTAACTGACTGAAACTGAGCAGCCAGCGATGGAGCCCAGTGAAGGAAAGCGACACCCCCAACCCCAAACTGCGATGAGAGGAGACAAGAAGAGCATAGAGAAGAGGCACACAGGAGACGTGCGGAGAGAAGAGTGGACAGAGGAAGAATGGAGAGAAGAGCGGAGACAGGGAGAGCGTGGAGGTTAGTAGCAGAGGTGCTGTACCATTTAGCAGTCTGCAAAATTCCAATAGGAAGGATATTATCAAGTTACAGCTCATTACATTCAACGAGCTTGGAGAATACGAGATCCCACCGATTTCACCCTTTTCATTGGACAGACCAGGTAAGGAAGCATACATGGCTTTAATAGTTCCTGTATGAATGGTCGACAATGTTAAGGTCGAAAGTCATTAGGTCGACCACTATTGGTCAACATTGACATGGTCGACATGGACAAATGGTCGAAACATGAAAATGGTCGACATGTGAAAGGTCGACACATGAAAAGGTCGACATATTTTTTAACTGTTTTAGGTGTCATTTTTTCAGTAACATGACCAGGAACCCCAATTTGTGTCCCCTTGCATGGCTCGCTTCGCTCGCCATGCTGCGGGCAAGGTGCTACTGCTGCACTCGGCACAGGTTACTATTCCCAATCGTAGTCCACGTGGATGGCAAAGTATGAAAAAGTTTGAAAATATTTTTTTTTTTAAAGCCATGTCGACCTTTTAATGTGTCGACCTTTCATGTGATGACCATGCTAATGTCGACCAATAGTGGTTGACCTAATGAGTGTCGACCTTAACATTGTCGACCATCTGAACGGATACCGGTTTTAACAGTAAAATGTTTCTTAATATGGAGAACTTGACCCCCTACTGCTACTAATTATAGATTAAGCTGTAGCTGAATGTCAGTTTCTTTCTTAATGTTTCATTCACATAGAGGGGCATGTGTAACCCATGAGCCTCTATCCTAAGCCTTGAAGGGGGATAAAGTACCAACCAATCAACTCCTGTCATTTTTCAAAAACAGCCTGTAACATGGCAATTAAGAGGTGATTGGCTGGTACTTTATTTCTCTCCACTTTAACATTCCCCAAGGCTTAGTACACCTGCCTCAGAGTGTGGTATTGTGGTATCTAGAAATTAGATGTACATTATATGAATTGCATACAATCTGCCAAACAAATGGGCCTTAAGGGCCCCATACACTAGACCGATAATGCCCGATTTCAGCCCTATTCGAGCTTTCGGCCCGATATATTGGGTGAAATCTGGCATTTTTGGTGTGCTTTTCCCCCAATCCGATCCGATGCGCGTTCCTGTGTGCAGGAAAGTAATGAAGCAAGGAGAGGTGATGGCCCGGCTACTGAGGGGAGGAGGAGGCTGGAGCATTACCTCTTTACCATCCTACCACGGGGGAAGGTGGGAAAAAAGTAATGCAGCAAGGAGAGGTGATGGCCTGGCTATTGAGGGGATGAGAAGGTCAGAGCATTACCTGTCTCCCATCCTCCCATGGGGGAGGGTGGTAGGGAAAAACTGCAGAAAAGAGAGGTGCTATTGAGGGGAGGAGGAGGCCAGAGCATTACCTTTCTACCATCTTCCCATTAGGGAGGACGGTAGGGAAGTAATGCAGCAAGGGGAGGGCGGTAGGGAAGTAATGTAGCAATGAGAGGAGATAGCCCAGCTATTGAGGGGAGGAGGAGGCCGTAGCATTATCTCTCTACCATCCTCCCACAGGGGAGAGCGGTAGGGAAGTAATGCAACAAGGAGGGGTGATGCCCTAATGCAACAAGGAGGGGTGATGCCCAGGCCATTGAGGGGAGGAGGTCAGAGCATTACCACTCTACCATCCTCCCATGGGGGAGGGCGGTAGGAAAGTAATACAGCAAGGATAGGTAATGGCCTGGAAATTGAGGGGAGGAGGAGGCCAGAGCATTACTTCTCTAACATCCTCCCATGGGGAAGGGCGGTAAGGAAGTAATGCAGCAAGGAGAGGTAATGGTCCGGCTATTGGGGTAAGGAGGAGACCAGAGCATTATCTCTCTACCATCCTCCCACAGGGGATGGCGGTGGGGAAGTAATACAGTAAGGAGAGGTGATGGCCCAGTTATTGAGGAGAGGAGGAGGCCGAAGCATTACCTCTCTAAGATCTTCCAACGGGTAGGGCGGTTGGGAAGTAATGCATCAAGGAGTGGAGATATTCTGGCTACTGAGGGGAGGAGGAGGCCGTAGCATTATCTCTCTACCATCCTCCCACGGGGGAGGGCGGTAGGGAAGTAATGCAGCAGGGAGGGGTGATGGCCGGTCCAATGAGGGGAGGAGGCCAGAGCATTACCACTCTACCATCCTCCCACAGGGTATGACGGTAGGGAAGTAATGCAGCAAGGAGAGGTGATGGCCCGCCTAATGAGGGGAGGAGGAGGCCGGTGCATTACCTCTCTACCATCCTCCCACGGGGGAGGGTGGTAGGGAAGTAATGCAGCAAGGAGAGGTGATGGCCCGGTTATTGAGTGGAGGAGGAGGCCAGAGCATTACCTCTCTACCATCCTCCCAAGGGGCATGGCGGTAGGGAAGTAATGCAGCAAGGAGAGGTGATGGCCCAGCTAATGAGGGGAGGAAGAGGCCGTAGCATTACCTCTCTACCATCCTCCTATGGGGTTGGTGGTAGGGAAGTAATGCAGCAAGAAGAGGTGATGGTCCGCTATTGAGGGGAGGAGAAGGCCGGTGTAATACCACTCTACCATCCTCCCATGAGGTCAGAACACTATCTCTCTACCATCATCCCATGGGGGAGGCCGGTAGGGAAGTAATGCTGCAAGGAGAGGTGATGGCCCAGCTACTGAGGGGAGGAGAGGGCTGGAGCATTGCCTCTCTACCATCCTCACATGGGGAGGGCAGTAGGGGACTTATGCAGCAAGGAGAGGTGATGGCCCGGCTACTGAGGGGAGGAGGAGGCCGTAGCATTACCTCTCTACCATCCTCCCATGGGGAGGGCGGTAGGGAAGTAATGCAGCAAGAAGAGATGATGGTCCAGCTATTGCTGGGAGGAGGAGGCCAGAGAATTACCTCTCTACCATTCTGCCACGGGGGAGGATGGTAGGGAAATAATGTCGCAAAGAAAGGTTATGGCACGGATACTGAGAGGAGGAGGAGGCCGGAGAATTACCTCTCTACCATTCCCGGCTATTGAGGGGAGAAGGAGGTCGGAACACAATCTCTCTACCATCCTCCCATGGGGGAGGGCAGTAGGGAAGTAATGCAGCAAGGAGAGGTGATGGCCCGACTATTGAGGGGAGTAGGAAATGGGAGCATTACCTCTCTACCATCTTCCCACGGGGTATGGCAGTAGGGAAGTAATGCAGCAAGGCGAGGTGATGGCGCGGCTATTGAGGGGAGGAGGAGGCCGGAGCATTACCTTTCTACATCCTTCAATGGGGGAGGGTGGTAGGGAAGTAATGTAGCAAGGAGAGGTAATGGCCCAGCTACTGAGGGGAAGAGGAGGCCAGAGTATTACCTCTCTACCATCCTCCCATGGGGCAGGGCGGTAGTGAAGTAATGCAGCAAGGAGAGGTGATGGCCTGGCTATTGATAGGAGGAGGAGGCCATAGCATTATTTCTCTACCATCTTCCCATAGGGGAGGGCGGTAGGGAAGTAATGCATAAATGCAGCAAGGAGAGGTGATGGCCCGGCCATTGAGGGGAGTAGGAGGTCGGAGCATTACCTCTCTACCATCCTCCCACAGGGAGGGCAGTAGGGAAATAATGCAGCAAGGAGAGGTATTGGCCCGGCTACTGAGGGGTGAAGGAGGACGAAGCATTACCTCTCTACCATCGTCCCACGGAGAGGGTGGTAGGGAAGTAATGCAGCAAGAAGAGGTGATGGTCCGGCTATTGAGGGGAGGAGGAGGCCGGAGCATTACCTCTCTACCATCCTCCCATGGGGAGGACGGTAGGGAAATAATGCAGAAAAGAGAGGTTATGGCCCGGATACTGAGGGGAAGAGGAGGCCGGAGCATTACCTTTCTACCATCCCCAGCTATTGAGTGGAGAAGTTGGTCGGATCACTATCTCTCTACCATCCTCCCATGGGGGAGGGCGGTAGGGAAGTAATGCTGCAAGGAGAGGTGATGGCCCGGCTACTGAGGGGAGGAGGCGGCCAGAGCATCACCTCTCTAGCTTCCTCCCATGGGGTAGGGCAGTAGGGAAGTAATGCAGCAAGGAGAGGTTATGGCCCGGCTATTGAGGGGAGGAGGCCATAGCATTATCTCTCTACCATCCTCCCATGGGGTTTAGCGGTAGGGAAGTAATGCAGCAAGGAGAGGCGATGGCCCAGCTATTGAGGGGAGGAGGAGGCCGGAGCATTACTTTTCTACATCCTCCCACGGGGGAGGGCTGTAGGGAAGTAATGCAGCAAGGAGAGGTGATGGCCCGGCTGAGGGGAGGAGGAGGCCAGAGCATTTTCTCTCTACCATTCTCACAAGTGGGAGGGAGGTAGGGAAGTAGTGCAGCAAGGAGAGGTGATGGCCCGGCTATTGAGGGGAGGAGGAGGCCGGAGCATTACCTCTCTACATTCTCCCATGGGGGAGGGCGGTAGGGAAGTCATGCAGCAAGGAGATGTGATGGCCCGGCTATTGAGGGGAGGAGGAGGCTGGAATATTATTTCTTTATCATCCTCCCGTAATAGATGTAACACTTTAAATATAAAATCAGTGTCCTTTATTATAAGGATTTTGAGGTAGTTGAAGTCTTTTTAACACTACTAAAGGTTATTTGCTGTAGTATTTACTATATCCATGTAGTTAGAAGCAAGTACATGCTTTCTAACTTGTTCAGAGTTAAATGTAAAATTCGGTCCAGTGGTAGTGATGATGGCACATTCATGTACTGCTTACTTTCTCCTGTATTCAGGGTGTCCATTGATCTTCTTGATGTGCCATAAAGATCCAATTATGACTGTGCTTGAGCTGGTTATGGTATGTTTGCTTGTAAGAGACCTCCAAGATCCAAAGTACCCTTCCAAAATAACACATTACATATTTTAAAAGAAGTAAAAGGCATGCATCAGGACATAATAATGAAACTTGCTTGTACACAAATTAACTCGTTAGGGATTCCTACTAATCAGGTCAAAAATTCCATCACAAGAAATTAAAAATAAATGCAAAGTCCTTTAGTCCCACAAAGCAGGGAATGCCCCCTGAATGTATATTTTCTATCCAATAACTCATCTAAATAATTCAAGCCCCCCCCCCCCCCCCCCCCACAAAAAAAAAAAAAAAAAAAATGAATGTATGTGCAAAACTGCAGTCAGTGCACTTAGGGTAGGACCACCCCAGTGGTGCAAGTAGAAAAAACGACATACAGCTACTGTGTGCGCATGCGAAAGGCGCGCGCCCCAAAAATGGGTGTGGCCAAATACCATATGGGGCGTGGCCAATGAAAATGTGGGCGTGATACACATATGGGGATGGGGCAGATACACATATGACCCCCACAGTGCCAGATACACGTTGCCCCACAGTGCCAGATACACGTTGCCCCAGTGCTAGATACACGAATGCCCCACAGTGCCAGATACACGAATGCCCCACAGTGCCATATATACATTGCCCCCCACAGTGCCAGATATACATTGCCCCCCACAGTGCCAGATATACATTGCCCCCTCCCCCTGCTCACCGCTGCTGCTGTCTTGTCTCCCGTGTGTGAGGGGAGGAGAGCGCAGCCTACGCCTCTCCTTCCCCTCCGTCTCCGGCGGGTGAGTTCAATTCAGAGCCGATCCGTGAGCCGCTGATTTGAACGAAGACATTGAGGGGCAGGAGAGGCGCAGGCTGCACTCTCCTCCCTTCACATCAGCGGTAGCGAGCGGCGGCCCGTTGGTGTGGGTACGGCGTACCCACAGCGAAATTCCTAAGGGTACGCCGTACCCACCCGTACCCGCATACTTGCACCGCTGGACCACACATAGTGGCCAAGCAGGTCCCAGATGCAAGGAGACTGCAAATGGGCACCTTTGCAGGTGCCCACACATGTGCAGCACTCCTGCCGCCGACGGATCTGACCACAACATCATGATGCGGTCAGGCCGGATGACAGGACGGCAGAATTTCAATGTGAACACAAACATTTCAATGACTGTTTCCATTGAAATCCTGTGCGTCACTTGCCACATCCTGGATTCATTGGCCGGATCCTGTTCTGCGGCATCCCGCAGAACAGGATCCATGTGAAAACAGAACCCCCCTCCCGACCAAGCGGGTCCCGTTCAGCGGGACCGACCTGGCCGCTTTATGTGGCCCCAGTGGCGCCGAGAGAGGTTGTGGGTGTTTTGTTCATATGTTTGTAAATCCAGTCATCAAGACACAGAGACATGTGAGTTCACTGCTGTGCTGTTTATTCCATCACCAACTCCAGACACACTGCACACTGGACCACCCACTTCCCAGCATCCCCCTGGTCCCAGGGACCATCACTGAAGATTCAGGCTTACACATGTTAGTAAGGGAGTGTCTACAAATATTAAACATTCTAATACACTAACATCACATCCTCTTTTCTTTAAAGATAAGCCCTGTACGCTTCAATGCAACAATTAACAACGTCATATTAAGAACATCATCTAACACGTTTCAATGAGTCTCTCAGGTCTGCGTATTTCCCTTTTGGGTCTTTCTTACACAGTCTGTGTTTCATCGACCATGTTGGACCTTTCTAGAATCGTGGTTTGTTCACCATTATCAGGATCATCATACATGTCAGATGAAGGGTATTCTTCAGTCATGTTGTCTTCATTATGGTTAGGTTGAGATCTTAAATCCACCCGATTTCTTCTTACTTCCGTTCCACGCTCTGTACGTATAGTATAAGATCTTGGTGCTACTTGTGCTTGCACAATACCTTTCTGCCCCCAAATACCTTTCTCGTGATCTCTGAGACGGACTCGGTCACCCGATTTTAGATCAGATAAGCTTTTTGCTCGCCTGTCATGGAACAGTTTCTGTTTCGCCTGTTGACGTTCCTTACTCAGTCTGACCAACACTGAGTTATGTGTATTAAGCAGTTCATCATGTATCGGGAGATTTGCTCTAATCCTTCTTCCCATCAGCATTTGTACAGGAGAAAGTCCATTCTGTAAAGGTGTACTGCGGTAGATTAAAAGACTTTTGTAGAAATCTTCTTTACCTTCTTGAGCTTTTTTCATGAGACTCTTTACAGTTTTTACTGAACTTTCCACCAACCCATTTGAGCATGGATAGTGGGGACTTGACATAGTATGGACAAATTCCCACGCATCAGCAAATTGTCTAAATTCAGCACTGGAAAACTGAGGACCATTGTCAGTGAACACTTCCATAGGACCATAGGACACCATGCCTTGCAAAGATTGACTTCATGCAATTGATTACGGCTATACTAGTAGTTGTATGTAGTGTCTTCACCTCAGGGTAACATAGTAACATAGTATCTGAGGTTGAAAAAAGACAATTGTCCATCGAGTTCAACCTATTTGTGGTCTCCTATGCATGATGATTTGACTAAAATTTCTGACTGATGCTGCTGTCAGCCATTGCATTTTATCCCTATTTATAGTAACTATAATGCATGACTATGCACCATACCCCTGGATATCCTTATCCAATAGGAATTTATCTAACCTATTCTTAAAGGTGTTGACAGATTCCGCCATTACAACTCCCTCGGGCAGGGAATTCCAAACACGTATTGTCCTTACCGTGAAAAAGCCTTTACGCCGTATTGTGCGGAATCTCCTTTCCTCTAACCTGAGCGAGTGTCCACGAGTCCTCTGTGTTGATCTAACCAAAAACAGGTCCCGCGCAAGCTCTGCGTATTGTCCCCTTATATATTGGTAGATGTTGATCATATCCCCTCTTAGTCTCCGCTTTTCCAATGTAAACATGCCTAGTCTTTCAAGCCTTTCCTTGTATTCCATCGTCTCCATGCCCTTAATTAGTTTGGTCGCCCTCCTCTGTACCTTTTCAAGCTCCAGGATATCCTTTTTGTAGTACGGTGCCCAGAACTGTACACAGTATTCAAGGTGTGGCCTCACTAGTGATTTATATAACGGGAGTATAATACTCTCGTCCCTAGCATCAATACCCCGTTTTATGCATGCTAATATCTTATTAGCCTTCTTTGCTGTAGTCCTACTTTGGGTACTACTGCTTAGCTTGCTATCTATGAGGACACCTAAGTCCTTTTCCAGTACAGAATCCCCTAATTTTACCCCATTTAGTATGTAGGTGTAATTTTTGTTCTTGTTACCACAGTGCATTACCTTACACTTGTCTGTGTTGAAGCGCATTCTCCATTTGGCTGCCCATGCTTCTAATTTAACTGTCGTTCTGAAGAGACTCGGCATCCTCCTCTGTATTTATAGCCTTACACAATTTGGTATCATCTGCAAAAATTGACACCATGCTCTCTAGACCTTCTGTTAGGTCGTTAATGAAAATATTGAACAATAGCGGTCCTAATACTGAGCCTTGCGGCACACCACTTAGCACTTCAGTCCTAGTTGAAAAAGATCCATTAACCACAACGCGCTGCTTCCTATTATCTAACCAGTTTTTGACCCAAGTGCATATTGTGCTTCCTAGCCCTGATTCTTGTAGCTTGTATATAAGTCTCATGTGTGGTACAGTATCGAACGCTTTGGCAAAGTCTAAAAAGATTACATCCACGTCTTTACCCTGATCTAGGTTTGCGCTTACTGTTTCATAAAAGCCAAGTAAGTTGGTTTGACAGGATCTGTCCTTCATAAACCCATGTTGATTCCTTTTAATGACCTTATTGGTTTCAAGGAACTTCTGAATACTATCTCTTAGAATACCTTCCAATACTTTCCCCACTATAGATGTAAGACTAACTGGTCTATAATTACCTGGTTCAGCTTTACTTCCCTTTTTGAATATAGGCACTACTTCCGCTATACGCCAGTCTTTGGGAACCATACCTGATATAACTGAATCCTCAAAGATCAAAGATAGCGGTTTTGCCAGTTCAGAGTGAAGCTCCATTAGAACCCTTGGATGAATACCATCGGGCCCTGGTGATTTATTAATCTTTAAATGTTTTAATCGGTCACAGACTACTTCCTTGCTTAAATAAGTACCTATCAGTGTGATATTGTCATTATTGAGATTGTGTGTCAGTCCCTGAATTGGGTCCTCTCTAGTGAATACTGTTGAAAAAAACTCATTTAGTGTGTCCGCTATGTCATTATCATTTTTGCTTAAGACTCCCAACTTGTCTTTCAAGTAATAATCAGTCACGACAATGTACGTTTCCCATTACAATCAAACAAATCTGTGCCAACTTTCTGGTACGGTCTCTCTGGCACTGCGTGAGGACTCAGTGGCTCGACTTGTTGTTTCGGTCTATACGTAAGACATAATTCACATGTAGCTGTAGTCTGTGCTATGTCTTGGTTCATTCTTGGCCAATACATAACTTCACGCGCTCTCCGCTTACATTTTTCTTCTCCTAAGTGGCCTTCATGTATGTTGCACAGCATAATTTTTCATAGTCGTACAGGTATGACAAACCTATTGCCTTTGTAAATAATACCATCGACAACTGTAAGGTCACTGCGGTACATCCAATAATCATAGGTAGACAGCGGGCACGCATGTTTTTCTGCTGGCCAACCTTTCAGAATGATATCTTTCAACACTTTCATTGTGTCATCTGTCTCAGTTACTTTCCAAATCTGTTTTTGTCTTGCAAGAGACACTGGTAGAGAAGCTACGATCAAATTAACATAGGCTTCTATCTCTTCATCCATCAGACTTTTGGAACCTTCACTTTTGTCCACAGCACGAGAAAGTGTATCAGCAATGTACATGTATTTGCCGGGACAGTACAGCAAGTGTACATCATATTTCTGTAGTCTGATAAGCATTCGTTGAATTCTCATGGGACAGTCATGTAATGATTTAGTCATGATAGCTACCAATGGCTTGTGGTCAGTTTCCACTGTAAATGTTTAACCATACACAAACTGATGAAATCGTTCACATGCATATGTGATCGCTAGAAGTTCGTTTTCTATCTGAGCATACCTTGTTTCAGCACTTGTCAGTGCTCTTGATGCATAGATTACTGGTTGCCATGTATCCTCATGTTCTTGTAACAGCACTGAGCCTAGGCCAAATTGCGAAGCATCTGCTGAAATTCTTATTCTTTTTGCAGGATCAAAGAATTTTAGCACTAGTTGCTCTGTAATGATCTGTTTCAAGTTTTGCCAACTGTCTTCTTGTTCATGTGACCACATCCACTCGTTATCTTTGTAAAACAAACATCTAAGAGAGGCTGTTCGTTCAGAGAGTTGAGAAATAAACTTTCCTAAGTAAGTAATCATTCCTAGGAATCTTCTGACAAGTCTCTGTATTCTGTAAACATCGATTTGCAGTCATCTTCTACTTGTGATGTCACCATAAAAACTTTCTTTAGCAAGCTTAGTTTCTCACAGGAACTTAATCCTAGAATTGGTTGCACATTTTTATCCACAATCAGTAGAGATGTTTTAAACTGTTGTCCCTTATATTTCAGTGTCACTAAGCATGTACCTTTCACAGGAATTTCCTCCCCAGTGTACCCTGTAACTTTCACTTTGGCTGGATGAATTTTAGGTTTTACTCTAAAAGTCTTATAGTCTTGAAACGATATTAAATTCACCTGCGCGCCAGTATCAAGCTTAAAGGGAATGACAATCTCGTTCACAGTTAAAGGGACAATCCATTCTTTCTTATCTGCACTGCAAAGTTCAATGCAATCCACAAAGAATTCCTCTGTTTGTTTAACAGCATGCACATTGCTTGTTTCCCTTTTCATTTTACAGCATTTGGCAAAATGATTAAGTCTACCACATTTCATGCAGGTTTTACCATAAGCAGAGCACATGTTAGGATTGTGAGCATTTCCACATCTACTACACATTTCTTTATTAGACTGTGGCTTAGACTGCTTCATTCTTGAGAATGGAGGTTTGCTTGGCTCTGTGTTCTGCACTACATGGACAGCAGCATCATCTTCCTTGTGTAACTTTTTGGCTTGAAATCTAGTTATTTCTGCAGATCTGCACATAGGGGGTAATTCCAAGTTGATCGCAGCAGGATTTTTTTTAGCTGTTGGGCAAAACCATGTGCACTGCAGGGGAGGCAGATATAACATGTGCAGAGAGAGTTAGATTTGGGTGGGGTGTGTTCAATCTGCAATCTAATTTGCAGTGTAAAAATAAAGCAGCCAGTATTTATCCTGCACAGAAATAAAATAACCCACCCAAATCTAACTCTCTCTGCACATGTTATATCTGCCTCCCCTGCAGTGCACATGGATTTGCCCAACTGCTAAAAAAATCTTGCTGCGATCAACTTGGAAATACCCCCATAGTCACTGCCTTATCTAGTGTTAGGTCTTGCTCTCTCAGCAATCTCTCTCTGAGTCCATTATCAGGTATTCCACAGACAATACGATCTCTAATCAGTGATCCTTTAAATCACCAAACTCACAGGTTTTACTGAGTGATTGCAGCTCTGTAACATACTGATCAAATCCATCTACAGACTTCTGATCACATGTGAAAAACTTATATCTTTCATATGTCACATTTTTCCTTGGCACAAAGTAATCTTCAAACTTTTGCATTATAGAAGATAGCACCATATTCTGCCCCTCATCAAACTGAAAACTATTATAAATGTCCAGCACATCCTCTCCTATCACATGGAGGAAAATGTATCAGCTCCACATGCAGCAAGATATATATTAAACCTTTGCTTAAATCTTTTCCAGTTTTCACACAAGTTACCAGACATCAGCATGCCGGTTGGAGGAGCTAGTTTATCCATGGTTACTCACTATTTGAAGAGAGGAGCACGCGGCAGGCTTTGCAGACACTGAGTATCACAGCCTTACAGACTGATGCAGGATTCGTTCACACTCTGAGAGCACTAGCAGTCCAAGTTAAACTCCTTCTGACACCATGTTTTGTTCATATGTTTGTAAATCCAGTCATCAGGACACAGAGACATGTGAGTTCACTGCTGTGCTGTTTATTCCATCACCAACTCCAGACACACTGCACACTGGACCACCCACTTCCCAGCATCCCCCTGGTCCCAGGGACCATCACTGAAGATTCAGGCTTATACATGCTAGTTAGGGGGAGAGGGTAAAAATTACCTGGGCCCAGGTCTGATGGAAGGGCCCAGGTTGCCCTCCCTTACTTTGTTCTCAGAAGCGTGTGCTGGGCTGCAGTTTGGCCACGGAAGTGCTTAAAATAAAAATGTTTCTGTATGTTTCTAAGGTTGCATGGCCATGCCTTCTGTGATTAAGCCTGCCCCCTGTGATTAGTCCATGCCCCCTGAAAAGTGTCTGGGCCCTGGCTGGGAGGCAAGCAATGCTCCTGTGAGTGGGTGCTTCTCATGTGCTAGACATTCCCCCAAAGAGGTGTGGCCATGCCCCCCGCATGCTGTGGTCACTCCCTCTCCAGGGGTGGCATGGGGGCCCGGGATGTTGTTGTACCGGGGGCCAGGATTTCTCTTGGCAGCCCTGAGTACAATAACCAGAGATTTTCATGTCAGTGAAAAAGGGGTATGACATAAAAATCCGGAAGTTATTACATCCCCACTGTACAGTCCACACATATCCTCATATATTTTGTCTTTCTTCACTTTCCCTTCCTCCTCAGGCTAACATTGCTGTGTGACCATATCATGCAGCCCACCAAGAACCTTTGCAATCCAGTGGACCGTTACGTAATACATAACGCCTATCCTTGTGTATCAGTGCTTACTTCCATATAGATTGATTGTAAGCTTGCGAGCAGGGCCTTCCTACCTCTGTGTCTGTCTGTGTCACAGTTGTGTTTTATCACTGTTTCCGATTGTAAAGCACAATGGAATTTGCTGTGCTATAAGAAACTGTTAATAAATAATTAAATGTGAACCTGTGATTTTTGTCAGTGGAAATGGCTCATCCCAGGTCCCCAGCCAATCAGTTCCTGTCATTTTTAAAATCTATGACAGTTAGGTGCTGATTGGCTGAAGCCCCATTTAAGATTTGTAGCAAGTGATAACAACGATATCACTCGTTGTTAAATCTGCTCCTTACTTTCCAAAACATTCCATTCTTTTTTCTTTTTATCCAAAAATCAGTGGGATCAAAAAATGTTTTAAGTTAAAAAAAAAAAAAATCCATGTAATCAGAAATGTTCCTATATCACATTGGCCAAGGACAATATCAGATTCAGAATGTCTGCATTTGTAAGTCAAAATAGATCTGGAAAACTCCTGTGGTCCACACCAAATGAGAGTGACAGCAGCAAATTGGGGTGCGTGAGAACAGCGCTCTGTAACTGCCCCTCTCCTCCTCCCTACATGGCAGGATAGAACTGCAGTCTCACTTTAGAAAACAATGCTGAGAGTAATCACTATCAGAAGGCATCTAACAGTTTTTGTATAGCATACACTATTAAACAGCAAATACACACAAAACGAGTTGACTTATATAAAAGACCAATATTAACATTCACATCTGTATTTTTATGGGAAACAACTCTGTTTAGAAGGTAAATTCTTGTACTTTGCACTCACTTAGATAATGTTGACGAACGTCTTGTAAAACTTCTCTACACCATAGTGCAATATGTACTTAATGAGCGTTCCTACAGAAAAACAAATATTTTCCGTTTTAGTGCTTCTGATGGCTGTATTCAATGTCCTTGATAACAAAAGCTCATTAGACAAGTCTTTGCATTGAACATACTGGGCCGGATGTAATGACCCCCAGAGTTCTACAGCCGTGTGGGACGCCGGCCGATCTCAGAGGTTTTTTTTAAAGGGGCAATCACTTACAAGACAAAACCATGCCTTGTAAGTGATTGACCCTTTAAAAAAGAGTTCGGCCGGCATCCCACACGGGCGTCATTACATTCGGCCCATTGTATTTATTCATATTAGGTTACCTCTAAAGGAACCCCCCTCAAGTAAGTTTTTCAATCCTTTCAATCTAAACCTTCAATTGCCTTCATCAAAGAGTTTGTACTTTCCTCATATCTCCTTCTTATATAGTGCAGATGTGGTATAACCAGTGGCTGACACCAAAGTAATACAATGCATCATGTGCCCATGTATCCATTTATATGCACCCCAGAATCATAATCACCTTTTCAGCCTCTTCTCAGCACTGAGGGCAGCTGCTCATGGTTTATCAGTTTTGTTATAGATTTCCTAAGCCCTTTTATTATTATTATAACTTACAGTTGAAGACAATATAGGACAAGTACAAGGTATATATACATAGCTACATTAGCAATTGACACTGGAATAAGTATCAGGTGGCAGAAGACTGCTGGATTTGGTGCAGTTGAAGATTATTAAAGTAAGAAAAAGAATGAGCACATGAGGGAAGACGGCCCTACTCGTGAGAGCTTACATTCTAAAGGGGAGGGGTAGACAGATAGGGGTGACACAGACAGGGTACATCATATAATGCGTGGAACAGAGGGTTAGGATGAGATTTAGCTGGGTTTGGTGAAGAAGTGGGTCTTGAGAGCCAGTTTGAAGTTTTGTAGAGAGGTGGAGAGTCTGAAGGGGAGAGGTAGGGAATTCCAGAGAAATGGAGCAGCACGTGAAAAATCTTAGAGGTAGGCGTGGGAGGAAGTAATCAGTAGGCAGGAGAGTCGGCGTGCATTAGCAGAGCGAAGAGGACGGGTGGGAGTGTAAAGGGAGATAAGGTCAGGGATGTAAATGGGAGAGGAGTGGGTGAGGGCTTTGTGAGTGAGTGTAAGAAGCTTGAAATAGATTCTGAAAGGGAAGGGGAGCCAGTGAAGGTCTTGTAAGAGAGGAGAGGTGAACGTAGTGCGTTTGGTGAGGAAAATGAGCCAGGCAGCTGCGTTGAGGATAGATTGGAGTGGAGAGAGGTATTTGTCAGGAATGCCAGTCAGGAGGAGATTACAATAGTCCAGTCTGGAGATGACCAAGGGTCTTAGTAGCATCCTGGGTCAGAAAGGGTCTGATCCTGGAAATATTTTTTAGATGAAAACGGCAGGTTTGTGAGAGGTGCTGAATGTGTGGTTTGAAGGAGAGGAAGGAGTCAAGGATTACTCCAAGACAGTGCACTTTGGAGCTAGAGGAGATAGTAGTGCCATCAATAGACAATGAGATTGTGGGAAGTGAGGTTATTACCAGTTATTTATATAGTGCACACATATTCCGTAGCGCTTTACATAGAATATTTGGCCATTCACATCAGTCCCTGCCCCAGTGGAGCTTACAATCTATATTTCCTACCACATGTACACGCACAAACATTCACACTAGGGTTAATTTTGTTGGGAGCCAATTAACCTACCAGTATATTTTGGGATTGTGGGAGGAAACTGGAGCACCTGGAGGAAACCCACGCAAGTACGGGGAGAATATACAAACTCCACACAGTTAGGGCCATGGTGGGAATTGAACCCATGACCTCAGTGCTGTGAGGCAGTAATGCTAACCATTACACCATCCGTACTGCGGGAGGGAGGGAAGATGATCAGCTCGGTCTTAGACATGTTAAGTTTAAGAAAGTGCTGGGCAGAGGTGTATCTAGGGGACCAGGCGCCCCTGGCAAAGTAAGGGACTGGCGCCCCCCACCCATATTTGAAATAGGGAAGGTGCATAGGCAAAACAGATGCATGATCTTGTGGGACCACACAATAGTACTCCCAATTCAAGTTACATTACACAGTAGTACCCCTTATACACATTATGTCACACCATAGTGCACCTTACACATCATGCCCACACAGTAATCCTTGTCGCACTGTGGAGAAATCAGCAGTGCCTTGCCAAGGAGGGGCGCTGCCCAGCAATGTTTCCTGCAGTCAGGGGGTATAATCAAATATTAATGGCAGTGAAAAGGTATTTCTGTGCACTACCTAGTAGTGGTCGTGTAGTGATATATTAAGAATAGCATTCTAGTAGTTTATTTTGAGTTTCTTCACTGTGGTGCTGAACACCGGCGCCAGCTCTTGGCTGCTGTGTGAACCACCAGCCCAGGCACTGCCACTACTAAGTGATTCCACTCCCTGGCCAAGAGTGGCACCACCAGGCAGCGCCCCCTCCTCGGCCAGTGCACCTGGTGAGTGCCATCCTGGCCAATGGGTAGATAACCTCCTGTCCCCAGCACATAGTCGTAGTCACCATCCCCCTCCCAACACATAGCCGTAGTCTCCATCCCCCTCCCAGTACATAGCCATAGTCTCCCCCCAGCACATAGCTGTAGTCTCCATCCCCCTCCCAGCACATAGCCATCTTCTCCATCCCCCTCCCAGGACATAGCCATGTCTCCCCCCTAGCACATAGCCGTAGTCCCCTCCCCCCCCCCTCCCAGCACATAGCCATAGTCTCCCCCCAGCACATAGCCATAGCCCCAATCACAGCACATAGCCATAGTCCCCATCCCGCTCTCAGAACATAGCCATAGTCCCCATCCCACTCCCAGCATATAGACTTAGTCACTTAGTCCCCATCCCGATCCCAGCACAAAGACTTAGTCCCCATCCTGCTCCCATCACACAGAAGCAGTCCCTATCCTGCTCCCAGCACATAGACTTAGTGTCAGTAGCGGAACTAGCGAGCGGTGGGCCCAGGTGCGACAAACTGCTTTGGGCCCCCCCCCCCCTCCCCCCTCATCCCATCCAAGTCCACCCCCTCACCCCTGGAGAGGATCTGGTGAGGGGGACCTGCTCAGGGCCAGAGAAATGGATACCTAGCAACAGTGCCGTAACTAGACATTTTAGCACTGTGTGCGAGAAACAGCATCGGAGCCCCACCCCTGCATGCAAAATGGGCAGTGCGCGCACGCAAAATTACATAGGGTCGTGGCTTCATGGGGATGGGGTGTGGCCACAAAATAATACCAATTCATATAACAGTGCACAGTAGTCTCCATTATTCAAATTACGCCGCACAGTAGCACCACTACACCAGGTAGAGACCCTTTTACACCTTACGGCGGACAGATTCCTCTTTTTACACATTACGGCAGACAGTGTCCCCTTTTTACACATTATGGCAGTGTTCCCTTTTTACACATTACGGCAGACAGCGTCCCCTTTTTACACATTAAGGCAGACAGCATCCCCTTTTTACACATTAAGGCAGACAGCGTCCCCCTTTTTACACATAACGGCAGACAGCATCCCCCTTTTTACACATTACGGCAGACAGCGTCCCCCTTTTTACACATTACGGCAGACAGCGTGCCCTTTTTACACATTACAGCAGACAGCGTGCCCTTTTTACACATTACGGCAGACAGCGTCCCCTTTTTATGCATTACAGCAGACAGCGTCCTCTTTTTACACATTAAGTCAGACAGCGTCCCCTTTTTACACATCAAGGCAGACAGCATCCCCCTTTTTACACATTACGGCAGACAGCGTCCCCCTTTTTACACATTACGGCAGACAGCGTCCCCATTTTTACACATAACGGCAGACAGCGTGCCCCTTTTTACACATAACGGCAGACAGCGTGCCCCTTTTTACACATAACGGCAGACAGCGTGCCCTTTTTACACATAACGGCAAACAGCGTCCCACTTTTTACACATAACAGCAGACAGCATCCCCCTTTTTACACATAATGGCAGACAGCGTGCCCTTTTTACACATAACGGCAGTCAGCGCCCCCCTTTGTACACATTACGGCAGACAGCATCCCCTTTTTACACATTACGGCAGACAGCATCCCCTTTTTACACATTACGGCAGACAGCGTCCCCTTTTTTACACATTACGGCAGACAGCGTGCCCTTTTTACACATTATGGCAGGCAGATTCCCCCTTTTTACACATTACGGCAGACAGCGTCCCCCTTTTTTTACACATTACGGCAGACACCGTCCCCATTTTTACACATTAAGAAAGAAAGAAAGAAAGAAAGAAAGAATTAATTATACTTACTGTCTTACAGAGATCACGATTCCCAGGCAGGAGAGAAGGAGGAGGAGGGAGGTGGAGGGAGCTGCAGCAGCAGCGCTGTGTTATTGGTGAAGGCGCTGCTGTCCCAGTCCTTCACCATAGGCTGCTCTCCGCCGCTGTGAATGCTGGGATGCGCTTCACAGCGTCGGAAGACAGCCTATGGTGACGCAGAGGGACAGCAGCAGCACCTCAACCAATAACACAGCGCTGCTGCTCCCTCCTCCACCTCCTTCTCCCCCGTGGCAGCTGCGCTCCTCTCCTCTCCTGTGTGCTTCGGGCGACTGTGTTGCCCACAGCACACAGCAGCATGTAATGAGTCAGTTTGACTCATTACATGCTTTGGGCCCCTGGACAGTGGCGGGCCCCAGTGCAACGCACTGGTTGCACTGGCGGTAGTTCCGCCTCTAGTCCACCTTCCTCCCTGCACATAGCCATGGTTTGCCCCCCCTCCCTGCACATAGCCATGGTCTCCCCCCTTTCCTGCACATAGCCATGGTCTCCCCTCCTCCCTGCACATAGCCATGGTCTCCCCCCCTCCCTGCACATAGCCAAGGTCTCCCCCCTCCCTGCGTATAGTCTTCCCCCTTCCTTGCATATGGTCCTCTCCCCTCCCAGCACAGAGTCTCCCCCCTTCCTGCATATAGGGAGTCATTTCCGAGTTGATCGCTAGCTGCATTTGTTCGCAGCGCAGCATTCAGGCTAAAAAACGGCAGTTCTGTGCATGCGGCGCAATGCGCACGCGCGATGTACGGGTACAACAAATGATGTATTTTCACACAGGGTCTAGCGATGCATTTCAGTCGCACTGGCTGCCGCAGAGTGATTGACATGAAGTGGGCGTTTCTGGGTGTCAACTGACCGTTTTCAGGGAGTGCTCAAAAAACGCAGGCGTGCCAGGGAAAACGCAGGCGTGGCTGGGCGAACGCAGGGCGGGTTTGTGACGTCAAATTCGGAACTGAATGGTCTGAAGTGATCGCAAGTGAGTAGGTTTTGAGCTACTCTGAAACTGCACAAATTTTTTTTGCTGGCGCTCTGCGATCCATTAGTTCGTTCGCACTTCTGCTAAGCTAAAATACACTCCCAGTGGGAGGCGGCATAGCGTTTGCACGGCTGCTAACAACTGCTAGCGAGCAATCAACTCGGTATGACCCCCATAGTCCTCTCCTCTCCCAGCACAGAGTCCCCCCCTCCCTGCATATAGTCCTCTCCTCTCCCAGCACAGAGTCTCCCCCCTTCCCGCATATAGTCCTCTCCCCTCCCAGCACAGAGTCCCCCCCCCTGCATATACAGATGGGTCCACATTTATCTTGACCTTTAATAGAATTAACTGAGACTGGGCAGTCAGACTTAATCCCCTGCTGTATTGTTCTCTGTATTGTATTGCAGTTAAGAACAATAGATGAAGGGTTTATGCTAATAAATCATGTTGTGCCTAGGTGCAGAAAACTAGTCAAGATAACCGTGGACCGATCTGTAGTCCTCTCCCCTCCCAGTACATAGTCTCCCCCCTCCCTGCATATAGTCCTCTCCCCTCCCAGCAAAGTCTCCCCTCTCCCTGCATATAATCCTCTCCCCTCCCAGCACAGTCTCCCCCCTCCATGCATATTGGGGGTCATTCCGAGTTGATCGTAGCTGTGCTAAATTTAGCACAGCTACGATCGTTAACTCAGACATGCAGGGGACGCCCAGCACAGTGCTAGTCCACCCCGCATGTCAGTGCCGCCCCCCCCCCCCCCGCACAAATACAAAGGCATCGCATAGAGGCGATGCCTTTGTATTTGAGGAGTAACTCCCGGCCAGCGCAGCTTCTGCGGCGCGTCACTCCCACTGGCCGCAGCGGCCCGCCCCCCCAACGGTCCGTCCACGCCTACATTGGCCGGACCGCTCCCCCTAAACGACGGCTTAACGCCGCCGTTCAGCCCCCTCCCGCCTAGCGACCACCTCTGTCTTAGAGGTGATCACTAGGTAACGAAAGCTGCCAGCGATCGGGTCGGAATGACCCCCATAGTTTTTTCCCCTCCCTGTATATAGTCCTTCCCACTCAAAGCACATATCAATTAATATGTTGCAGTACCTAATGTGATGAGCTGGGCATCGCCTGGGCTGGAGGATTGCACAGTAGGCAGGAACACCGCACTTCGGCACCGCACCACACTTTGTGAAGTAAGTGAAAGTAAACTACAGCTCCCAGCAACCCTTGCTGCCAGGAGCTCCCAACAGCAAGGGCTGCTGGGAACTGCAGTTTACTTTCACATTCTTCACTAGTGCATTGCGGTGCCGAACACCGGCGCATGTTCCTGCCTAATGTGAGATCCTCCAGCCCAGGCGATGCCACTACTAAGTGATTCCATTAATTGGTCGAGGGTGGCACCCCCTCCTCGGCTGGCGCCCCTGGCGAGTGCCATCCTGGCCAGTGGGTAGATACACCCCTGGTGCTGGGACATCCAAACAGAGATAGCAGAGAGACAGTTGGAGATACGAGTGAGGAGAGCAGGGGAGAGGTCCGGAGAGGAAAGATAGATTTCAGTTTCATCAGTGTAGAGATGATATTAGAAATCAAAAGAACTAATGAGCTTACTTAGTGAGGGCCTATAGAGAGAGAAAAGAAGAGGACCAAGGACAGAACCTTGGGGTACACCTACTGGAAGTGAGGGGGAGGTGGAGTCATGAGAGGAGACAGAAAATGAACGGTCAGAGAGGTAGGAAGACAGCCAAAAGAGGGCAGTATCACGTAGACCAATGGAGTGAAGGATTTGCAGTAGAGTGTGGTCCACAGTGTCTCAATATTCTTATATTATATTCCATTTATTGTGTTAGTAAATTAAATTATTACCACAGCTTAGGACCCATATTTGCTAACTTCTGGCTTCCCCCTCTGGGAGGAGACATCCAGATTGGCAGACCAGTAAGCAGTGCAGGGGGCATGGCACGGTATGAGTAAGTGGTACAATCATGTCATTGTGGCTACGCCTCTGCTATTTAATACCAAGAATACTAGTGCTGTAAAGTGGGGGGCGTAGCCATGATGATGTGATTCAATGCTAACTGCAGCATCAGCCACCCACCACTTTACTCTGAAAATTCAGGTTTTGCGCCATACGTTCTGGTATAATTGGCATCCTTCCCAGATACAGTACCTATGGATTGTCTGCTCTAATGATAATTACAACTTTAGACTTTATTTCTGACCTCTTTTGCAAAGATTCTGTTCAGAACTCATGACTCGGACCCTCTCATACATTCTCTTGGTTGCGTAAAATTGACATTGTTAAAATGAACCTTCTCCCCAGGCAGTTGTACGTCTTATAGGTGGTTCTGATTGAAATATAAGTAGTTATGGTAGACTTACCGTCGATAACTCTTTTTCTCCTAAGTCCACAGTATCCACAGGAAAACATTGGTATATGAGGTAGCGTCAACGGAATGGCACCAATCGATCTCAAGCTTTCAGCCTCCCAGAATGCAACAGGACAGTCTCCTTTATCCCCCCCCCCCCCCCCTCCTGGCTCAGGCAATTCAGTTATTTTCCAAAGCTCAAGGCAGGAGCATCATAGAGAGCCCTAATCAGGCGAGAAGAACACATACACACACTTCCACACAAGAGGAAAGAGTTTAGTAAGTGTAAGGATACTCAAATCAGGTGCGTCAGGGTGGGATCCCTGTGAAAACTGTGGGCTTAGGAGAAAAAGCGTTATTGAAGGTAAGTCTACCATCACTACTTATTTCTCCTGCAGGGTCCACAGATTATCCACAGGATAACATTGGGATGTCCAAAAGCAAATTTAGTGGCGGGGACGCTCCTGATTGGACAGGAGAATCCTTCGCTCGAATGCAGCGTCCTGAGAGGCAAACGTATCAAAGGCATGTCTAATGAATGTGTTAATGGAAGACCATGTGGCTGCCTTACATATCTGTTCAGCTGAAGAACCACGTTGTGCTGCCCATGAAGGACCTACCTTACAAGTAAAGTGAGCAGAGACATTAGCAGGAATAGGGAGATCAGCTTGAGAATATGCTTCTGAAATAGTCATTCCGAAGCCACCTCGCCAGAGTCTGATTGTCAACAGGCCATCCTCTCTTGTGAAAACCATAGAAAACAAAGAGAGTATCTGTCTTTCTCATGGCACTGGTACGATCCACAAAGATCCTTAGAGCACGGACTACATACAATGATGCATCTCCCACAGAAATGTCCGGCCCTTGGAAAGCCGGAACTACAATTTCTTTGTTAAGGTGGAACTTGGAGACCACCTTAGGAAGATATCTAGATTTGGTTCTGAGAACTGCTCTATCTTGATGAAAAATCAGAAAAGGAGGGCGACATATCCTAAATCTGAGACTCTTCTAAGCTGAAGCAATAGCCAGTAGAAAGAGAACCTTAGCTGTCAACCATTAAAAGATCCACTTGACTCAGTGGTTCAAATGGGGCAATTTGAATCACCTTTAGGACTAAATTTAGATCCCAAGGAGATGTAGGAGGAGCAAAAAGAGGTTGGATGTGAAGCATTCGTTGGAAAAAAGTGCGAACATCCTGTAGGTTAGCAATTTTCTTTTGAAACCATACAGTCAATGCCGACACCTGAACTCTCAAGGAAGCCACCTGTAGACCTTTATCCATTCCTGCCTGAAGTAATGCTAGGGCTCTGGAAACTCTGAAAAGACCTAGGGTCAAGCTTCCTGGCACTGCACCATTGAATATAAGCATGCCATATTCGGTAATAAATGCGAGCAGAGGATGGTTTCCTGGCTCTAAGCATTGTTTGAATTACCTTTTGTGAAAATCCTTTTGATTTCAGGATGGAAGTCTCGAGCCACGCCGCCAAAGACAGCCGACCCAGGTGCTTGTAATAACAAGGACCCTGAGACAGTAGATCTGGACGTTGAGGGAGTAGAAACAGAGTATCCACCGACAGCCTCTGCAGATCTGTGTACCAATGTCTTCTGGGCCATGCCGGAGCTATTAGTATCATGGCGCCCTTTGCCTGTTTGACTTTTCGCATCACCCTGGGCAACAGGGCGATTGGTGGAAACACGTAGGCCAGACGAAAGTCCCATCTCACTGACTGAGCAACCACGAGGGCCGCTTTGGGATCCTTTGTCCTTGACCCATATGGAAGAACTTTGTTGTTCTGACGAGAAGCCATGAGGTCTATCTCCGGCAGCCCCCACTTGTTTACCAGAATCTGGAAAACCTCTGGGTGTAAAGCCCATTCATTTCATGAATGGCGTGTCGACTGAGAAAATCCGCTTCCCAGTTTAGGACTCCTGGAACGAACACTGCGGACAAGGCCGGATGATGAAGTTCTGCCCACCTTAACGTGCAGCTTACTTCCTTCATTGCCTTTTGGCTGTGAATCCCTCCCTGATGATTGAGGTACACTACTGCCGTTCCATTGTCCGAGCGAATCTGAACCGGTTTTCCTTACAGTATTTCCTTTGCCTGAGTGAGTGCCATATATATATATATATATATATATATACGGCCCAAAGTTCCAATATATTTATCAGCAGGCAACTTTCTACTTTGGTCCACTGCCCCTGGAAGCAACACTTTTCTGACACTGCTCCCCAGCCCTGAAGACTTGGGTCCGTTGTCAGAAACTCCCACTCTGAGATCCAAAAGGGTCGCCCTTTGTCCAGATGGGATGTCTGTAGCCACCAAGCTAATGACCTCCATACTTCCTGAGGAAGGACCAAAGTCTGAGTTTTTATTGTCTGATGTAGTCCATTCCATCTGGAAAGAATCAGACGTTGAAGGGGCCTCGAGTGGAATTGAGCATATTCCACCATGTCGAATGTTGATACCGTAGATCCCATCACTCGCACTGCTGCATGAACGGATACTCTTCGACTGTATAGTAGCTCCTGAATCCTTGTCTGTTTTGTGGATATTTTGTTCAGGTAGAAAAACTCTCTGAAGCCTGGAATCCAATACAGTCCCCAGGTGCGTCATGCGTTGAGACAGAACCAGGGATGACTTCACCCAATTTATGAGCCAGCCATGGCTTTGTAAACAGGTTATTGTCAATTGCAGATGGCTCTGAAGAACTTCCTGGTATTGAGCCAGGATTAACAGGTCGTCCAGGTATGGGACAATTCTTATCCCCTGACGACGGAGATAAGCCGCCATCACCACCATAATTTTGGTAAATACTCTTGGAGCTATAGCCAGTCCAAATGGTAGGGCCTGAAACTGAAAATGTTGCCGGAGGATAGCAAACCTGAGATAGCACTGATGAGATGGAGCTATAGGTACATGCAGGTAAGCATCCTGGATATCTAGGGGTACCATAAAATCCCTCGGCTCCATGGCCAAGATTATGGAACGCAAAGTCTCCATAAGAAAGCGAGGCACCTGTTACAAGCTGTGAATGCAGCTTGCATTCTGTTTATGTTTTTATGTTGTGAGTCTCTTGTATTTCTGTTAGCATTCCAGGTTTTCTTATGTACTTGTTTGGGGCACTGTTGCGGGCCGCCTTTGGTGAGTCTGTGTAACTGCAGCCTGTCTCATGTATGTGTGGCCTGTGCAGTCTCACCTGTCATATAATTAGGCCATTACATTGCGTCTGGTTTTCCAGCCATCCTGATTGTGGCTTGCTTCCTTTATTACCCAGCTTGCCCTTCACCTGAGGCCGGTTATAGCTTCAAGTTCCTGTTTGTACCTGGTCCTTGTTCCTTGGTGGAATCTATAATCTGTGCAGTTAGTGCTGTCCCAGTTGCTAAGCCTGCTATCACTGCACACAGTATAATCCTGCTCTGAAGATGGTCTCAGTCTCAGTGTCTCTGTTCCAGTTTCAAATTCCGGGCTTTTTCAGAATCCACATCAGACAGTTTAAGCTAAGTCCTGGGATTTTGCGTTGGTTATTTTCAGAGTTTGAGTTACCTCTTGTATTTTATTATTTATATCATCCTTTTACATACCATCTGTGTTTGATTATTATACAATCCTGTGCATTGTTGCATTTAATATACATTCAGTGTTTATTATTATTTCACCCTGTGCATTGTTGCACTCACGTGCATTTTGTTATTATCTATGTGTGTGCATTTAGCAGCGTCACTAAGGTTGTGTCCAGTGAACGTCTCACTGTACTTCATTTACTCTTGCCCAGCCACCAATAGTTGCCATGTCCTTACATAAGATCTGGGGGCATCTGAGTACGGGGTGGACCTAATTTACCCTGGAAAGGCTGCTACTAAAATGTGAAGCCTAGCATCACAGGAGGCTAAAAGACTGCAGGGCAAGGGTAATAGCGTGAGCGTCACCAAGATCCACCTGGTAACTCTCTTAACTGACTATTCCACATAACATAACACATAACAGATTGAGAATGGGCCGGTATGACCCATTTGGTTTCTGTACTAGAAACAGCTTGGAATAGAAACCTTGTCCCTGCTGAGCAGGAGGGACCGGTACTATCACCCCTGATTGCAGCAACTTCTGAACTGCCTCCTGTAAAGCCCTGGCCTTCGTTTCCACAGAAGACGGGCTGGTACATAAAAATCTTTGTGGAGGGTGTTTCTTGAAGGCAAACGCATAACTGTGAGATACCGTTTCTTGCACCCAGGCATCTGTGGTGGACTGCTGCCATATCTGTGCAAATATAAGAAGTCGTCCTCCCACTCTGGGGTCCCCCAGGTGGAGGCCTGTGCCATCAGGCTGATGGCTTATCTTCTGGTTTGGAAGCAGGCCTTCTGGTAGCCCAATGCTTTTTAGTCTTTCCAGACTTATCTGATTGGAACTGTTTGCCGTAACCCTTTCCTTTCACTTTTCCTTGTGTCCGAAAGGACAGAAAAGCTGGAAAATTAGATTTAGACTTGTAAGTAGAAGCAAACTTCCCTTTCTTAGAGTCTGCTTCAGACTCCAGAATATTGTTTAACTCTTTACCAAAAAGAATATATCCAGCAAAAGGCAAAGACTCTAGTACCTTTTTAGACTCTAAGTCAGCCTTCCATGTATGTAGTCAGACAGCTCTGCATGCTGCTACTGCTGAGGCTGATGCCTGAGAAGCTACTATACCCATATCCAAGGATGCTTCTTCCATAAAGACAGCTGCTTAATATGTGCAATATAGGACTTTTGTTTTCTAGATGCCAATGAAAGGTCTTTGTCACGATCCGGGTATCTGGACGCCATTTCTTACCCATCAGATGCCTCCTAAGGCTGGCTCAGCGCTCCAGGACCGGATCCCATCTGTTATCCTGATGTGTACATTCCTGTATCCTCTCCTGTCACTCTGGGACGCTGTCACAGTAAACACCATATTACACCTGGCATGGCGTCTCCCGCGGCCTCCGCCGCCGTCCCTGCTCTTCTGCATGCAGAGTGTCTGAGTGGCGATTACGTCAGCCGCGGCCTCCGCTGTGTCCGCGTGGTTGGATGTGCATCTGTCAGCCTGGCGCCTCCTGTCTCCGGTGGCCGGCGCCGCCATTACTGTTTTCATTACCACATGGATTACAAACCAAACTTCCCTCCAAGTGTCTGCATGGGCGCAGCCATCTTGGATTCTGTCAGCTGATCATTTCCACCAATCTGTTCTCAGTATTGATAATCTGCATAATTGCCTAGCCAATCCCTTCCTTGCTGCAGGTATAAATACACTGTGCCTGAGCAAGGAAGGCGTCAGTGCTTTGGTTGTCAAACCTAGTTCCTGTTTGTCTCTCTCCTGTGATTGTCTTCCAGGTTCCAGCTCCTGTCTCAAGACTTCCACCATAGAGACCCGCACCAGCATTCCACCTGCGGTGTAGCCTGACTCTCCAATCCATTGTGGATTCATCTGTTTCCAGCTACAACATTACCTGCTTCCAGCTCAGCTTCCAGCAGAGTACAGCTTCCCTTAAAGGGCCGGTGTCCTTTCTACACTTTACCACTCTCCACCGGTATTATTATTTCTCCGCTCTCAAGTTCTACATTTCAGTTCATATTTCATCGCTCCCAAGTTCATTTATTATTTAACTGGTTCCAGCCAGTATCCACTCCGTGCTAACAACAGTCTGGTTCCAGCCAGTATCCACAGCAGCTGTTTTACCTTCAGCAACCCAGCTTTTCCTGGAACACCAGCTGGCACAATCCTGGGTTATCTCCATTGCTACAGTCGGGCCTGGTAAGGACTTTCCATCTAGAAGATCATAAGAACTATCTCACACTACCAGTGCCCTGTGGCTCCTGCCATCCTGTAGTACCCAGGAACTGTATTTATTATTTGCTGACTTTTACGTTTTCTTTTACTGCTGCTGTGTTGCGGAGTTGTCATAATAAACATCATTGACTTTTATCTAAGTTGTCGTGGTCACGCCTTCGGGCAGTTATTATTCATGTTACTTACATGTCCAGGGGTCTGATACAACCTCCCAGGTTCCGGTACATCTCAGCCCCTACAACTGAGGCTGCCTCCCGTCAGCTCAGGCCCTCAGTTGTGACAGTCTTCTTCCAATGCATCAGCCCAGGCTGCCACTGCTTTCGCCATCCAAGCTGAAGCCAATGCTGGCCTAACAACGGCTCCTAAAAAGGCAAAAACAGTTTTTAGAAAACCATCTATCTTTATATCCGTTACATCATTTAATGATGTTGAAGGCAGAGGTAATGTAGATTTACTCACCAAATGAATGACATGCGTATCTACCTTAGGAGCAACCTCCCTTTTCAAACAATCCCCAGCCGGAAGAGGATAATGAGAATTCAATTTTTTTGGAATTCTGAATTTTTTACTGGGTGTAATCCAAGCCTCTTGCATGATTTCCATCAGCTGTTCTGACTCTGGAAATTCAATTCTGACTGTTTTGGGACGTTTAAACACAGGTGCCTTGGATTTTAACACAGGCTCTGCTGCCTCCTCTAAGGATAGAATGGCTTTCATAGCATTAATTAGCTCAGGTACATCTACTGAGCTGGGACATTCATCCTTGTCTCTGTATGCAGACTCAGAATGCGAGGAACTGTCCCCATCCTCTGAAGTGTTCCCTTCCAAAACATGTAGACTATGAAGATGTTGTTTCATGTCTGTGTGATTTACTTTCCACAGGTCTTTCAGACTGTTTTTGTTGAAAGGCTGCAGATTCCTGGACTGGATGTGATATGACCCAGGGGGAATGTTGCATGTAAGGGTTAACGGGGTAACCTATCCCTGGTATGGGAGCTGGCATTATCCGCTCAGCTATACTGGATGTTTGTGCAAATGAAGCCCATGGGGGTTCTGATTGAACCTGTGCCTGCCTTGGATTATTAAGGAGGCTTTGATGAAAGCTATAACAGTTCACACATTGGGCCTAATTCAGGTTGGATTGCAGTGTGCGATCCAACCGGAATTATTGAGAAAAATATGCAGGCGCATGCACAGCGCAGGACGGGCACTGCGCATTCACCCCCATCTTTTTCTCAAGGGCCGCAGAAAATGTGATCGCCTCTACCTGTCAATCAAGCAGAGGCGGTCACGAGGCGGGCAATGCTCCATTTCCATGGAGGAGACCATGCGTTTCCGTGGCGGTGCGGCACAATTTCTGCTTGTTCAACGGGGGAGGCTCCGGTCAGCATACTGGGCAGCCTTGCCCAGCGATGGGAGCTCCCAGCATGCGATCCACAGGATAGCAAATTCATTAATTAGCAGAATTTACTATCCTTGCTGAATTAGGCTGATAAAGCCTAATATTTATCTTACTTAAAACCCTCTAAAAGGTGAAAGAACACAGTACGCTATTGACGTATGGTATACCGTAAGGGTACGCACGTTGCGTAACAATCGCTTAGCCGTAGTCGAGACGCTCGAGCGTCACGTTCGCTCACGGCCAAGAGATCACAGGCAGGCACGCTATAGGCTGCCGACTAACGTAATGATATGCTACTAGCGTAGCGGACGCTTGGGACCACGAGGAGATCACAAGCGGCGCTGATGCTCACAATGTTAAACCTTTATAACTATACCATAAACAATGTATTTATGCAATAAACCTTGGTGCAGTGATAGGGTGTAAATGTAACACAGTGTAACCTTATTAACTTGAAAGCTGTACGTGCGTCTCCGACGCTCTGAGAATACTTAGAAATATAATAAATACACAGATGCCGGTATTAGGTTCTAACACCTTATATGAACGTTCTATTTGCAAAAGAATAATACAATACAAGTCATACACTACCAAAATAACATTGACTACCTAACCAGAAAACTACACATGAAATACAATAGCAGTACAATAACACTTAAGAGAGAGAGAAAGAGGAGAAGAGAGAGAGAGAGAGAGAGAGAGAGAGAGAGAGAGAGAGAGAGAGAGAGAGAGAGAGAGAGATGGCTCACAATAACAATAAAGGCAATATGGTTGCGGAGAAACTTACGCTCAAGGGAAACAATCGCATGCGCCTCTGGATATCCAGCTCCCGATTATCAGTGGTGAGAACCGTTGAAGAGAATAGAGAGCTGGCCCAGGTCGGCTTGTCCTTTTATACACTACACACAATACAGTACAATGGTCCCTATATTCTTATTGTTCATTGGACACAGGAATTCGTCTTCGCATTATAACAAAAGGTCATAGGTTGATTCATACAGGTGGGCTGTGACTATTTCCAACTGCTCAGGTGGGTGGGAAACTAGGTTTCCCGCCGCATGGATAATAAAGTGCAAATAATAGCAAATGTCCATAAACTTCTTATGTCCATAACTATTCGCACGAGCGATTAATCCGCTCCAAACCAACACCGGAATATTGCTAATTAAATACTCTTCCGATGGATACTAAACACCACTGTGTAACCCCTGTCTAACCCTTCGTATCAAACAAAGAGGGATCTCTTTGTCTATGAACATGCTACATTAACTAAACTTTCAGATTCTATCAAAGGGACCATAATCTACTAAATACATTATATAGTTAAAATATGTTACGAACGAGTCGCCCGCTAGACGCACATAAACTTTACCGTAAATGCGCACACCGTGCGCCTGCGGGTGCACGCAACAGCGAGTATGCGCACGCACAGGAGAGCCCATGCACTCGCAGCGGGGACACGCATGAGGTGCAAATATGGCAATGTGTAGCGTGATATTTTTCTGACTTTGACAGTCCACCCTTTGGCAGTCACCAATAACTGCCACTTTCTAAAACATTTCAAAAAGAGAAAAATATATGTCATGTGTAAATACATTTCTATGATTGGGTAGGGGAGGAGAGGAGAAGGTAGGAAACGGGTATGACCTAGTGAGATAGCAGAAGCATGTGTGTATGAATCCATGTTTGGGGGGTCATGTATCATCGTGCCGTACGTGTTTTAGATCAAGCTTCGAGGTATTGCGAAGTATACATTTGAATTCCTTCTTATCCCGTGGTACGGGTCTGTGGATGGGCTGTCAAACTTTACCGAGCTCTTTTCGGCTTTTAGTTGCAACAAAATGGGGGAGCACATTTTAGTTGATGATACATGAATGGGGGGGGGGGGAATATGTGAGTGCTGATATCTGTGCCTGTATTCCCTATCGACTATGTGTGTCATTACCTGAAGGTTGTAGAGATGAAGATAAAGAACACTTATGGTAAATGCATTGATAAACTATGTGAGTTTAATATACATTTGCCGATTGAGGTCTTCTCTTGTCTTGTCTTGTCTTGATGTACATGTTGACTGTAGTCTCTTTGTGCTTTTGCTAATAAACGTAAGCAAAGCTTTATCAATGTCCATAGACTTACAAAAAATGTTGGGCTAGCGTAAAATTAAAAGTACTAGGGATATGGGGGTCTATGGCATAGTCCATCAGTTGTCTGTGTAAAAGGTTGTCAAATTTCTTCTTTAGTCCTTCTATTGTCTGCATACAAGGTCGTCAAATTCCTCTTCCAAGCGGGTCTTTTTACCTTGGAGAAAAACGAGAAACAGGTGAAAGAAACGGACCGTGGAATCACATTTTCATCACAACATTGTCTCTATCGTTGGGTCATAAATCACATCAGTCGTTGTTATTACAGTATCTTCACTCCTTAAACTCATCACTCGGGCGCTACGTTTACACTTTGTTAAAACCCGAACGCATCTAAATATCAGACCGACCAATATGATGACACCCAGAATACACAAAAGGAATTTCCCTACATCCATGATAATACCTTGGGTCCGTTCTCCTAAACCAGAGAACCAATTTCGCGGGTTCAACCATGACACCCAACTGGTCAGTTCATTACCCACAGCGGCAAGGGTGAGATTGTGTTTCCTTCGGAACTCCCATTTTAACTGGAGAATATCGTCCATCTTTTTGTCTATGACCTCGACCGGGTCCTCGGTGCTGTTTGTGATATACGTGCAGCACTTTATTCCATACTGAGTTGCTAGGGTGACACAATACCCACCCGTCACAGCTGTGAGATAATTGAGAATCATCCTATGCTGAACCAGTTCTGTTTTATAAGCTTGGAGCTCCCTTCCGGTATACCTGAATGTGTCATCATACATTTCAGTGATGTTGTCTAATAAATTTGCAAGCGCAGATATATATTTATAATTTATCACTCCTCTGGCGGTGCGAGTGATATCTAACGCGATTAGGAATTGAATCCCGGTGGATTCACTGATCAGGTCAGAGGCCGGATGCTCTGTTCTCTCTATCAGGTGCCGTTTAACGATGTGCTCGTAATGAGTGTGAGTATAAGGAGCTTGGGCACTGCGGTAAATATCCTTCATTTTTGTATGCTGTACAGTCATTACCTCAGGCAGTACTTTTCCAATATAACACAATCCTTCCGAGTTTGGGGCAAGCCACTTATACGCCTTCCTCCCACATATGAAATATGCATCATCGGGGAGAACATATGGGACGGAGTAGGACATAACCATATTACACATTTTCCATATGAAATTTCCTAACCCTAATTCTCCCATCTGTTTAATACACGTATCAGTTTGTATGATATGTGCACAGTATCCTGGTGATACCTCTCCAACTCTCATGGTCCTACTTCCTAGGGTATACCTATATCGGAAATATTTTCCACTACCAGCTATGTGGCGTATAAGTTCTGTATCTGTTGGCATCCTATCGGCTCTGTATGAAAAGGTCATGGTTTGGTTATTCCATGACACTTCCCAATTTCCCGGCTTTCGGGGATTGGAAATGTTAAAACATACTAGGGATCTATCCACATGATATTGGTGGAGCTTCAAACTAGGAGGACTGGAGATATTAAACCTCCTGTCCACCGGCCTCCCACCACTTAGCTCAAGTACCTCCCCTATAGTTAAAGGGAAGGGCACTAATCCTGATTTGCTATGGCCTTGAGGTTCTTGAGAGCATACCCAACAATCTGTCTGATTTAACACTTTACCCACTAAGGAGTGGTAGTCACTCAATGGATGCCGGTCCATGTGGATATTAAAACTGGATTGGCATTTCTTGATACACCCATCCTCAACTACACTGTCACAGAGCCTACAGATACAGTTCTCTTCAGCTAACAATCCTTCACAATTTCTTCTATTGTCAATGCTATCGGATCGTTTTCTGATACTCGCCTTTGCTTGTTGATTATGTTGTTCTTGGAAAACTACGCCTCCATCTCTGTCATCAGAACCCATTCCAGAACCTCTCTCGACCTCCATGGTACTCTCGCCGGAAGACTGTTCTGGTCAACATCATGGTCAACAGGAAAATCCGGATCACAGTCTCTTGGGGCAAGTCCATCTTATAGGAGGGAATGGAGAAGAATGAGAAGGGGGAAAGAAATAATTGAGGGAGATGGGATGGGAAGTGGAGAAAAACAATAAAAGGGAACAGGGGATCGACAACTGCCTCTGATCTTATTATTTTCAATGCTCAGGTGCCGTCTCAGTCCTCCTGAAACAGACACTGCAGTGATACAACTTCCTCTACCGTCTGTTCTTTATCACGGGACCTCTCTGGATCAGCAACCTTCTTACAATGGGACGAATGAACCCAAGTCTCTCTCTCGGCAACCTTCAATGCTGTCGTGCTAATCAATAAGACTTGGTATGGTCCTTCCCATCTGTCAATAAGGCAACCTGAGCGTAGAAAATTCCGTATCATTACATAATCCCCAGGTTCAATGTCATGACAATTACTATCTGGCAAATCAGGAATCACTAACTTCAGATTGTCATTTTGATTCCTTAGCTGTTTACTCATGTTAACCAGGTATTTTACAGTCACTTCATTGTTACACTTCAAATCATCCTGAGGGTTAATCATAACATGCGGTTGTCGACCAAACAGAATTTCAAAGGGGGACAGATTAAGAGGGGACCTGGGAGTGGTTCTGATGCTGTATAGTACAATGGGTAAAGCTTCTGGCCATGTTAATCCTGTTTCTGCCATAACTTTGCTCAATTTATTTTTAATAGTGCTGTTCACTCTTTCCACCTTCGCACTCGCCTGGGGGCGATATGGAGTGTGCAGCTTACTATCAATTCCCATCAACTTACACATTCCTTGAAAGACATCACCTGTAAAATGGGTACCCCTATCACTTTCAATTATTCTAGGGATACCATATCTACACACAAATTCCTGCACAATTTTCTTAGCAGTAAACATAGCGGTATTTGTGGCCGCCGGAAATGCTTCGACCCAATTTGAAAACACATCTATACAAACAAGTACATATTTCAAATTTCGACAAGGGGGTAATTGTATAAAATCAATCTGTATTACCTGAAAAGGGCCGCTTGTAGGTGGGATATGGGATGGTTCTGTTGGTATTGCCTTTCCGATATTCTTCCTCAAGCAGGTAAGGCATGACATTGCTCTCTTACCTGCATGGGATGAGAATCCTGGGGCGCACCAATATGCTCTTACCAACTTGCACATTCCCTCCTTGCCCAGGTGAGTCAGCCCATGTGCTGCTTCAGCTAAACATGGAAGGTATGCTCTGGGTGCCACTGGTTTACCCTGTCCATCTGTCCAGAGTCCTGAGGACTCCTGGCCATATCCTTTTGACCTCCAAACTGCCTTTTCCTGTGTGGAACACAAATTTTGCATTTCACACAACTTCTGTGTGTTGATGGTATTGAATACCATCAATTGTGTGGTGTCTGTCTGTCTGGGGGTACCAGCTGCTAACTTAGCAGCTTCGTCTGCTCGGCTGTTATCAAGTGATACTGGGTCTTGGCTATATGTATGTGCTTTACACTTGATAACAGCCACTCTGTCAGGTTCCTGTATCGCTGTTAGAAGTCTTTTGATGTGGGCTGCATGCGCTACCGGTGTACCAGCTGCCGTCATGAAATTTCTGAGGCGCCATAGGGCTCCGAAATCATGGACTACCCCGAAGGCGTATCTAGAATCGGTGTAGATATTGGCTGACTTTCCCTTAGCCAATTCACATGCTCTGGTTAGGGCAACCAGTTCAGCAACCTGGGCTGAGTGAGGTGGGCCTAGCGGTTCTGCTTTTATGGTGCCTTGGTCATCTACGACTGCGTATCCAGTACACAAGTCTCCCGAGTCCGTCTGTCTGTGACAACTACCGTCAGTGTAGAAAGTAAAATCTACATCTTCCAGTGGGTTGTCACTGATGTCAGGTCTTGCTGTGAAATTTTGGGTCAAATATTCCATACAATCATGTGTGTCATCCCTTGTATTAAATCCTCCTTCCCCATCACTCTCATCCTCCACCCTTTGTGCCTGTCCAGGCACACCTGGGAGATATGTTGCAGGATTTAATGCACTGCATCTCTGTCAGGTTCGGTCTGGTTTGTGTCCCCGGAGGGGGCGCTAGTGGGTCAGTGGAGGTAGGATGGAAGAAGTGAGGATACTGGATTGGATTCCTGCGCATGTGCACAATGTTGTTTATTAAGCAGAAAGATAAAACAATATGGCAGCAGGAATACTTGGAGAAATAAACAATAATAAATGCAATGGGTATGATGCAGCGTGGAAGCTGAGAGTCTATGGCAAAACAGTGAGAGTCTATGGCAATACAGTGAGAGTCTATGGCAATACAGTGAGAGTCTATGGCAATATGCTGGTATGGGAACCAGAGATGATAAACACGTGGAGCCAGCAGAGGTGATGATAATGGTAGCAAACCTGATAGTAGATGAAGAAGACTTGATGCAGGGTTCACAGTGCTATTGGAAAGCACAGGCAGCTTGCAAGCTGATTCACAGGTGAGGTGATGAGCTGCACCTGGAGATGGAGTCTCTACAGCTGAGGCTGAAGCACACTGTGTTGGAGATTGGTGTGAAGCCTGTAAATGAATGCAGGAATTACTGATGCTTGTAGTTCCACGGAGCTGTAGTAGGATAACCAGGAACACGGAGTAACAAGCAGGTAACCAGGAACACGGGGATCTGGAGACTGGAACACAGGGAACCACTGGATGCAGCAGGAGAGCTGGAGTGGTTGCTGGAACTTGTAGTTCCACAGAGATGCAGGAGGATAACCAGGAACACAGGGGATCTGGAGACTGGAACACAGGGAACCACTGGATGCAGCAGGAGAGCTGGAGTGGTTGCTGGAACTTGTAGTTCCACAGGAACACAGGAACTTGCACACGGAATGTCGCAGGAGAGCTGGAGGGGTTGCTGGAACTTGTAGTTCCACAGGAACACAGGAACTGGAACTGGAACAGCTGGGACCTGTTGTTCCACAGGTCCACTACACAAGGATATCTCTGTAGACAGAGGATTGCAAACAGGAGCCACCTGTTCACGGGATGTGACGTGTTGTCCAAGGCCATGTGAGAGAGCCACAAACTGGAAGTTATACCTCCTGCCCAGCAGTGATTGGACACAAACTGCAGGCGGAGATACTAGCTGGATTGGGTGTCCAGATCAGCTGTGAGTTAGCTGAAGCATTCCAGGCTGCAGAGGACTGAAAACCAGAACTGGAACAGAACTGAACTGGTTAGGTGGAGCACGGTGAGCTGTGGGCTGCAGGAGACTGAAGACTGGAACAGAACTTGAACTGCTGGGACCTGTAGTTCCACAGGTCCAATTCACAGGGGATACTCTGAGGACAGAGGACTGAAGCCAGGAGAGCCCTGTTCACTGGAAGTGATGCAATGGAGACTGCGGATTCCTGACAATCTCCTTATGGTGATGTTTACGGGGGCCATTAATGCCAATTCCCATCTAGTAAACCGCGCTGATGAGACGTGCCTGGTTTGGGCAGAATTCAGCAAGGCTGACACTGCATGTGGTGTATGAATTGTGAGGTTGTGTCCTAGCACTACATCTTCGCTTTTTGTGACTAGCAATGCTATCGCAGCGACACTTCGCAAGCATGTAGGGAGGGATCGCGCTACCGTATCTAGCTGAGCGCTGTAGTATGCTACCGGCCTGCTGGTATCACCGTGCTTTTGGGTTAGGACGCCTGCCGCGCAACCAGCACTTTCTGTTCCGTACAGCTCAAAGGGTTTCCCATAGTCTGGCATACCTAATGCTGGCGCCTGCGTTAGGCACGGTTTGAGTCTCTCAAATGCCATCTCGGATTCGTCTGTATGCGAAATCCGATCAGGTTTGTTTGATGAAACCATCTCCTGCAAAGGTAATGCTAGAATGGAAAACCCTGGGATCCAGTTACGGTAATACCCACACATTCCTAAAAACGTTCTGATTTGTTGCTGGGTTTGTGGCAGAGTCATGTCTCTAATTACTTGAATTCTATCAGCGGTCAGGTGTCTCAGTCCTTGTGTTAGACAGTGTCCCAGATATTTTACTTTAGGCTGGCATAATTGTAGTTTGTCTTTGGAAACCTTGTGTCCTGTGTCTGAAAGATGAAACAGGAGCTGTTTCGTATCCTTCAGGGACGCTTCCAGTGAATCTGAACACAGTAGTAAATCGTCCACATACTGTATCAATATTGATCCACTCTCTGGTTGGAAAGACTGTAAACAATCATGCAAAGCTTGTGAAAATATACTTGGACTGTCTATGAAACCTTGTGGTAACCGAGTCCATGTGTATTGGACTCCTCTGTATGTAAATGCAAACAAATATTGGCTGTCAGGATGCAGGGGTACCGAAAAGAAGGCGGAGCAGAGGTCAATAACAGTGAAAAATTTCGCAGTGGGAGGGATCTGCATAAGGATGACAGCTGGATTTGGCACTACAGGGAACTGACTCTCAACTATTTTGTTAATCCCCCTTAGATCCTGCACTAGCCGGTAACCCCTCCCCCCTCTCTTTTTCACAGGGAAGATGGGACTATTGGCAGTGCTGGATGTTCTTACCAGAATGCCCTGTTGTAGCAAGCGCTCTATTACGGGGTATACTCCTAATTCCACCTCTGGCTTCAGAGGGTATTGTGGGATTTTTGGAGCTATCCTACCATCTTTTACTTGCACAACTACTGGAGCTACGTTTGCCATTAATCCAGTGTCTTGTCCATCTTTAGTCCACAGTGACTCTGGTATTTGGGATGTCATTTCTTCTACCTGGGATGGATTCCTATTTAATATAACAGTGTGGGACATTAATTTTGATGGGGAGTCTAACATGTCTCGCACTTCCTGAGCGTGATTCTCAGGTATGTCTAAGAATACACCTTCAGGAGTACAATAAATGACGCACCCCATTTTACACAATAAATCTCTTCCCAGGAGATTAGTCGGTGCCGATGCTGCCAGCAAAAAGGAATGCTTGGTATGCAAAGGCCCTATTGTAATCTCTGCTGGTTTGCTAACAGGGTAGTGCTGGACTACTCCCGTTACTCCCATGGCTGGAATTGTCTTACCAGTGGTTCTCATGCCCACTGTCGAATTTATCACTGATTTGGCCGCCCCCGTATCTACAAGGAAATTTAATGATTTACCAGCTACATCAATTGTGACCTCGGGTTCACTTCCAAGGCTTGCAATCAATTTCACTGGCTGCAGATTACAGGTATGGCCACACCCCTATTGGGTATGGTGACCTCCCTGAATCGTGCTGGCAGCAACTACTTGAGAAGGGGGTAAATGGGAACTACCCGAGACTTGCCAGTCTCTTTTTGGGGGATACCTTTTTGTTTCCCCTGCATGTGGCTCATGACTCCGTCTCTGCGGTCCCTGATCCCAATTTCGTGTGGCATGTCGTTGTCTAGGGGGTTGATATGATTTTTGTGTGTTTTTCACTCTACAGTCTCTTGCAAAATGTCCCTCTCTATGACAGGAATAACAAGTTACCACATTTGACTTACCCACAGGGTTTGGAGATTTATACAAAGGTTGCCTTGTGGTCAGGGCCTGTATACTTACTGCCATTAACTTATCACTTTGTGACTCTCTGTGTCTGGTGATATTGCGATCATGATCAACAGCGGCCTCTCTCAAAGTAGCCACCGACAGACCTCGCCAACATGGTTGCGTGGTCTGTACTCTTGTCTTTAATGCTTCTTTTAAACCATCCATTAGCACAGATACTGCTACTTCTCTATGATTTACATTTGTCTTAATGTCTTCAATGCCTGTGTATTTAGCCATATCCTGTAGTGCCCTATGAAAATACTCAGCAGCTGTTTCTGACTCTTTTTGTTTAATGGAGAAAATTTTGTTCCATTTAACTACAGCTGGAAAATACTCTTTTAACTGTAAATTTATCCTCTTTACATTGTCTTGGTTGTACACATCCGTAAGGGGTACATCCTCATCTAATTTACAGTCAGCTAAGAATTGTGCTGAGTCGACATTGGAGGGTAAACATGCCCTCAGCAATATCTGCCAGTCTTTGTTATTGGGCTCTACCGTATTCCCTAGGTCTCTAATGTATTTCTGGCTAGCAACTAGATCTTTTCTAGGGTCAGGGAATTCAGACACTATTGCTCTTAATTCCATTCGGGAAAATGGGCAGTGCATGGCAATGTTTCTGACAGGAGTGACTCCTGAAGTGTCCGTTTTCCCATTTGGCACTGCTATTACCCTAACGGGATTAAGTTTAATAACATCATTCTGAGTAGATTCTACAGCCTGTGGTGATATGGTTTCAGCATAGTGTATGGTGCCGTACTTACCCGTTGATACGACCTCACCTGTCCCTCCGATAGGGGCCTTTGATACTAATCTCGGGGGTTGGGACGTGCCTACTGCTGTTTCTGATATGGTGGCTGCTAGAGAGAGCGCCGATATTGTTGCCGATTCGTCCTCTTGATCACACTCCTGGGGAAAGTTTAAAACAGGGTACAACTTGCACGGGTTAATACTTGCATTACTCATCTTATTCATATTATCCTTAACATTTATACAGTTACTAAGTGCCTGTTTATTACACATTAGTGCGTCATTCTCCGCAACCAACTTCTCTCCCGTTATGTAAGGTCGCGGTGGTGCCGTAGCTATCAGTTTCCTGATAGGGTTAGATCCCGCCGCCTGAGCCAATCCTCTCTGTATTTCACCCTCCTGTTGCCATAACTGTAAATAATCATAATGTTTGATCCGTCTCTTTGCTGATTTAATGAGACATATCCTTCTCCTTAGATTTAGTAACACATCTGGGCTAAATCTGCCTACTCTTGGGAACTTCTCCCCGTCATGTACAGTCATTCTTTCCCATTCATCACATAAAACCTCTGTGTGTGAACCGTATTTTTCACACATTACATACCTTGCCGACCCGATTGGCCGGTTTACTGAGTCAACCCGAACCGAGGTTGATCGCCCCCTACCTGAACAACTGGCCCCCATAACTTGCAGGTGTTGCTTTCACTACCTCTGACCTTCAATCAGGGTCTTCAGCGAACCCTTACAAAAACCAAGATGTCCGGGGCAGGCCGGCGGCGAAGTTTACCGAGTACTCCACTCACTCCTCGCCCACGTTGGCCAGTACTGCAATCACTGTATCCAGAGCTGTTGTACCCAACCTAGGGCCCCTATGAACCTTTACTTACTGGGGCTTGTTGGACCTACCAGTCCCCAGCAAGTATCGGTTGTTGGATAGTCCCTGAGTGACCAGCGAACCTCCCTTAAAATAAAATAAAAATCACAAATCACGTTAAAATGTACAAATAGCGTTTATGACCCCTCTAGCGTACGCAAATGGTACTGGGTCAAATTACTAACTAATGCACACAATTACGTGCGGTACAATCGTTCGGCACATAAGCAACTAATCTTATGTGCGGAGCGACCAGTGGAATCGAAAATTGCGGCTGCCAATTCCTTCAGCCAGAGCTTTAATGGCCTATATGGGTTCCGCACCAACCCCCTGGGTTGTGCTCTTTTCTCTATAGCGGACTTCTTAGTCTGCTGTACCTGGACCTCCTGGTCTGTTCCGGACCTCCTGGTCTGTGCTACAGTAGACCTCCTGGTCTGCTATACTCTAATGCTCAATTTTATGTTTAACAAGGGATGCCTCCCCAGCCACCATGCACGTCACTTACATGTATGAACCTCACGAGAACTCGACTTCAACCCAAAAATTGTAAAAACATATATATACAAACACTCACTCACCACATGTACACTTTACTTTTGTTTCTATTTCTGCGCAGAAATTTCTTTCCTTTAGACCAGATGAGTCGTAAATTTAGAGAAGGATCTATTAGTTTAAATTTCGGACACTAAAATTGACTTGCGCTATTTATCGCGTTGCCACCTTTTCGCCTGTTAAAATAATACTATAGTGTGATTTGAGTTACGTGGGCGTACCCAGACGCTCCGTTGCGTAATATACGCTGCGTGCGTCGGCCTTTACGTTGCGTATACTAGTCTAACCCTTTTGTTAGAAACACGTGTATGCCAGCCAGATATGTCCACAGAAATACAATTAACACGTTTATCAATGTAGATGGTCTTCAATCATCTACCGAGCACCACCCAGGTCTTTCCTTGTATCTTAGGCAAAGCTGTGTGCGTGCTTTACAAATTACCCCTTAATGTATTACTTTTACTCTTTAACTTCTAATAGCAACAAATCTTTCTTAGCACGTTATCAATTGTGAAATGGCAAACAGGAGAGTGATATGTGAAAATACACGAATGAAAAGAAATGCAGATATATGCGTGCGTGCGTACGCAAGACAGAAATAAACAGTTTTAAAAGACACTAGCGTGTTGTTCTTACCTCCGGTTCCGGATTCCTTCAGCACCCTTTACTAAGCGAAGCAGACGCTTATCCGGTCAGCACGACGAGGAATATTACCTCCCGCCCTTTGCTGATGGATAATGTCTGCTGAAATTACCTAGTGCAGATATGTGAAGGACGGACGAGCCGCCAATTGATAAAGCCTAATATTTATCTTACTTAAAACCCTCTAAAAGGTGAAAGAACACAGTACGCTATTGACGTATGGTATACCGTAAGGGTACGCACGTTGCGTAACAATCGCTTAGCCGTAGTCGAGACGCTCGAGCGTCACGTTCGCTCGCGGCCAAGAGATCACAGGCAGGCACGCTATAGGCTGCCGACTAACGTAATGATATGCTACTAGCGTAGCGGACGCTTGGGACCACGAGGAGATCACAAGCGGCGCTGATGCTCACAATGTTAAACCTTTATAACTATACCATAAACAATGTATTTATGCAATAAACCTTGGTGCAGTGATAGGGTGTAAATGTAACACAGTGTAACCTTATTAACTTGAAAGCTGTACGAGCGTCTCCGACGCTCTGAGAATACTTAGAAATATAATAAATACACAGATGCCGGTATTAGGTTCTAACACCTTATATGAACGTTCTATTTGCAAAAGAATAATACAATACAAGTCATACACTACCAAAATAACATTGACTACCTAACCAGAAAACTACACATGAAATACAATAGCAGTACAATAACACTTAAGAGAAAGAGAGAGAAAGAGGAGAAGAGAGAGAGAGATATGGCTCACAATAACAATAAAGGCAATATGGTTGCGGAGAAACTTACGCTCAAGGGAAACAATCGCATGCGCCTCTGGATATCCAGCTCCCGATTATCAGTGGTGAGAACCGTTGAAGAGAATAGAGAGCTGGCCCAGGTCGGCTTGTCCTTTTACACACTACACACAATACAGTACAATGGTCCCTATATTCTTATTGTTCATTGGACACAGGAATTCGTCTTCGCATTATAACAAAAGGTCATAGGTTGATTCATACAGGTGGGCTGTGACTATTTCCAACTGCTCAGGTGGGTGGGAAACTAGGTTTCCCGCCGCATGGATAATAAAGTGCAAATAATAGCAAATGTCCATAAACTTCTTATGTCCATAACTATTCGCACGAGCGATTAATCCGCTCCAAACCAACACCGGAATATTGCTAATTAAATACTCTTCCGATGGATACTAAACACCACTGTGTAACCCCTGTCTGACCCTTCGTATCAAACAAAGAGGGATCTCTTTGTCTATGAACATGCTACATTAACTAAACTTTCAGATTCTATCAAAGGGACCATAATCTACTAAATACATTATATAGTTAAAATATGTTACGAACGAGTCGCCCGCTAGACGCACATAAACTTTACCATAAATGCGCACACCGTGCGCCTGCGGGTGCACGCAACAGCGAGTATGCGCACGCACAGGAGAGCCCATGCACTCGCAGCGGGGACACGCATGAGGTGCAAATATGGCAATGTGTAGCGTGATATTTTTCTGACTTTGACAAGGCCCATAATCCATTTTGTACCAGATCTTGAGAGGTTAACCCTGCTTTGCATAACAAACATTATATCACTGTTGGTGCTGCTGTGGAGAGTGTATCCTCCTCATCCTTGTCTCTCTTAAACATGGTAAACAAATCACACACCTGTATGGTGTTAACTACACAATTTGTGACCGTATTCACTTTAAGCTTGCTAAAGTGATATACAATCCGATCCCTCCCTGCCTTGCACCAGCATTGAGGATCGGTATATACAAAGACAGCAGAAATGACGGAAATATATTATAGTATAGAAAGTCAGCAGCCGCACTTGCAATCAGTCACAAGTTATACATTAGTATAATAAGCAATATGGGCATATAGTCAACTACAGATGCATTTCAGGTATGTAGGAAAAACAAATTACTGCATTACCTTATATAGGACTTTTAACATATTCAGTTGCACAGCGGAAGAAACAGCAGTAACAGTTTATAAGACTCATATGCATCAGGCACTTATCCAGCTACTCGTACCCCAAAGGTAGGTAGAGACTTAGGGAGTCATTCCGACCTGATCACACGCTAGGTTTTTTCGCTGCGCTGCGATCAGGTCAGAACTGTGCATGTGTATGCACCGCAATGCGCAGGCGCGTCGTATGGCTATAAAGCGGGTCGTTGCTGGGCGAAGGATTTTCCGAAGAATCCATTCGCACAGCCGATTGCAAGGAGATTGACAGGAAGAAGGCGTTTGTGGGTTTCAACTAATCGTTTTCTGGGAGTGTTTGGAAAAACGCAGGTGTGTCCAAGCGTTTGCAGGGTGGGTGTCTGACGTCAGTTCCGGCCCCGGACAGGTTGAAGTGATCACAAGGGCTGAGTAAGTTCAGAGCTACTCAGAAACTGCACAAAATGTTGTTGTACAGCTCGGCTGCAAATGCAATCGCACACTTGCAAGGCTAAAATACACTCCCCTGTGGGTGGTGACTATGCGTTCACACGGCTGCTAAAAACAGCTAACGAGCGATCAACTCGGAGACCCCCTTAGTGCTGTATCACCTGCCTCAGGAAAGCGGGATACAGAGAGACTTAACCACGCTTCCAGGATCGATCAATACGCTATCCAATATCCAACGCTGAATGGATCCAGACACAAATAGTGAACACCGACGCCCATGTGAACACATGTTATCAGTGAACACAGACTCCCAAGTGAACGCAGAAGTACCAGTGACACAGCCGTCTATGCTGCGACTGGGTCAGTTAGATATCTTGTGTCTCAGACGGAAGTGGTAAATCAGTTTATGGCGGGAAACTCTGAGGAAACTGGTCATGAACCGGGGGTACTTGCGACCAGGGGAGCGTCTTACTCCCCACTGCTGACATCAACCCCAGGGATCGGGGCCTCACACTAACCCCTGGAGCCTACGATCTGAGGCCTAGCGCTGGTGCACCCATGCTAGGGAGGTGGCAGCTGCGTCAGCGACCGTTTGGTAGTCTCCTCACAAAAACAGTACGGCTGTCTCGCTAAGTGGAACCAACGCCTTACCTTCTACCCATGCTCCGGCCACAGCCTGGTAACGTCAGCTGGACTTGCTAATACATCCACACAGACCCCTGCAAAAACAGCACTGTACACGTGGGTAAGCATTGTCGCGACCCGGCGGAGAGTAGTTGGAGCGACTCTTTCTAAGGTGCGTATATGACGCTTTTTTAGAAAGATCACTCAAAAGAATAAGTCTTAAAAAAGAAATTATAAAAAGCTTATGGCTGCAAAAAACAGCAGCCCCATGACCATGGTCCGGCTCCTTCCACACCAAACAAAAAACTGAATTGCCTGAGCCAGGAATATAGGAGACTGGCCCGTTGCATTCTGGGAGGCCGAAAGCATTTAATTGGTGCCATTCTGTTGATGCTACCTCATATCCCAATGTTATCCTGTGGATAATCTGTGGACCCTGCAGGAGAAACCGTCTTTTCTTATCAGATCTATAGAAGTTAGTATGTGGGTATATTTGGGGAGGAAAGAGGCTCAGATGCAGGCGCGATATCCTTTATGGACCAAAACAAAGGCTGATCTCCAGATACCCTAGTTTCAAGGTTACTATCATGCGGTGATGTTATCCAGTGTCCTGGAATGGTCTGAGGGAAGGAAGGGTCCAAACAATTGGTTAATATTAAAAACACATGTTCGGACACCAATTCAAGTAATTCCCTGGCTGGCCAATCTATTTAGAATACCCCATCCAACAATCTGTCCTATTGTTGAGTATGGTCCATAATGCAGATTTTCCCCCAAGGTCTGCGACCATGCACATTGAAAGCTTGGTCACTTGGCGGGCTTCAAGGTGCTGGCCAGCTGGTAAAGATGGGAGAGGTTCCCACTTTTTGGGAACTACAAGATCAGTTCTGCCTCTCCACGTGGGACCATTGATATTGCCTTCAGATTAGACATGTCATAACGATGCAGATAGGTTGAGGCATTTCCAGAGAGATCTTACCCCCTTTGCACAGATTTCCATAGGGTTAGCTTCTCCGAAAGACACAATTTTTATCAGATACAAACTGATTCTGGAGGCAACATATGTGTCCTCTCCATGCTATGTAGAGCTATGGAACCAAGATCTACCCACTCAACTGAGCGACACTGACTGCTCTAAAGTGTTCCAGCTCATCCATGCCTGCTCTCCCAGCGTTTCAATTATTGAGTCACAATTCAAATTACATTCCCGTAGGTATAGAACTCCTGTAATGTGACAGAAATGTTATAGGTCTGCTGCGGTGTCCTGTTGGGAGATGTAATGCTGCCCAGGCTCCACCATTCAAATTTTTGGAAAAAAGTAATCTCTGTCAAAAGAGATTTTAGGGATGGGTGTGTTGACTGGTCCCGATTTCTCTTTACTCTCACACTTCCTGATTTCTACATATGAAAAAAACTCTGCTCAGGCATTTGGATAATGCAGATAGAGCACTGGTCCCTAGTCACTGGCTGTCACCTCTGCCTTCACTATTTGAGACTGGTTTCATCACATAGGTTTCTATACATCTTATCTCTAACTTCTCTTTTTTCTTTTTTTTTTTTACACCATCCACCTCATTCCTCCTAATATTTAATATGTAATTTTCCAATTAGACTGATCTTATGCCAGTTGCATAGGCAAACACAGAGGGGGTTTCCAGTTGTCCTGATTTAATAGAGGGAGAGTTTCAAAAAGTGAGAGATTTGGTAAGGTTTTGCAGTCTTTTTTTAAAGTGGCAATCATTTACACAGCAAGATCAACCTGCTTTTGCAGTGTAAATGATTGCCACTTTAAAAAAAAACTGCAAAACCTTACCAGATCTCTCACTTTCTGAAACTCTCACTCTATTACATTTGGCCTTAGCTATTATTTTATAGAATGTACTAAATAAGTGATAGCTAGAAGCTGATTGCTCTTGCTGATTTCTTTCTCTCCCCCTCTTTTCTCACCTCCACAGAATCCACCTTCCGCTTGGTTACTGTCCGTCAGTCTTTTGCGACAGGTCCAGGCTGCATGTAGGAGGTACACAGGCTGTGGGCTCCTGCTCATCTTGCACCGGTACCTCTGTCTCCCATTCTCGGGGGCATAAACAACAGTTTGGTGGAGATGTTGCTAAGGGACGGCAGCCAGCAGAATACCCATCAGTAATGTCAGTGAAAGCTGTGTGAGACACTCGCACCACCATCCGCCCCTCACTGCACATGTCACACACACACACACACACACACACACACACACACACACACACACACACACACACACACACACACGATGTGTCAGATTTTATTGTATTTAATAATCAAACATTACTAGAGAAAATTTCCAGAGTTCCCCTGATCCTTTAGACTGTCCCTCTCTGACTTCCCAGAAAATCACCTTAGAAAAGGACAGGAACCACAAGAAACTGGATTTCATTTAAGTTAAAAATAAGATTTTACTCACCGGTAAATCTATTTCTCGTAGTCCGTAGTGGATGCTGAGGACTCCGTAAGGACCATGGGGAATAGACGGGCTCCGCAGGAGACTGGACACTCTAAGAAAGATTTAGTACTACTGGAGTGCACTGGCTCCTCCCTCTATGCCCCTCCTCCAGACCTCAGTTAAGGAAACTGTGCCCGGAAGTGCTGACATTACAAGGAAAGGATTTTGGAATCCAGGGTAAGACTCATACCAGCCACACCAATCACACCGTATAACTTGTGATAAACTTACCCAGTCAACAGTATGAACAACAACAGAGCATCAAACAATGGATGCCAATATAACATAACCCTTTATTAAGCAATAACTATATACACGTATTGCAGAAAGTCCGCACTTGGGACGGGCGCCCAGCATCCACTACGGACTACGAGAAATAGTTTTACCGGTGAGTAAAATCTTATTTTCTCTAACGTCCTAGTGGATGCTAGGGACTCCGTAAGGACCATGGGGATTATAACAAAGCTCCCAAACGGGCGGGAGAGTGCGGATGACTCTGCAGCACCGAATGGGCAAACACAAGGTCCTCCTCAGCCAGGGTATCAAACTTGTAGAACTTAGCAAATGTGTTTGAACCCGACCAAGTAGCTGCTCGGCAAAGCTGTAATGCCAAGACCCCTCGGGCAGCCGCCCAAGAAGAGCCCACTTTCCTTGTGGAATGGGCTTTCACTGATTTTGGATGCGGCAATCCAGACGCAGAATGAGCCTGCTGAATCGTGTTACAGATCCAGCGAACAATGGTTTGCTTTGAAGCAGGAGCACCCAGCTTGTTGGATGCATACAGGATAAACAGCGAGTCAGTTTTCCTGACTCCAGCCGTCCTGGCTACATAAATCTTCAAAGCCCTGACTACAACAAGCCACTTGGAATCCTCCAAGTCACGAGTAGCCGCAGGCACCACAATAGGTTGGTTCAAATGAAAAGATGACACCACCTTCGGCAGAAATTGCGGACGAGTCCGCAATTCTGCCCTGTCCATATGGAAAACCAGATAGGGGCTTTCACATGACAAAGCCGCCAATTCTGACACACGCCTAGCCGAAGCTAAGGCCAATAGCATGACCACCATCCACGTGAGATACTGTAGCTCCACGGTCTTAAGTGGCTCAAACCAGTGGGATTTCAGGAAACCCAACACCACGTTGAGATCCCAAGGTGCCACTGGTGGCACAAAAGGGGGCTGAATATGCAGCACTCCCTTAACAAACGTCTGAACTTCAGGAAGAGAAGCCAGTTCCTTTTGAAAGAAAATGGATAGGGCCGAAATCTAGACCTTTATGGACCCCAACTTCAAGCCCATAGTCACTCCAGACTGTAGGAAGTGCAGGAACCGGCCCAGCTGGACTTCCTCTGTAGGGGCCTTCCTTGCCTCACACCAGGCAACATATTTTCGCCATATACGGTGATAGTGCTTTGCTGTTACGTCCTTCCTAGCCTTTATCAGCGTAGGAATAACTTCATCCGGAATGCCTTTTTCCGCTAGGATCCTGCGTTCAACCGCCATGCCGTCAAACGCAGCCGTGGTAAGTCTTGGAACAGACAGGGCCACTGTTGCAACAGGTCCTGTCTGAGAGGCAGAGGCCATGGGTCCTCTGTGAGCATTTCTTGCAGTTCCGGGTACCAAGTCCTTCTTGGCCAATCCGACCAATGAGTATTGTTCTCACTCCTCTTTTTCTTACGATTCTCAGCACCTTGGGTATGAGAGGAAGAGGAGGAAACACATAGACCGACTGGAACACCCACGGTGTTACTAGTGCGTCCACAGCTATCGCCTGAGGGTCTCTTGACCTGGCGCAATACCTTTGTAGCTTTTTGTTGAGATGGGATGCCATCATGTCCACCTGTGGCAGTTCCCATCGATTTGTAATCTGAGTGAAGACTTCGTGATGAAGTCCCCACACTCCCGGGTGGAGGTCGTGCCTGCTGAGGAAGTCTGCTTCCCAGTTGTCCACTCCCGGAATAAACACTGCTGACAGTGCTTGCACGTGATTCTCCGCCCAACGAAGAATCCTGGTGGCTTCCGCCATCGCCACTCTGCTTCTTGTGCCACCCTGGCAGTTTACATGAGCCACTGCGGTGATGTTGTCTGACTGAATCAGCACCGGTTGGTTGCGAAGCAGAGGCTCCGCTTGACTCAGGGCGTTGTATATGGCCCTTAGTTCCAGGATATTTATGTGCAGACAAGCCTCCTGACTTGACCACAACCCTTGGAAGTTTCTTCCCTGAGTGACTGCCCCCCATCCTCGGAGGCTCGCATCCGTGGTCACCAGGACCCAGTCCTGTATGCCGAACCTGTGGCCCTCGAGAAGGTGAGCACTCTGCAGCCACCACAGAAGAGACACCCTTGCCCTCGGGGACAGGAAGATCAGCCGATGCATCTGAAGATGCGATCCGGACCACTTGTCCAACAGATCCCACTGAAAGATCCTCGCATGGAACCTGCCGAAGGGAATGGCTTCATACGATGCCACCATCTTTCCCAGGACTCGCGTGCAGTGATGCACCGACACCTGTTTCGGTTTTAAGAGGTCTCTGACTAGAGTCACGAGCTCCTGAGCCTTCTCCGCCGGGAGAAACACCTTCTTCTGGCCTGTGTCCAGAATCATGCCCAGAAAGGGCAGATGCGTCGTAGGAATCAGCTGCGACTTTGGGATATTCAGAATCCAGCCATGCTGCTGCAACACTTCCTGAGAGTGTGCTACGCTGATCAGCAACTGCTCTCTGGACCTCGCCTTTATGAGGAGATCGTCCATCACCATCATTTCCGCCATTACCTTGGTAAATATTCTCGGTGCCGTGGAGAGCCCAAACGGCAACGTCTGGAATTGGTAATGACAGTCCTGTACCACAAATCTGAGGTACTCCTGATGAGGTGGATAAATGGGGACATGCAAGTAAGCATCCTTGATGTCCAGAGACACCATAAAATCCCCCTCTTCCAGGCTTGCTATGACCGCTCTGAGCGATTCCATTTTGAACTTGAATTTTTTCAGATAAATGTTCAGGGACTTTAAATTCAATATGGGTCTGACCGAACCGTCCGGTTTCGTACCACAAACATTGTGGAATAGTATCCCCTTCCCTGTTGAAGGAGGGGAACCTTTACCACCACCTGCTGGAGATATAACTTGTGAATTGCCGCTAACACTACTTCCCTTTCCATGGGGGAAGCTGGCAGGGCCGATTTGAGGTAACGGTGAGGGGGCATCACTTCGAATTCCAGCTTGTATCCCTGAGACACAATCTGTATAGCCCAGGGATCCACCTGTGAGCGAACCCACTGGTGGCTGAAATTTCGGAGACGCGCCCCCACCGCTCCTGGCTCCACCCGTGGAGCCCCAGCGTCATGCGGTGGATTTAGTGGAAGCCGGGGAGGACTTCTGTTCCTGGGAACTAGCTGTATGGTGTAGCTTCTTTCCTCTACCCCTGCCTCTGGCAAGAAAGCACGCACCTCTGACCTTCTTGCTTCTTTGTTATCGAAAGGACTGCATTTGGTAATACGGTGCTTTCTTAGGCTGAGGGAATATATGGCAAAAAATTTGACTTCCCAGCCGTAGCTGTGGAAACTAGGTCCGAGAGACCGTCCCCAAACAATTCCTCACCCTTGTAAGGTAAAACCTCCATGTGCTTTTTGGAGTCGGCATCACCTGTCCATTGCCGAGTCCACAGGACCCTTCTGGCAGAAATTGACATTGCATTTATTCTAGAGCCCAGTAGGCAAATGTCCCTCTGGGCATCCCTCATATATAGGACAGCGTCTTTTTATATGCCCCAGGGTCAGTAAAATGGTATCCTTGTCTAAGGTATCCAGTTCCTCAGACAGATTATCTGTCCATGCTGCTACAGCACTACACATCCAGGCCGACGCAATTGCCGGCCTCAGTAGAGTACCTGAATGTGTATAAACAGACTTCAGGATACTTTCCTGCTTCCTATCGGCAGGATCCTTTAGGGCGGCCGTATCCTGTGACGGCAGGGCCACCTTCTTAGATAAGCGTGTCAGAGCTTTATCTACCCTAGGGGAGGATTCCCAGCGCATCCTGTCCGTTGGCGGGAAAGGGTATGCCATAAGTAACCTTTTGGAAATCAGCACTTTCCTATCGGGGGAATCCCACGCTTTTTCACATAACTCATTTAACTCATGTGAAGGGGGAAAAGTCACCTCTTGCTTTTTCTCCCCATACATATAAACCCTCTTGTCAGGGACAGGGTTTACCTCTGATATGTGCAATACATCCTTTATTGCTATAATCATGTAGCGGATGGCTTTAGCCATTTTAGGCTGCAATTTTTGCATCATCGTCATCGACACTGGAGTCAGAATCCATGTCGATATCTGTGTCAACAATTTTGGATAGTGGGCGCTTCTGAGACCCTGACGGCCTCTGCGCTGTAGGATCAGGCATGGGCTGAGACCCCCGACTGTCCCAAGGCATCAGCTTTATCCAACCTTTTATGCAAGGAGTTTACATTATCATTTAACACCTTCCACATATCCATCCAATCAGGTGTCGGCGCCGTCGGCGGAGACACGTCATTCATCTGCACTTACTCTGCCTCCACATAGCCCTCCTCGTCAAACATGTCGACACACGCATACCGACACACCACACACACAGGGGATGCTCTATATGAGGACAGGACCCCCACAAGGCCTTTTGGAGAGACAGAGAGAGATTATGCCAGCACACACCCCAGCGCTATTAATCCAGGAATAACACAGTAAATTAATGTTAACCCAGTAGCTGTTGTTTATATTGATTTTTGCGCCTAATTATGTGCCCCCCCCCCCCTCTCTTTTTACCCTCTTCTACCGTGAGTCTGCAGGGGAGAGCCTGGGGAGCTTCCTCTCAGCGGAGCTGTGGAGAGAAAATGGCGCTGGTGAGTGCTGAGGAAGAAGGCCCCGCCCCCTCAGCAGCGGGCTTCTGTCCCGCGATATTGTGTAAAATTAATGGCGGGGGCTCATGCATATTACAGTGCCCAGCTGTATATATGCTGCTTTTGCCAGGAGGTAATCAATTGCTGCCCAGGGCGCCCCCCCCTGCGCCCCCTTTTCGGTCAGAGTGTCACTGGGCCTGGTGTCGCCACTGAATTAAGTCACATGTATTCAACTATCCTTAAAACCTGGACTGTTACTATGCCTTGAGGACGGTGGTTGCAAACCCCTGCTCTAAGGGAAGGAATGGACCTAGGAGACCATATAGCAGCTAAGATTTGTTTTTCAAATATAAATGATACATATAATATTGCACTAGCAGTGCTTAGTCAGGCCTTATAGAAAATAAGATTTTACTTACTGGTAAATCTATTTCTCGTAGTCCGTAGTGGATGCTGGGGACTCCGTAAGGACCATGGGGAATAGACGGGCTCCGCAGGAGACATGGGCACTTTAAGAAAGAATTTAGATTCTGGTGTGCTCTGGCTCCTCCCTCTATGTCCCTCCTCCAGACCTCAGTTAGAGAAACTGTGCCCGGAAGAGCTGACAGTACAAGGAAAGGATTTTGGGAATCCAGGGTAAGACTCATACCAGCCACACCAATCACACCGTATAACTTGTGATAACTTTACCCAGTTAACAGTATGAACAATCACAGAGCATCAGATAAACCCTGATGCAACTATAACATAACCCTTATTCCACTACGGACTACGAGAAATAGATTTACCAGTAAGTAAAATCTTATTTTCTCTAACGTCCTAGTGGATGCTGGGGACTCCGTAAGGACCATGGAAATTATACCAAAGCTCCCAAACGGGCGGGAGAGTGCGGATGACTCTGCAGCACCGAATGAGCAAACACAAGGTCCTCCTCAGCCAGGGTATCAAACTTGTAGAACTTTGCAAAGGTGTTTGAACCTGACCAAGTAGCCGCTCGGCAAAGCTGTAATGCCGAGACCCCTCGGGCAGCCGCCCAAGAAGAGCCCACCTTCCAGGGCCGGAGCTTCCACTAGGCAGCTGCCTAGGGGCGCCGGGACCTGAGGGGGCGGCCTGCTACAGCTGCCTAAAAAGGTAGCATAGTCCTACCTTTCACAGCCACTGCAATCCCCCAGAATGCGTATTTTACAGTAGCCGTGACTGCTAAGCTCCCGTATTGCAGCTTCCAGCTCCACCTCCACCCGGCACAGGCAGTAACTTTGACAGCTCCTGGAGTCCTGGCTGGGGGTGACATGGAGCACTGCTCTTCATTCCAGGCTCTTCACAGACTACTCAGTTCCAACTCTGCACTGCAGCCTGCAGGTAAGGTGGCTGCACAGTGCATTCTCTGCATTGATAAGGAAAGAGAGCGAGAGCAGCGGTGTGGTGAGGGGGTGGAGGGGGGATAAGGAGCAGGCATGCACACAGTCTGCGGGGATAAGCAGCAGCATGAACACAGATTTTGGGGGGGATAGAACAGCAGACATTTAACAGAGTAGGGGGGAGGGAGTGAGAGCAGCATGCCTTTCATCTGAAGGGTGGGTAGGGGGAAGGGGTAGAAGGCAGAAGTTTTGCCTAGGGTGCCGAGAAACCTTGCACCGGCCCTGCCACCTTCCTTGTGGAATGGGCCTTAACTGATTTAGGCAGCGGCAACCCAGCCGCAGAATGAGCCTGCTGAATCGTGTTACAGATCCAGCGAGCAATAGTTTGCTTTGAAGCAGGCACCCCAAGCTTGTTGGAAGCATACAGGATAAACAAAGATTCTGTTTCCCTGACCTTGGCCGTTCTGGCTACATAAACCTTCAAAGCCCTGACCACATCCAGTGACTCGGAATCCTCCAAGTCAGTAGTAGCCACAGGCACCACAATAGGTTGGTTTATATGAAAGGATGAAACCACTTTCGGCAGAAATTGTGGGCGGGTCCGCAATTCTGCTCTATCCGCATGGAAAACCAGATAAGGGCTTTTATGTGACAAAGCCGCCAATTCTGACACACGCCTAGCCGAAGCCAAGGCTAATAGCATGACAACCTTCCACGTGAGATAATTTACTTCCACCGTTCTGAGTGGTTCAAACCAGTGTGATTTCAGGAAACTCAACACCACGTTAAGATCCCAAGGTGCCACTGGAGGCACAAAAGGGGGCTGAATATGCAGCACTCCCTTTACAATGTCTGAACCTCAGGCAGAGAAGCCAGTTCCTTTTGAAAGAAAATGGATAAGGCCGAAATCTGAACCTTAATGGAACCCAATTGAAGGCCCAAAGTCACTCCCGACTGTAGGAAGTGAAGGAAACAGCCCAGCTGGAATTCCTCCGTAGGGGCATTCCTGGCCTCACACCAAGCCACATATTTTCGCCATATACGGTGATAATGTTGAGCCGTCACATCCTTCCTAGCCTCTATCAGCGTAGGAATGACCTCATCCGAAATGCCTTTTTCTGCTAGGATCCGGCGTTCAACCGCCATGCCGTCAAACGCATCCGCGGTAAGTCTTGGAACAGACAGGGCCCCTGTTGCACAAGTCCTATCTTAGAGGCAGAGGCCACGGGTCCTCTGTGAGCATTTCTTGCAGATCTGGATACCAAGTCCTTCTTGGCCAATCCGGAACAATGAGTATTGTTCTCACTCCTCTTTTTCTTATGATTCTCAGCACCTTGGGTATGAGAGGAAGAGGAGGAAATACATAGACTGACTGGAACACCCACGGTGTCACCAGTGCATCCACAGCTATCGCCTGAGGGTCTCTTGACCTGGCGCAATATCTCTGCAGCTTTTTGTTGAGGCGGGATGCCATCATGTCCACCTGTGGCAGTTCCCACCGACTTGCAATCTGCGTGAAGACTTCTTGATGAAGTCCCCACTCTCCCGGGTGGAGGTCGTGCCTGCTGAGGAAGTCTGCTTCCCAGTTGTCCACTCCCGGAATGAACACTGCTGACAGTGCGCTTACGTGATTCTCCGCCCAGCGAAGAATTCTGGTGGCTTCTCCCATCGCCACCCTGCTCCTTGTGCCGCCTTGGCGGTTTACATGAGCCACTGCGGTGATGTTGTCTGACTGAATCAGAACCGGTTGGTCGCGAAGCAGGGACTCCGCTTGACGTAGGGCGTTGTATATGGCCCTTAGTTCCAGGATGTTGATGTGAAGGCAAGTCTCCTGACTTGACCACAGCCCTTGGAAATTTCTTCCCTGTGTGACTGCCCCCCACCCTCGCACCCTCGGAGGCTTGCATCCGTGGTCACCAGGACCCAGTCCTGAATGCCGAATCTGCGACCTTCGAGAAGGTGAGCACTCTGCAGCCACCACAGGAGAGACACCCTGGACCTGGGGGATAGGGTGATTAACCGATGCATCTGAAGATGTGATCCGGACCACTTGTCCAGTAAGTCCCATTGGAAGTTCCTCGCATGGAACCTGCCGAAGGGAATGGCCTCGTATGATGCCACCATCCTTCCCAGGACTCGAGTGCAGTGATGCACTGACACCTGTTTTGGTTTTAATAGATTCCTGACCAGTGTCATGAGCTCCTGAGCTCTCTCTATCGGGAGATAAACCCTTTTCTGGTCTGTGTCTAGGATCATGCCCAGGAGAGGCAGATGAGCTGTAGGAACCAACTGCGACTTTGGAATATATAGAATCCAGCCGTGTTGCCGTTACACTTCCAGAGAAAGTGATACGCTGTTCAGCAACTGCTCTCTTGATCTCGCTTTTATGAGGAGATCGTCCAAGTACGGGATAATAGTGACACCTTGCTTCCGCAGGAGCACCATCATTTTCGCCATAACCTTGGTGAATATTCTCGGGGCCGTGGAGAGACCAAACGGCAACGTCTGAAATTGGTAATGACAATCCCGTACCGCAATTCTGAGGTACGCCTGATGAGGTGGATAAATGGGGACATGAAGGTATGCATCCTTTATGTCCAGAGTCACCATAAAATCTCCCCCTTTCAGGCTTGCAATGACCGCTCTTAGCGATTCCATCTTGAACTTGAACCTTTTCAGGTATATGTTCAGGGATTTTAAATTCAATATGGGTCTGACCGAATCGTCCGGTTTCGGGACTACAACATGGTCGAATAATAACCCCCTCCTTGTTGAAGTAGGGGAACCTTGACCACCACCTGTTGAAGATACAATTTGTGAATTGCAATTAACACTGTTTCCCTCTCGTGTGGGGAAGCCGGCAGGGCCGTCGGTGAGGGGGCATCTCCTCAAAGTCCAGCTTGTATCCCTGAGACACAATATCTATTGCCCAGGGATCTAACAGGGAGTGAACCCACTTGTGGCTGAACTTACGAAGGCGTGCCCCCACCGGGCCTAGCTCCGTCTGTGGAGCCCCAGCGACATGCGGTGGATTTTGTACAGGCCGGGGAGGACTTCTGTTCCTGGGAACTAGCTGTGTTGTGCAGCTTCTTTCCTCTGCCCCTGCCTCTGGCAAGAAAGGACGCACCTCGGACTTTCTTGTTTCTTTGTTCGAAAGGATGCATTTGATAATGTCGTGCTTTCCTAGGCTGTGCAGGAATATAAGGCAAAATATCAGAATTACCAGCTATAGCTGTGGAGACCAGGTCCGAGAACCCTTCTCCACACAAACCTCAGCCTTACATATGCCTCTTAAGTCGGCATCATCTGTCCATTGCATATTCTACAGGACACGTCAAGCAGAAATCGACATAGCTTTGACTCTAGTACCCAGTAGACTCATGTCTCTTTGGGCATGTTTTTTATATATATATCTCTTAAGACAGCATCTTTAATATATATATCTCTATATATACATATATATATATACATACATACTAGGGTCTCAATCTCTGCTGATAAGGTACCTGTCCACGCTGCCACAGCGCTATAAACCCATGCCGACACAATCGCGGGTCTGAGTAGTGTACCAGAATGTGCACGCTATCTGCAGGATCCCTGAGGATAACTGTTACGTCAGGGCTACCTTTTGGGCAAACGTGACACCCTAGGGGAAGATTCCCATAGTATCCTGGCCCTAGTAGGGAAGGATACTCCCTGAGAATTCTTTGTGGAAACTGCAGTCTCTTGTCTGGAGATTCCCGCTCTTTTTCATCATGAGAGGAGGGAAATTTACCTCAGCTTTCTTCCCCTTAAAAATGTGTACCCTTGTGTCAGGGACAGATGAGTCATCAGTGATATGCAAATCATCTTTTATTACAATAATCATATATTGAATACTTTCCTGCCATTTTGTCTGTAACTTTGCATTATCGTAGTCGACACTGGAGTCAGACTCCGTGTCGATATCAGTGTCTATTATTTTGGATAGTGATCATTGAGAGACTCTGAGGGTCTCTGCGACATAGGGACAGACATGGGTAGATTCCCTGTCTGTTCTCTAATCTTTTGTGCAATAAATTCACCTTAGCACTTAATTACACATATCCAAACAGGTGTCAGCGTTGTCGACGGAGACACCCTCTCACACACATATTTGCTCCATCTCCTCCTTAGGGGAGCCTTTTACCTCAGACATGTCGACACACACGTACCGACACACCACACACTCAGGGAATGCTCATCTGAAGACAATTCCCCCATAAGGCCCTTTGGAGAGACAGAGAGAGATTATGCCAGCACACACCCCAGTGCTATTAATCCAGGAATAACACAGTAAATTAATGTTAACCCAGTAGCTGTTGTTTATATTGATTTTTGCGCCTAATTATGTGCCCCCCCCCCCCCTCTCTTTTTACCCTCTTCTACCGTGTAACTGCAGGGGAGAGGCTGGGGAGCTTCCTCTCAGCGGTGCTGTGGAGAAAAAACATGGCGCTGGTGAGTGCTGAGGAAGAAGCCCCGCCCCCTCGACGGCGGGCTTCTGTCCCGCTTTCATGTACAATTTTTGGCGGGGGCTCATACATATATACAGTGCCCAACTGTATATATGCAAACTTTTGCCAAAGAGGTCTCTAATTGCTGCCCAGGGTGCCCCCCCCCTGCGCCCTGCACCCTTACAGTGACCGGAGTATGTGGGTGTAGTGTGGGAGCAATGGCGCACAGCTGAAGTGCTGTGCGCTACCTCAGTGAAGACTGGAGTCTTCTGCCGCCGATTTCGAAGTCTTCTTGCTTCTTTCACCCGGCTTCTGTCTTCCGGCTCTGCGAGGGGGACGGCGGCGCGGCTCCGGGATCGGACAACGAGGGTGAGATCCTGTGTACGATCCCTCTGGAGCTAATGGTGTCCAGTAGCCTAAGAAGCAGGACCTATCTGCAGAGAGTAGGGCTGCTTCTCTCCCCTCAGTCCCACGATGCAGGGAGTCTGTTGCTAGCAGAGCTCCCTGAAAATAAAAAAACCTAACAAAATACTTTCTTATAGCAAGCTCAGGAGAGCTCACTAAACAGCACCCAGCTCGTCTGGGCACAGATTCAAACTGAGGTCTGGAGGAGGGACATAGAGGGAGGAGCCAGAGCACACCAGAATCTAAATTCTTTCTTAAAGTGCCCATGTCTCCTGCGGAGCCCGTCTATTCCCCATGGTCCTTACGGAGTCCCCAGCATCCACTAGGACGTTAGAGAAAAGCTGAATAGTATAAAGCTATATACCTATAGCTGCACAAATAACCACCAATTGTCATCTCTGCATAAATAAAGTTCTGTTGTCATGGAAACATCTTTAATCCGTTACCTGACTGGGACAGGTAAGAAATGCAATAACAAAGTGAGAGAATTACAGTTTGAGGTTTAATATTCAGTTAATAAACCCCATAAACAAGACATACAGCAATGATCTTAGCAACACCTGAGAAAAGGTAGATCTTACAAAATATTAATAGCTCAAAAATTATTATATCAGTCCGTAGTATGTGTCAGTTTAATATCACACAATCTCACAGAAGAAGAGGTGGATTCCGGGGAAAACAAATGTTATTCTCAACAGAAAGACAAACTCTCGTCCGTTACATTCCATTTCTATAGCTCAATGCATTTACCCTCTAACAGTTACAGTACACTGCTTTATGTATAGGAGTGACACGCTTCAAGGCACTTCTGCTGTAAAGGGGATTGCTGTAGGAGGACGGCGTGAGGTTACTGGTCAGTGATCCTAGAAGCCAGTAGGACATCCACTGCCTGGGCTAAATTATCCACACATCCATCCGCAGTCACTTGAGGGTGGTTCTCATCACTAGGTCTAGAGGGGGGAGAGAGAGAGAGAGAGAGAGAGATCACGCTGCAATGTGGTGTAGGCAGAGACAGAGTTACAAGGAGTCCAGCAGGTGTGGACGGTGATCTCACCTGTACTTCCCTGTTCTGACGAGCACGGCTCGGATACCACAGCTTTGTGCTCCTCCGATGTCATTAACCACATCGTCCCCAATCATGACAGCCTGGGATCGGCAAGATGCAAGAGTCAATATTAGGAGCTGTCGTCCTAACAAAGCTATGGCAGTACATAGAACTCTACATACAGCAATAACATTTGAATTAATGGTTGAAACCAGAGGTTCTCAAACGCAGTCCTTAAGGCACCCCACAGTCCAGGTGTTAGGTATATCCCTGGCTCAGCACAGACGGTTAAATCAAATTGAATGAGGTGCTAATGAAGTTACCTGTGGGCAAGCATGCATAAACCTAAAATCTGGACCATTGGGGTGCCTTTAGGGCCGCGTTTGAGAACCTCTGGTTTAAACAGCTACACACAGCCTATCAGTTCTTTAGGAGGTAGTCACATTACTGAGGCACTCATAGCTGACGATGAGGCATGTGGATGTGAAGAGATCAGCTTTATACTGGGGTGTATTAGATCAGTCCACAATGTGTCTGCCCCCCAGTGTCACTGTAGGTACAGTATCAGGTGGTTTTATTTTGAAGTGTAGTTGCTTTGGGCATCACTGTTGTGCGATTGTCTGCATTCTTGTGCATCCGATGATCACATACTATAACCAAAGGTCAATGCAGGTGCTTTACACCGAGGATTTGGCTTGTACAATGCTCATGTGTATTGAACAGGACTTGCTGTGCTCATCAAAAGCACATGAAACTGTGCATGTATGTTTGATGCATTGCTCTATTCCACTCAATGTTGTCTTGTGCATTAAAAACATACATACTTCTCATGTGCTAAGCCGGGCTCCATTCACTGACGTTAATACATATAGGAGACAACACACAGGCATTTAATGTACTTGTTAACTATGGCCCTCATTCCGAGTTGTTCGCTCGGTATTTTTCATCGCATCGCAGTGAAAATCCGCTTAGTACGCATGCGCAATGTTCGCACTGCGACTGCGCCAAGTAACTTTACTATGAAGAAAGTATTTTTACTCACGGCTTTTTCTTCGCTCCGGCGAACGTAATGTGATTGACAGGAAATGGGTGTTACTGGGCGGAAACACGGCGTTTCAGGGGCGTGTGGCTGAAAACGCTACCGTTTCCGGAAAAAACGCAGGAGTGGCCGGAGAAACGGTGGGAGTGCCTGGGCGAACGCTGGGTGTGTTTGTGACGTCAACCAGGAACGACAAGCACTGAAATGATCGCACAGGCAGAGTAAGTCTGGAGCTACTCTGAAACTGCTAAGTAGTTAGTAATCGCATTATTGCGAATACATCGGTCGCAATTTTAAGAAGCTAAGATTCACTCCCAGTAGGCGGCGGCTTAGCGTGTGTAACTCTGCTAAATTCGCCTTGCGACCGATCAACTCGGAATGAGGGCCTATGTACAGATGGGATGCAGTCAGGATCCCGCCTGTTGGGATCCCGGCAGCCAGATTATTTCCGACGCCGGAATCCCGACACTATTCGGAATGCAGACACCAGCAACCCAAATAGGTAGACATTTCAGTGTTGGAATTCCAACAGCCGGGATGCCAAACGTTCTGAAGAGGTGAGCCGCTGGGTGGGTTGGGTGTGGGTGGTGGTTAGATTTACGCTGCGGGGGAAGGATAGGGTTAGGCTGCGCCCCAGGATGGGTTAGAGTGCGGGGAGAGGGGGTTAGGCACCCCCCTCAGAGGGTTAGGCTGCAGGGCGGGATGGTTAGGTTTAGGCTGTGGGGGGAAGGTTAGGGTTAGGCTGCCCCCCTTCGAGGGTTAGGGTTAGGCTGCGGGCGGGAGAGTTAGGTTTAGGCACTTACGGGGGAAGGTTAGGGTTAGGTACTAAGGGAGAGGTTACGGTTAGGCAGCAGGTAGGGAGGGTTAGGGGGGTAGGGTAGAGGGTATAACACCCCATACTCACCCCTGTTGGCTTCTTCGCAATTGGGATCCCGACGTCGGTATTTCGAACGTCAGTGTCCCGGCCCCCCGCTTTCCCTACTGAACCCGCACAGACACACGTGGATATCTTACCTCATGCGGCTGCACTCCCATCTCTGTCAGCGCAGACATGAAGAAGTTCTTAGACGGCTTTCCCACCACCTCGGCGGTGATATCACAGGCGTACTGATGGGGATAGAAGAGGGATTACAGAGATGTAGTAAGTTAGGCCTCAGACACATGGGGTGCATAAGTATACAAAGTCTATTACATGCATAGTCCATAAAAGAATAGTGTAACTGAATAGATCGATGCACACACATATTCTAAAAAGTGTTTCAATTGCGCCAATTTCAATGTCTCCTGTGCGTGATGGTAATATACAATGCAGGTGCTCGGGGATGCTCGTTAGGTACACAGGACACTATGCTGCTAGGGAGATCTGACACACGATAACGAACACGCATGTGGTATGGCTGTGGTAGGTTTGACCCGTGTCTTGGTGCTCACAGAAAGCTAACTGCTGTCTTACCTCTAGGGCTTTCATGTACGCCCCTACGTCTAACTTCAGGCCATCAGTTTCTTTATAGTAACGTCTACAAAATATAAATACACAGAAGTATCAGTTACCTCATCACCACACGAAACCCGAACGTACAGAAGTAATTAAGAAGTGAAACTACAAATTCCAATGCTACTAAAGCTGGCCATACAATTATGCGACGTCTTGGAACCGCCCGGCAGCTTCCCGGCGGAAGGATCGTATATGATACATTGTATGCAGTCCTTTTGCATACGATGTATCGTATGCGACCCCAGCCAAGGCTGCCGGTACGATATATCTTTAGTGCAGTACTTCAGATCTAGGGGATCCGATCCCATGCTCACTGGACCGTTCATCAGATCAGATCGGAGGTAAAGCACATGCCATTTGCCAGTTTTCACCCGATTTATCGACCCGAAACGTCGAAATCGGGCAAAATCACATTAGTGTATGGGCACCTTAAGTACAGTATGATCAACAATCAGACATGGTCACTATGCAGCCTATTCAGCATTATAGACAACAGTCTTACGATCAGAATAGCTGCCTTTCCGTGTGCAAAACAAATGCAGGGGCAGACTGCAAGCACTAAGGGCGGATTCAGAGGTGGACACTAAGCTCGCAAGAACAGGGCCTTCTCCCCTCATGTGCCCTTCCTTCTCTTAAGGAAGGTAGTCACAGAGCGATAATCTAAGCAATCTGACTAGATTGCTTAGATTTTAAGCACGATCGCTCCGTGTGTACCCCCTACAGCAATAGCGATGCGCAGCCCCGCGCATCGCTATCGCTGGTGCTAGATTGGCCTGCATGCAGGCTCTCAGGCTCAATCTAGCAGGTCACTTATTTCACCCGCTGGGTGAAATAAGCGCCCCCCCCCCCCCCCGCACGCTCAGCACACATCGCGCTGTGCTGAGCGGGGGGGAGAGATGTGTGTTGAGCGGTTCCTCAGCACACATCTCTCCCTAGATCTGCCCGTGAATACGGGCCTTTATCTATCTTATAGTCAATACTCCCTTTACTGGCACCTAATCCCTCATTTTCTGTATATACCTTGTTTTTGTCCTATATTGTCTCAAACTGTGTTTTTTTTCTTGTTTGCTCATTTGTTTATGTACTATGTAATGGGCGCTGTGGATCCCTTGTGGTGCCATATAAAAGATAATAATAATAATAATAATAATAATAATAATAATAATAATGATTTTTAGTCAAATAGGTGATTTGTTTTTGTACTGCGGATACGCTGAAGCCTCAGTGCACATGTCTAGTGATGGTGCTTGGGGGCTGCTGAGGGGAGAATTTACAAAATGGGGACGAGTGAGCCCTGTTCTGTAGGTGGGCCGAGGCCAGTGTAATTTGTTGTTATTATTATTACATTCTATTTATAGGGCACCACAAGTGGCTCGCAGCGAGGTGCACACGGCACACATTAGAACAATACAGGGATTACTGGCCTCTGCAGCGGAGATCTCACGGCCATTCTGAGTAACCTTAGGGTTGCTCGGATAGCTGGCGCCTGCCCAATGGTGATCCGATGCTGCATCTTCTGACGCAGCAGCAGATCATAGAAGCCGGCAGTGGGCGTCTTTTTACTTAAGACTCCTCTTGCAGCTTTTGTATATTATCCCGCAGGCGCTGCGTACAATGATGAGGTGGTTGTGTGTGATTACCGCCCACCTCTGAATCATACCTAAGTATGTACTACGTACAGCAGGACATATATGTAGTATCAGCCTTGCAGCATTGCTGTGTAATAGAAGGGTATGGGCCGTTGGGTCGACAGTCATTAGGTCGACATGTACTAGGCCAACAAGTCAAAAAGTCGACATGAGGTGGTTTTTTTTACTTTTTTTGGTGTCATTTTCTTCGTAAAGTGATGGGGAACCCCAATTAGTGCACTGTGTCCCCTCACATGGCGAGCGGGCTTCGGGCAAGGTGCCTCGCTCCGCTGCGCTCGGCACAGGTTACCGTTCCCAATTGTAGTCCACGTGGATTGTAAAGTATGAAAAAGTCCACATTTTTTTTTTAAGTGAAAAACTCATGTCGACCTTTTGAACTGTCGACCTAGTACATACGACCTAATGACCATGTTGACCTAGTCGACCTAATACATGTCGACCAATAGTGGTCGACCTAATGACTGTCGACCTAAGTGGTGTTGACCTCATGACCGTATCCCGTAATAGAATACTAGTATGTTGGACTCGTCAGTCGCTGGGTCTCTCTCACTCCTTCCTCTGTGCAGCACTTGGGGCACAGCACCAGCCACAGCATCTCACCCCCCAGCCACGGACTACAGTACTGAGCGGGCATCTGCTTCTCTAGGTTCCCCACTCCATCATAGCAGTGACAGTCATTAGGGATTGCTTACAGTGTGTGCTCCGGATCCCACTGCACAGGATGGGGACGGGACAGCTATTCTGGATTATATTACAGATATTCATTTTAAAAAGAAAAAAGTTCTTAAGTGACATTGTTAGTACATTGCAGATGTCCATTGTGTTTAGTATGAACCTAGTGATTAAATCATGCTCTTGGAGTTTGTTTTTTATAGTCATACCAGTGAACACCTCACCATATATAACCCAAATGTCAACCACAATACAAATTATAAAATATATACATATATACAAGTTCATGCACACTTAGCTAGTAGGCAGGCGGTACGCTGCTTTAGTGGAGTCTAGATGATTTTATTTGAGCGCATACTAGGTAAGTATACTAACAGGGCCGGCAACAGAAATCTTGGGGCCCTATACACTGACGTCTCTGGGGGAACCTATGTTTTGAACTTATATATATATATATATGTATATATATACATACACACACACACACACACACACACACACACACACACACACACACACACACACACATATTGTGGCGGAGCTGGTGTAGGTGGAGTCACCAAAGGAGCGGGGTCCCCGGGTGTGTAGCTTTATTGTTAGTTATTCTGGGGCTAGTTGCGCAGCGCCGGACCTATGGCTAATGCTGCTGACATCTGAATCAAATGAGGCAATTTTGACCTGTTTTGTGTCCCTCTGAACCTTGGGGCCCCTCTGAGCCTCGGGGCCCGGGATGGGTGTACCTTTTGAACCCCCCTGTCGCCGGGCCTGTATACTAAGCCTAACCTCCTACCTCCCTAACTCTCCCTCCCCGAGGCCTAACCCTCCCCGGTGGTGCCTAAACCAACCCCCCCCCCCTTCCCCGCTGCCTAACCCTCAGCAGCCCCGACATAATTAAATTCAGGATGCCGACAGTCAGGATTCCGGCACCAGCACTGCGATTAATGTCGGGATCCAGGTGTCGGTATTCTAAGCAGTTGTGGGATTCTGGACTCAGTATTCTGACTGGACGGCATCCCAAACGTCAGGATCCGGTGGTGGTGGTGGGAGGTGGTAGGGGGTTAGGATCCATATTACGTTAATAAATAAAAAATGGCGGAAAATAAGGATTTACATAGACAATACCCATTATGGAACATTTATAATTTGGTTTACATTTATTTTCTACAAAGTATTAATTCATAACTTACAGACAAAACCCCAGAAGGAACTAAACCGCTCACCCCTTTCCTAGAGATATGAGAACTGGTGTCTGCAGGCCAAGCAGCACTTGAAATGCTTTGTTCAGGTTCTGGTAAGAGAAGTTCTCTGCTGCATCTCCAAGTACAACACAGTTGGGTTCAGATTTATCAGTGGACTCAAACTCAGGCAGAAGGTCTGTAATGAGAGAGGAGGTTGGCGTTTACAGATATTTCATACACATCAGTGCATTTATCTTATCGGGACAGGTTTTAATTATTTTATAATTATACCCTTCAGCAATCTCACAACTAAAAAAACTTACGTAACATACAATAATATGTATATTTAGTTTAACGTCGCTGCATCTCGCAGCAATACTTATTATTATACTGACGTATTTACCAATACTCACTTGTGCGCCAAGGGCCGGTGGCTTAGGAGGACATGTACTAAGCAGTGATAAAAGTGGAGAAGTGAGCCAGTGGAGAAGTTGCACATGGCAACTAATCAGCATTGACGTAATATTTTTCTCTAACGTCCTAAGTGGATGCTGGGGACTCCGTAAGGACCATGGGGAATAGCGGCTCCGCAGGAGACTGGGCACAAAAGTAAAGCTTTAGAACTACCTGGTGTGCACTGGCTCCTCCCCCTATGACCCTCCTCCAAGCCTCAGTTAGATTTTGTGCCCGAACGAGAAGGGTGCACACTAGGTGGCTCTCCTGAGCTGCTTAGTGAAAAGCTATAAGGGGAAAAACACTTATATAAGGTTATCCCTGTATATATATAGCGCTCTGGTGTGTGCTGGCAAACTCTCCCTCTGTCTCCCCAAAGGGCTAGTGGGGTCCTGTCCTCTATCAGAGCATTTCCTGTGTGTGTGCTGTATGTCGGTACGTTTGTGTCGACATGTATGAGGAGAAAAATGATGTGGAGACGGAGCAGATTGCCTGTAATAGTGATGTCACCCCCTAGGGGGTCGACACCTGAGTGGATGAACTGTTGGAAGAAATTACGTAACAGTGTCAGCTCTGTATAAAAGACAGTGGTTGACATGAGACAGCCAGCTACTCAGCTTGTGCCTGTCCAGACGTCTCATAGGCCGTCAGGGGCTCTAAAGCGCCCGTTACCTCAGATGGCAGATATAGACGCCGGCACGGATACTGACTCCAGTGTCGACGGTGAAGAGACAAATGTGACTTCCAGTAGGGCCACACGTTACATGATTGAGGCAATGAAAAATGTTTTACACATTTCTGATAATACGAGTACCACCAAAAAGGGGTATTATGTTCGGTGTGGAAAAACTACCTGTAGTTTTCCTGAATCTGAGAATTTAAATGAGGTGTGTGATGATGCGTGGTTTTCCCCCGATATCAACTGATAATTTCTAAAATGTTATTGGCATTATATCCTTTCCTGCCAGAGGTTAGGGTGCGTTGGGAAACACCCCCTAGGGTGGATAAAGCGCTCACACGCTTGTAAGAACAAGGGCTCTACCCTCTCCTGAGATGGCCGCCCTTAAGGATCCTGCTGATAGAAAGCAGGAGGGCATCCTAAAAGGTATTTACACACATACTGGTGTTATACTGCGACCAGCAATCGCCTCAGCCTGGATGTGCAGTGCTGGGTTGGCGTGGTCGGATTCCCTGACTGAAAATATTGATACCCTAGATAGGGACAGTATATTATTGCCTATAGAGCATTTAAAAGATGCATTTCTATATATGCGTGATGCACAGCGGAATATTTGCCGACTGGCATCAAGTCTAAGTGCGTTGTCCAGTTCTACCAGTAGAGGGTTATGGACACGACAGTGGTCAGGTGATGCGGATTCCAAACGGCATTTGGAAGTATTGCCTTATTAAGGGGAGGAGTTATTTGGGGTCGGTCTTTCAGACCTGGTGGCCACGGCAACAGCTGGGAAATCCACGTTTGTACCCCAGGTCGCCTCTCAACATGAGAAGACGCCGTATTATCAGGCGCAGTCTTTTCGTGGGCAAGCGGGCAAAAGGTTCCTCATTTCTGCCCCGTGACAGAGGGAGAGGAAAAAGGCTGCAGAAATCAGCCAGTTCCCAGGAACAGAAACCCTCTCCCGCCTCTGCCAAGCCCTCAGTATGACGCTGGGGCTTTACAAGCAGAATCAGGCACGGTGGGGGCCCGTCTCAATGAATTTCAGCGCGCAGTGGGCTCACTCGCAAGTAGACCCCTGGATCCTTCAGGTGATATCTCAAGGGTACAAATTGGAATTCGAGACGTCTCCCCCTCGCCGTTTCCTAAAGTCGGCTTTACCGATGTCTCCTTCTGACAGGGAGACAGTTTTGGAAGCCATTCACAAGCTGTATTCCCAGCAGGTGATAATCAAGGTACCCCTCCTGCAACAGGGAACGGGGTATTATTCCACACTGTTGTGGTACCGAAGCCGGAAGGCTCGGTGAGACCGATTCTAAATCTAAAATCTTTGAACACTTACATACAGAGGTTCAAATTCAAGATTGAGTCACTCAGAGCAGTGATTGCGAACCTGGAAGAAGAGGACTACATGATGTCTCGGGACATCAAGGATGCTTACCTTCATGTCCCAATTTACCCTTCTCACCAAGGGTACCTCAGGTTTATGGTACAGAACTGTCACTATCAGTTTCAGACGCTGCCGTATGGATGGTCCACGGCACCCCGGGTCTTTACCAAGGTAATGGCCGAAATGATGATACTCCTTCGAAGGAAGGGAATTTTAGTTATCCCTTACTTGGACGATTCCCTGATAAGGGTAAGATCCAGGGAACAGTTGGAGGTCGGTGTAGCACTATCTCAGGTAGTGTTGCGGCAGCACGATTGGATTCTCAATATTCCAAAATCGCAGCTGATTCCGACGACTCGTCTTCTGTTCTTAGGGATGATCCTGGACACAGTTCAGAAAAAGGTGTTTCTCCCGGAGGAGAAAGTCAGGGAGTTATCCGAGCTAGTCGGGAACCTCCTATAACCGAGCCAAGTCTCAGTACATCAATGAGATGGTTCTGGGAAAAATGGTGGCTTCCTATGAAGCAATCCCATGCGGCAGATTCCACGCAAGAACTTTCCAGTGGGACCTGCTGGACAAATGGTCTGGGTCGCATCTTCAGATGCATCAGCGGATAACCCTGTCACCAAGCACAAGGGTGTCTCTCCTGTGGTGGTTGCAGAGTGCTCATCTTCTAGATGGCCGCACATTCAGGACTGGGTCCTGGTGACCACGGATGCCAGCCTGCGAGGCTGGGGAGCAGTCACACAGGGAAGGAATTTCCAGAGCTTATGGTCAGGCCTGGAGACATCACTTCACATAAATATCCTGAAGCTAAGGGCCATTTACAATGCTCTAAGCTCAGCAAGACCTCTGCTTCAAGGTCACCCGGAGTTGATCCATTCGGACAACATCACGGCAGTCACCCACGTAAACAGACAGGGTGACACAAGAAGCAGAAGGGCAATGGCAGAAGCTGCAAGGATTCTTCGCTGGGCGGAAAATCATGTGATAGCACTGTCAGCAGTATTCATTCCGGGAGTGGACAACTGGGAAGCAGACTTTCCTCAGCAGACACGACCTCCACCCGGGAGAGTGGGGACTTCACCCAGAAGTCTTCCACATGTTTATAAAACTCGACAAGTATTGCGCCAGGTCAAGGGACCCTCAGGCAATAGCTGTAGACGCTCTGGTAACACAGTGGGTGTACCAGTCAGTGTATGTGTTCCCTCCTCTGCCTCTCATAACCAAGGTACTGAGAATTATAAGATGGAGAGGAGTAAGCACTATATTCGTGGCTCCGGATTGGCCAAGAAGGACTTGGTAACCGGAACTTCAAGAGATGCTCACGGAGGATCCGTGGCCTCTACCTCTAAGAAGGGACCTGCTCCAGCAAGGACCCTGTCTGTTCCAAGACTTACCGCGGCTGCGTTTAACGGCAGGGCGGTTGAACGCCGGATCCTGAAGGAAAAAGGCATTCCGGATGAAGTCATCCCTATCCTGATCAAAGCCAGGAAAGATATAACCGCAAAACATTATCACCGCATTTGGCGAAAATATGTTGCGTGGTGCGAGGCCAGTAAGGCCCCGACGGAGGAATTTTCAACTAGGTCGATTCCTACATTTCCTGCAAACAGGAGTGTCTATGGGCCTGAAATGGGGGACCATTAAGGTTCAAATTTCGGCCCTGTCAATTTTCTTCCAAAAAGAACTAGCTTCAGTCCCTGAAGTTCAGACGTTTGTGAAAGGGGTACTGTATATACAGCCTCCTTTGTGCCTCCAGTGGCACCTTGGGATCTAAATGTAGTTTTTGGGTTCCAAAAGTCACAGTGGTTTGAACCACTTAAATATGTGGAGTTAAAATATCTCACATGGAAAGTGGTCATGCTGTTGGCCCTGGCCTGGGCCAGGTGCGTGTCAGAATTGGCGGCTTTATCCTGTAAAAGCCCTCATCTGATTTTCCATTCGGACAGGGCGGAATTGAGGACTTGTCCTCAGTTTCTACCTAAGGTGGTTTTCAGCGTTTCTCCTGAATCAACCTTTCTCTATCGTCCTAGTGGATGCTGGGGTTCCTGAAAGGACCATGGGGAATAGCGGCTCCGCAGGAGACAGGGCACAAAAAGTAAAGCTTTTTCCGATCAGGTGGTGTGCACTGGCTCCTCCCCCTATGACCCTCCTCCAGACTCCAGTTAGATTTTTGTGCCCGGCCGAGAAGGGTGCAATCTAGGTGGCTCTCCTAAAGAGCTGCTTAGAAAAAGTTTAGCTAGGTTTTTTATTTTACAGTGATTCCTGCTGGCAACAGGATCACTGCAGCGAGGGACTGAGGGGAGAAGGAGTCAACTCACCTGCGTGCAGGATGGATTGGCTTCTTGGCTACTGGACATCAAGCTCCAGAGGGACGATCACAGGTACAGCCTGGATGGTCACCGGAGCCACGCCGCCGGCCCCCTTGCAGATGCTGAAGTCAGAAGAGGTCCAGAATCGGCGGCTGAAGACTCCTGCAGTCTTCAAAAGGTAGCGCACAGCACTGCAGCTGTGCGCCATTTTCCTCTCAGCACACTTCACACGGCAGTCACTGAGGGTGCAGGGCGCTGGGAGGGGGGCGCCCTGGGAGGCAAATGATTACCTATAAAGGCTAAAAATACCTCACATATAGCCCTAGAGGCTATATGGAGATATTTAACCCCTGCCTAATTTTTCTAAATAGCGGGAGACGAGCCCGCCAGAAAAGGGGCGGGGCCTATCTCCTCAGCACACGGCGCCATTTCCTCTCACAGCTCCGCTGGTCAGGACGGCTCCCAAGTCTCTCCCCTGCACTGCACTACAGAAACAGGGTAAAACAGAGAGGGGGGGGCACATTTATGGCGATATTTTGATATAACAAAGCAGCTATAAGGGAGCACTTATTATAAGGCTATCCCTGATATATATATAGCGCTTTTGGTGTGTGCTGGCAAACTCTCCCTCTGTCTCCCCAAAGGGCTAGTGGGTCCTGTCTTCGTTAGGAGCATTCCCTGTGTGTCTGCTGTGTGTCGGTACGTGTGTGTCGACATGTATGAGGACGATATTGGTGTGGAGGCGGAGCAATTGCCAAATATGAGGATGTCACCCCCTAGGGAGTCGACACCAGAATGGATGCCTTTATTTATGGAACTACGGGATAGTGTCAACACGCTAAAGCAGTCGTTTGACGACATGAGGCGGCCGGACAATCAATTAGTGCCTGTCCAGGCGACTCAAACACCGTCAGGGGCTGTGAAACGCCCTTTGCCTCAGTCGGTCGACACAGACCCAGACACAGGCGATGACTCCAGTGGTGACGGTGACGAATCAACCGTATTTTCCAGTAGGGCCACACGTTATATGATTTTGGCAATGAAGGAGGCGTTACATTTAGCTGATACTACAGGTACCACTAAACAGGGTATTATGTGGGGTATGAAAAAACTACCTATAGTTTTTCCTGAATCAGAAGAATTAAATGACGTGTGTAATGAAGCGTGGGTTGCCCCTGATAAAAAGCTGATAATTTCAAAGAAATTATTGGCATTATACCCTTTCCCGCCAGAGGTTAGGGAGCGCTGGGAAACACCTCCTAGGGTGGACAAGGCGCTAACACGCTTATCTAAACAAGTGGCGTTACCCTCTCCTGAGACGGCCGCACTTAAAGATCCATCAGATAGGAGGATGGAAAATATCCAAAAAAGTATATACACACATGCAGGTGTTATACTACGACCAGCTGTAGCGACTGCCTGGATGGGCAGTGCTGGGGTAGTTTGGTCAGAGTCCCTGATTGAAAATATTGATACCCTGGACAGGGACAATATTTTACTGTCGTTAGAACAAATAAAGGATGCATTTCTTTATATGCGTGATGCACAGAGGGATATCTGCACACTGGCATCACGGGTAAGTGCTATGTCCATTTCGGCCAGAAGAGCTTTATGGACGCGACAGTGGACAGGCGATGCGGATTCAAAACGGCATATGGAAGTTTTGCCGTATAAAGGGGAGGAGTTATTTGGAGTCGGTCTATCAGATTTGGTGGCCACGGCTACAGCCGGGAAATCCACCTTTCTACCTCAAGTCACTCCCCAACAGAAAAAGGCACCGACTTTTCAACCGCAGCCCTTTCGTTCCTTTAAAAATAAGAGAGCAAAGGGCTATTCATATCTGCCACGAGGCAAAGGTCGAGGGAAGAGACAGCAACACGCAGCTCCTTCCCAGGAACAGAAGCCCTCCCCGGCTTCTACAAAAGCCTCAGCATGACGCTGGGGCTTCTCAAGCGGACTCGGGGACGGTGGGCGGTCGTCTCAAAAATTACAGCGCGCAGTGGGCTCACTCGCAGGTAGATCCCTGGATCCTGCAGATAATATCTCAAGGGTACAGGTTGGAATTAGAGACAGATCCACCTCGCCGTTTCCTGAAGTCTGCTTTACCAACGTCCCCCTCCGAAAGGGAGACGGTTTTGGAAGCCATTCACAAGCTGTACTCTCAGCAGGTGATAGTCAAGGTACCTCTTCTACAACAAGGGAAGGGGTATTATTCCACTCTTTTTGTGGTACCGAAGCCGGATGGCTCGGTAAGGCCTATTCTAAATCTGAAGTCCTTGAACCTGTACATAAAGAAGTTCAAGTTCAAAATGGAGTCACTCAGAGCAGTGATAGCGAACCTGGAAGAGGGGGACTTTATGGTATCCTTGGACATCAAGGATGCGTATCTCCACGTTCCAATTTACCCCTCACACCAGGGGTACCTCAGGTTCGTTGTACAAAACTGTCACTATCAGTTTCAGACGCTGCCGTTCGGATTGTCCACGGCACCTCGGATCTTTACAAAGGTAATGGCCGAGATGATGATTCTTCTTCGAAGAAAAGGCGTATTAATTATCCCATACTTGGACGATCTCCTAATAAGGGCGAGGTCCAGAGAACAGCTAGAGATGGGATTAGCACTGTCTCAAGAAGTGTTAAAACAGCACGGGTGGATTCTGAATATTCCAAAATCCCAGTTAATGCCGACAACTCGTCTGCTGTTCCTAGGGATGATTCTGGACACGGTTCAGAAAAAGGTTTTTCTCCCGGAGGAAAAAGCCAAGGAGTTATCCGAGCTTGTCAGGAACCTCCTAAAACCAGGAAAGGTGTCTGTACATCAATGCACAAGAGTCCTGGGAAAAATGGTGGCTTCTTACGAAGCAATTCCATTCGGCAGATTCCACGCAAGAATTTTCCAAAGGGATCTGTTGGACAAATGGTCAGGGTCGCATCTTCAGATGCACCTACGGATAACCCTGTCTCCAAGGACAAGGGTGTCTCTTCTGTGGTGGTTGCAGAGTCCTCATCTATTGGAGGGCCGCAGATTCGGCATACAGGATTGGATCCTGGTGACCACGGACGCCAGCCTGAGAGGCTGGGGAGCCGTCACACAAGGAAGAAACTTCCAGGGAGTGTGGACGAGCCTGGAAACGTCTCTTCACATAAACATTCTGGAACTAAGAGCAATCTACAATGCTCTAAGCCAGGCAGAACCTCTGCTTCAGGGAAAGCCGGTGTTGATCCAGTCGGACAACATCACGGCAGTCGCCCATGTGAACAGACAGGGCGGCACAAGAAGCAGGAGTGCAATGGCAGAAGCTGCAAGGATTCTTCGCTGGGCAGAGAATCATGTGATAGCACTGTCAGCAGTGTTCATCCCGGGAGTGGACAACTGGGAAGCAGACTTCCTCAGCAGACACGATCTTCACCCGGGAGAGTGGGGACTTCATCCAGAAGTTTTCCACATGCTGGTAACCCGTTGGGAAAGACCAATGGTGGACATGATGGCGTCTCGCCTCAACAAAAAACTGGACAGGTATTGCGCCAGGTCAAGAGATCCGCAGGCAATAGCTGTGGACGCGCTGGTAACGCCTTGGGTGTACCAGTCGGTATATGTGTTTCCTCCTCTGCCTCTCATACCAAAAGTATTGAGAATTATACGGCAAAGAGGCGTAAGAACGATACTAGTGGTTCCGGATTGGCCAAGAAGGACTTGGTACCCGGAACTTCAAGAGATGATCACGGAAGATCCGTGGCCTCTACCTCTAAGGAGGGACTTGCTTCAGCAGGGTCCCTGTCTGTTTCAAGACTTACCGCGGCTGCGTTTGACGGCATGGCGGTTGAACGCCGGATCCTAATGGAAAAAGGCATGCCGGAAGAAGTCATTCCTACTTTGATTAAAGCAAGGAAAGAAGTAACCGTGCAACATTATCACCGAATTTGGCGAAAATATGTTGCGTGGTGCGAAGATCGGAGTGCTCCGACGGAGGAATTTCAACTGGGTCGATTCCTACATTTCCTGCAATCAGGATTGTCTATGGGTCTCAAATTGGGATCTATTAAGGTTCAAATTTCGGCCCTGTCGATTTTCTTTCAAAAAGAATTGGCTTCAGTCCCTGAAGTCCAGACCTTTGTTAAGGGAGTGCTGCATATACAGCCCCCTGTGGTGCCTCCAGTGGCACCGTGGGATCTCAATGTAGTTTTGGATTTTCTAAAATCTCATTGGTTTGAACCACTAAATAAGGTGGATTTGAAATATCTCACTTGGAAAGTGACCATGCTTCTAGCCCTGGCTTCTGCCAGGAGAGTGTCAGAATTGGCAGCTTTATCTTACAAAAGCCCATATCTGATTTTCCATTCGGACAGGGCAGAACTGCGGACTCGTCCGCATTTTCTCCCTAAGGTGGTGTCAGCATTTCATCTGAACCAGCCTATTGTAGTGCCTGCGGCTACAAGTGACTTGGAGGACTCCAAGTTACTGGACGTTGTCAGAGCATTAAAAATATATATTGCAAGAACAGCTGGAGTCAGAAAATCTGACTCGTTGTTTATATTGTATGCACCCAACAAGATGGGTGCTCCTGCGTCTAAGCAGACGATTGCTCGTTGGATCTGTAGCACAATCCAACTTGCACATTCTGTGGCAGGCCTGCCACAGCCTAAATCTGTAAAGGCCCACTCCACAAGGAAGGTGGGCTCATCTTGGGCGGCTGCCCGAGGGGTCTCGGCATTACAACTTTGCCGAGCAGCTACGTGGTCAGGGGAGAACACGTTTGTAAAATTTTACAAATTTGATACTCTGGCTAAGGAGGACCTGGAGTTCTCTCATTCGGTGCTGCAGAGTCATCCGCACTCTCCCGCCCGTTTGGGAGCTTTGGTATAATCCCCATGGTCCTTTCAGGAACCCCAGCATCCACTAGGACGATAGAGAAAATAAGATTTTACTTACCGATAAATCTATTTCTCGGAGTCCGTAGTGGATGCTGGGCGCCCATCCCAAGTGCGGATTATCTGCATAAATTGTACATAGTTATTGTTAACTAATTCGGGTTATTGTTGAAGGAAGCCATCTTTCAGAGGCTCCGCTGTTATCATACTGTTAACTGGGTTTAGATCACAAGTTGTACGGTGTGATTGGTGTGGCTGGTATGAGTCTTACCCGGGATTCAAAATCCTCCCTTATTGTGTACGCTCGTCCGGGCACAGTACCTAACTGGAGTCTGGAGGAGGGTCATAGGGGGAGGAGCCAGTGCACACCACCTGATCGGAAAAAGCTTTACTTTTTGTGCCCTGTCTCCTGCGGAGCCGCTATTCCCCATGGTCCTTTCAGGAACCCCAGCATCCACTACGGACTCCGAGAAATAGATTTATCGGTAAGTAAAATCTTATTATTGTGGTGCCTGCGGCTACTAGGGACTTGGAGGACTCCAAGTTGCTAGACGTTGTCAGAGCCCTGGAAATATAGGTTTCCAGGACGGCTGGAGTCAGAAAATCTGACTCGTTGTTTATTCTGTATGCACCCAACAAGCTGGGTGCTCCTGCTTCTAAGCAGACTATTGCTCGTTGGATTTGTAGTACAATTCAGCTTGCACATTCTGTGGCAGGCCTGCCACAGCCAAAATCTGTAAAAGCCCATTCCACAAGGAAGGTGGGCTCATCTTGGGCGGCTGCCCGAGGGGTCTCGGCTTTACAACTTTGCCGAGCAGCTACTTGGTCAGGAGCAAATACGTTTGTAAAATTCTACAAATTTGATACCCTGGCTGAGGAGGACCTGGAGTTCTCTCATTTGGTGCTGCAGAGTCATCCGCACTCTCCCGCCCGTTTGGGAGCTTTGGTATAATCCCCATGGTCCTTACGGAGTCCCCAGCATCCACTTAGGACGTTAGAGAAAATAAGAATTTACTTACCGATAATTCTATTTCTCGTAGTCCGTAGTGGATGCTGGGCGCCCATCCCAAGTGCGGATTGTCTGCAATACTGGTACATAGTTATTGTTACCAAAAAAATCGGGTTATTGCTGTAGTGAGCCATCTTTTCTAGAGGCTCCTCTGTTATCATGCTGTTAACTGGGTTTAGATCACAAGTTATATGGTGTGATTGGTGTGGCTGGTATGAGTCTTACCCGGGATTCAAAATCCTTCCTTATTGTGTACGCTCGTCCGGGCACAGTATCCTAACTGAGGCTTGGAGGAGGGTCATAGGGGGAGGAGCCAGTGCACACCAGGTAGTTCTAAAGCTTTACTTTTGTGCCCAGTCTCCTGCGGAGCCGCTATTCCCCATGGTCCTTACGGAGTCCCCAGCATCCACTACGGACTACGAGAAATAGAATTATCGGTAAGTAAATTCTTATTATTATTTGCATACTATAAAAGTATACAGAGCAGCTGATTGGTTGCCATGGGCAACCTCTCCACTGGCTCACTTCTCCACTTTTATCACTGCTTAGTACATGTCCCCCTATGTCTTCTTCTATGTAGCCAGCAGCCAGAAAATTGTGCAGTGCAGCCCTGGATCTGCAAATGCGCAGTGCAGGTTCTGCACGGGCAAAGATCTGAAACCATCGGAGATGTATGTAAACATTGCATTTACGTACATCTCTGAATCGGGATCCGGTCTGAAGATCGACAGTGTCTAAGTCGACAATGTTTAGGTCGACCACTATAGGTCGACAGTCACTAGGTCAACATGGATGGAAGGTCGACAGGGTTTCTAGGTCGACATGTGCTAGGTCGACAGGTCTAAAGGTCGACATGAGTTTTTCACTTTTTTTTTTGGATTTTTTCATACTTAACGATCCACGTGGACTACGATTGGAACGGTAAAGTGTGCCGAGCGAAGCGAAGGCACCATGCGAGGGGACGCGGTGCACTAATTTGGGATCCCGGTCACTTTACGAAGAAAACTACACAAAAAAACCTCATGTCGACCTTTAGACCTGTCGACCTAGCACATGTCGACCTAGAAACCCTGTTGACCTTCCATCCATGTCGACCTAGTGACTGTCGACCTATAGTGGTCGACCTAAACATTGTCGACCTAGACACTGTCGATAAAACGAACCATACCCCTCTGAATCAGGCCCACAATCATTCTTATATCTAGTTGGTTTGCAGTTGCCCAACCCTGTATCGTTCACCCAGAATCTCAATGTACTGTGTATATAGGCAGCCGGTAAAGTCTGAGATGTTTTACTTTCCCGTGAGTGAAAATTAATAATGAAACCAGAACAGGTGCTCAGTTACACCTACCATCATGGACCAACAAGTGAGGACGCAATCTCCGTTCCTGCATTAAATTTCTTGCAGCAGGGCCCGGAGCAGTGACTTCATCTTCAGATATTTTGAACCCAAATTTCTGGAGTTTACGGACGAATTGACTCCGTGTGGCCTGTGACTCATTGGTGCAGAACCGCAACTTCAACCCAGCTTGCCGGATCCTAACATACAAGAGAGCAGACATCGAGAATCAATATAAGTCACACAGTATATATTTCACCATGTGATGTCAAACTGTAAGGTCATTACAGCCAGCTGTCACCACATAGGACAGATTTCTAAGCACCCAAACAAAGAGTACTGAGAAATGCTTGCAGAGTACATAAAGGAAGATTAGTTTTCTAAAGAGTGATAGCTTTCTATTTTAGGGGGAGATGTACTAAGCTTTGGAGAGTGATACAGTGGGGAGAGATACAGTACCAGCCAATCAGCTTCTAACTGCCATGTTACAGGCTGTGTAACATGGCCCATGGCAACCAATCAGCTGCTACGTATAATTTTATAGAATGCATTTTATAAAGGTCACCTCAACACTGATTGGTTGCCATGGGCTCACTTCTCCACACTTATCACTGCTTCATGAATAGACCCGATAGGGGGAGATGTACAAAGCAGTGCTAAAAGTGGAGAAATGAGCCAGTGGAGAATTTGCCCATGGCAACCAATCAGCTGCTCTGTATACTTTTATAGTATGCAAATTATAAATGTTACATCAATGCTGATTGGTTGCCGTGGGCAAATTCTCCACTGGCTCACTTCTCCACTTTTATCACTGCTTAGTACATCTCCCTCTTAGTCTACTAGGCCCCCTCCCAATTGGTGCAGAGTTATTAAGAAAGATATACACAGGCTACAGAACCAGTGAAATTATTATAATTTGGTATTACCTGATTTCTCTGTAAATAATTAGTCCCAAGTTATTTTTACCATTATATTTCTCTATATTGGAATATATTGTCATTAACTAGGAATAACACAAATACCACCAAGACACTTGCTGGAGACTCTGGATAAAATCCAGAAAGAAGTTTTGTAGCGGGGATCGGTGAGAAGGGTCATCAGTAAGATAAAGTCTGCACTGCAAGAGAACGCGACTCAAGAATGGAAGATCACAGTGCGTTACCTTGCGACGCCTCCGGCCTCAATAGTCTGAGGTTAAACACAGCTCTGTGGCTGGTCCCCGGCCGGATGATAATTATACATAGCACTTAATGTGTAATTGCCCTTCATAACATGAGGTTTTCTCTTTTAAATGAGGCCATTTGGATAAAGAGATAACGAGATCCCAACGTGCGCCGCTAATATGGCAGTGAAGCGTGGCGCACTCAGAGGGTAATGATGCAGGTGAGCTGAGCAGATGAGGGACCAATTATTCCTAATAAATGACTATGTGACCTTCTCAGAACAGTGAGCAGCGGGTGTGATAGGGAGTAGCAACATCTGTTCTTTCATGTAACACTCCCAATCGCTGCCCTCCCATACTGGTTACATATCGATAGAAGCATATTGTACGCTGGGCACAGCTACTGTACAGTGCCAGCATTACCACGTCCTTGTACAGCACGTTTAGTGACATCATTACCATTACATTGGGCTGGATTCCAATTTTTCCTTCCCTCTCCTGGCCGCGATTGCGTCCGCCGACAGTATTCTAATGTTACTGCCGCTGGCCGCGACAAGTTCATTTCAGCTCGCTACCCCCGGAGGTGATATGTGCGTAAATAGACCCGTTTGGGCGCCCATACGGGTCTTTTCACAATCGCGCCCATTAGTTTAGTCAGGTTTAGGTCCTTTACGCGCCTAAACCCGACTGTACTGGGCACAATCAGCGCGATAACGGAGGCCATTTAAATATGGCTTCCCCCATCTCCCGTTACTTTAGACGGGAGATAGGGAGCACGTGAAGATTTGATTTCTCCCCATTATGTGCAATATACTGTCAGTCCTCATCAGGACCACCTCTACACAATGCATTCTGAGCACCCTGCTGCTGTACTATCATAGGGGGCTATTTATCAAAGGGAGAAGATCAATAAATGCAGCAAAAGAGGCAGTTTTCACAGGATTTGGCAATTCTCCCTAGTAATCAATGTCCGCAGGATGCGATGACCATTGCTGGGTATTATCAGCAGTGGATATCACAAGGGTATGCAGCTGAGTTGCCGGCAGTTGGGTTTCCGGCGGTCAGGATACCGACGCCATGATTCCGACCGCTGACAATGCCGACAGCCGGAATCCCGGCTAACAGGTGCTATTCCCACTCGTGGGTGTCCACGGCACTCGTAGAGTGGGAATAGAACCTGCAGAGCCTGCAAGGGGACTCTCTGCACTCGCCCTGCTGCTGGCATCCTGCTCGTTGGTATATGATACTGATCCCATCAGAAGGGCTGTGGACCTACAGCTTCCCAATGGCTACTTATAGCGTATTTATCATGGATAAATGTGGTAACTGTACTACCGACTGTCCTACTATACTATCGCTACCTCAGGACTCAGGATGGTGATAGCAAATGCGATGCAAAGAGAATATTATGCAAATATATATATACACACACATACGTACACAGTGTATATGCATGGGGTATAAGGCGGCACTCAGTTCAGAAATTCACAGTGCGGTGCAGGGTCCAAACAAACCCAGAAATTCACTCAGCTCATTGAAGACATAGACACAGGACCAGCACGCACAGTTCAGCAGCCTCAGGAGATTTTATTCAAACATGTCACAAGTTATATATCAGTTGCCTATCAGTCCATCTCAACGGGATACGGTCATTAGGTCGACAGTCATGAGGTCGACATGGTCATTAGGTCAACAGGTCAAAAGGTCGACATGAGTTTTTCAAATTTTTTGGATTTTTTCATACTTAACGATCCACGTGGACTACGATTGGAACGGTAACCTCTGCCGAGCGAAGCGAGCCATGCGATGGGACACAACGGTGTACTAATTGGGGTTCCCCGTCTCTTTACGTAGAAAACAACGCCCAAAAAAGTTTTTTTAAAAAAACATGTCGACATTTTGACCTGTCGACCTAGTACATGGCCATTTCGACCTATTGTCCCTGTCGACCTTCCATGGTCGACCTAATGACTGTTGACCTAAGTTGTGTCTACCCAACGACCCATACCCATTTCAACTGCTATCAGTTTTCTTCAGAGGCAATTTTTTTCCGAACAAATCTGCACCTGGACGCCCGAGACTGCATTATATATTGTGGAGTTTACCTGCACCTGGACGCCCAAGACTGGGTTATACGTTGTGAGGTTTATCTGCAACTGGAAACCCGAGACTAGGTTATACATTGTGAGGTTTATCTGCAACTGGAAGCCCGAGACTAGGTTATACAGTACATTGTGAGGCAATTGTATAAATCAAATCCACAATGTATAAAGTTTCCAAAACTGGCGCACAAGAAGTTGTATGAAAAATGCTGCTGCAGCCGGCGGCGAATATGTGTGTTTTTCCCCTAGGAACAGGAAGCGGTCTGTACAGTGTAGCGTAATAATTGCCTTGTGACCAAGTGAAGCCATAGCCATTGCATTCACCCTAATGGCAGGCTTCAGGGCTGTCTTAACAGCAGTGTAGGCCCCTGGACACAGCAATGCACTGGGGCCCCTACCCATCCTCCAGTGATAGGGGCAGGGGGTGCTATCAGTGGCAGCTTTGATGTCCCGCGGGCGGTAGGGATGTTCTATCTTCCGCTCAGCATGTAGGTCCTGGAGCAGTAATTTCTGCTAATTACTCCTTTACTGCACAGATGGGGCTAAACTGTAGAATAGAGCATTAGCTGAATGAAGGGCCATGACTCCAGGGTGGTAGGAGGTGTTTAATACACAGGGGAGGGTGTATAGTGGAGTGGGCTTAATATTTATCATTTTCCGGTGGGAGGGCAGCTTGCTTGACTACAGATATCTTAAGTTCCTGAAAATATATTTATTAGCTTTGAATGGGATAAAAACCTAGAGAGTCCCACCTTTCAGGAGGTACTGGGAACACCTTTCAGGAGGTACTGGGGACACCTTTCATGAGGTACTGGGGACATCTGTCAGGAGGTACTGGGTACACCTTTCATGAGGTACTGGGGACACCTTTCATGAGGTACTGGGGACACCTTTCATGAGGTACTGGGGACACCTTTCAGGAGGTACTGGGGACACCTTTCAGGAGGATTTGGGGACTTGGGGATCAGAGTTCAGGCGCCAGAGCAATTCATCAACGGATATCTAAAACGGCATATTAGGCGTGTGGAGCTGGAGCAGGGACCAGCTACTGGAAGGCTGATATCTCTGGTTCTGGGCATAGTAGAGACAAGCTGCCAGTGCCCACCAAAAGAGGAGAATCTCAGCTTGAGGATTATACCCGCAAAAAACTGTAACTCAGACAGAACCAGAGATATCTGGCTGGGAAGAGCAATTAACAGGCTTGGATGGGGACCACTGCTTTCAAGTCGGATATCTCCGGTTCCCCGGGCCGATTTTAAAAAATCTGGTACCCCTGGAAAGAGGGGACCCTCAGCTATCAGCCTAGGGCCCTTATACTTCTGGGGCCCTTGGGCAAGAGCCCATTGAGCCCATACGAAAAGACGGCCCTGGCAGGCTTACCATAATATTCCTTTAAACCAGGACACTCATGAATCACACAGGTTCTGGGGCTGATTAACACCATGTTAAATGCAGGCTTGAAGGCAGCCAGCCACAGAACCTGTGTAATTCATTAAAGTCTTGGTTTAAAGGGACAGTATGGTAAGGCCACCTAATGATCATATTTCTTGCATTCGGTAAGTCAGGGAAGTAACTAGCCATTTTTAGGCCCCATAGCAACATATGATGAGAAACATGGGTCAGACAAGGAAGACAGAATCCCTCCCCCCCCCCCCCCCCCCTCCCTCCACACACACACACTGCTCTGGGCCCCATAGCTGCTGCACTCGCTGCACCTAATGACCAAAATGAACCCCGGCAGGATTATTCATAAACATGAAAAATAATGTAAATAACATGCAATCCAATAACTGAACTAAAATAGCAAAACCAAAATAATGCTCCTTTTACACAGGAACGCGCAAAATCCCGGGATTCCAGGCGGTGTAAAAGGGTCCTTCTCCGGAGGCGTGGCCACGGCGGTGAGGGAGTAAGCAGCGGATCCCGGGAGCTCCCCGATTTTATATCTCCTGCACCCATCCTGTGTCCCTCCGGAGCGTCTACCCCCCGGTGCTGGTCCCCCCTCACCTCCGAGCAGCGGCGGGCACCTTTGTCCGGGGTCTCTGGGTGCTGTCTGACCGCGGCGGACGACTTCCGGCATTGAGGCCTGTGACTCCTCCGGACCCCCCGGCCTCGAGTTTGGCGCTCTCAGCCGCGCGGCTCCAGGACCCTCTTGACGGACGGACGAACGGGCGGGCGGCGCTGGCTGACGCTGGGCACACTGCAGGGGACACTGAAAGCCCTCCTGCCCTCCTGTACCTGGCTGATGAGGACCTGAGACTCCTGGCTGCACAATAAGGCACAGGTACTCCAGTGAAGGGGTGAAGAGATTAAAAGCCCGGTGGCCATTTTGGGTGCAGTTCAATAGACAGTCTTAATACACAGACATCCCTGCCTACCCTGCAAGGACTGCATGCACACTGCAACTCAATGCACTCTTATGTTACACTAATAATCCAGAGTGTGACACACACCAATACTCTGCTTCTACCTGGAATTTGCTGCAGGACATTCTCCCCTCAATAACATCAATATCATATACTATTTTTTATTTTTACACAAAGCCTGTGCTCTTATCCATTGATATTTGGAACCAAAGATCCTTCCCGGCTTCAAAAGCATACAGCCTGCTGTCTTCTAACTATACTTTATACTACAACTCTGCTCGGAGGAGTGGGTGACCGACATCTGTCAATATGGTTGGGGGAGGCCGGAGTGCGGCCGCGGCCAAACTAGAAAGATTTACTAGGCAACCCAACCCCAGGGGGTCATCGGCTCCACCTCAGGGTGCCTCTCCAATACACTCAAGCTCCCCTCCAGCGTCTATCACCAACTCCCCAATTACAGCGGAGGCGCCGTCTATCCAGCAGGTGTTGGAAGCTATAGCAGGCAGTGAGCAGCGTCTCTCCGATAAGATGGAAAAGGTGCAGTGCGACCTCTCCTTACTACGACAAGATGTTCAACGTATACGTGAGAGAGTGGGTGAGGCGGAGACGCGTGTTTCCAACTTGGAGGATGTGTGTGGCCCCCTTAAGCAATCCGTGTCCGCAGTGACCCAGCAGGTCTCATCTCTCCAAACCAAGCTCCTAGACATGGAGGGTCGACTGCGCAGAAACAATGTCCGATTTGTAGGTCTGCCTGAGAGAGAGGAGGGCTCGCAGCCGGAGGACTTCCTCGAATCCTGGCTCAAAGAGATATATGGGGCTGAGTCCTTTACGGCACAATTCACGGTGGAGCGAGCGCACAGGATACCATCTCGGCCACTACCTCCTGGTGCCCCTCCTCGCACCTTCATCGCCAAATTCCTGCACTATAAGGATCGTGACTCGGTCCTCCGCCTTGGCCGTACAAAGGGCCCATTGGTCCGCAACGGAGTCAGAGTGTCGGCCTTCCCGGACTTTGCCGCGGACGTTCAAAAGGACAGGGCCCAGTTTATGCCTATCAAGCGACGCCTGCGGGACCTCAACCTCTCATATTCCATGCTGTTTCCCTCTCGGCTCCGAGTGGTGGCGGATGGGGAGTCCAAGTTTTTTAATTCTCCTAGAGAGGCGGCCCAGTGGCTGGACGGATATGCGCCGGGTGCTCGTCAGCTAGCTCCGGACTGATTCCCTGCGCTGAAGATGCCGGGATCTTGACCACCGGAGGAGACGACCACAATTCGGGGAGCCCCCCACCTTTTGCATTGGTGGCTCAAGACTTTTCCAAGTTCAGGTGCTACTGGTTTAGAGGGTTTAGGTTAAGTTGAGAATCTGGGCCTTCTTAGCATTTGGTAGTTGGATTTGGCGTTTTGGGATATAAGTATGCCGGAGTTCGGGGTGGTGTACGGGGAGGGGAGGGATGGTTGGGAAGCTGCTAGTTGCGGCTCTTCTTGTTGTTTTTGGTTTCTTTTCTTTAGTTTATTATTTTTCATATCTATGTTTTTTCTGAAACTGGGATGTTTGATATACCAGATATTGTGGCTTATAACGCAGAGCTCCTATGAGATATATGTCGCTATGGCTAATGGTGCTGATATTTGGATATATATTGTGCGATGTCTATCCGTGTGGTACATAGTGTATACCTGGGGTCATGAGTAACTTGAGATTCCTGGCATGGAATGTCCGGGGACTAAATAACAAAATCAAACGTTCTTTGGTTCTAAATATGATTAAGAAATATGACCCGGACATTGCATGCCTTAGCGAGACCCACTTGCAGGGAAATAGGTTGTTATCTCTAAGACGGGCCTGGGTGGGATGGGCTTACCATGCCTCTCATTCCTCCTTCTCCAGGGGTGTGTCTGTTCTGATTAAAAAAACGGTGCAATTTGAGTTAATATCGGTCAAAACTGACACGTATGGCAGATTTGTGTTTCTGGAATGCAAACTAAGTTCCCAGCCATATTACATTTTAGCAGTGTATGTCCCCCCTCCTTTTTCATACGCTGTACTGCAGCAAGCTGCATCTTTTATAGCTTCCTCCCCTACCACTCCGGTGATATGTTTGGGCGACTTTAATAATAAGAATTTACTTACCGATAATTCTATTTCTCGTAGTCCGTAGTGGATGCTGGGGACTCCGTCAGGACCATGGGGAATAGCGGGCTCCGCAGGAGACAGGGCACATCTAAAAAAGCTTTTAGGTCACATGGTGTGTACTGGCTCCTCCCCCTATGACCCTCCTCCAAGCCTCAGTTAGGTACTGTGCCCGGACGAGCGTACACAATAAGGAAGGATCTTGAATCCCGGGTAAGACTCATACCAGCCACACCAATCACACCGTACAACTTGTGATCTGAACCCAGTTAACAGTATGATAACAAAACGAAGTAGCCTCTGAAAAGATGGCTCACAACAATAGTAATAACCCGATTTTTGTAACAATAACTATGTACAAGCATTGCAGACAATCCGCACTTGGGATGGGCACCCAGCATCCACTACGGACTACGAGAAATAGAATTATCGGTAAGTAAATTCTTATTTTCTCTAACGTCCTAGTGGATGCTGGGGACTCCGTCAGGACCATGGGGATTATACCAAAGCTCCCAAACGGGCGGGAGAGTGCGGATGACTCTGCAGCACCGAATGAGAGAACTCCAGGTCCTCCTTAGCCAGAGTATCAAATTTGTAAAATTTTACAAACGTGTTCTCCCCTGACCACGTAGCTGCTCGGCAAAGTTGTAATGCCGAGACTCCTCGGGCAGCCGCCCAGGATGAGCCCACCTTCCTTGTGGAATGGGCATCTACATATTTCGGCTGTGGCAGGCCTGCCACAGAATGTGCAAGCTGAATTGTACTACAAATCCAGCGTGCAATAGACTGCTTAGAAGCAGGAGCACCCAGCTTGTTGGGTGCATACAATATAAACAGCAAGTCAGACTTTCTGACTCCAGCCGTCCTAACTATATATATATATATATATATATATATATATATATATATTTTTAGGGCCCTGACAACGTCTAGTAACTTGGAGTCCTCCAAGTCCCTAGTAGCCGCAGGCACCACAACAGGTTGTTTCAGGTGAAAACGCTGACACCCCTTTAGGAAGAAACTGGAGACGAGTCCCAGTTCTGCCCTGTTCAAATGGAAAATTTTAATATGGGCTTTTGTAAGACAAAGCCGCCCATTCTGACAATCGCCTGGCCGAGGCCAGGGCTAACACATGGTCACTTCCCATGTGAGATATTGGTCAACAGCATGGTCACTTTCCATGTGAGATATTTCAAATCCACAGATTTGAGCTGTTCAAACCAATATGATTTTAAGAAATCCCAACACTATGTTGAAACCTCACGGTGCCCCTAGAGGCACAAAAAAGCTGTATATGCAATACACCCTTTACAATCTGGACTTCAGGAACTGAAGTCAATTCTTTCTGGAAGAAAATCTACAGGGCCGAAATTTAAATGTTAATGAACCCCAATTTGAGGCCCAAAACACTCCTGTTTTCAGGAAGTGTAGAAATCGACCTAGTTGAATTTCCGTCGTGGAGCCTTCCTGGCCTCACCCACGCAACATATTTTCACCACATGTGGTGATGACGTTGTGCGGTCACCTCCTTCCTGGCTTTGACCAGGGTAGGTATGACCTCTTATGGAATGCCTTTTCCCTTCAGGATCCGGCATTCAACCGCCATGCCGTCAAACGCAGCCGCGGTAAGTCTTGGAATAGACATGGTACTTGCTGAAGCAAGTCCCTTCTTAGCTCCCCAGGCCCTTAGTCCTCTGTGAGCATTTCTTGAAGTTCCGGGTACCAAGTCCCTCTTGGCCAATCCGGAGCCACTAGTATAGTTCATACTCCTCTATGTCTTATAATTCTCAATACCTTGGTTATGAGAAACAGAGGAGGGAACACATACACTGACTGGTACACCCACGGTGTTACCAGAACATCCACAGCTATCGCCTGAAGGTCTCATGACCTGGCGGAATACCTGTCCCGTTTTTTGTTCGGGCGGGACGCCATCATGTCCACCTTTGGTCTTTGCCAACGGTCCACAATCATGTTGAAAAACTTCCCTATGAAGTTTCCACTCTCCCGGGTGGAGGTCATGCCTGCTGAGGAAGTCTGCTTCCCAGTCGTCCACTCCCGGAAAGAACACTGCTGACAGTGCTATCACATGATTTTCCGCCTAGCGAAAAATCCTTGCAGTTTTGTCACTGCCCTCCTGCTTCTTGTGCCGCCCTTTCTGTTTACGTGGGCGACTGCCGTGATGTTATCCCACTGGATCAATACCGGCTGACCTTGAAGCAGAGGTCTAGCTAAGTTTAGAACATTATAAATTTGCTCTAAGCTTATTTATGCGGAGAGAATTCTCCAGACTTAATCACACTTCCCTGGAAATTTTTTTTTTTTTTTTTTCCCTGTGTGACTGTTCCCCAGCCTCTCAGGCTGGCCTCCGTGGTGACCGGCATCCAATCCTGAATGCCGAATTTGCGGCCCTCTAGAAGATGAGCACTCTGTAATCACCACAGGAGAGACACCCTTGTCCTTGGATATAGGGTTATCCGCTGATGCATCTGAGGATGCGATCCGGACCATTTGTCCAGCAGATCCCACTGAAGAGTTCTTGCGGGAAATCTGCCGAATGGAATTGCTTCGTAATAAGCCACCATTTTTACCAGGACTCTTGTGCAATGATGCACTGACACTTTTCCTGGTTTTAGGAGGATCCCGATTAGCTCGGATAACTCCCTGGCTTTCTCCACTGGGAGAAACACGTTTTTCTGGACTGTGTCCAGAATCATCCCTAGGAACAGTAGACGTGTCGTCGGAAAAAGCTGCGATTTTGGAATATTTAGAATCCCCTCGTGCTGTCGTAGAACTACTTAAGATAGTGCTACTCCGACCTCCAACTGTTCTCTGGACCTTGCCCTTATCAGGAAAGCGTCCATGTTTCTTTTAAGAAAAATCATCATTCCGGTCATTACCTTGGTAAAGACCCGGGGCGCCGTGGACAATCCAAACGGCCGCGTCTGAACTGATAGTGACAGTTCTGTACCAGGAACCTGAAGTACCCTTGGTGAGAAGGGCAAATTTGGACCTGTAGGTAAGCGTCCCTGATATCCAGTGACACCATATCGTCCCCTACTTCCTGGTTCGCTATCACTGCTCCGAGTGACTCCATCTTGATTTGAACGCTTGTATGTAAGTGTTCAAATATTTCAGATCTCACCGAGCCGGTTGGCTTCAGTACCACAATATAGTGTGGAATACTACCCCCTTCCTTGTTGTAAGAAGGGTACTTTGATTATCACCTGCTGGGAATACAGCCTGTGAATTGTGTGAGGGGGAGACGTCTCGAATTTCCAATGTACACCTGGGATATTACATGTAGGATCCCGGAGTTCCCTTGCGAGTGTTGCTGAAACTCTTGAGATGACCCCCTACCGCACCTGAGTCCGCTTGTACGGCCCCAGCGTTATGCTGCGGACTTGGCAGAAGCCGTGAGGAGCTTCTGTTCCTGGGAATGAGCTGCTTGCTGCAGTCTTCTTCCCTTTCCTCTACCCCTGGGCAGATATGACTGGCCTTTGCCCGCCTGCCCGTATGAGGACGAAAGGACTGAGACTGAAAGACTGTGTCCTTTTCTGCCAATATGTGACTCGGGGTAACAAAAGGTGGATTTTTCAGCTGTTGCCATGGCCACCAGGTCCAATGGACCGCCCCTTATACGGCAATACTTCCATATGCCGTCTGGAATCTGCCTCACCTGACCACTGTCGTGTCTTCGTCTGGCAGATATGTACATCACATTTACTCTTGATGCCAGAATGCAAATATGCCTCTGCGCATCACGCATATATAGAAATGCATCCTTAAAATGCTCTATAGACAATAAAATCCTGTCCCTGTCAAGGGTATCAAAATTTTCAGTCAGGAAATCCGACCAAGCCCCCTCAGCGCTGCACATCCAGGCTGAGGCGATTGCTGGTCGTAGTATAACACCAGTATGTGTGTATATACTGTTATGATATTTTCCAGCTTCCTATCAGCTGGCTCCTTGAGGGCGGCCGTATCTGGAAACGGTAACGCCATGTTTTTTATAAGCGTGTGAGCGCCTTATCCACCCTAAGGTGTGTTTTCCAACTCGCCCTTACTTCTGGCGGGAAAAGGGTATACCGCCCATAACTTTCTATCGGAGGAACCCCACGTATCATCACACACTTCATTTAATTTATCTGATTCAGGCAAAACTACAAGTAGTTTATTCCCACCCTACAAAATACCCTTATTTGTGGTACTTGTGGTATCAGAAATATGTAACACCTCCTTCATTGCCCTTAACATGTAACTTGTGGCCCTAAAGGAAAAATACGTTTGTTTCTTCACCGTCGACACTGGGGTCAGTGTCCGTGTCAGTGTCTGTCGACCGACTGAGGTAAATGGGCGTTTTTACAAGCCCCTGACGGTGTCTGAGACGCCTGGACCGATACTAATTTGTCCGCCGGCTGTCTCATGTCGTCAACCGGCTTGCAGCGTGTTGACATTATCACGTAATTCCCTAAATAAGCCATCCATTCCGGTGTCGACTCCCTAGAGAGTGACATCACCATTACAGGCAATTTTCTCCGTCTCCTCACCAACATTTTCCTCATACATGTCGACACACACGTACCGACCTACTGCACACACACAGGGAATGCTCTGATAGAGGACAGGACCCACTAGCCCTTTGGGGAGACAGAGGGAGAGTTTGCCAGCACACACCAAAAGCGCCATAATGTATATAACAACCCTAGAAGGTGTTGTTTCTATATATATATGCGCTCTTAATATATAATTATATCGCCAATTTATGCCCCCCTTCTCTTTAACCCTGTTTCTGTAGTGCAGGGGAGAGTGGGAGCCTTCCTCACCAGCGGAGCTGGTCAGGAAAATGGCGCTGAGTGCTGAGGAGAATAAGCTCCGCCCCTTTCTCGGCGGGTTTTTCTCCCGGTTATTAGGAAAACTGGCCTGGGTTAAATACATACATATAGCCTTAATGGCTATATGTGATGTATTTATTTGCCTCTAAGGTAATCTATATTGCTGCCCAGGGCGCCCCCAGCAGCGCCCTGCACCCTCCGTGACCGAGATCAGTGAGCCGTGTAGCAACAATGGCGCACAGCTGCAGTGCTGTGCGCTACCTTCATGAAGACTGAGGAGTCTTCTGCCGCCTGTTTCCGGACCTCCGTTCTGCCGTTCTTCAGCGTCTGTAAGGGGGATCGGCGGCGCGGCTCCGGGACGAACCCCAGGCTGACCTGTGTTCCGACTCCCTCTGGAGCTCAGTGTCCAGTAGCCTAAGACTTCAATCCTCCTGCACGCAGGTGAGTTGCAAGTCTCTCCCCTAAGTCCCTCGTTGCAGTGATCCTGTCGCCAGCAGGAATCACTGATTAGAAACCTAAAAAAAACTTTTCTAAACAGCTCTTTAAGAGAGCCACCTAGATTGCACCCTCTCGGACGGGCACAAAAACCTAACTGAGGCTTGGAGGAGGGTCATAGGGGGAGGAGCCAGTACACACCATGTGACCTAAAAGCTTTTTTAGATGTGCCCTGTCTCCTGCGGAGCCCGCTATTCCCCATGGTCCTGACGGAGTCCCCAGCATCCACTAGGACGTTAGAGAAAATATATTAGATGTCTCTGTGGACCGATGGCGGTCTCCGAATGATGTGATGGTGGGTAGTGGTTATACCAAATTTGCTGATTTTTTGAATAATCTACAATGGGTTGATGTGTGGAGGCTTCGCCACCCTGCAGTCCGTCAGTTCTCCTGTTTCTCCGGCACACATGGCTCCTTTTCTAGAATAGACCTGGTACTGGTGTCCCCCGCCCTTATCCCTGCGATCACTGACGTCCGTTATGAGGCCCGAGGGATCTCTGACCATTCCCCCTTGTTGATGACTCTAGCTGTGAAGGGTCAGAGGGGACACTCTTATTGGAAGCTGCACCCATCTTGGCTGACTCAGCTGGGTGACTGTGGTGACCTGGAGACTCAGTGGGAGGGTTACTTTAGTGACAACACAGGATCTGCCCCGGGGACTATGGTATGGGATTCATTCAAGGCTTTTCTGAGGGGCTCTTATATAGGACGCATAGCAGCTCACAAAGTGTCCTCTAGAGAAAGGGAGAAGGCCCTGGAGAGTGACGCCAGAGATTTAGAGTCTCAATATTTGCTAGATGGTACCCCCACGACGAAAACACGTTGGCTGGTGGCCCAGTCGGCGTGGCTTGCCCACCTGTCCGATAAAAACTCACGGTCCCTCCTCTTTAGGGCCACTAATATTTATATGCAGGCTGATAGGACGGGTGGCCTCCTGGCCCGGCTGATACATCAGGATCGCCCTGGGACTGTAATTACACAAATGTCCGATGGGGATGGGTCCTTTGTTGACACCACGCCGGACATTGCGCAGCTATTCTGATCCTACTACACCAAAGTTTACAGTTCACAATTGACGTTCTCCACTATGGATCTCTCCTACTATTTGGCGGGTATCTCGCTACCCGTGCTCCCCCCCGAGGCCCGTGAGGCACTGGAAGCACCCTTGACGCTCGCGGAGGTGACTGCGGCTATTGGTATGTCTCCCAGTGGCAAGGCCCCGGGGTGTGACGGAATTCCCTCAGAAGTATACAAAACTCACGTTGATTTTTTCGGGCCCAGGCTCCATGCCTTATTCCTAGATATATTTACCAATAACGAACTTCCCCCCTCTATGTCAGAGGCAATTATAATAGTGATCCCAAAGCCCGGTAAAGACCCTAGGTCTCCGGATTCCTATAGACCGATATCCCTAATCCCCACCGACGCCAAGATCCTGGCAAAGATATTGGCAGTACGACTTAATACAGTGATCACCTCCCTCGTTCATCCAGATCAGACTGGCTTCATGCCTGGGAAGTCCACATCTATCAACCTACGTAGACTGTATACCATTTTACAACTCCCACGTGACTTCCCTTCTGACTCGGCTGTGGTCTCGCTGGACGCGGCCAAGGCCTTTGACAGTATTGAATGGGCTTATTTATGGGAGGTGATGTCTTGTATGGGCTTTGGGCCCAACTATATCAGATGGACTAAATTACTGTACCAGCATCCGAGTGCCAGGATCTTGGTGAATGGTTATGTATCCCCCTCCTTTCAATTGTCCCGGGGTACCAGACAGGGCTGTCCCCTATCCCCCGCACTGTTTGCCTTGGCCATCGAGCCCTTGGCCTGTTTGATACGATCACACCCAGATATTGTGGGAATTTGCACGGGCTCACGTGAGGATAGGATAGCACTTTATGCCGACGACATGTTATTATTTTTGCAAGACTACGCCAGGTCAATGCCCGTTCTGCTGCGTGTGATTGAGGACTTTGGTGCTCACTCGGGTCTTTTGATCAACTGGTCTAAATCATATATTATGCCAGTCATAGGCCCCCCTCCTACTGTTCCAAAAATTTCCCTACCATTATGTTGGACAACACAATTTAAATACCTTGGAATCCAAATAACTAATGACCCTTCTGATTTCATCCCTCTGAATCTGGGCCCGACCATGCAGCAGATCGTGTGCAAATCCAAAACCTGGTGTAGGCTTCCATTGACGGTGTCTGGCAGGGTTAATCTCATTAAAATGATCATACTGCCCAAACTCCTATACATTATACTTCAATCCCCCGTATATATCTATCCAACATTCTTTAGGAAACTAAATAGTGTTCTATCCTCACTTGTTTGGGCTAACAAACGACCTAGGATACAATTAAATACTCTCACTAGGCTGCGCTCTGATGGCGGCCTAGCCTTGCCTAATTTCCAGATGTATTACTACGCTGCTCAGATGACTCATATTAGTGTATGGGTGCGGGATTCTGGCGATGATACCTTGCAGTGTGAGTTTATCCGCTGCTATTTTCCTCACCTCTCTCCTATACAGCTGCTGCTGAGTGGGAGCGGGGCCCGGTTTCTTCCCCCTATTATTTTTCAGGCCTTAAAAATATGGCGGGCCCTGAGAGACCTCTTAGGGTACGTCGACCTGGACCCAGACACCCCCCTTTGGTACTCTGACTGGCTTCCTGAGTTGCATGCGCTTGAGGGACGGGAGGTGTGGGCCCCTAGATCGGTGGTCTCTATTTCCCAACTCTACCTAAATGACTCACTCAAATCCTTTCAGCAACTGAAAGATGAGTTTGGCTTACCTAACTCATATTTTTTCAGATACCTTCAACTTCGACATGCCCTCCAGTCCCAGTTTGCGGATTCCCTCCTGCGAATCCTCCCATTTCCCATCAAGACCTTTGTAACTACATTGGGTCGAACTAAGATGGTTTCCCTTGCGTATGGATATCTTCTCACCAAAATCCATGCGGACCCTCTGACACGTCTCCGTGGAAAATGGGAGGAGGATGTAGGTCTCATGGGTGAGGAGGACTGGGCTCTTGCTCTGGAATACCCCGCTACAGTCACCAAGTCCCTCAGATACCAACAAATCCAATTCTTCATTCTACATAGAACATATATGACTCCAGCTAGACTGGCCTCTTTTGGGACTGGCAGATCTGGTCTCTGCCCTAAGTGCGAGGCGGATATGGGAACATTTTGGCATATGGTATGGGATTGCCCAAGACTACGGGTGTTCTGGTCGGGGGTTAGATCGGTGCTGGAGAGTACGGGAGTGACTGGCGGACTGCTTACCCCACAATTCTGTATTTTGGGGATAGGAGGCTCTACTTCTGAGACTGGCCCGGTCGATCTATATGCTCGCAATGTATGTGCCTTGGCTAAGGTTTGCATTGCGAGACTCTGGATGGCCCCTAGCGGCCCTTTAATCTCTGCGCTCAAGACCTTGGTTAACGACACAATACTCAAGGAAAGATATATTTATATGAAACAGAACGCATCGGCCAAGTTTGAAAGAATTTGGTCTCGTTGGCTGGAGTCTCCCCATTCCCACCTGGTCCCTCAATCATAGTGGATACTGAAGAGCTATTGTGCCACTGATCTAATTTATAATGATGTATGTTTAGAAGGCACGACAGCTCAGCTCTGCGGGCCTGCCTTAATACATATGCGACTGATAAGGTCCTAGTTCAGATGACTACTTCTTACTATGTTCTTCCTATGTTTCTTATTTATTTCTTTTTATTTTCTTTTTATGTACCCTTTTGTGGGTTAGTTTAAGGGTAAAAAATAAAAAAACGGACATGTAGATTTATATACTGACTGCAGATGTTGCAGGCTCAGACGGGCTGACAAAATCTATGTAAACGAAGATGTGATTAATGTGATGATGTGAAATGCCGTTGATATGCAATGTCTGTAACTCAATCTACATATTATTGAATAAAAATTACTTTATTTAAAAAAAAAGGGTCCTTCTCCAAAGCCCAGGGTCCATTTTTTTCAGGAATACAACATGGCTTGCGTGCAGGGTTAGACATGGGTAAGATCCAGGGTAGTAGGCGGTGTAAATGGGTAAGCCGGGTCATCTGACCATTTACAGAATGGCAAACCTCCCGAACCGCAGTGTCTGGGAGGCGGTTGGAAGACTGGGGTACACGGCACACGCTGTCTATGCAGAAAGCGGTCCCATGCAGCACCGGAGTCTGGGGACACAGTGCATACTGTCTATGCATGCCGCAGTGCTGTATCGGGTGCCCGGCAGCGCCGGAGGCTGAGGGCAGCCCAACAGCTTCCAGATTGCTGGGCTTGCACCCAGCGTGACACAAGGGAGTCCCGATCTGCCAGGTTTCCCGATGCTTGGAGATGACGTCATCCCTAAGCGCTGGCACCATAGACACTGCACCCGCGGTTGGTTCTATATTGGAGTGGGAGAAGGGACCTTCTGACGTATCTAGGGGAGGAGACACGTCACCAGGGGGAGGAGCTGCGGCCGAACAAGTTACCCGAAAAGTACCCTCGCGGGCTCGCTTCGCTCGCCACCTAATTACTTAAGGTAATAGTTGGTGGTGTGGATACTAGACCAACTGTGCCGCTGGCGTAGCTCCTCCCCCTTGTGTCGTCGCTCCTCCCCCTGACGGAAAAGGTCCCTTAGGCCACTTGGATCTAGCCTCTACCCTGCACCCGCGAGCAGGGTAAACGGTGCCGATCTGGGACATTCCTGGATCGGCACTGCAGTGTAAAAGGGGGGGGGGGGGGGTCCCGGGTCTGACCCGGGTTGGTACAGTGTTCCAAATCCAGGGTCAAACCCGGGAATTTGGTGTAAAAACAGTATAACAAAGCATCATCCTTGAACATGTGTCTGGTACTATGTTATGTATTATTTTGGATCTCAACAATTGGTTCGTCAGTTTGCAGCAAAATTTCAATATCCAACTAGTCACTAAGGGGCCTGTCTATCAAAAAGTTATATTGCACAGCTCAGCACCCCGGTACTACTGAGCGATGCTCAGCACCCCGATAACACTGATCGATGCTCAGCTCCCCGGTAACACTGAGCGATGCTCAGCTCCCCGGTAATACTGATCGATGCTCAGCTCCCCGGTAACACTGATCGATGCTCAGCTCCCCGGTAACACTAAGCGATGCTCAGCTCCCCGGTAACACTGAGCGATGCTCAGCTCCCCGGTAACACTGAGCGATGCTCAGCTCCCTGGTAATACTGAGCGATGCTCAGCTCCCCGATAATACTGAGCAATGCTCAGCTCCCCGGTAATACTGAGCGATGCTCAGCTCCCCGGTAATACTGATGTTCAGCTCCCTGGTAATACTGAGCGATGCTCAGCTCCCCGGTAATACTGAGCGATGCTCAGCTCCCCGGTAATACTGAGGGATGCTCAGCTCCCCAGTAATACTGATGTTCAGCTCCCCGGTAATACTGAGTGATGCTCAGCTCCCCGGTAATACTGAGCGATGCTCAGCTCCCCAGTAATACTGATGCTCAGCGTAATACTGATGCTCAGCTCCCCAGTAATACTGATGCTCAGCTCCCCGGTAATACTGAGCGATGCTCAGCTCCCCAGTAATACTGAGCGATGCTCAGCTCCCCAGTAATACTGATGGTCAGCTCCCTGGTAATACTGAGCGATGCTCAGCTCCCCGGTAATACAGAGCGATGCTCAGCTCCCCAGTAATACTGAGCGACGCTCAGCTCCCCGGTAATACTGATCGATACTCAGCTCCCCGGTAATACTGAGCGATGCTCAGCTCCCCGGTAATACTGATGTTCAGCTCCCCGGTAATACTGAGCGATGCTCAGTTTCCCGATAATACTGAGGGATGCTTAGCTCCCTGGTAATACTGATGTTCGGCTCCCCGGTAATACTGAGTGATGCTCAGCTCCCCGGTAATACTGAGCGATGCTCAGCTCCCCAGTAATACTGATGCTCAGCTCCCCGGTAATACTGAGCGATGCTCAGCTCTCCGGTAATACTGAGCGATGCTCAGCTCCCCGGTAATACTGAGCGATGCTCAGCTCCCCGGTAATACTGAGCGATGCTCAGCTCCCCGGTAATACTGAGCGATGCTCAGCTCCCTGGTAATACCGAGCGATGCTCAGCTCCCCAGTAATACCGAGCGATGCTCAGCTCCCCAGTAATACTGATGCTCAGCTCCCCGGTAATACTGAGCGATGCTCAGCTCCCCGGTAATACTGAGCGATGCTCAGCTCCCCGGTAATACTGAGCGATGCTCAGCTACCTGGTAATACTGAGCGATGCTCAGCTCCCTGGTAATACTGAGCGATGCTCAGCTCCCCAGTAATACCGAGCGATGCTCAGCTCCCCAGTAATACTGATGCTCAGCTCCCTGGTAATACTGAGCGATGCTCAGCTCCCCAGTAATACTGATGCTCAGCTCCCCGGTAATACTGAGCGATGCTCAGCTCCCCGGTAATACTGAGCGATGCTCGGCTCCCCGGTAATACTGAGCGATGCTCGGCTCCCCGGTAATACTGAGCGATGCTCGGCTCCCCGGTAACACTGAGCGACGCTCGGCTCCCCGGTAATACTGATCGATACTCAGCTCCCCGGTAATACTGAGCGATGCTCAGCTCCCCGGTAATACTGAGCGATGCTCAACTCCCTGGTAATACTGAGCGACGCTCAGCTCCCCGGTAATACTGAGCGATGCTCAGCTCCCCGGTAATACTGAGCGATGCTCAGCTCCCCAGTAATACTGATGCTCAGCTCCCCGGTAATACTGAGCGATGCTCAGCTCCCCGGTAATACTGAGCGATGCTCAGCTCCCCGGTAATACTGAGCGATGCTCAACTCCCCAGTAATACTGATGCTCAGCTCCCTGGTAATACTGAGCGATGCTCAGCTCCCCAGTAATACCGAGCGATGCTCAGCTCCTCAGTAATACTGATGCTCAGCTCCCTGGTAATACTGAGCGATGCTCAGCTCCCCGGTAATACAGAGCGATGCTCAGCTCCCCAGTAATACTGATGCTCAGCTCCCTGGTATTACTGAGCGATGCTCAGCTCCCCAGTAATACCGAGCGATGCTCAGCTCCTCAGTAATACTGATGCTCAGCTCCCTGGTAATACTGAGCGATGCTCAGCTCCCCGGTAATACAGAGCGATGCTCAGCTCCCCGGTAATACTGAGCGATGCTCAGCTCCCCGGTAATACTGAGCGATGCTCAGCTCCCCGGTAATACTGAGCGATGCTCAGCTCCCCAGTAATACAGAGCGATGCTCAGCTCCCCGGTAATACTGAGCGATGCTAAGCTCCCCAGTACTACTGATGCTCAGCTCCCCGGTATTACTGAGCGATGCTCAGCTCCCCAGTAATACCGAGCGATGCTCAGCTCCCCAGTAATACTGATGCTCAGCTCCCCGGTAATACTGAGCGATGCTCGGCTCCCCGCTAATACTGAGCGATGCTCGGCTCCCCGGTAATACTGAGCGATGCTCGGCTCCCCGGTAATACTGAGCGACGCTTGGCTCCCCGGTAATACTGAGCGACGCTCAGCTCCCCGGTAATACTGATCAATACTCAGCTCCCCGGTAATACTGAGCGATGCTCAGCTCCCTGGTAATACTGAGCGATGCTCAGCTCCCTGGTAATACTGAGTGATGCTCAGCTCCCCGGTAATACTGAGCGACGCTCAGCTCCCCGGTAATACTGATCGATACTCAGCTCCCCGGTAATACTGAGCGATGCTCAGCTCCCTGGTAATACGGAGTGATGCTCAGCTCCCCGGTAATACTGAGCGACGCTCAGCTCCCCGGTAATACTGAGTGATGCTCAGCTCCTCGGTAACACTGAGCGACGCTCAGCTCTCTGCTTATATTGGCATGGGCTTCCAGGTCAGCATGTCTGTCTGCATAATGTTTCATGCTGTCTCAAAGTCTGATACATCCTGTGAATGCGTGAAAAGCGCCGGTCAGGGTGTAGCCTACATTTGGTAATCTGAAATAATACAGAAGAAGTGGAGGTATAATCATTTCACATAGAATGGAACTGTGGGGCAATTCTTGCAAATAATCACAGGTCAATAAATAGTTCTAAAGAAAAATATCGCAGTTTGAATGGCAGGAGGTTAACTGGATCCTAATTCCACCATACAATCATCTCTTCTGATCTTTTACGACTTTCACAAAACATCTGTGTTGGTAAAACAATTACCTGCGTAGATGCTGGTGAGCTATTTAATCATTAGTGGGCTGCTGACAGGAGTCTGAATTGTGATCCGGGCATCTGTTCCCTCATTAGAGGCACACAAAAGCCTAATCAGTAACAATCACTTTTATTGGAGAGATGAAAATAAGTTGCACGTCTGAGGATCGCTAAACAAAAGCTACAGTACAGATCTATCAAGCAATTCTCTCTCTCGCAAATTGTATATATGATGCAATGCCAGATTTCATTTTCCCCAACATGTTACCACAACATTATTAGTTGTGTTAAGTATATAAACACTTTATGAATTCACTAGGTGCTAGCAACGCCACTACAGCAGCCATTTTGTGCACTTAACCACTAATCTTTAGAGTACAGCCTATAATGTGCTAGGTCCCAGTGACATCATTAATGCAGCCATTTTGTGCACTGAAACACTAATCTTTAGAGTACAGCCTATAATGTGCTAGGTCCCAGTGACATCATTAATGCAGCCATTTTGTGCACTGAAACACTATGAGAACACATCATACTTACCTACTCTCCCAGAATGGTCGGGAGGCTCACAAAAATCGGGTAGTGCTCCCAGCCACCCGGAGGAGTTGGCAAGTCTCCCGGCAAGCAGCCAAGCCCCCGCAACCCCTGGGGAAGCACTCAAGTATCCCCTGCAGTGGGGGTGCCGATGATGCAATTTGCGTCATCGTGACCCCACCTCCTGCCCCTCGGCACAGTGTAGTGGGGGTATGATGACGCCATCTCCCAGCCATGCTCATCTCCATTACACCTCCCTTTGCCACACCACGCACCCTGTTGAGCTGATATGGCTACCTCCTCCTGGAGGAGGCAGCCAGAATGTAGGTATCTACAGAACACATTCTGATTCATGTTTGTAAGTAAAGCAAAAAAAGCAAGTAACTTTATGTCTGGAACAAACCATGCTGCCATGCAGGCTGAGCAAATACATTTATATTATTTCTGTGCAGGATAAATACTGGCTGCTTTTGCATGTAGTCCACAAATGTTAGCTTTATTTGTACACTGCAATTTAGATTTCAGTTTAACCACACCCCACCCAAATCTAAATATCCCCTGCACAAGTTACATTTGCCCCAACTGCAGTGCAACATGGTTTTGCCCAGTTGATTTATTTTTTGCTTAACTTACAAACATGAATCAGGACCCTCAATACATTCATCAGGTACCAGTGAATTAATAACCTGCATATTCATTGATGCACACAAAATGTCTACCTCATCTGTGCTTTAAACAATTGTATCGTGTTACATTTATAAATAACACTACATTGAAGTTGTGTATTTATAGATCATGAAGAATCAACACATATACCAAAAGATTTCCTGGAAGGACAAGACACTTCTTATACCTTTTAAAGGAACAGTCTTACTAGGGATTATAAATTCCAAGTTTAACACCCCACAGTATACCGTACAGCCTCCTGCAGTGTGGGATTGCTTTATGGGCCATTCTGCATACCCGCCTCAAAATCAATGGCTTGTCTGCCTGGCAGGAGACCGACCCGGACACCAGTCAGCAGCTGCTCACTTACACTGTCGCTTTCAGGTCATTACTGCATTTTCTTCAGACACCTCTACTACAGTATGCTGTAAATATCCAACCAGGGCCACCATTCATATGCGAGTAGGAGAATAGCCAAGCTCGTGTAAGCGTGTCATCACCTTCTGTTCACTATTGGTGAGACACACTTACAGAGGCAACGGACAAGCACTACAATTGTCACTACAAGAAAGGAGAGCGGAATGTATATTTTAGTTTACGCTTGACTTACTAGTAAAAGTGACCTGGTTATCTCCCAGTGTAAAGGCGGCTGAGTTTAGAGTGAGGGGAGAGAGTTTAATATGTACTGTAAGCAGATACGTCCATAGGGATATTTTTGTCCACTCTTATAATTACCACTGACTATTGGACTGATTTACTGTAGTCTGAGCACAGTTATTTAAAGGGTAGCTGTCTGCACTTTTTTTTTCCCCCTGATATAGGGGCCTAATTCGAGGTGGACGCTAATTTTGCTGCCACCGCTGCATCTGTGCATGCAGCGTCTATGTGAAATTATGCAAAAACTGCAGGGGGCGCCTTTAGTAAAAATATACCCACTGCAGGCTTCTGTAATCTACTGTTGCGCCCAAAGACGTAGTATCGGAACCTCTGCATGATCATAGGATATGTGTGCAACCCTGAAGGTACTCAGGATGTACGATGAAATCACGCCGACAGAGACAGTGAAGATGCATCCAAGGATGCAGCATGCCCAGAAAACAAGGCCGACACCACCTTGTTTTCTGCAACGCCATATTTGTACAACATTGCAGGACCTGATCTGCACATGCGCTATGCGGTTCATGTAAATATTGAATTTATGTTAATCTCTGAATCAGGCCCATAAAGCATGAGTTAAAGGTATCAATAAAAAACACAACAAATCCCAATGTTTAGTTTTTAATGCAGTATTTAACTACTTTTAATAATAGAAATACAAACAATACATAGGGGTGTATTCATAGGGGTGTATTCCAACGGAAAGGACCCTACAGCTCTCTATTCAATGCCGGGCCAAACCCGACAGGTTTGGCCCGTTAACGATAATGTAAATCTGACTTTTTTTAAAGTCGGATTGACATTGTCGGAAACTGGGCTAAAACCTGTCTGGTTCAGCCCCGCTTCCGATAATACAAGTGGCTCGGCGGCTGAAGCCGCTGATCCACGTGTATTCCAACTGTCTTCCGACAAGTCCGAATTCCCGACTTGTCGGAAGAAACGGCCCGAGATTGAATTGGTCTCAACCCCGACCTCAATCAGTCGGAAACTGCCGTCTTTCCGACAAGACGGAAGTTTCCGACTCTAATTGAATATAGGGGGTAATTCCAAGTTGATCGCAGCAAGATTTTTTTTTAGCAGTTGGGCAAAACCATGTACATTGCAGGGGAGGCAGATATAACATGTGCGAAAGAGTTAGATTTGGGTGGGTTATTTTATTTCTGTGCAGGGTAAATACTGGCTGCTTTATTTTTACACTGCAAATTAGATTGCAGATTGAACACACCCCACCCAAATCTAAAGGTGTGTACACACGGTAAGATCTTTTCTTCCGATTCTGACTATATAGTCAGAATCGGAAGAAAAGATAGTGCAGATCGCAAGGTGACAGTCACCTTGCGATCCCGATCCGATGTGCGGCCCCGCGCAGTCGGCATCGGACGAAAAAATAGGCTGTGCAAGGCAAGTCAATCCTGACTATCTCTATAGAAGAGATAGTCAGGATTGACACTTAGCCAAAATCGCACAGAACCAGGATCGCAAGTACACTCATTATGTGCTTGCGATACTGGCTAAGTGCCGACCCGGCCCCCCGTCGCACAGTGAGAATCGGATAAGTCCGAATCTCACCGTGTGTACACGGCCTTACTCTCTCTGCACATGTTAAATCTGCCTCCCCTGCAGTGCACATGGGGGGTAATTCCAAGTTGATTGCAGCAGGACATTTTTTAGCAGTTGGGCAAAACCATGTGCACTGCAGGGGAGGCAGATATAACATTTGCAGAGAGAGTTAGATTTGGGTGGATTATTTTGTTTTTGTGCAGGGTAAATACTGGCTGCTTTATTTTTACACTGCAATTTAGATTGCAGATTGAACACACCACACCCAAATCTAACTCTCTCTGCACGTTATATCTGCCTCCCCTGCAGTGCACATGGTTTTGCCCAACTGCTAAAAAATGTCCTGCTGCGATCAACTTGGAATTACCCCCATGGTTTTGCCCAACTGCTAAAAAAAAATCCTGCTGCGATCAACTTGGAATTACCCCGATACTCCATAGCTAAACTTTTATCATCTAAAACATAAGAACAAATGCTTTTTGTGTATCAGTAACTAGCAGACTGTGCAATAACCTCTCCAGACACATCAAAACAATTAAAAAATTAACAAACTGACTCCTTTCCACATTGTGGTAATAATGCTTCTAGTTTTCCCACTTATTTTGCAAATGCAATAACCTGAAATAACTTAATTAAATCATTTAGGCCATCATTCCGAGTTGATTGCTCGGTAGCTACTTTTAGCAGCCGTGCAAACGCATAGTTGCCGCCCACGGGGGAGTGTATTTTCGCTTTGCAGGCGTGCGAACGCCTGTGCAGCAGAGCGGCTGCTAACACATTTTGTGCAGAACAAGACCAGCCCTGTAGTTATTCTGTGCGATGATTGCTGCAACGAGTGACACGGTAATGCGATCAACCCGGAATGAGGGCCTTAGTTGTTTGATCATGTCCTTTTAAAAATAATTTCCCCACTTCCCCATACCTTTGTGGTGTCCCTGAAGACATCAGGCTTCCGCCAAAGATATGGAGAGCTAGTCATAGCGGACTGTACTGATAAGTGGTAGCTGGTGACCTTAAAAGTGGAAAAGACCGTATACAGCTTCTTATGTACATGAACTGTTGGGGGTTGCTGGGAGATGGAAAACCATGGAAAATCATATAAAGATGCTGCAAATTCATGAAAAGCCACAATCTCTTTAAAAATGAAAACAAATAAAAAAATAAAAATGTATTTAAGACTCCAGGGCAAAGCTAATGCAACACAAACAGTTTTCTGATGGGGTTACACACTGTAATACACTACAGCAGTGGTTCTCAAACCATACCTCCCAACATTCTGTCTGCATAAAAAGTGCGCCCGAAAAGGGTGTGTGTCCTAACCAAAAGGGGGCGTGGCCTCACGGCACTGCCGCGATCGCGAGTCACGCCCCCGTTTTTCATCACTAAAGGGGGCATGACCAGCGCTCTGTGAGCCGCTGGCATTCCCCCTCTCCCTGTCTTCACTGAATAGACGCTGTGCGCATGCGCACAGCGTCTATTCACCGCTGCTCTGCTAAGCAGAGCAACGATGACAGGAGCCTCATAATTTCCTCTTCCACACCGCGGGACACTGCGACTGGCGGGTGGGACAGCGGGACAGTTCCAAAAAAACGGGACTGTCCCGCGAAAATCGGGACAGTTGGGAGGTATGCTCAAACTGTGTGCCATGGCACCCTGGGGTGCCCCAGAACACTTGCAGGGGTGCCCTGGGTTGGTGGTCCAGGATCAATTAAAAAAATTATGGTCAATGCAATAGGCAAAACCAGTGCTGGTGGCTGCCAGTCATAAAATATGTGGATAAACAGAAGCAAATCCTGTCCCTCGCCACACAATTGAACCTAAGCATGACAATATAATATTTCTTTCTAAATTTCTCAATAAGAAACTTTTGGCCTAGGGGTGCCGTGAAAAAAATTCTGATACTCTAGGTGGCCATGATTCAGAAAAGTTTGGGAACCACTGGACTATAGTAAGTATTCCACAACGCAAATGGAATACTGTAACATGGCTTGCTGTGAGGCAGATGTAGTTAAATATAGGTCTCATTACTAAAAATACAGACTATGGGGGTATATGCAATTGCGGTCGAATTCCGGATGGAACTCAGCTGTTTTTTAATTCAACACAATTCGACAGTCACAAACCCTCCCACCGGGACCCGAATTCGACATATTCAATAAATAACGGATTCGACAGTACCGCTGTCGAAAAATGGACCAATTGGCGAATAGTGGGAGGCCTGGATTCGACTTCATGGATGGCAAAAAAGTGTTAAAAAAATCGTAAAGAAAATTGCGTGGGGTCCCCCCTCCTAAGCATAACCAGCCTCGGGCTCTTTGAGCCGGTCCTGGTTGTAAAAATACGGGGGGGGAAATGACAGGGGTTCCCCCGTATTTTAACAACCAGCACTGGGCTCGGCGTCCGGTCCTGGTGCAAAAAATACGGGGGACAAAAGATGTAGTGGTCCCCCGTATTTTTCACACCAGCACCGGGCTCCACTAGCCAGAGAGATAATGCCACAGCTGGGGGACACTTTTATATAGGTCCCTGCGGCCGTGGCATTAAATCCCCAACTAGTCATCCCTGGCCGGGGTACCCTGGAGGAGTGGGGACCCCTTAAATCAAGGGGTTCCCCCCCCTCCAGCCACCCAAGGGCCAGGGGTGAAGCCCGAGGCTGCCCCGCCCCCATCCAAGGGCGGCGGATGGGGGGCTGATAGCCATGTGTCAAAAAAAAGAATATTGTTTTTTGTAGCAGAACTACAAGTCCCAGCAAGCCTCCCCGCAAGCTGGTACTTGGAGAACCACAAGTACCAGCATGCGGGGGGAAACGGGCCCGCTGGTACCTATAGTTCTACTACAAAAATAATACCCAAATAAAAACAGTACACACACACCGTGACAGTATAACTTTATTACATACATGGACACCAACATACATACATACTTACCTATGTTGTCACGAAGAGTCGGTCCCCTACTCCACGTAGAATCCACGGGGTACCTGTAAATAAAATTATACTCACAACAATCCTGTGTAGATCGGTCCTCTTCTTGTTTGCAATCCACGTACTTGGCAAAATAAAAAAACAGAAAACACGGACCACGCACTGAAAGGGCCTTTCCCCAACTGGCGGGACCCCCCGTGACTGCTGTCAAAGAGGGTCCCTTCAGCCAATCAGGGAGCGCCACGTCATGGCACTCTCCTGATTGGCTGTGCGCGCCTGAGCTGTCAATCAGGCGGCGCACTTGAGATACACTGTAGCGCATAGGCACTCCATTGTATCCAATGGTGGGAACTTTGCGGTCAGCGGTAGACCACAAGAGTGACCCCACATAACCTCGCGGTCTACCGCTGACCGCAAAGTTCCCACTATTGGACACAATGGAGCGCCTATGCGCTACAGTATATCTCGAGTGCGCCGCCTGATTGACAGCTCAGACGCGCACAGCCAATCAGGAGAGTGCCATGACGTGGCGCTCCCTGATTGGCTGAAGGTACCCTCTTTGACAGCAGTCACGTGGGGTCCCGCCAGTCGGGGAAAGGGGTCCCATGTGTAAACATGGGACCCTTTCAGTGCGTGGTTCGGGTTCTTCAATTTTTTTTTGTTGCCAAGTACGTGGATTACAAACAAGAAGAGGTCCGATCTACACAGGATTGTTGTGAGTATAATTTTATTTACAGGTACCCCGTGGATTCTACGTGGAGAAGGGGACCGACTATTCGTGTTAACATAGGTAAGTATGTATGTATGTATGTTGGTGTGCATGTATGTAATAAAGTTATACTGTCACGGTGTGTGTGTACTGTTTTTATTTGGGTATTTTTTTGTAGTAGAACTACAGGTACCAGCAGGCCCGTTTCCCCCCCGCATGCTGGTACTTGTGGTTCTCCAAGTACCAGCTTGCGGGGAGGCTTGCTGGGACTTGTAGTTCTGCTACAAAAAACAATATTTTTTTGATACATGGCTATCAGCCCCCCATCCGCCGCCTTTGGATGGGGGGGGACAGCCTCGGGCTTCACCCCTGGCCCTTGGGTGGCTGGAAGGGGGGGACCCCTTGATTTAAGGGGTCCCCACTCCCCCAGGGTACCCCGGCCAGGGGTGACTAGTTGGGGATTTAATGCCACGGCCGCAGGGACCTATATAAAAGTGTCCCCCGGCTGTGGCATTATCTCTCTGGCTAGTGGAGCCCGGTGCTGGTGTGAAAAATACGGGGGACCCCTACGTCTTTTGTCCCAGGACCAGACGCAGAGCCCGGTGCTGGTTGTTAAAATACGGGGTAACCCCTGTCATCCCCCCCCCCCCCCCATATTTTTACAACCAGGACCGGCTCAAAGAGCCCGAGGCTGGTTATGCTTAGGAGGGGGGGGGGGGGGACCCCACGCATTTTTTTTCAGGAATTTTAACACTTTCACACCCCTTCCAACCTAAAAACATGCACTGATCTCTCCATATTATTGTAGTTAGTAAAAAAAAAATATATATTCTTTTAAAAAAATCGATTAAATAATACTTGTGGCTCCTAAGGACAAACCAAGTAGATAATCCCTTCTAATATAAATAGATATGCTATTAGCAATAAAAAAAGCACAAAAAAATCATGTTTTTACAAATTTTTATTACATCACGACAGGAAAATGAGGCGGAATGAAATTGACGAAATGACTGTCGAAAAGCACTGTTGTCGAATCGACAAAAAAAAAAACTAGTAAAGCATAACGAAGAATATCAATCGACAATCACTCGTAAGAAATCACAGTTCCTGTCAAATGAGATCACAGCAGCAAACAATAGGCCAGCTCAACTTTTTCGCACTGTGGAGATGCTTTGCAATCCAGCATGCCTGCAGACTGATGAAACCCTATCCCAGGCAAGATGCAACGAGTTTGCAAACTTCTTTGCAGATAAAATATCCACCATCCGGGCTGGAATCTCCACAGTGCCATCAAAGGAGTGCCTATCTACAAAGCCTGCCAATATAAGCTACCTGCCTTCATGGACCAGCTTTGACCCAGTGGATGTAAAGGACACTGCTGAAATTGGTCCGATTTTGCGTCCCACCACCTGTGATCTGGACCCGGCCTCAACCAAGCTTCTAATAGGTTGTATGGATATAATTGGTCCTGTCTTTGCAAAAATTGTTCAATGCTCTTTGCAGACAGGCATCTTTCCTGGACCCCTAAAGGAAGCAATTGTTAGACCGCTTCTTAAAAAACCTAATTTAGATCCTGACTGCATGACCAACTACAGACCGGTATCAAACCTTCCTTTCCTAGCAAAGGTTATTGAGAAAGTGGTTGCAAAACAACTGGAAACCTGTCTGACAACCCATGATATTTATGATCCATTCCAATCAGGATTCAGGAGAAGACATAGCACTGAAACAGCCCTGGTGTGTGTGTGTGTGTTAAATGATCTTCTGATGGCAAGAGACACAGGTGACTGTTCAGTATTAATCTTCTGGATCTCTCTGCAGCATTTGATACCGTGGACCATGGGCATCTGATTGAGCGACTGATACATTTCTGTGGTCTGGATGGCACAGAAATTTCTCACAGGCAGGTCACAGAGTATCGTCTGGATTATACTCATCACCACCAGTGCCATTGCCATGTGGTGTCCCACAAGGTTCTATACTATCCCCCATGCTTTCTGCAGTATACATGCTTCCATTGGGCGAAATAATCAGGCGCCATGGCCTGGTCTACCACTGCTATGCAGATGATACACAACTGTACTTGTCTTTTGCTCCGGGCACTGATGACCCAATAGCAACCCTAAATGGCTGTCTATCTGAGCTACAGGAGTGGATTAGTGCCAGTTGGCTGCGACTGAACCCGGATAAAACAGAGGTCCTTATGTTATGACCGCAACATCAAAGGACAAGACTGCAGCATAGCCAACCAACTGGACTTACACTCGGGGATTCAGAATTACAGACCAGTGATCGTGTGCGGAATCTTGGTGTTGTCCTGAATGGTGGCTTGACACTTAAACATAAGATATCAGCCACAATCAAATCCTCATTCTTTCACCTGAGGAACATAGCCAGAATCAAGCACTTAATTCCCTCAGATGATCTGCCAAAAGTCATACATGCATTTGTATCATCTTAATTAGACTACTGTAATGCCCTCTACCTTGGTCTCCCAGCAAAAGAATTGCACCGCTTACAGCTGGTGCAAAACAGAGCTGCCAGGCTGATAACCAACCAGCCCCGTTCTAGCCACATAACACCCATCCTCTACTCCCTTCACTGGCTGCCTGTAAGATGGCGAATCATCTTCAAGATTGGCTTACTGAGTTTCAAAGCATTACATGACCAGGGCCCAAGGTACCTGAAGCAGCTTCTGACCCCATACTGCCCCACTCGATTACTGCGATCTGTAGATGAAGGACTTTTAGCAGTACCTAGAATCTCCCGTAATTCATCTGGGGGTCGAGCTTTTAGTCATGCAGCTCCGACTCTATGGAACTCACTTCCCCGTACAGTGCGAGAGGCCCCAGCTATAGAATCCTTCAAAAGCAGACTCAAGACTTTCCTGTTTACTCAAGCATTTCCATAATGTCCCTTTTAGTATTTTCATGCTTCTGTATTTTATGAAAATGTACTTCATTATTTTCTGTACTATATTATGCTATGTATCTGTTAAGCGCCTTGAGTCCTATTGGAGAAAGAGCGCTATATAAATAAAAATAAGATTTTACACTTACCGGTAAATCTATTTCTCGTAGTCCGTAGAGGATACTGGGACTCCGTAAGAACCATGGGGAATAGACGGGCTCCGCAGGAGGCATGGGCACTTTAAGAAAGACTTTGGACTCTGGGTGTGCACTGGCTCCTCCCTCTATGCCCCTCCTCCAGACCCCAGTTAGAGAAACTGTGCCCAGAGGAGATGGACAGTACGAGGAAGGATTTTTGGGAATCCCAGGGCAAGATTCATACCAGCCACACCAATCACACCGTATAACTTGTGATAACTACCCAGTTAATAGTATGAACAAACAACATAGTCTCGGTCTAAACCGATGAAACTATAACATAACCCTTATGTAAGCAATAACTGTATACAAGTCTTGCAGAAGAAGTCCGCACTTGGGACGGGCGCCCAGCATCCTCTACGGACTACGAGAAATAGATTTACCGGTAAGTGTAAAATCTTATTTTCTCTAACGTCCTAGAGGATGCTGGGACTCCGTAAGGACCATGGGGATTATACCAAAGCTCCCAAACAGGCGGGAGAGTGCGGATGACTCTGCAGCACCGCTTGAGCAAACAGGAGGTCCTCCTCAGCCAGGGTATCAAATTTATAGAACTTTGCAAAGGTGTTTGACCCCGACCAAGTAGCTGCTCGGCACAACTGTAATGCCGAGACCCCTCGGGCAGCCGCCCAAGACGAGCCCACCTTCCTAGTGGAATGGGCCTTAACCGATTTAGGCAATGGCAATCCTGCCGTAGAATGCGCCTGCTAAATCGTGTTACAGATCCAGCGAGCAATAGTCTGCTTTGAAGCAGGCGCGCCAACTTTGTTGGCTGCATACAGAACAAACAGCGCTTCAGTTTTCCTAACCCTCGCTGTTCTGGCCACATAAATCTTCAAAGCCCTGACCACATCAAGGGATTCGGAATCCTCCAAGTCCCGTGTAGCCACAGGCACGACAATAGGTTGATTCATATGAAAAGAAGAGACCACTTTAGGCAGAAATTGAGGACGAGTCCTCAATTCTGCCCTATCCACGTGGGAAACCAGATAGGGGCTTTTATGTGACAAAGCCGCTAATTCCGAAACACACCTCGCAGAAGCCAAGGCCAACAATATGACCACTTTCCAAGTGAGATATTTCAACTCCACTGTTGTGAGTGGTTCAAACCAAGGTGACTTGAGGAAACTTAATACCACATTAAGATCCCACGGCGCCACCGGAGGTACAAAGGGAGGCTGAATATGCAGCACCCCTTCACGAATGTCTGTACTTCAGGAAGAGAAGCCAATTCCTTTTGAAAGAAAATGGATAAGGCCAAAATTTGGACCTTTATGGACCCTAATTTTAGGCCCAAAGTCACTCCTGTTTGCAGGAAGTGAAGCAGACGACCCAAATGGAACTCCTCCATAGGAGCAGTCCTGGCCTCACACCAAGAAACATATTTTCGCCATATACGGTGATAATGTTTCAATGTCACGTCCTTCCTAGCCTTGATCAGGGTAGGAATTACCTCCTCCGGAATACCTTTTTTCGCTAGGATCCGGCGTTCAACCGCCATGCCGTCAAACGCAGCCGCGGTAAGTCTTGGAACAGACAGGGCCCCTGCTGCAGCAGGTCCTGTCTTAGAGGAAGAGGCCACGGATCTTCTGTGAGCAACTCTTGCAGATCCGGATATCAAGTCCTTCGTGGCCAATCTGGAACAATGAGGATTGTTCTTACTCTTCTTAGTCTTATTATTCTCAACACCTTGGGTATGAGAGGTAGAGGAGGGAACACATAGACCGATCTGAACACCCAAGGTGTCACTAGAGCGTCCACCGCTACCGCCTGAGGGTCTCTAGACCTGGCGCAATACCGCTTTAGCTTTTTGTTGAGACGGGACGCCATCATGTCTATCTGAGGCAGTCCCCACCGACCCACTATCTGTGCGAAGACTTCTTGATGAAGTCCCCACTCTCCCGGATGCAGGTCGTGCCTGCTGAGGAAGTCCACTTCCCAGTTGTCCACCCACGGGATGAATACAGCTGATAGGGCGCTTACATGGCCTTCCGCCCAGCGAAGAATCCTGGTCGCTTCTGCCATGGCCGCTCTGCTCCTTGTGCCGCCTTGGCGGTTTACATGAGCCACTGCTGTGACATTGTCTGACTGAATCAGAACCGCGAAGCAATGCCTCCGCCTGGCGTAGGGCGTTGTATATGGCCCTCAACTCCAGGACGTTGATGTGGAGACAAGTCTCCAGATTCGACCAGAGACCTTGGAATTTCTTCCCAGTGCGACTGCTCCCCAACCTCGGAGGCTTGCGTCCGTGGTCACCAGGATCCAGTCCTGAATTCCGAACCTGCGGCCTTCTAGGAGGTGAGCACTGTGCAGCCACCACAGGAGATACACCCTGGCTCTGGGAGACAGGGTGATCCTCTGATGCATTTGTAAATAGGATTTGGACCATTTGTCCAGTAGAATCCCATTGAAAGGTCCTCGCATGGAACCTTCCGAAGGGGATGGCCTCGTACGATGCCACCATCTTCCCCAGTACACACGTGCAGTGATGCACTGAAACCTTTTTTAGCTTTAATAGGTTCCTGACCAGGGCTATGAGCTCCTGAGCCTTTTCCATCGAAAGAAAAACCTTTTTCTGGTCTGTGTCTAGAATCAGAACCAGAAAGGTCAGGCGCGTTGTAGGGACTAGCTGGGACTTCGGTATATTGAGAAACCAGCCATGCCCCTGCAACATCCTCACCGACAGCGACACGCTGTCCAGCAACTTCTCCCGAGATCTCGCCTTTATGAGGAGATCGTCCAAGTATGGGATAATTGTGACACCCTGCTTGCGCAGGAGCACCATTATTTCCGGCAAAGTCTGAAATTGGTAATGACAGTCCTGTACTGCAAATCTCAGGAACGCCTGGTGAGGAGGGAAAATCGGAACATGAAGGTATGCATCCTTTATGTCCAGGGACACCATCCAATCCCCCCCCCCTCCAGGCTGGCGATGACCGCTCTGAGCGATTCCATCGTGAACTTGAACTTTTTCAAGTACAAGTTCAGGGATTTTAGATTCAAAATGGGCCTGACCGAACCGTCCGGTTTCGGGACCACAAACAGGGTTGAGTAATACCCCTTTCCTTGCTGGAGAAGAGGAACTTTGACTATCACCTGTTGAAGATACAATTTTGGAATTGCAGTCAACACTAACTCCCTCTCTGACGGGGAAGCTGGCAGAGCCGATTTGAAAAACCGGCGAGGAGGCACGTCTTCGAATTCCAGCCTGTATCCCTGAGAAACAATCTCTATAGCCCAGGGATCCACCTGTGAGTGAACCCAGACCTGGCTGAAAAATCGAAGACGTGCCCCCACTTGAGCTGACTCCCCCCGGGAAGCCCCAGCGTCATGCGGTGGACTTTGCAGATGTAGGGGAGGACTTCTGCTCCTGGGAACTAGCTGCATGCAGCTTTTTTCCCTTGCCTTTTCCTCTGGCAAGGAAGGATGATCCCCGTACCTTCTTGCTTTTATTGGAACGAAAGGACTGCATTTGATAATGAGGTGCCTTTTTAGTATGCTGCGGGGGGACATAGGGTAAGAAATTCGATTTACCGGCCGTAGCAGTAGAGACAAGGTCCGAGAGGCCTTCTCCAAACAACTCTTCCCCCTTGTAAGGCAACGACTCCATATGCCGCTTTGAGTCTGCATCCCCCGTCCACTGTTGGGTCCACAGGAGTCGCCTAGCAGAAATAGACATAGCATTTATTCTGGAGCTTAGTAAACAAATGTCTCTTTGAGCATCCCTCATATATTAAGCAGCATCTTTGATATGCTCTAGGGTTATTAGAATGGTATCCTTATCTAGGGTGTCAAGTTCCGTAGATAAGGAATCTGTCCATGCTGCGACAGCACTACAAACAAAGGCCGATGCCATAGCCGGTCTCACGATAGTACCGGAATGTGTGTAAATGTGCTTCATGGTAACCTCCTGCTTACTATCAGCAGGATCCTTGAGGGAAGCTGTATCCTGAGAAGGCAGTGCCACCTTCTTGGATAAGCATTTCAGCGCCTTGTCTACCTTCGGCGAAGATTCCCATCGTATCCTGTCCTTTAGTGGAAAGGGATACGCCATAAGAATCCTTTTGGGAACTTGTGGTCTCCTATCTGGAAATTCCCAAGCCTTTTCGCACAAGTCGCTTAGTTCAAAAGAGGACGGAAAAGTGACCTCAGGCTTTTTCCCTTTATACACGTGTACCCTCGTGTCAGGGACAGGGGGTTCCTCAGTGATATGCAAAACCTCTTTCTCTGACGTCCTAGTGGATGCTGGGAACTCCGTAAGGACCATGGGGAATAGCGGCTCCGCAGGAGACTGGGCACAAAAGTAAAGCTTTAGGACTACCTGGTGTGCACTGGCTCCTCCCCCTATGACCCTCCTCCAAGCCTCAGTTAGATTTTTGTGCCCGGCCGAGAAGGGTGCACACTAGGGGCTCTCCTGAGCTTCTTAGTGAAAGTTTAGTTTTAGTTTTTTTATTTTCAGTGAGACCTGCTGGCAACAGGCTCACTGCATCGAGGGACTAAGGGTAGAAGAAGCGAACTCACCTGCGTGCAGAGTGGATTGGGCTTCTTAGGCTACTGGACACCATTAGCTCCAGAGGGACCGAACACAGGCCCAGCCTCGGAGCTCGGTCCCAGAGCCGCGCCGCCGGCCCCCTTACAGAGCCAGAAGCAAGAAGAGGTCCGGAAAATCGGCGGCAGAAGACATCAGTCTTCACCAAGGTAGCGCACAGCACTGCAGCTGTGCGCCATTGCTCCTCATACACACCTCACACTGCAGTCACTGAGGGTGCAGGGCGCTGGGGGGGGGGGCGCCCTGAGCAGCAATAAAAACACCTTGGCTGGCAAACATACATCACATATAACCCCCAGGGCTATATGGATGTATTTTAACCCCTGCCAGAATCCATAAAAATGCGGGAGAAAAGTCAGCGAAAAAGGGGCGGAGCCTATCTCCTCAGCACACTGGCGCCATTTTCTCTCACAGCTCCGTTGGAGGGAAGCTCCCTGGCTCTCCCCTGCAGTTACTACACTACAGAAAGGGGTTAAAAAAAGAGAGGGGGGCACTAATTAGGCGCAGTATTAATAAAACAGCAGCTATAAGGGGAAAAACACTTCTATAAGGTTATCCCTGTATATATATAGCGCTCTGGTGTGTGCTGGCATACTCTCCCTCTGTCTCCCCAAAGGGCTAGTGGGGTCCTGTCCTCTATCAGAGCATTCCCTGTGTGTGTGCTGTGTCGGTACGATTGTGTCGACATGTATGAGGAGGAAAATGGTGTGGAGGCGGAGCAATTGCCTGTAATGGAGATGTCACCCCCTAGGGAGTCGACACCTGAGTGGCTGAGCTTATGGAAGGAATTACGTGACAGTGTCAGCTCTTTTTCAAAAGATTGATGACATGAGACAGCCGGCTACTCAGCCTGTGCCTGTCCAGGTGTCTCAAAAGCCATCAGGGGCTCTAAAACGCCCGTTACCTCAGATGGCAGATACAGACGCCGACACGGATACTGACTCCAGTGTCGACGATTAAGAGACGAATGTGACTTCCAGTAGGGCCACACGTTACATGATTGAGGCTATGGAAAATGTTTTACATATTTCTGATAATACCAGTACCACTAAAAAGGGTATTATGTTGGGTGAGAAAAAACTGCCTGTAGTTTTTCCTGCATCTGAGGAATTAAATGAAGTGTGTGATGATGCGTGGGTTTCCCCCGATAAAAACTGTTAATTCCTAAAAAGTTATTAGCATCATACCCCTTCCCGCCAAAGGATAGGGCACGTTGGGAAACACCCCCTAGGATGGATAAAGCGCTCACACGCTTGTCTAAACAGGTGGCACTATCGTCCCCGGATACGGCCGCCCTTAAGGAACCTGCTGACAGAAAGCAGTAAAATATCCTAAAATGTATATACACTCACACGGGTGTGATACTGCGACCAGCAATCGCCTCAGCCTGGATGTGCAGTGATGGGGTGGCTTGGTCGGATTCCCTGACTGACAATATTGATACCCTAGATAGGGACAGTATATTACTGACTATAGAGCATTTAAAAGATGCATTTCTATATATGCGTGATGCACAGAGGGATATTTGCCGACTGGCATCAAGAGTAAGTGCGCTGTCCATTTCTGCCAGAAGAGGGTTATGGACAAGACAGTGGTCAGGTGATGCTGATTCCAAAAGGCATATGGAAGTATCGCCTTATAAAAGGGAGGAGTTATTTGGGGTAGGTCTAACAGACCTGATGGCCACGGCAACGGCTGGGAAATCCACATTTTTACCCCAGGTAGCCTCTCAACATAAGAAGACGCCGTATTATCAGGCGCAGTCCTTTAGGCCCCATAAGGGCAAGCGGGCAAAAGACTCCTCATTTCTGCCCCGTGGCAGAGGGAGAGGAAAAAGGCTGCAGCAGAAGCCATTCACAAGCTGTATTCCCAGCAGGTGATAATCAAGGTACCCCTCCTACAACAGGGAAAGGGGTATTATTCCACGCTGTTTGTGGTACCGAAGCCGGACGGCTCGGTGAGACTTATTTTAAATCTGAAATCCTTGAACACTTACATACAAAGGTTCAAATTCAAGATGGAGTCACTCAGAGCGGTGATTGCGAACCTGGAAGAAGGGGATTATATGGTGTCTCTGGACATCAAGGATGCTTATCTCCATGTCCCAATTTACCCTTCTCACCAAGGGTACCTCAGGTTTGTGGTACAGAACTGTCACTATCAGTTTCAGACGCTGCCGTTTGGTTTGTCCACGGCACCCCGGGTCTTTACCAAAGTAATGGCCGAAATGATGATACTCCTTCGAAGGAAGGGAGTTTTAGTTATCCCTTACTTGGACGATCTCCTGATAAGGGCAAGATCCAGGGAACAGTTGGTAGTCGGGGTAGCACTATCTCAAGTAGTGTTGCGGCAGCACGGTTGGATTCTCAATATTCCAAAATCGCAGCTGATCCCGACGACACGTCTTCTATTCCTAGGGATGATCCTGGACACAGTCCAGAAAAAGGTGTTTCTCCCGGAGGAGAAAGCCAGGGAGTTATCCGAACTAGTCAGAAACCTCCTAAAACCAGGCCAAGTGTCAGTGCATCAGTGCACAAGGGTCCTGGGAAAAATGGTGGCTTCCTACGAAGCAATTCCATTCGGCAGATTCCACGCAAGAACTTTCCAGTGGGACCTGCTGGACAAATGGTCCGGATCGCATCTTCAGATGCATCAGCGGATAACCCTGTCACCAAAGACAAGGGTGTCTCTCCTGTGGTGGTTGCAGAGTGCTCATCTTCTAGAGGGCCGCAGATTCGGCATTCAGGACTGGGTCCTGGTGACCACGGATGCCAGCCTGCGAGGCTGGGGAGCAGTCACACAGAAGAAATTTCCAGGGCTTGTGGTCAAGCCTGGAGACATCACTTCACATAAATATTTTGGAGCTAAGGGCCATTTACAATGCCCTAAGCCAAGCAAGACCTCTGCTTCAAGGTCAGCCGGTGCTGATCCAGTCGGACAACATCACCGCAGTCGCCCACGTAAACAGACAGGGCGGCACAAGAAGCAGGAGGGCAATGGCAGAAGCTGCAAGGATTTTTCGCTGGGCGGAAAATCATGTGATAGCACTGTCAGCAGTGTTCATTCCGGGAGTGGACAACTGGGAAGCAGACTTCCTCAGCACGACCTCCACCCGGGAGAGTGGGGACTTCATCGGGAAGTCTTCCACATGATTGTGAACCGTTGGGAAAGACCAAAGGTGGACATGATGGCGTCCCGCCTGAACAAAAAACTGGACAGGTATTGCGCCAGGTCAAGAGACCCTCAGGCAATAGCTGTGGACGTTCTGGTAACACCGTGGGTGTACCAGTCGGTGTATGTGTTCCCTCCTCTGCTTCTCATACCTAAGGTACTGAGAATTATAAGACGTAGAGGAGTAAGAACTATACTCGTGGCTCCGGATTGGCCAAGAAGGACTTGGTACCCGGAACTTCAAGAGATGCTCACGGAGGACCCGTGGCCTCTACCTCTAAGAAGGGACCTGCTCCAGCAAGGACCCTGTCTATTCCAAGACTTCCCGCGGCTGCGTTTGACGGCAGGGCGGTTGAACGCCGGATCCTGAAGGAAAAAGGCATTCCGGATGAAGTCATCCCTACCCTGATCAAGTCTGGAAGGATGTAAACAGGAGTGTCTATGGGCCTAAAATTGGGGTCCATTAAGGTTCAAATTTCGGCCCTGTCAATTTTCTTCCAGAAAGAACTAGCTTCAGTTCCTGAAGTTCAGACGTTTGTAAAAGGGGTACTGCATATACAGCCTCCTTTTGTGCCTCCAGTGGCACCTTGGGATCTCAATGTAGTTTTGGGGTTCCTAAAGTCACATTGGTTTGAACCACTTGAATCTGTGGAGTTAAAATATCTCACATGGAAAGTGGTCATGTTGTTGGCCCTGGCCTCGGCCAGGCGCGTGTCAGAATTGGCGGGCTTTATCCTGTAAAAGCCCTTATCTGATCTTCCATTCAGACAGGGCGGAATTGAGGACTCGTCCTCATTTTCTCCCTAAGGTGGTTTCAGTGTTTCATCTGAACCAACCTATTGTGGTACCTGCGGCTACTAGTGACTTGGAGGACTCCAAGTTGTTGGACGTAGTCAGGGCCTTGAAAATATATGTTTCCAGGACGGCTGGAGTCAGAAAATCTGACTCGCTGTTTATCCTGTATGCACCCAACAAGCTGGGTGCTCCTGCTTCTAAGCAGACTAATAAAAACCACAGAGAGAAGCGCTGTCACTAAAGTATTAATATATTTTATTAAAAATGACCTTATTCATATATAAAAATTATGAGAAAACCTAAACATCCTGTGACTTTAAAAAATCTTTTAGCAGCAACACATCAAAACATGTAACAACTTGTATTCCTCACTAAGGTCTCCTTTGGAACAATGTATCAATCTACCCTTTATATAATGTATAGTAACTCTTGTGATTAACAGGAATTCCTTAGAGTAAGCTCCACGCGTGGGCTGATTGAAACACTTGAAACCATATATTGGTAGAGCGTTTAAAAGTTCATCCGTGATGTATATAGGGATTTATTCACATTGATGTCATCCGCTCCATTATTTGTGAAATCCCTATTTAGCTCTTATTTCTCAATAATGCCGTCCAGAATTGATCAGCTTTTCTTATGAAGCTTATAATTGCACAATAACAGATAAAGCATGTGACGCTATTTTGGAGTCTGTTATTATACTTAACCCAACTTATGCAATGGGCAACAATTGTGTTATGTCCGTAGGGCGCCGGCTGCCCGCTCTGGGACACTGCAATAGAATGTGCAGGGCTTGTGAGAAATAATAGATAAAACGCTCACAGTCTCATTCAGATCGGCATGAAAATTCAAAGGCTATAATGCTCTCTCACCACTTTCCATCAAGCTTCACCTGGAGCATACTGCTAGCTGTCATAAGCTGAATCTCCGTTTGGTGCGGTGAGCCAAATGCCGAACAGATGCTGGGTGAGGCGCTGAGCGGCGGATGCTGTCGGGGACGTGCTGCAGAAATCAGTCTCTGTTCGTGATGGTTAGCTGGATGCCAAGCAGAATGTCGGGCAATGTAATCAGACGGATTGCTTGACGCGTTTCTCAGCCTCAATCCTGGGGCTGTTTCCTCAGAAGTACCGCCTCTAGAGCCCCTGGTCTCCTTTATACTCCTCTGCTTCCTTAATTGGCAATACACCTGTCTGTTGGTAATCACTTGTAATCAGAAGGAGCTCAGCTGCCATCATTTAATTTAATCTATTAATGACTTGCAGACTCCTATTCAAGCAGTGGCAGTCAAAAAATTTCTTATACATATATATATTAACACATTTGCAGAGAAACAAAGGAGAGTGGACTCGAATTATTTAAAATACACTTAAATGAACTATTAAAAAACAATAATATAAAAACCAATGTCTCATAGCCAGAAGTTACTTTAAATCACGATTAAACAATAACGATACTCTCAATCATTATGTTTATAAATCTTTCATAAACCTCCTAATTTTTATTACTCTTATGAGAATGATGCTCATGGAATTTTTATTACCCTTAAAACCAAGAAGCTCTTTTAACCATATATTAATGCCAGATTGACCATTCAGATCTGTAGAAATCCATGAATATAGACAGTAAAATTACCCAACCTAATACCAAATAATCTCTAAATCTTAAAGTATTTCAAAAAAAACTCTTAAATCTAGATCCAAATAAGATCATTTTAGTCAGAATACAATTGATGCAGTTAGACCAACACTTTATTTATTATAAAAAAACAAAAAAAGGTTGGAAAAGGGGTGAGATATATAAATATAAGAGAGGGAGAGGGGGAATATATAAGATGGAACGGATGGTACGGGGTGAGGGATATTAATACGGGATGAGGGATGTTGATAAACTATATGGGGAAGGAAAGAGAGGGGAGAGTCACTAACAACCACAACTCCCACCCTCCATTTCTAGATATTGTTCAGTTCGATGGTATCATTAAGGCCTGTAGGGACCATAGTTCCCAATTTATAGATCCAAAATGCCTCCTTACGACACAGTTTCTTAAATCTATCTCCCCCTCTCACTGATGGAGGGATATGTTCGATAGCTTGAACTTTGATATCCTTAAGGATCCCCTTCGGACATGATCCGACATGACATGGTAAACTGTGTGTTCTATTCCCTTTAATCAAAAACCTCCTATGCTCTAAGAACCGAACATTCAGTGTTCTTGTGGTGCGACCTACATACTGAATGCCGCACCCACAAGTGATAACATAAATTACATAACACGACTGACAGTTGAGAAAAGACCTTAACTCATAAGTCTCTTTATTACTGAACGATGTGATAATATTGCAACGATGTGCTGCATGGTCACATGTGTGGCACCTTGACTTGCCACACTTAAAGAAGCCTTTGGGTCTTGGATTGGTGTCCAACCAGTTCCCTACCTTTAATGTTCTAGTGGAATCTGGTCTAAGCATACTGGGTGCCAATTTTAATTTTAAGTTATCTGCTTTCCTAAAGACGACTTTTTGCGTTCCTTGTATGTCATCTTTTAAATATTTATCCAATTTTAAAAGACTATAGTTCTTATTAATGATACGTTTAATCTCAGTAGCCGATGTGTTATATTTAGTTATAAAGGTCAAAGAGCGTTTAGGATTAGTCTCTCCATGAATTACTGAATTTTGGATCTTATTTTTCTTAGGTATAAGGAGTCCTTCTCTATCCATTGAATTTACTTCTATACGTGTTTTATCTAATAGTTCCTTAGGATAACCCTGTTTCAAAAAAGATACAACCAAAGCCTCTGTCTGTGTAATATAATCCACATCATTAGAACAGTTCCTACGAATTCGCATAAATTGGCCTTTTGGTATATTCGCCTTCCAGCTCCTGTGATGGCAACTATTGTAATTAAGATATTTATTGCAATCTACATCCTTAGTGAACGTGACTGTATGTAATTGGTTATCAATCACTTTTACTGTGATATCCAGAAAATTCAAAGTGGTGTTGCTTACATCATGTGTAAACTTCAAATTAAACTCATTATTATTAAAACTCTGAATTAGATCTGTGACTGTGGTATAATCCCCATCCCAAATTATAAATAAATCATCAATATATCGCCCAAAGAAGACCAAATTCGCCCCGTGACCGCCACCCCAAATGTGGCGCTCCTCAAAACGCCCCATATAGAGGTTAGCGAAACTCGGAGCGAACTTGGTCCCCATAGCTGTGCCCTGTGACTGTAAATAAAACTGTGATTCAAACAAAAAATAATTATGTGATAATATAAATTCAATTGATGAAAGTAGAAGGTTACGTAGCGACTCTGTGATGGTATTATCTTCCTTTAAATAATGTTGCACCGCCAATATCCCCTTATCATGTGGGATATTGGTATAAAGTGCTTCAACGTCACACGTTATGATCTTATAAGTTTCTTTCCAGACAATTTGATTAATTTTATTTAAAAAATCTGATGTATCTCTCAAATAAGACTGCAGAGACGCTACGTAACCTTGAAGATGTGCATCAACAAAAGAAGATAAATTAGTGGTAAGTGAACCTACACCAGAAATTATAGGCCGACCGGGTGGAGTGGTGATGTGTTTGTGAATCTTTGGTAAATGATAATATATAGGTGTGACCGGGTGCAATGAAAACAAAAAGTGCCATGTATCTTTAGAAATAGTGCCATTCACAAGAGCTGTATCAAGAAGAGTTTTTAACTCTTTCTGATAAGGAAGGGTGGGGTCAGTGGCTAATTTTAAATAGAAAGATGTATTATTCAACTGCCTTTGTGCTTCAAGAATATAGTCTTTTCTATTTTGTATAACCAGACCACCACCCTTATCGGCCTGTCGAAAAATAAGGTCACTGTCATCTGTTAGCTTCTTAAGGGCTGTTCTCTCCCTTTTAGTAAGGTTATCTTTACAGAACCTATTCTTATTCCCTTTTTGTTCAACTTTTTGACATAATTTTCTAAAGTCCTCCATAGTGGTGGAATAAAAGCTTTCTACGAAGGGTCCTTGATATTGAAGAGGATAGAATTCGGATGGTCTTTTAAAAGGTGATCCTTTATTATTAACATCATATAACTTTTTAGTGGGTATAGACATTTCATGACCTTCTATATTTTCAGAAAGGAGAGATTCTAAAATCTCTAAAGGAATTTGGTCATTTGAATCTAATACAATGGGATCTCCTATACACTCTTTTCTATTTAATTCCTTAATGGCAAAGTACCTCTTGCGACTCAGGGTCCTAACAAATCTATTCAAGTCAACAAATAGTCCAAACAAATCGGGTTTTGCTGAAGGGGCAAATTTAAGGCCCTTTTTAAGCAATGTCATTTCATCAACGGATATAGGTTTATCTGAGAGATTAAATACCCCCGTGGGGCTTATCTCCTCCTGAAATTTTTGTTTGGAATCTTTGTTGAACTTCCTCCCTCCTCTACATCCTCTCTTTCTTCTTCTAACTCCTCTCTTCCCCTTTTTCCATTCCATTTTATATCGTTTTCCTCCCTTCTTCGAAATTGTGGTGACCTTTGATGGTTTGTATAATGGCCCTTTTCTAAAAAACCCGATTGTTGTCGATTGGATGGAGACCTCCTATTCTCCCTTCTATGTGGGGAGGAGGGTCCAGGAGCCTGAGCTCCTATATCAGCAAGTGGCTCAAATCGATTGTGTGTAGACACTTCTCTATATTTAGGTTCTCTTTTATTATAACTTTGGTACTGACCCCGCCCTCTTCGTGAGGGGTCTCTCTGTCTAAATTGTTGTTGTCTAGATGGACTTAGACTTTGTTTCCAATAATTCCTATTGGAAGAATAGTAACGGCCTCTCCTAATATTTCTAGTTCCAGAGAGATCCCTATGAGGCACTGCATGATTGTATTCTTTAATTTTTTTGTTATATGTGCGAATCTGGTCTCTGTCATAATCCTCTCTATCTCTATTCAATTTTTCATCTTTTCTATTGATCAGCTCTTTTTCGAAATCTTCTACTCTACAGTTTATCCTATTATCTCTCATTTCAAAACTTGGATGTTGCGAGAATTCTTTCAGATCCCCATGAATTTGTTCAATTTCTTTCTGGATTTCTACAACCTTTTCTGTTCTATATTTGATTAATAATCTCATAAGATTTTTAGAACAATCATCTAAAGCATTATTCCATTTTTCCATAAACAGTTCATCCTCCTTAAATGAAGAGTTTTTAAAGATTCTCAAACCTCTTGGGATCAGGTCCCTGTCCAGATATTTCTGGAGAGTGACCTGATCCCACCAATGACGGGTTTCCGCCAAACACAATGACTCCAATTTGTTGAATAATTTATACATATCATTATTATCCTCAAAAACAGGTCTGTCAGTAGCATCACTCGAATTAGTAATATATTTGCTTCGTCTTTCCAGACGTTCGGTGATACATTTCAGACCTGACATGGTAACCACCAAGCTGCCCACTAAACAGCAAAAAGAGAAGAAAAAATCTACAAAGAAATATAAGTAGGCGCTGGTGTACTGGCTATGAGACACTGATGATATTAATACTGACTGCAGCTTCACTTATTTGAGGTGCTGAGCCTCAAAAAACAAAAATTAATAAAAACCACAGAGAGAAGCGCTGTCACTAAAGTATTAATATATTTTATTAAAAATGACCTTATTCATATATAAAAATTATGAGAAAACCTAAACATACTGTGACTTTAAAAAATCTTTTAGCAGCAACACATCAAAACATGTAACAACTTGTATTCCTCACTAAGGTCTCCTTTGGAACAATGTATCAATCTACCCTTTATATAATGTATAGTAACTCTTGTGATTAACAGGAATTCCTTAGAGTAAGCTCCACGCGTGGGCTGATTGAAACACTTGAAACCATATATTGGTAGAGGGTTTAAAAGTTCATCCGTGATGTATATAGGGATTTATTCACATTGATGTCATCCGCTCCATTATTTGTGAAATCCCTATTTAGCTCTTATTTCTCAATAATGCCGTCCAGAATTGATCAGCTTTTCTTATGAAGCTTATAATTGCACAATAACAGATTAAGCATGTGACGCTATTTTGGAGTCTGTTATTATACTTAACCCAACTTTTGCAATGGGCAACAATTGTGTTATGTCCGTAGGGCGCCGGCTGCCCGCTCTGGGACACTGCAATAGAATGTGCAGGGCTTGTGAGAAATAATAGATAAAACGCTCACAGTCTCATTCAGATCGGCATAAAAATTCAAAGATTATAATGCTCTCTCACCACTTTCCATCAAGCTTCACCTGGAGCATACTGCTAGCTGTCATAAGCTGAATCTCCGTTTGGTGCGGTGAGCCAAATGCCGAACAGATGCTGGGTGAGGCGCTGAGCGGCGGATGCTGTCGGGGACGTGCTGCAGAAATCAGTCTCTGTTCGTGATGGTTAGCTGGATGCCAAGCAGAATGTCGGGCAATGTAATCAGACGGATTGCTTGACGCGTTTCTCAGCCTCAATCCTGGGGCTGTTTCCTCAGAAGTACCGCCTCTAGAGCCCCTGGTCTCCTTTATACTCCTCTGCTTCCTTAATTGGCAATACACCTGTCTGTTGGTAATCACTTGTAATCAGAAGGAGCTCAGCTGCCATCATTTAATTTAATCTATTAATGACTTGCAGACTCCTATTCAAGCAGTGGCAGTCAGAAAATTTCTTATACATATATATATTAACACATTTGCAGAGAAACAAAGGAGAGTGGACTCTAATTATTTAAAATACACCCATCCCAAGTGCGGATTGTCTGCAATACTTGTACATAGTTATTGTTAACTAAATCGGGTTATTGTTGTGAGCCATCTATCCAGAGGCTCCTCTGTTATCATGCTGTTAATTGGGTTCAGATCACAAGTTGTACGGTGTGATTGGTGTGGCTGGTATGAGTCTTACCCGGGATTCATAAATCCTTCCTTATTGTGTACGCTCGTCCGGGCACAGTATCCTAACTGAGGCTTGGAGGAGGGTCATAGGGGGAGGAGCCAGTGCACACCAGGTAGTCCTAAAGCTTTACTTTTGTGCCCAGTCTCCTGCGGAGCCGCTATTCCCCATGGTCCTTACGGAGTTCCCAGCATCCACTACGGACTACGAGAAATAGAATTATCGGTAAGTAAATTCTTATTTTAATGGCAATAATCATGTAACGAATACCTTTCGCCACCTTTGGCTGTAATTTTGCATCCTCATAGTCGACACTAGAGTCAGTATCTGTGTCGGTATCTCTGTCAGTGATCTGGGATATGGTGCGTTTTTGAGACTCCGAAGGTCCTGGTGCCATAGGGACAGGCATGGTCTGACTACCTGACTGATCCCTAGCTTCAGCCTTGTCTAATCGTTTATGCAGTAAATTTACATTTGCATTCAAGACATTCCACATATCCACCCAGTCCGGTGTCATGCACTCCCCCTCCTCCTTAGGTGAGCCTTCCTCGTCAAACATGTCGACACACACGTACCGACACACTTCACACACACAGGGAATCTCTTTTCTGAAGACAGGTTCCCCCTGAGGCCCCTTGGGGGGACAGAGAGAGAGTATGCCAGCACACACCCCAGCACTAAATAACCCTGGAGAAAATCACAGATTGTTTACCCAGTAGCGCTGCTTAATGTAAAAACGCCAATAATGTGCCCCCCCTCTACTTTAAAACCCCCTTTCACCGTGTGTCAAGCAGGGGAGAGTCCGGGGAGCTTCCTTTCAGCGGTGCTGTGGAGAGAAAATGGCGCTGGTGAGTGCTGAGGCAGAAGCCCCGCCCCCTCGGCGGCGGGCTTCTGTCCCGCTCAAACTTACTAAAAAATGGCAGGGGCTCTTTTATATACATGTACAGTGCCCACCTGTACATGTATATAGACTTTTGCCATAGGAGAGGTGTTTTATTGCAGCCCCCCCTGCGCCCTGCACCCTTACAGTGACCGGAGTGTGTGAGGTGTATGGGAGCAATGACGCACAGCTGCGGTGCTGTGCGTTACCTCAGTGAAGCACCGAAGGCTTCTGCCGCCTGAGACGTCTTCTGTCTTCGTTTCTTCTGGCTCTGTGAGGAGAACGGCGGCGCGTTTCTTCTGGCTCTGTGAGGTGAACGCCCAGGACGAACCTGTGTTCACTCCCTCTGGAGCTAATGGTGTCCAGTAGCCGAGGAAGCAGAGCCTATCATTTAAGTAGGTCTGCTCCTCTCTCCTCAGTCCCTCGATGCAGGGAGCCTGTTGCCAGCAGTGCTCCCTGAAAAAGAGAAAAAAATCCTAACAAAAATGCTTTCTAAGCAGGAAACTCAGGAGAGCTCCCTGCAGTGCACCCATTCTCCTCTGGGCACAGTCTAAAACTGGGGTCTGGAGGAGGGGCATAGAGGGAGGAGCCAGTGCACACCCAGAGTCCAAAGTCTTTCTTAAAGTGCCCATGCCTCCTGCGGAGCCCGTCTATTCCCCATGGTCCTTACGGAGTCCCAGCATCCTCTAGGACGTTAGAGAAATTATTAGTATTATTATTAATTATTATTCTTCAATTGAATATACTTTTGTCGAAAAGCCGCATTTTAACATTGCAGACATGTCGAATTGAAAAAAAGTCGAATTGCCAAAAGTCGAAAATGAAACGGCAGTTTTTTGTCGAAAAGCACGGTATTGCATTGTCGAATCAAATTCGACAGGTTTTTTGTGTCGAAAAATGACCCGTTTTTCAACATTTTCGGCAATTCGACCGCAATTGCATATACCTCTATGTTTAGGTAACATCCAACACACAAATACACACTAATTAATACTGCAGTTTAATACACAGAAATAGAGAACAGTAAAAAAGCCACATATCCAAATAGTGGGGTAATATTATACTGGGGCCCAATAGAAAGAAATTGGGAAATGGCGCAGCACTGCCACTACATGTGCTTGGGACCCTACTCTGTTCTCAAGGGCTTCACTGCCTTTTTCAAATGAAGCCTTCACTTTGCTCTCTTGAGTGCAAAGGAGCCATGAGGAAGGTGACCAGGCACCGTGCAGGTACACACTATACTATCTGTCCAATCTGCTTGCTTGGAATGAAATCTGGTAATGGATGGGAGCAAATGACTATCAGAAGTTTGCTCTCAAATGCCGTAAACAGACAAAACCGGTGGATCAGACAAATTGGTTTAATCTGTGTGATTTAACCAATTTGTCTGAAGAAAAGGCTTTTGTCCGTTTTCCAGTGTTGAGGGAAGTTACATCAAGGATTACGGAAGAACGTAGAACTAAAAGATACCTTTTACTTCTTTAATCTCCTGTTTTTGAGGAACGATGGATTCCAGGAGATACATACATTATCAGTGAGGATCATCCAGCACCATTGAGCATTTTAAGAGATCCTTTCTATATACTCCAGTATACTCAATCTCATGAATTCCGTACAATGGCCCTCATTCCGAGTTGTTCGCTCGGTATTTTTCATCGCATCGCAGTGAAAATCCGCTTAGTACGCATGCGCAATGTTCGCACTGCGACTGCGCCAAGTAACTTTACTATGAAGATAGTATTTTTACTCACGGCTTTTTCTTCGCTCCGGAGATCGTAATGTGATTGACAGGAAATGGGTGTTACTGGGCGGAAACACAGCGTTTCAGGGGCGTGTGGCTGAAAACGCTACCGTTTCCGGAAAAAACGCAGGAGTGGCCGGGGAAACGGTGGGAGTGCCTGGGCGAACGCTGGGTGTGTTTGTGACGTCAACCAGGAACGACAAGCACTGAACTGATCGCACAGGCAGAGTAAGTCTGGAGCTACTCTGAAACTGCTAAGTAGTTAGTAATCGCAATATTGCGAATACATCGGTCGCAATTTTAAGAAGCTAAGATTCACTCCCAGTAGGCGGCGGCTTAGCGTGTGTAACTCTGCTAAATTCGCCTTGCGACCGATCAACTCGGAATGAGGGCCAATATTCGTTGATATTTATTGTGATGTGCGCAGAAGTGTTATCTAATTTTTCTTGTTGATATCTTAAGAGGTGTTCCTAATCTCTCCTAAATTCTTTTAACAAATAAAAGTGTCCTGTTCTGATGGTTACTGCTGCTGCGCTGAGGGCAGTGATTGTGTGCGAGTGATGAGCCGCTGGTTACCGCCACAAAACCCAGATGCGCACATTACCGCTTAATACAGTAGGAAATGTATCTCATTTTGCTCCCTCTGCGGCAATGTTTCCCAACTCCATTCCTCAGGGTACACACTGAGTGATATATCGATCACACAGGTGATGAACGATACATAGTACCGACCATCTGCACGTGTACACACAAAGTATCTGTATATGATGTCTTTCACTGATATATCACACAGCAGATGCGATATATTGTTTACATCTTACTGTGTGTACAGATAACCAAACAACCGCACAATATGTTAGATGCAGGAACCAGTGAAATGACATCACAACTGTGCGGGTACATTTAAATGGGCTCTTCTAACCAGACTGCGACTGCTTTATATGGGGTTGCAGTTAAAATGCCGGCTGTTTGGGATGCTGCCGTTCAGGATACCGACATCAGACAATACGGACAGCCGACACCCATAGAGTGGGAATAGATCCTGTGGATAGCGCAGTGAGCCACCGAGCCCTCAGCGTGACAAGCGGAGCGAGCCTGCATTCTGATGGATGGGATGCCGGCATTCTGATGGATGGGATACCCCTGTGGGGAAATTGGCAACTGGCATCCCGTCCACCGGTAAATAGTATGTATTCCCTTTATATGTGTGTATGCACAAATAGGATTTTAATTACCTACCAGTAAATCCTTTTCTCGTAGTCCGTAGAGGATGCTGGGGTCCACATTAGTACCATGGGGTATAGACGGGTCCACTAGGAGCCAGTGGCACTTTAAGAGTTTAACAGTGTGGGCTGGCTCCTCCCTCTATGCCCCTCCTACCAGACTCTAGACGTCTAGAAACTGTGCCCGAGGAGATGGACATCTTCGAGAGTGGTGAGATTCACACCAGCTCACACATACAAGGCAAACCAAGCTAACCAGCTCGAAAACTCAGCAACGGCTGAATAATACTACTTAACCAAGTGACAAACAGTACTTTAACCAAGAACCAAGCAGTACTGAACTAAGTAACCACTGCAGGATCACGAAGCGCTGGGCGGGCGCCCAGTATCCTCTACGGACTACGAGAAAAGGATTTACCGGTAGGTAACTAAAATAGAGGATGCTGGGGTCCACATTAGTACCATGGGGACGTACCAAAGCTCCCAGAACGGGAGGGAGAGCGCGGAGGCTCCTGCAGAATTGCTTGACCAAACTTCAGGTCCTCAGAGGCCAAAGTATCGAACTTGTAAAACTTAGCAAACGTGTTCAAACCAGACCAAGTAGCCACTCAGCAAAGCTGTAAAGCCGAGACACCCCGGGCAGCCGCCCAGGAAGAACCCACCGTACGAGTAGAGTGGACCTTAACAGATTTTGGACACGGCAGTCCTGCCGTAGAATACGCATACTGGATAGTGAACCTGATCCAGCGAAAGATCGTCTGCTTAGATGCAGGACATCCAAGTTTCTTGGGATCATACAGGACAACAGAGAGTCCGATTTTCTGTGACGAGCAGTCCTCTTCATATAGACTTTCAGAGCCCTTTCAACATCCAAGGACTTTGACAGAATTGAGGAGTCAGTAGCAACTGGCACCACAATAGGTTGGTTGATATGAAAAGCCGACACAACCTTTGGAAGGAACTGCTGACGTGTCCGGAGCTCAGCCCTATCTCCATGGAAGATCAAGTAGGGACTTTTGCAAGACACAGCCCCCAACTCCGACACACGTCTAGCAGAAGCTAAGGCCAAGAAAGTGACAGCCTTCCACGTGAGAAACTTGACCTCAACCTCCTGTAGAGGCTCAAACCAATCCGAATGGAGGAACTGTAACACCACGTTAAGATCCCAAGGCGCCGTAGACAGCACAAAGGGAGGCTGGATGTGCAGAACCCCTTTCAAAAAAAGTCTGAACCTCAGGGAGGGAAGCCAGCTGTTTCTGGAAGAAAATGGATAAGGCCGAAATCTGGACCTTTACGGATCCCAACCTCAGGCCCATATCCACACCTGCTTGCAGGAAGAGGAGAAACTGTCCCAGTTGAAACTCTACCATAGGAAACTTCTTGGATTCACACCAAGGTACATACTTTTTCCAAATGCGATGGTAATGTTCAGAAGTTACTCCTTTTCTAGCCTGCATCAGGGTAGGAATGACTTTGTTCGGAATGCCCTTCCGAGCAAATATCTGGCGTTCAACCTCCATGCCGTCAAACGTAGCTGCGGTAAGTCTTGATAAGCGAACGGACCCTGTTGTAACAGGTCCTCCCGTAGAGGAAAAGGCTTCGGATCTTCCAGCAGTAGATCCAGAAGATCCGCGTACCAAGCCCTTCTTGGCCAGTCCGGAGCAATGAGGATGGCCGGAACTCTTGTTCTCCTTATGAGCTTTAGAATCCTTGGGATGAGTGGAAGTGGAGGAAACACGTACACCGACTGGAACATCCACGGAGACACCAGAGCTTCCACCGCCACAGCTTGTGGGTTTCTGGACCTGGAACAATACCTCCGAAGCCTCTTGTTGAGGCGGGAGGCCATCATGTCTATTTGAGGAACCCCCCAAAGATCTGTCACATCCATGAACACCTCTGGATGGAGGCCACACTCTCCTGGATGGAGATCGTGTCTGCTGAGGAAGTCCGCTTCCCAGTTGTCCACTCCCGGAATGAAAATTGCTGACAGCGCCAACGCGTGTTTTCCTGCCCAGAGGATGATTCTTGTTACCTCTGACATTGCAGCTCTGCTCTTCATTCCGCCCTGTCGGTTTATGTAGGCCACTGTCGTTACATTGTCCGACTGCACTTGAATGGCTCGATCTCGCAGAAGATGTGCCGCTTGGAGAAGACCGTTGTACTCGGCTCTTAGTTCCAGAATGTTTATTGGAAGACTGAATTCCAGACTTGACCACCTTCCTTGGAAGGTTTACCTTTGAGTGACTGCGCCCCATCCCCGGAGGCTTGCATCCGTGGTTAGAAGGATCCAGTCCTGAATCCCGAACCTGCGGCCCTCCAGAAGGTGAGACATTTGCAGCCACCAGAGGAGAGAAATCCTTGCTTTCGGCGACAGACGAATCCTCAGGTGTAAATGTAGATGAGACCCCGACCACTTATCCAGGAGATCCAGTTGGAAGGATCGAGCATGAAATCGTCCATACTGTAGAGCCTCATAGGAGGCAACCATTTTCCCCAGAAGGCGAATGCACTGATGAACCGATACCCAGGCTGGCTTCAGGACATCCCAGACCATTGTTTAAATCACCAACGCTTTCTCCTCCGGTAAAAACACCCTCTGCACTTCCGTGTCGAGGATCATCCCCAGGAAAGACAATCTCCTTTTCGGCTCTAAAAGTGACTTTGGAATGTTCAGGAACCAACCATGTTCCCTGAACAGACGAGTTATGAGAGCATTAGACTGCAACAACCTTTCTCTGGCCGATGCCTTTATCAGCAGATCATCCAGATATGGAATTATGTTCACCCCCTGTCTGCGGAAGAGAACCATCATCTCCGCCATCACCTTGGTGAATATCCTCGGTGCTGTGGAGGCCGAATGGCAGTGCCTGAAATTGATAGTGACTGTCCAACAGTGCAAATCTGAGATAAACTTGGTGCGGCGGCCAAATCGGAATGTGGAGGTACGCATCCTTGATATCCAGGGAAACCAGAAACTCTTCCTCCTCCAGACCTGAGATCACCGCTCTCAGAGACTCCATTTTGAATTTGAACTCCCTCAGATAAGGGTTTAACAATTTCAAGTTCAAAATCGGTCTGACCGAACCATCCGGTTTCAGTACCACGAAAAGGTTTGAATAATTACCCTTGTTTTGCATGTGACGTGGAACTGGGACAATGACCTGTGACTTTTCCAATTTTTGGATGGCTTTCTGTAGGATAACCCTGTCTGCCAGCAAAGCTGGCAAGCCCGATTTGAAGAATCAGTGAGGCGTAAGTTCTTGAAACTCCAGTCTGTACACCTGGAACACAATATCCTGTACCCAGGGATCCAGGCCGGACAACACCCAGACGTGGCTGAAATGTCTGAGTCTCGCACCCACCAGCCCGTCCTCCAGGCTTCGCGGTCCACCGTTATGCTGAGGATTTTGAGGTGCCAGAAGCAAGTTTCTGGTCCTGGGAGCCTGTAGGTGCAGGTTTTTGGGATTTTGCATGTCCACCTCTGAAGAAAGTGGAAGTAGGTTTGGACTTCTTTGTCTTAGCGGTCCGAAAGGACTGCGATGCAGATGAAGAAAAGGGTTTCTTCATAGAAGGTGTAGCTGAGGGAAGAAAAGGTGACTTACCCGAGGTTGCCGTGGAAATCCACACATCCAACGCTTCCCCAAATAAAGCGTGACCTGTGTAGGGTATGTTCTCCACACTTCTCCTGCATTCCGCGTCTGCAGACCATTGGCGAAGCCAGAGTCCCCTGCGAGCTGAAACCGATATGGAAGATATCCTTGCATTCAGCGTACCCAGGTCCTTCATGGACTCCACCATGAACCCTGCAGAATCCTGTATAGTACGCAAAACAGTTCAATGTCACTTCTATCCATTGTATCTAAATCTTCTAGTAACGTGCCTGACCACCTTACTATAGCTTTAGAAATCCATGCACAGGCAATAGTAGGCCTTAACGCCACCCCTGAAGCAGTGTATATGGATTTGAGCGCAGTGTCAATCTTACGACCAGCCGGTTCTTTTAACGCGGTAGATCCAGGGACAGGTAACACCACCTTTTTTGACAGTCTGTACACAGATGCGTCAACAATGGGTAGGTTTTCCCATTTTTTTCTATCCCCCTCAGGGAAAGGAAAAGAAACCAGAACCCTTTTGGGAATCTGGAATTTTTTCTCTGGGGTTTCCCATGATTTTTCAAATAAAGCGTTCAATTCTTTAGAAGCAGGGAAGGTTAGCGAGGTTTTCTTATTGTCAGTGAAGTAAGCCTCCTCAACCTGCTCAGGCGGTGCGTCCGCAATGTTTAACACATCTCTCATGGCCTCAATCATGAGCTGCCCCCCCCCCCCCCCCCCCGCTTTGCAAGGGATGCCGCCCCCTCAGCACATCCCCATCACCGTCTGCTGTGCCAGAGTCGGTATCCGTGTCATCTAGCATAATCTGGGCAAGAGCACGTTTCTGTGGATATAAGTTAGAGGGTTTGGAAGAAATTAGAAGTTAGCCATTCCGGCTCAGTAATGGGAATCTAAGACAAGGCATTACATTCCTGGGTATAAAGAATGGATTCCTCTGGAGAAGACATGTCCTCTGCAGCATAAGACACCGAAACCCTTGACATGGCTATGTGAGAAATATACACACACACACACACACACACACACACACACACACACACACACACACACACACAGGAAAATGTCAGACACAGTTCCCCCCCCAAGTATGCCACAGAGAAACACAGAGCTTGGAGCCAGCACACACACAGCGCTTCCCTAGGTAGATATAATACTACAGGTTGAGTATCCCTTATCCAATATGTCTGGGACCAGAGGTATTTTGTATATTGGATTTTTCCGTATTTTGGAATAATTACATACCATAATGAGATATCATGGTGATGGGACCTAAACCTAAGCATAGAATGCATTTATGTTTCATATATATCTTATGCACACAGCCTGAAGGTTATTTTAGCCAATATTTTTAATAACTTTGTGCATTAAACAAAGTGTGTCTACATTCACACAATTCATTTATATTTCATATACACCTTGGCCCTCATTCCGAGTTGATCGCTCGCAAGGCGAATGTAGCAGAGTTACACACGCTAAGCCGCCGCCTACTGGGAGTGAATCTTAGCTTCTTAAATGTGCGACCGATGTATGCGCAATATTGCGATTACAAACGAGTTAGCAGTTTTTGAGTAGCTTCAGACTTACTCTGCCTGTGCGATCAGTTCAGTGCTTTTCGGTCCTGGCTGACGTCATAAACACACCCAGCGTTCGCCCAGGCACACCCACCGTTTCCCCGGCCACTCCTGCGTTTTCTCCGGAAACGGTAGCGTTTCCAGCCACACGCCCCTAAAACGCCGTGCATCCGCCCAGTAACACCCATTTCCTGTCAATCACAATGCGAACGTCGGAGCGATGAAAAAGCCGTGAGTAAACTTACTTTCTTCATAGTAAAGTTACTTGGCGCAGTCGCAGTGCGAACATTGCGCATGCGCACTAAGAGAATTCTCACTGCGATGCGATGAAAATCTCCGAGCGAACAACTCGGAATGAGGGCCCTTATACACACAGCCTGAAGGTCATTTAATACAATATTATTAATAACTTTGTGTATTAAACAAAGTTTGAGTATATTGAGCCACAGAAAACAAAGATTTCACTATCTCTCTCTCACTCAAAAAAGTCCGTATTTTGGAATATTCCGTATTTCGGAATATTTGGATATGGGATACTCAACCTGTATTACCTGGCACTGATTGTGTACCTTAATAGACTACACAGTAATTACACAGCCTACCCCCCCCCCCCCCCCCGCCCCGCCCTTCAACCCCTCCAACCCCCTGGTACCGTACAGGATAGCTGGAGTTGCGTGGAGGGACAGCTCTCCCGGTCAGCTTCTCTGTAGCTGGATCTGCAGGCAGGAGAATGGCGCTGAATGCTGCTGGGTCCGCTCTGAGGAGAAGTTCCGCCCCCTGAACATGGCGCTGCTTCCCGCACTTTATATCTTTATACTGGCCTGAGGTATGGTGCTGGCAGTGTTACCGAGGTCCCTGACAGCCTGAGTCCCCAGTGTAGGGTATAGGCGCTGGCTCAGGGCGCCCCTCATAGCGCCGCACTGTGTACCGCTTATCCTCCGCTTATCCATCTTCACACCGGCTCCCCGCTTGCCAGGTGGGTCGTTGACTCACTTGCCACCGGAAACTTCTGGCTCTGTTAGGTGGTGGCGGCATGCTGCGGGAGTGAGCGGTCGCCTGGGGGGGGCTAATGATCATCACCATCAGGAGCTCAGTGTCCTGTCAGCGGAGATAGTGGCCATGAACCTCTCAGGGTTGGACACTACTCCCCCCCTAAGTCCCATGAAGAAGGGAGGCTGTTGCCAGCAGCCTCCCTGTGCCTAACTCTAAGAAAAATAATAAAACTAGAAAAACTCCTATGGAGCTCCCCTAGCTGTGACCGGCTCCTCCGGGCACATTTTCTAAACTGAGTCTGGTAGGAGGGGCATAGAGGGAGGAGCCAACCCACACTGTTAAACTCTTAAAGTGCCAGTGGCTCTTAGTGGACCCGTCTATACCCAATGGTACTAATGTGGACCCCAGCATCCTCTAGGACGTGAGAAATATGGTTTTGTGCATCCTTGGCAAAATCGCTGCATCGGTCGGACGTTAGATCCATTGTTAAAGAGTGTACCCCACCTAACAGTGCATGCTTTAAAAACCTCCCCAGTATCACAATGGAAATAATTAGCTCCACCTATGGATATGTTAAAATGTGTCAGTCAGGAATGAATACACCTGTGCACCAGCTATTAGATGTGTAAAACATGCACTGTTAGGCTATGGCCATACATAGTGGCCAAGCGGGTCCCGTTCCGGGATGGGGGTTTTGTGTGCACACGGATCCTGTTCTGCGGCATCAGTGACACACAGGATATCATAGAACACAGCCGCACTGTGTGAACACGTACATTGAAATGTATGTGTTCACACTGAAATCCCGTTGTCCGGCCCAAACGCAGCATGCTGCAGTTGGATCCGGCGGCGGCAAAACTGCCGCACATGTGTGGGCGCCTGCATAGTGCCCATGTGCACTCTCCTTCCGGCCATGCGGGCTTGGCCGCTATTTGTGGCCGTAGCCTTATGGGTCCTGAGGACTGGAGTTGGGAAACACTGCTCTAATGGGTGCAAGGAAATTAGTGATGTGCACCGAACATTTTTCGGGTTTTGTGTTTTGGTTTTGGATTCGGTTCCACGGCCGTGTTTTGGATTCGGACGCGTTTTGGCAAAACCTCACCGAAATTTTTTTGTCGGATTCAGGTGTGTTTTGGATTCGGGTGTTTTTTACAAAAAACCCTAAAAAACAGCTTAAATCATAGAATTTGGGGGTCATTTTGATCCCATAGTTTTATTAACCTCAATAACCATAATTTCCACTCATTTCCAGTCTATTCTGAACACCTCACACCTCACAATATTATTTTTAGTCCTAAAATTTGCACCGAGGTCGCTGGATGGCTAAGCTAAGCGACACAAGTGGCCGACACAAACACCTGGCCCTTCTAGGAGTGGCACTGCAGTGTCAGACAGGATGGCACTTCAAAAAAATTGTCCCCAAACAGCACATGATGCAAAGAAAAAAAAAGGCGCACCAAGGTCGCTGTGTGACTAAAGCTAAGCGACACAAGTGGCCGACACAAACACCTGGCCCATCTAGGAGTGGCACTGCAGTGTCAGGCAGGATGGCACTTCAAAAAAATAGTCCCCAAACAGCACATGATGCAAAGAAAAAAAGAGGCGCACCAAGGTCGCTGTGAGACTAAGCTAAGCGACACAAGTGGCTGACACAAACACCTGGCCCATCTAGGAGTGGCACTGCAGTGTCAGGCAGGATGGCACTTCAAAAAAATTGTCCCCAAACAGCACATGATGCAAAGAAAAAAAGAGGCGGATAAAAGAGATGGATAGTATACTTAATGAATGACGACACAGAGGTAGGTACAGCAGTGGCCTTCCGTACTGCTATAATAAGATTTTACTTACCGATAAATCTATTTCTCGTAGTCCGTAGTGGATGCTGGGACTCCGTCAGGACCATGGGGAATAGCGGCTCCGCAGGAGACAGGGCACAAAATTTAAAAGTTTGACCACTAGGTGGTGTGTACTGGCTCCTCCCCCTATGACCCTCCTCCAAGCCTCAGTTAGGATACTGTGCCCGGACGAGCGTACACAATAAGGAAGGATTTTGAATCCCGGGTAAGACTCATACCAGCCACACCAATCACACCGTACAACTTGTGATCTGAACCCAGTTAACAGTATGACAAACGTAGGAGCCTCTGAACAGACGGCTCACAACAATAACAACCCGATTTTTTTGTAACAATAACTATGTACAAGTATTGCAGACAATCCGCACTTGGGATGGGCGCCCAGCATCCACTACGGACTACGAGAAATAGATTTATCGGTAAGTAAAATCTTATTTTCTCTGACGTCCTAGTGGATGCTGGGACTCCGTCAGGACCATGGGGATTATACCAAAGCTCCCAAACGGGCGGGAGAGTGCGGATGACTCTGCAGCACCGAATGAGAGAACTCCAGGTCCTCCTTAGCCAGGGTATCAAATTTGTAGAATTTTACAAACGTGTTCTCCCCTGACCACGTAGCTGCTCGGCAGAGTTGTAATGCCGAGACCCCTCGGGCAGCCGCCCAAGATGAGCCCACCTTCCTTGTGGAATGGGCCTTGACAGATTTAGGCTGTGGCAGGCCTGCCACAGAATGTGCAAGTTGAATTGTGCTACAAATCCAACGAGCAATCGTCTGCTTAGAAGCAGGAGTACCCAGCTTGTTGGGTGCATACAGTATAAACAGCGAGTCAGATTTTCTGACTCCAGCCGTCCTTGAAATATATATTTTCAATGCTCTGACAACGTCCAGCAACTTGGAATCCTCCAAATCGCTAGTAGCCGCAGGCACCACAATAGGCTGGTTCAGGTGAAACGCTGAAACCACCTTAGGCAGAAAGTGAGGACGCGTCCGCAGTTCTGCCCTGTCCGAATGGAAAATCAGATATGGGCTTTTATACGATAAAGCCGCCAATTCTGACACTCTCCTGGCTGAAGCCAGGGCCAGTAGCATGGTTACTTTCCATGTAAGATATTTCAAATCCACCGATTTGAGTGGCTCAAACCAATGGGATTTGAGAAAATCCAAAACTACATTAAGATCCCACGGTGCCACTGGGGGCACAACCGGGGGCTGTATATGTAGTACTCCTTTTACAAAAGTCTGGACTTCAGGAACTGAAGCCAATTCTTTCTGGAAGAAAATCGACAGGGCCGAAATTTGAACCTTAATGGACCCTAATTTGAGGCCCATAGACAATCCTGTTTGCAGGAAATGTAGGAATCGACCCAGTTGAAATTCCTCCGTCGGGGCCTTCCTGGCCTCACACCACGCAACATATTTTCTCCAAATGCGGTGATAATGTTGTGCAGTCACCTCCTTCCTGGCTTTTACCAGGGTAGGGATGACCTCTTCCGGAATGCCTTTTTCCCTTAGGATTCGGCGTTCAACCGCCATGCCGTCAAACGCAGCCGCGGTAAGTCTTGGAATAGACACGGTCCCTGCTGAAGCAGGTCCCGTCTTAGAGGTAGAGGCCACGGATCTTCCGTGAGCATCTCCTGAAGTTCCGGGTACCAAGTTCTTCTTGGCCAATCCGGAGCCACGAGTATCGTTCTTACTCCCCTTTGCCGTATAATTCTCAGTACTTTTGGTATGAGAGGCAGAGGAGGAAACACATACACTGACTGGTACACCCATGGTGTTACCAGAGCGTCTACAGCTATTGCCTGAGGGTCTCTTGACCTGGCGCAATACCTGTCCAGTTTTTTGTTGAGGCGGGACGCCATCATGTCCACCATTGGTCTTTCCCAATGGACCACAATCATGTGGAAGACTTCTGGATGAAGTCCCCACTCTCCCGGGTGCAGATCGTGTCTGCTGAGGAAGTCTGCTTCCCAGTTGTCCACTCCCGGGATGAACACAGCTGACAGTGCTAACACATGATTTTCTGCCCAGCGGAGAATCCTTGCAGCTTCTGCCATTGCCCTCCTGCTTCTTGTGCCGCCCTGTCTGTTTACGTGGGCGACTGCCGTGATGTTGTCCGACTGAATCAACACCGGCTGACCCTGAAGCAGAGGTTTTGACCACACGCCCTGGAAGTTTCTTCCCTGTGTGACCGCTCCCCAGCCTCTCAGGCTGGCATCCGTGGTCACTAGGACCCAGTTCTGTATGCCGAATCTGCGGCCCTCTAACAGATGAGCACTCTGCAACCACCATAACAGAGACACTCTTGTCCTTGTGGACAATTTTATCCGCTGATGCATCTGCAGATGCGATCCGGACCATTTGTCCAGCAGATCCCACTGAAAAGTTCGTGCATGGAATCTGCCGAATGGAATCGCTTCGTAAGAAGCTACCATTCTTCCCAGGACTCTTGTGCATTGATGCACAGATACTTTTCCTGGTTTTAGGAGGTTCCTGACTAGATCGGATAACTCCCTGGCTTTCTCCTCCGGAAGAAATACCTTTTTCTGAACAGTGTCCAGAATCATCCCTAGGAACAACAGACGAGTCGTCGGGATCAGTTGGGATTTTGGAAAATTCAGAATCCACCCGTGTTGTTGGAGCACTACTTGGGTTAGTGCTACTCCGACCTCCAGCTGTTCTCTGGATCTTGCCCTTATCAGGAGATCGTCCAAGTAAGGGATAATTAAGACGCCTTCTCTTCGAAGAAGGATCATCATTTCGGCCATTACCTTGGTAAAGACCCGGGGTGCCGTTGACAATCCAAACGGCAGCGTCTGAAACTGATAATGACAGTTTTGGACCACGAACCTGAGGTACCCTTGGTGTGAAGGACAAATTGGAACATGAAGGTAAGCATCCTTGATGTCCAAGGACACCATAAAATCCCCTTCTTCCAGATTCGCTATCACTGCTCTGAGTGACTCCATCTTGAACTTGAATTTTTGTATGTACAGGTTCAGAGATTTTAGATTTAGAATCGGTCTTACCGAGCCGTCCGGCTTCGGTACCACAAATAGCGTGGAGTAATACCCCTGTCCCTGTTGTAGGAGGGGTACCTTGACTATCACCTGCTGAGAATACAGCTTGTGAATGGCCTCCAATACCGTCGCCCTGTCGGAGGGAGACGTTGGCAAAGCAGACTTTAGGAAACGGCGAGGAGGGGACTTCTCGAATTCCAACCTGTAACCCTGAGATACTACCTGCAGGATCCAGGGGTCCACCTGCGAGTGAGCCCACTGTGCGCTGAAATGTTTGAGGCGACCCCCCACCGCCCCTGAGTCTGCTTGTAAGGTCCCAGCGTCATGCTGACGCCTTTGTAGAAGCCGGGGAGGGCTTCTGCTCCTGGGAAGGAGCTGCCTGTTGCAGTCTCTTACCCTTTCCTTTGCCTCGGGGCAAATAGGAATGTCCTTTTGCTCGTTTGTTCTTATAGGAACGAAAGGACTGCGGCTGAAAAGCCTGCGGCTTTTTCTGCTGGGAGGTGACCTGGGGTAAAAAAGGTGGATTTTCCGGCCGTTGCCGTGGCCACCAGATCCGATAGACCGACCCCAAATAATTCCTCCCCCTTATACGGCAATACTTACATATGTCGTTTGGAATCCGCATCACCTGACCACTGGCGCGTCCATAAACTTCTTCTGGCAGATATGGACATCGCACTTACTCTTGATGCCAGAGTGCAAATATCTCTCTGTGCATCTCGCATATAAAGAAATGCATCCTTTAACTGCTCTATAGTCAGTAAAATACTGTCCCTATCCAGGGTATCAATATTTTCAGACAGTGACTCCGACCAAGCCACGCCAGCACTGCACATCCAGGCTGAGGCGATTGCTGGTCTCAGTATAACACCCGTATGTGTGTATATACTTTTTACTTTTTAATGTATTCTCCAGCCTCCTATCAGCTGGATCCTTGAGGGCGGCCGTATCAGGAGACGGTAACGCCACTTGCTTTGATAAGCGTGTGAGCGCCTTATCCACCCTAGGAGGTGTTTCCCAGCGCGCCCTAACCTCTGGCGGGAAAGGGTATAATGCCAATAACTTCTTTGAAATTAGCAGTTTTCTATCTGGGGTAACCCACGCTTCATCACACACTTCATTCAGTTCCTCTGATTCAGGAAAAATTATCGGTAGTTTTTTCACACCCCACATAATACCCCTTTTTGTGGTACTTGCAGTATCAGAGATATGCAAAGCCTCCTTTAATGCCGTGATCATATAACGTGTGGCCCTACTGGAAAATACGTTTGTTTCTTCACCGTCGACACTGGATTCAGTGTCAGTGTCTGGGTCTGTGTCGACCGACTGAGGTAAAGGGCGTTTTACAGCCCCTGACGGTGTCTGAGACGCCTGGACAGGTACTTGCTGACACTATCCCGTAATTCCATAAACAAAGCCATCCATTCTGGTGTCGACTCCCTAGGGGGTGACATCACCATTACAGGCAATTGCTCCGCCTCCACGCCAACATCGTCCTCATACATGTCGACACACACGTACCGACACACAGCAGACACACAGGGAATGCTCTGATAGAAGACAGGACCCCACTAGCCCTTTGGGGAGACAGAGGGAGAGTTTGCCAGCACACACCCAAGCGCTATAAATATATATAGGGACAACCTTAATAAGTGTGTTCCCTTTATAGCAGCTCAAATATTATAAATATCGCCAATAAGTGCCCCCCCTCTCTGTTTTTACCCTGTTTCTGTAGTGCAGTGCAGGGGAGAGTCCTGGGAGCCTTCCTCGCAGCGGAGCTGGGCAGGAAAATGGCGCTGTGTGCTGAGGAGAATAGGCCCTGCCCCCTTTTCGGCGGGCTTCTTCTCATGGTTTTTTTTTTTTTTTTTGGAACCTGGCAGGGGTTAAATACATCCATATAGCCCCAGGGGCTATATGTGATATATTTTAGCCAGAATAGGTATATTACATTGCTGCCCAGGGCGCCCCCCCCAGCGCCCTGCACCCTCAGTGACCGCTGGTGTGAAGTGTGCGGAGAGCAATGGCGCACAGCTGCAGTGCTGTGCGCTACCTCATGAAGACCGAGACGTCTTCTGCCGCCGGTTTCTGGACCTCTTCTCTATTCGGCATCTGCAAGGGGGGCGGCGGCGCGGCTCCGGTGACCCATCCAGGCTGTACCTGTGATCGTCCCTCTGGAGCTAGTGTCCAGTAGCCTAAGAAGCAAATCCATCCTGCACGCAGGTGAGTTCACTTCTTCTCCCCTAAGTCCCTCGTTGCAGTGAGCCTGTTGCCAGCAGGACTCACTGAAAATAAAAAACCTAACAAACTTTTTCTAAGCAGCTCTTTAGGAGAGCCACCTAGATTGCACCCTGCTCGGACGGGCACAAAAACCTAACTGAGGCTTGGAGGAGGGTCATAGGGGGAGGAGCCAGTACACACCACCTAGTGGTCAAACTTTTAAATTTTGTGCCCTGTCTCCTGCGGAGCCGCTATTCCCCATGGTCCTGACGGAGTCCCAGCATCCACTAGGACGTCAGAGAAATATAGTATACTGGTGGTCACTGTGTCAGCAAACTGCAAAACTAAAATGCACCCCAGGTATAGAATGTAGATGGATAGTATACTTAATGAATGACGACACAGAGGTAGGTACAGCAGTGGCCTTCCGTACTGCTATAGTATACTGATGGTCACTGTGTCAGCAAACTGCAAAACTAAAATGCACCACAGGTATAGAATGTAGATGGATAGTATACTTAATGAATGACGACACAGAGGTAGGTACAGCAGTGGCCTTCCGTACTGCTATATATAGTATACTGGTGGTCACTGTGTCAGCAAACTGCAAAACTAAAATGCACCACAGGTATAGAATGTAGATGGATAGTATACTTAATGAATGACGATACAGAGGTAGGTACAGCAGTGGCCTTCCGTACTGCTATATATAGTATACTGGTGGTCACTGTGTCAGCAAACTGCAAAACTAAAATGCACCACAGGTATAGAATGTAGATGGATAGTATACCTAATGACGACACAGAGGTAGGTACAGCAGTGGCCTTCCGTACTGCTATATATAGTATACTGGTGGTCACTGTGTCAGCAAACTGCAAAACTAAGATGCACCACAGGTATAGAATGTAGATGGATAGTATACTTAATGACGACACAGAGGTAGGTACAGCAGTGGCCTACTGTACCGTAATGCTATATATTATATACTGGTGGTCACTGGTCAGCAAAACTCTGCACTGTACTCCTCCTATATAATATTATACTGGTGGTCCCCAGTCCCCACAATAAAGCAGCACACTGAGCACAGATATGGAGTGTTTTTCAGGCAGACAACGTATACTGGTGGTCACTGTCAGCAAAACTCTGCACTGTACTCCTGCTATATAATACAGCTGCTCCCCAGTCCCCACAATTAAGCAGTGTGAGCACAGATATATGCAGCACACTGTGAGCACAGATATGGAGCGTTTTTTTCAGGCAGAGAACGGATAACTGGTGGTCACTGATCAGCAAAACTCTGCACTGTACTCCTCCTATATACAGCTGCTCCCCAGCCCTCCCCACAATTAAGCAATAGTGCACAGCACAATCAAGTTCAACAATAACGGAGAGGACGCCAGCCACGTCCTCTCCCTAACATTTCCAATGCATGAGTGAAAATGGCGGCGACGCGTGGCTGCTTATATAGAATCCGAATCTCGCGAGAATCCGACAGCGGGATGATGACGTTCGGGCGCGCTCGGGTTACTCGAGCCATACGGGAGAATCCGAGTATGGCTCGGACCCGTGTAAAAAGGGTGAAGTTCGGGGGGGTTCGGTTTCCGAGAAACCGAACCCGCTCATCACTAAAGGAAATATGATCAAAGATATTGGTACCAAATTGCCTTTGCTAGACCTTTCCGGCGTTCTCCATGCACATTGATCTGAACTGAACTGTCCCCTATGAGTACGGCAGAGGTTTTCAAATGCGGCCCTACGGCACCACATCAGCACAGGTTTTAAGTTTATCCATGCTTGGCCACAGGTGACTTAATTAGCACGTCAGGCAATTTGATTTTACCATCTGTGCTGAGCTATGGACATACCTAAAACTGTTGGGAGATATGCCTTGAGGACTGCGTTTGAGAACCTCTGCAGTATGCAGCAATTGCTTCAATTGTTTTATAGCTCTCAGTAAAGTTGTTTAATGGGAAATAAAAAAAAAAAATATATATATATATATATTTATTTCCCTCCCCCTCCCAAATCACATTCACTGACTCTCCAATACTGGCCCTCATTCCGAGTTGTTCACATGTAGCAACTGTTTGCTGCTCGTGCGATCAACTAGACACCGCCTATGGGGGAGTGTATTTTAACATAGCAGGGATGTGATCGCTTGTGCAGCCCTGCAATGCTAAAAAAGTTTCATGCAAAACAAGACCAGGGTCACACCTACTTACTCTATGCGACAGATCCAGCGACGAAGGACCCGGAATTGACGTCAGACATCCTCCCTCCAAACGCCTGGATCCGCCTGCGTTCGCCTCACTACGCCTGGAAAACGGTCAGTTGATGCCCCGACCTGCCTCCCACCTGTCAGTCTTCTTGCGATAGCTGCTGTGATCACTTTCTGCGCTGGCGGAGTCGCTGCCTGGCAACAACCGTCGTCGGGCAACGATGCACAAGCTCATGGCGGGCGCCGTGCAGCCACAGTCCCGACCCGTTCGTACCGCAGCGAAGGACCGCTGCGTGCGAACGGGTCGGAATGACCCCCACTGTCTGAGAGACTGAAAGAGTAAGAGGCAGATCTACTACAGTTTCTAAAAATAAACATGGTGCTGTTGCCCATAGCAATCAATCAGATTCTATCATTTTCAAGGATGCAATACAGAAAAGAGAGCTAAAATCTGATTAGTTGCTATGGGCAATATCACTTTTGGGTTTTAGAAGCTGTAGTAAATTTACTCCTAGACTTGCCTTAAAGTAGCTGATCAATTTAGCATCAGCCCCTTTGTCAGCAATAAGGCAATGGTATGCAATGTGCGCAAAGCTTAAACTAGCAGTATCATCATTTACAGAGATACAATACGTTTTACTCTAACCGCAACGGAAAGGTGACACACCGTCAGTCATCAGTTTCTATCAGGGTCTATGTGCTAGGCATTGGACAGAGATAAAGTACTAGCCAATCAGCTCCTAACTGCCATGTTACACACAGGCTGTGTTTGAAAAATGACAGTTGTGAGCTGATTGGCTGGTACTTTATCTCCATCCAGCGGTTCTCTCTCCAAGGCTTAATACATAGACCCCGCTGACCCTTACATTAAACTATCCCTGCTATGCGCTATGATTACAAACATTGGTGTATAGAGAATTAAGTGCCACCCTTTAGCCTATATGAAATGTAATCTTCATTATTTAAATGTCCTATTGCAAGACTTAAGGGCCCCATACACTAGGACGATAATGCCCGATTTCGCGCATTTGGCCCGATATATAAGGTGAAATCAGGCATTTTGAAGGTGTTTCCATGAGCATCGGATCGGATCCTACGATGCTGAAGTTAGCTTCTTATTCGGCCAGCTTCTTATTCACTTCTTATTCAAGCTCCAGCTTCTTATTCAAAAAATTTAGTTTTGCAAGGGTTAACTAGTCTTGGGCCACAAATTTGACACCTGAAATCAACAGAGGGTGGTCACTTACATATCACCCACTTGTATTTTGTTTGGCCCAACGCTGTTTTGGGCATGAAATACACTGGCAAAGTGGGCACACACACCATATTTTACCATTTTGAATAAGTAGCTGTAGTATTGCAAGGGTTAACTAGTCTTGGGCCACAAATTTGACACCTGAAATCAACAGAGGGTGGTCACTTACATATCACCCACTTGTATTTTGTTTGGCCCAATGCTGTTTTGGGCATGAAATACACTTGCAAAGTGGGCACACACACCATATTTTACCATTTTGAATAAGTAGCTGTAGTTTTGCAAGGGTTAACTAGTTTTGGGCCACAAATTTGACACCTGAAATCAACAGAGGGTGGTCACTTACATATCACCCACTTGTATTTTGTTTGGCCCAATGCTGTTTTGGGCATGAAATACACTTGCAAAGTGGGCACACACACCATATTTTGCCATTTTGAATAAGTAGCTGTAGCTTTGCAAGGGTTAACTAGTCTTGGGCCACAAATTTGACACCTGAAATCAACAGAGGGTGGTCACTTACATATCACCCACTTGTATTTTGTTTGGCCCAATGCTGTTTTGGGCATGAAATACACTTGCAAAGTGGGCACACACACCATATTTTGCCATTTTGAATAAGTAGCTGTAGTTTTGCAAGGGTTAACCAGTCTTGGGCCACAAATTTGACACCTGAAATCAGGAGCCTGTAATACAGGCTCTGCGCATAAAGCTTTTCTTAAATTCTACAAAGTAGTCTCTGCGGGCCTAGGGGGTAATTCAGACTGCATCACTGCAGCGGCAGTGATCGCAGTCTGAATTACTTTGTGGAGTGCGCCCTGCGCGTGCGCACTCCGGGAGCACAGTGAGATTCTATCAGCATCTCAGGGCTTCGATCGCCTCTGCCTGATTGACAGGCAGAGGCGGTCACGTGGTGGGAAGAGGCATGCCAGCGGCTTTAGAACCACGGTCCGGACAACAGAGGCCCGTCTGGAGCGTTGGGGGGTGGCCCGAGGCAGCTGCGTGGTGTTACACACATCCTCTGCGACCCGGGATGTGGCGAGTAGCGGACTGCCAGCGCGCAGGAGCTTCGTTTGCAGGGAGTTACTCATCAGGTACAAAATCATCGTCACCGTGCAATGGTTTTGTACCTGTGCAAGGGTGGGGCTAGGGCCAGTCATGCGGGGCGGACTAGCCCTGTGCTGGGCATCCACCCGCATGTCAGAGTAAATGATCGTAGATGTGCTACATTTAGCACATCTGTGATTAGATCTTGTCTGGGGACTGTTTCCTCAGACATTCAGTGAATGATGCTGCCCTGTGGCAAATTCGCGCATGAACCTACGCAGTGGCGGAACAAGACCATGGTGGGCCCAGATGCAACAAAATGCGTTGCCCCAGCCCGCCCAAGATCCAAAACATGTGTGTCAAAAAATAGGGCATGGTCTCATTGAAAAGGGGTGTGGGCACACAATAGTACGACCAATTCAAATTATGCCACACAGTAGTGCAACCTTATTACATTACACTGAACAGTAGTACTCCTTATATACGTTACGCTACACAGTAGTGCTCCTGAAACAAGTTATGCCACACAGTACTGCTTCTTATACGCATTACGCCACATAGTAGAGCTCCTTCTACACGTTACGCCACACAGTAGTGCTCCTTATACACATTACAACACACAGTAGTGCCTCTTATACAGGTTACGCCACACAGTAGTATTCTTAATATACGTTATACCACACAGTAGTGCTCCTGATACATGTTACTCCACCCAGTACTGCTCCTTATACATGTTACGCAACACAGTAGAGCTCCTTATACTCGTTACAACACACAGTAATGGTCCTTATACACTTTACGCCACACAATTGTGCTCCTTATACACGTTACGCCACACAGTAGAGCTCCTTATACACATTACGCCACACAGTAGAGCTCCTTTTACACGTAACGCCAATATAGTAGGCACTACGGTAAAGTTTTAGGGTTAGGCTGCTGAGGGGGGGGGGGGGGGTGAGGCACTGGGGTGGTGGCTAGGGTTAGGCTGTGGGGAGGGGAAAAGGTTAAGGTTAGCTACTAGGGAAAGGTTTAGGGATTAGGGATAATGGGGAAAATACTCACCAGAACACTGCTGAGACATCGCCAATGCAATTTGATCCAGAAAAAGGCACTGCTGTCACTGGTATAAAGTATGAAACTGCTATATCACAAGGGACTGTTTTTTGACAGTTCTTCATGTCGACATAATGAATATCAATATAACTGTCGGCCAATTGTATCCCACTCCCACAAAAACTCAGGAGACTTCTCACTGTATAAAGATGGGACAATTCCTTTGTACAAGGATACACAAGGCCCATGGAGACAGATGCCCACACTATGCATTATGCAGCCAGCAGCAGCACATGCACCCTGGGTGACAACACATGACCCTGTGCCTGGCTGCCTTAGTGTTATGAGCCACGGCTGTGGCTCATTTCCATTTTTGCATTTTGGTTATGTATTTTATGTTATACTTCTGTCTATGTTCCCCGTGGGTGTCATGGGGTGCTCGGATCTCACCCTTAAGGAGAGGATACTGTTATGAACCACAGGTAGTGGTTCATTCCTATTTTATGTTTATTAGTTGTCTTGCAGGCCAGGATTTCCCGTTGCTCTGTTTAAGAATACTCTTGGTTGCTGCCGGTGGTAGTCTGTGTAATTGCAGCTTGTTCCCATGTGTTCAGCCTCACCTGGCTGCTAATTGCATCTTGTCAGTTTGGAGTCATGCAACAGGGCAGCTGCATGACATAATTAATTAGGCCTCTCTGTTATATGCTGGCTGAGTGCAATTCACAGACGCTGGTGATATTTCTAGGTATCCAGTCTTCCAGAGTGCTTGAGTTCTGAGCTTGTTCCTGCCAGTTCCTGAGCTCCTGTCAAGTAGTGTCAGTCTAGCTGCTTCCTGTGTCGATTCCTGGGTCAGTCCCTGTGTCGATTCCGGTGTCTGATCCCGTGTCCTGCCGTGAAGCGTTCCTGTCCAGAAGTCCTGTGGCTTTGCCTATGCCTGGTCGAGTTTCTGGCTTCTTGGTGTCCACCGGCCTGTCGTTTGGGATTCTGCCTGTCCTCCAGTTCTGAGAGTCTGTGTCGGCAGCATTGGGGGTTCCTGTCCGTTTGCCAGTATTTGTACCGGTTCCATGAGTAGCGGCTTTGCCGCGTCCGTTGGCCTAGGCCGCTGTATTCCTTGGTTGTATCTGTCACTGGTGTTTTGCAGAGGGTTCTGCTTATGCTGTCACCGCCGGTACACAAAAGTATTGTGTCGGCGTGTGGTCAGCATTTCCTTTGTTGTTCTTTTCCTTTGGCGGTGGGCCGCACATACATTTAGTTTTAGCCTAGTTAGTAGTCCCTGCCTTTGGTTGTTTCAGTTAGAGGGCCCCTTGTTATTACCCTGTCTCAGTTCACTCTTTGTCTCTCCTTAAGACCTGAGGGGGCATCGGAGTTGGGCAGACTTAATCCGCCCTTCAAACGCGGCTGCCATGGGCCCAAGAAACCATAGTCTCGCAAGAGTGAATTGACAGCACGGGTAAAACAACGGAGGTAGGGTGCCAGGGGCTATTCCCATTCCGTTTCCCTTTCCCAGCATTACGTCCTGGTGCTCTGGACTCCCTTCATAACATCGCCCTTGTTCTGAGCACCAGGAACCTAACACTTAGTGGGATCACTCTATGCTTATGCTGTGCTGTATGTTATATGTCACTGCACAGTCACCATTACTATTTGCAGAGAGACCAGCTTACTGTAACTACAACCAATCTTCACACGTGTTTTTTTAAAAAAAAGAAAAAGTATACTTTAAACTTATGTTTAGTAATATATGTTTTTATAAGTTTTATTTAATGAAAAATGTTTTTGTTTATATATGAAACTCTTTAAAAATAAATTATACATTTTTATTTTTTGGAATTGTGTGACGAGTATTAAAACCCTTTTTTCTATATACAGGAATACATAGTATTATATATACGTGTTTATGAGAATTTTTATTCCTTTGCCAGTGGTGTAGCGCATCCCCAAAACAAAAAATTCTTACTGTAACTACCCCGCCCACCACCTCCCAATCTCCGCCCCCTCCATGTAGTCTCCGCCTCTTCGAGGTCCGCGATTCTGAGTTTGCAGGATGAAATGTACAATTAGAAAAAATAAGAATTTACTTACCGATAATTCTATTTCTCGTAGTCCGTAGTGGATGCTGGGGACTCCGTCAGGACCATGGGGAACAGCGGCCCCGCAGGAGACAGGGCACAAAAGTAAAAGCTTTAGGATCAGGTGGTGTGCACTGGCTCCTCCCCCCATGACCCCCCTCCAAGCCCCAGTCAGGATACCGTGCCCGGACGAGCGTACACAATAAGGAAGGATTTTGAATCCCGGGTAAGACTCATACCAGCCACACCAATCACACTGTACAACCTGTGATCTGAACCCAGTTAACAGCATGATAACAGCGGAGCCTCTGAAAAGATGGCTCACAACAATAATAACCCGATTTTTGTAACAATAACTATGTACAAGTATTGCAGACAATCCGCACTTGGGATGGGCGCCCAGCATCCACTACGGACTACGAGAAATAGAATTATCGGTAAGTAAATTCTTATTTTCTCTGACGTCCTAAGTGGATGCTGGGGACTCCGTCAGGACCATGGGGATTATACCAAAGCTCCCAAACGGGCGGGAGAGTGCGGATGACTCTGCAGCACCGAGTGAGAGAACTCCAGGTCCTCCTCAGCCAGGGTGTGCCCCTGACCAAGTAGCAGCTCGGCAAAGTTGTAAAGCCGAGACCCCTCGGGCAGCCGCCCAAGATGAGCCCACCTTCCTTGTGGAATGGGCATTTACATATTTTGGCTGTGGCAGGCCTGCCACAGAATGTGCAAGCTGAATTGTACTACACATCCAACTAGCAATCGTCTGCTTAGAAGCAAGAGCACCCAGTTTGTTGGGTGCATACAGGATAACAGCAAGTCAGTTTTCCTGACTCCAGCCGTCCTGGAAACCTATATTTTCAGGGCCCTGACAACATCTAGCAACTTGGAGTCCTCCAAGTCCCTAGTAGCCGCAGGTACCACAATAAGCTGGTTCAGGTGAAACGCTGACACCACCTTAGGGAGAAACTGGGGACGAGTCCGCAGCTCTGCCCTGTTCGAATGGACAATCAGATATGGGCTTTTGTGAGACAAAGCCGCCAATTCTGACACTCGCCTGGCCGAGGCCAGGGCCAACATCATGGTCACTTTCCATGTGAGATATTTCAAATCCACAGATTTGAGCGGTTTAAACCAATGTGATTTGAGGAATCCCAGAACTACGTTGAGATCCCACAGTGCCACTGGAGGCACAAAAGGGGGTTGTATATGCAGTACTCCCTTGACAAACTTCTGGACTTCAGGAACTGAAGCCAATTCTTTCTGGAAGAAAATCGACAGGGCCGAAATTTGAACCTTAATGGACCCCAATTTGAGGCCCATAGACACTCCTGTTTGCAGGAAATGCAGGAATCGACCGAGTTGAAATTTCTTCGTGGGGCCTTCCTGGCCTCACACCACGCAACATATTTTCGCCACATGTGGTGATAATGTTGTGCGGTCACCTCCTTCCTGGCTTTGACCAGGGTAGGAATGACCTCTTCCGGAATGCCTTTTTCCCTTAGGATCCGGCGTTCAACCGCCATGCCGTCAAACGCAGCCGCGGTAAGTCTTGGAACAGACATGGTACTTGCTGAAGCAAGTCCCTTCTTAGCGGCAGAGGCCATGAGTCCTCTGTGAGCATCTCTTGAAGTTCCGGGTACCAAGTCCTTCTTGGCCAATCCGGAGCCACGAGTATAGTTCTTACTCCTCTACGTCTTATAATTCTCAGTACCTTAGGTATGAGAAGCAGAGGAGGGAACACATACACCGACTGGTACACCCACGGTGTTACCAGAACGTCCACAGCTATTGCCTGAGGGTCTCTTGACCTGGCGCAATACCTGTCCAGTTTTTTGTTCAGGCGGGACGCCATCATGTCCACCTTTGGTCTTTCCCAACGGTTCACAATCATGTGGAAGACTTCCCGATGAAGTCCCCACTCTCCCGGGTGGAGGTCGTGCTGAGGAAGTCTGCTTCCCAGTTGTCCACTCCCGGAATGAACACTGCTGACAGTGCTATCACATGATTTTCCGCCCAGCGAAGAATCCTTGCAGTTTCTGCCATTGCCCTCCTGCTTCTTGTGCCGCCCTATCTGTTTACGTGGGCGACTGCCGTGATGTTGTCCCACTGGATCAATACCGGGTGACCTTGAAGCAGAGGTCTTGCTAAGCTTAGAGCATTGTAAATTGCTCTTAGCTCCAGTATATTTATGTGGAGAGAAGTCTCCAGACTTGATCACACTCCCTGGAAATTTTTTCCTTGTGTGACTGCTCCCCAGCCTTTCAGGCTGGCATCCGTGGTCACCAGGACCCAGTCCTGAATGCCGAATCTGTGGCCCTTTAGTAGATGAGCACTCTGCAGCCACCACAGAAGAGACACCCTTGTCCTTGGAGACAGGGTTATCCGCTGATGCATCTGAAGATGCGATCCGGACCATTTTTCCAGCAGATCCCACTGAAAAGTTCTTGCGTGAAATCTGCCGAATGGAATCGCTTCGTAAGAAGCCACCATTTTTCCCAGGACCCTTGTGCAATGATGCACTGACACTTTTCCTGGTTTTAGGAGGTTCCTGACTAGCTCGGATAACTCCCTGGCTTTCTCCTCCGGGAGAAACACCTTTTTCTGGACTGTGTCCAGAATCATCCCTAGGAACAGCAGACGTGTCGTCGGAGACAGCTGCGATTTTGGAATATTTAGAATCCACCCGTGCTGTCGTAGAACTACTTGAGATAGTGCTACACCGACCTCCAACTGTTCTCTGGACCTTGCCCTTATCAGGAGATCGTCCAAGTAAGGGATAATTAAGACGCCTTTTCTTTGAAGAAGAATCATCATTTCGGCCATTACCTTGGTAAAGACCCGGGGTGCCGTGGACAATCCAAACGGCAGCGTCTGAAACTGATAGTGACAGTTTTGTACCACGAACCTGAGGTACCCTTGGTGAGAAGGGCAAATTGGGACATGGAGGTAAGCATCCTTGATGTCCAGGGACACCATATAGTCCCCTTCTTCCTGGTTCGCTATCACTGCTCTGAGTGACTCCATCTTGATTTGAACCTTTGTATGTAAGTGTTCAAATATTTCAGATTTAGAATAGGTCTCACCGAGCCGTCTGGCTTCAGTACCACAATATAGTGTGGAATAATACCCCTTTCCTTGTTGTGGGAGGGGTACTTTGATTATCACCTGCTGGGAATACAGCTTGTGAATTGTTTCCAATACTGCCTCCCTGTCGGAGGGAGACGTTGGTAAAGCAGACTTCAGGAACCTGCGAGGGGGAGACGTCTCGAATTTCCAATCTGTACCCCTGGGATACTACTTGTAGGATCCAGGGGTCCACTTGCGAGTGAGCCCACTGCGCGCTGAAACTCTTGAGACGACCCCCCACCGCACCTGAGTCCGCTTGTACGGCCCCAGCGTCATGCTGAGGACTTGGCAAAAGCGGTGGAGGGCTTCTGTTCCTGGGAATGGGCTGCCTGCTGCAGTCTTCTTCCCTTTCCTCTATCCCTGGGCAGATATGACTGGCCTTTTGCCTGCTTGCCCTTATGGGGACGAAAGGACTGAGCCTGAATAGACGGTGTCTTTTTCTGCTGAGATGTGACTTGGGGTAAAAAAGGTGGATTTTCCAGCTGTTGCCGTGGCCACCAGAAATATGTAACACCTCCTTCATTGCCCTTAACATGTAACGTGTGGCCCAAATGGAAAATACGTTTGTTTCTTCACCGTCGACACTGGAGTCAGTGTCCGTGTCTGTGTCGACCGACTGAGGTAAATGGGCGTTTTAAAGCCCCTGACGGTGTTTGAGACGCCTGGACAGGTACTAATTGGTTTGCCGGCCGTCTCATGTCGTCAACCGACCTTGCAGCGTGTTGACATTATCACGTAATTCCCTAAATAAGCCATCCATTCCGGTGTCGACTCCCTAGAGAGTGACATCACCATTACAGGCAATTGCTCCGCCTCCTCACCAACATCGTCCTCATACATGTCGACACACACGTACCGACACACAGCACACACACAGGGAATGCTCTGATAGAGGACAGGACCCCACTAGCCCTTTGGGGAGACAGAGGGAGAGTTTGCCAGCACACACCAAAACGCTATATTATACAGGGACAACCTTATATAAGTGTTTTCCCTTATAGCATCTTAATATATAATAATATCGCCAAATAAGTGCCCCCCCCTCTCTGTTTTAACCCTGTTTCTGTAGTGCAGTGCAGGGGAGAGCCTGGGAGCCTTCCTAGCAGCGGAGCTGTGTAGGAAAATGGCGCTGTGTGCTGAGGAGAATAGGCCCCGCCCCCTTTTCGGCGGGCTTCTTCTCCCGTTTTTCTGACAACCTGGCAGGGGTTAAATACATCCATATAGCCCCAGGGGCTATATGTGATGTATTTTTAGCCAGCATAGGTACTTTCATTGCTGCCCAGGGCGCCCCCCCAAGCGCCCTGCACCCTCAGTGACCGTTGGTGTGAAGTGTGCTGAGAGCAATGGCGCACAGCTGCAGTGCTGTGCGCTACCTCATGAAGACTGAGAAGTCTTCAGCCGCCGATTTCTGGACCTCTTCTCTCTTCAGCATCTGCAAGGGGGTCGGCGGCGCGGCTCCGGTGACCCATCCAGGCTGTACCTGTGATCGTCCCTCTGGAGCTAGTGTCCAGTAGCCTAAGAAGCCAATCCATCCTGCACGCAGGTGAGTTCACTTCTTCTCCCCTAAGTCCCTCGTTGCAGTGAGCCTGTTGCCAGCAGGACTCACTGAAAATAAAAAACCTAACAAAACTTTTACTCTAAGCAGCTCTTTAGGAGAGCCACCTAGATTGCACCCTTCTCGGCCGGGCACAAAAACCTAACTGGGGCTTGGAGGGGGGTCATGGGGGGAGGAGCCAGTGCACACCACCTGATCCTAAAGCTTTTACTTTTGTGCCCTGTCTCCTGCGGGGCCGCTGTTCCCCATGGTCCTGACGGAGTCCCCAGCATCCACTTAGGACGTCAGAGAAAATAAGAATTTACTCACCGGTAATTCTATTTCTCGTAGTCCGTAGTGGATGCTGGGTACTCCGTAAGGACGATGGGGAATAGACGGGCTCCGCAGGAGACTGGGCACTCTAAAAGAAAGATTAGGTACTATCTGGTGTGCACTGGCTCCTCCCTCTATGCCCCTCCTCCAGACCTCAGTTAGGGAAACTGTGCCCGGAAGAGCTGACACTACAAGGAAAGGATTTGGAATCCAGGGTAAGACTCATACCAGCCACACCAATCACACCGTACAACTTGTGATAACTATACTCAGTTCACAGTATGAACAACAAATGAGCCTCATTAACAGATGGCTCATAACAAAACCCTTTAGTTAAGCAATAACTATATACACGTATTGCAGAGAGTCCGCACTTGGGACGGGCTCCCAGCATCCACTACGGACTACGAGAAATAAAATTACCGGTGAGTAAATTCTTATTTTCTCTGACGTCCTAGTGGATGCTGGGTACTCCGTAAGGACCATGGGGATTATACCAAAGCTCCCAAACGGGCGGGAGAGTGCGGATGACTCTGCAGCACGTAATGAGCAAACTCAAGGTCCTCCTCAGCCAGGGTATCAAACTTGTAGAATTTTGCAAAAGTGTTTGAACCCGACCAAGTAGCAGCTCGGCAAAGTTGTAAAGCAGAGACCCCTCGGGCAGCCGCCCAAGAAGAGCCCACCTTCCTCGTGGAATGGGCTTTTACTAATTTAGGATGCGGCAGTCCAGCCGCAGAATGTGCAAGCTGAATCGTGCTACAGATCCAGCGAGCAATAGTCTGCTTTGAAGCAGGAGCACCCAGCTTGGTGGGTGCATGCAGGATAAATAGCGAGTCAGTTTTTCTGACTCTAGCCGTCCTGGAAACAAAGTTTCAGGGCCCGGACTACGTCCAGCAACTTGGAATCCTCCAAGTCCCGAGTAGCCGCAGGCACCACAATAGGTTGGTTCAAATGAAACGATGATACCACCTTAGGGAGAAATTGGGGACGAGTCCTCCATTCTGCCCTTTCCATATGGAAGATCAGATATGGGCTTTTACATGACAAAGCCGCCAATTCTGACACACGCCTAGCCGAAGCCAAGGACAAATATATAAAATATATAAAATATATATATATATATATATATATATATATAAAAAACCACTTTCCACGTGAGATACTTCAACTCCACGTTCTGAAGTGGCTCAAAACAATGTGATTTTAGGAAATCCAACACTACGTTGAGATCCCAAGGTGCCACTGGAGGCACAAAAGGGGGCTGAATATGCAGCACTCCCTTAACAACGTCTGAACTTCAGGAAGCGTCTTTCCTAGCCTTTAACAGCGTAGGAATCGATTCATCTGGAACGCCCTTTTCCGTTAGGATCCGGAGTTCAACCGCCAAGCCTTCAAACGCAGCCGCAGTAAGTCTTGGAACAGACAGGGCCCCTGCAGTAACAGAGGCCATGGGTCCTCCGAGATCATTTCTTGTAGTTCTGGGTACCAAGTTCTTCTTGGCCAATCCGGAACTACGAGTATAGTTCTTACTCCTCTTTTACTTACTATCCTCAGTACCTTGGGTATGAGAGGAAGAGGAGGGAACACATCAACCGACTGGTACACCCACGGTGTCACTAGTGCGTCCACAGCTATCGCCTGAGGGTCTCTTGACCTGACACAATATTTTTTTTTTTTTTTGAGGCGGGACGCCATCATGTCCACCTGTGGCCGTTCCCAACAGTTCACAATCTGCGTGAAGCCTTCTGGATGAAGTCCCCACTCTCCCGGGTGGAGGTCGTGCCTGCTGAGGAAGTCTGCTTCCTAGTTTTCTACACCCGGAATGAACACTGCTGACAGTGTTAGCACGTGATACTCCGCCCATCGGAGAATCCTTGTGGCTTCTGCCAACGCCATCCTGCTTCTCGTGCCGCCTTGTCGGTTTACATGGGCGACAGCCGTGATGTTGTCTGACTGAATCAGCACCGGCTGGTTTTGAAGCAGGGGTTCTGCTTGCCTTAGGGCATTGTAAATGGCCTTTAGGTCCAGAATATTTATGTGTAGGGAAGTCTCCTGACTCGACCATTGTCCTTGGAAATTTCTTCCCTGTGTGACTGCTCCCCAACCTCTGAGGCTTGCATCCGTGGTCACCAGGACCCAGTCCTGAATGCCGAATCTGCGGCCTTCGAGAAAATGAGCACTCTGCAGCCACCACAGCAGAGACACCCTGGCTCTCGGGGACAGGGTGATCAGCCGATGCATCTGAAGATGCGATCCTCACTTGTCTAACAGGTCCCACTGAAAGTTCCTTGCATGGAACCTGCCGAAGGGAATTGCTTCGTAAGAAGCTACCATCTTTTCCAGGACTCGCGTACAATGATGCACCGACACCTGTTTTGGTTTCAGGAGGTCTCTGACCAGAGATGACAACTCCTTGGCCTTCTCCTTCGGGAGAAACACCTCCTTCTGTTCTGTGTCCAGAAACATGCCCAATATCGGCAGACGCGTCGTAGGAACCAGCTGCGACTTTGGGATATTCAGAATCCCGCCGTGCTGTTGTAGCACTTCCTTAGATAGTGCTACTCCGATCAACGACTGCTCCTTGGACCTCGCCTTTATAAGGAGATCGTCCAAGTACGGGATAATTATAACTCCCTTCTTTCGAAGGAGTATCATCATTTTGGCCATTACCTTGGAACACACCCTCGGTGCCGTGGACAGACCAAACGGCAACGTCTGGAATTGGTAATGGCAGTTCTGTACCACAACCTTGAGGTACTCCTGGTGAGGTGGGTAAATGGGGACATGTAGGTAAGCATCCATGATGTCCAGTGATACCATGTAATCCCCCTCTTCCAGGCTTGCAATAACCGCCCTGAGCGATTTCATTTTGAACTTGAACTTCCTTATATAAGTGTTTTAAGGATTTCAAATTTAGAATGGGTCTCACCGAACCGTCTGGTTTCGGTACCACAAACATTGTGGAATAGTAACCCCGTCCTGTTGAAGGAGGGGAACTTGTATTATCACCTGCTGGAGGTACAGCTTGTGAATTGCCGCCAGTACTACCTCCCTGTCCTGGGGAGTAGCTGGCAAGGCTGATTTGAGGTAACGGCGAGGGGGAGACGCCTCGAATTCCAGCTTGTATCCCTGAGATACCACTTGTAGAACCCAGAGATCCACCTGTGAGCGAACCCACTAGTCGCTGAAGTTCCGGAGACGCGCCCCCACCGCACCTGGCTCCGTCTGTGGAGCCCCAGCGTCATGCGGTGGACGTAGTAGAAGCAGGGGAGGATTTTTGTTCCTGGGAACTGGCTGTCTGGTGCAGCTTTTTCCCTCTCCCCCTGCCTCTCGGCAGAAAGGAAGCACCTTTGATCCGCTTGCCTTTCTGAGGCCGAAAGGACTGTACCTGATAGTTTGGTGCTTTCTTAGGTTGTGAGGGAGCCTGAGGTAAAAATGTCGATTTCCCAGCTGTTGCTGTGGATACGAGGTCCGAGAGACCATCCCCAAACAATTCCTCACCCTTATAAGGCAAAACCTCCATGTGTTTTTTAGAATCAGCATCACCTGTCCACTGCCGGGTCCATAATACCCTCCTGGCAGAAATGGACATTGCATTAATTCTAGATGCCAGCCGGCAAATATCCCTCTGTGCATCCCTCATATATAAGACAACGTCTTTAATATGCTCTATGGTTAGCAAAATAGTATCCCTGTCGAGGGTATCAATATTATCTGACAGGGTATCAGACCACGCTGCAGCAGCACTACACATCCATGCTGAAGCAGTTGCAGGTCTCAGTATAGTACCTGAGTGTGTATATACAGACTTCAGGATAGCCTCCTGCTTTCTATCAGCAGGCTCCTTCAAGGCGGCCGTATACTGAGACGGCAGTGCCACCTTTTTTGACAAGCGTGTGAGCGCCTTATCCACCCTAGGAGATATCTCCCAACGTGACCTATCCTCTGGCGGGAAAGGGTACGCCATCAGTAACTTTTTAGAAATTACCAGTTTCTTATCGGGGGAACCCCACGCTTCTTCACACACTTCATTCAACTCATCTGATGGGGGAAAAAAATAAGAATTTACTTACCGATAATTCTATTTCTCATAGTCCGTAGTGGATGCTGGGGACTCCGTAAGGACCATGGGGAATAGCGGCTCCGCAGGAGACTGGGCACATCTAAAGAAAGCTTTAGGACTATCTGGTGTGCACTGGCTCCTCCCCCCATGACCCTCCTCCAAGCCTCAGTTAGGATACTGTGCCCGGACGAGCGTACACAATAAGGAAGGATTTTGAATCCCGGGTAAGACTCATACCAGCCACACCAATCACACCGTATAACCTGTGATCTGAACCCAGTTAACAGCATGATAACAGAGGAGCCTCTGAAAGATGGCTCACAACAATAATAACCCGATTTTTGTAACAATAACTATGTACAAGTATTGCAGACAATCCGCACTTGGGATGGGCGCCCAGCATCCACTACGGACTATGAGAAATAGAATTATCGGTAAGTAAATTCTTATTTTCTCTGACGTCCTAAGTGGATGCTGGGGACTCCGTAAGGACCATGGGGATTATACCAAAGCTCCCAAACGGGAGGGAGAGTGCGGATGACTCTGCAGCACCAAATGAGAGAACTCCAGGTCCTCCTCAGCCAGGATATCAATTTTGTAGAATTTTACAAACGTATTTGCTCCTGACCAAGTAGCTGCTCGGCAAAGTTGTAAAGCCGAGACCCCTCGGGCAGCTGCCCAAGATGAGCCCACCTTCCTTGTGGAGTGGGCATTTACAGATTTTTGGCTGTGGCAGGCCTGCCACAGAATGTGCAAGCTGAATTGTATTACAAATCCAACGAGCAATAGTCTGCTTAGAAGCAGGAGCACCCAGCTTGTTGGGTGCACACAGGATAAACAGCGAGTCAGATTTCCTGACTCCAGCCGTCCTGGAAACATATATTTTCAGGGCACTGACAACGTCTAGCAACTTGGAGGCCTCCAAGTCCCTAGTAGCCGCAGGCACCACCAATAGGTTGGTTCAGGTGAGACGCTGAAACCACCTTGGGGAGAAACTGAGGACGAGTCCTCAATTCCGCCCTGTCCGAATGGAAAATCAGATAAGGGCTTTTTCAGGATAAAGCCGCCAATTCTGACACGCGCCTGGCCCAGGCCAGGGCCAACAGCATGACCACTTTCCATGTGAGATATTTTAACTCCACAGATTTAAGTGGTTCAAACCAATGTGACTTTTGGAACCCAAAACTACATTGAGATCCCAAAGTGCCACTGGAGGCACAAAAGGAGGCTGTATATGCAGTACCCCTTTTACAAACGTCTGAACTTCAGGGACTGAAGCTAGTTCTTTTTGGAAGAAAATTGACAGGGCCGAAATTTGAACCTTAATGGACCCCAATTTCAGGCCCATAGACACTCCTGTTTGCAGGAAATGTAGGAATCGACCCAGTTGAATTTCCTCCGTCGGGCCTTACTGGCCTCGCACCACGCAACATATTTTCGCCAATTGCGGTGATAATGTTTTTGCGGTTACATCCTTCCTGGATTTGATCAGGATAGGGATGACTTCATCCGGAATGCCTTTTTTCCTTCAGGATCCGGCGTTCAACCGCCATGCCGTCAAACGCAGCCGCGGTAAGTCTTGGAACAGACAGGGTCCTTGCTGGAGCAGGTCCCTTCTTAGAGGTAGAGGCCACGGATCCTCCGTGAGCATCTCTTGAAGTTCCGGTTACCAAGTCCTTCTTGGCCAATCCGGAACCACGAATATAGTGCTTACTCCTCTCCATCTTATCAATCTCAGTACCTTGGGTATGAGAGGCAGAGGAGGGAACACATACCCTGACTGGTACACCCACGGTGTTACCAGAGCGTCTACAGCTTATTGCCTGAGGGTCCCTTGACCTGGCGCAATACCTGTCGAGTTTTTAATCATGTGGAAGACTTCTGGGTGAAGTCCCCACTCTCCCGGGTGGAGGTCGTGCTGAGGAAGTCTGCTTCCCAGTTGTCCACTCCCGGAATGAATACTGCTGACAGTGCTATCACATGATTTTCCGCCCAGCGAAGAATCCTTGCAGCTTCTGCCATTGCCCTCCTGCTTCTTGTGCCACCCTGTCTGTTTACGTGGGTGACTGCCGTGATGTTGTCCGACTGGATCAACACCGGCTGACCTTGAAGCAGAGGTCTTGCTAAGCTTAGAGCATTGTAAATGTCCCTTAGCTTCAGGATATTTATGTGAAGTGATGTCTCCAGGCTTGACCATAAGCCCTGGATATTCCTTCCCTGTGTGACTGCTCCCCAGCCTCGCAGGCTGGCATCAGTGGTCACCAGGACCCAGTCCTGAATGCCTAATCTGCGGCCCTCTAGAAGATGAGCATTCTGCAACCACCACAGGAGGGACACCCTTATCCTTGGTGACAGGGTTATCCGCTGATGCATCTGAAGATGCGATCCGGACCATTTGTCCAGCAGGTCCCACTGGAAAGTTCTTGCGTGGAATCTGCCGAATGGGATTGTTTCGTAGGAAGCCACCATTTTACCCAGAACCCTTGTGCATTGATGCACTGAGACTTGGCTCGGTTTTAGGAGGTTCCTGACTAGCTCGGATAACTCCCTGGCTTTCTCCTCCGGGAGAAACACCTTTTTCTGGACTGTGTCCAGGATCATCCCTAGGAACAGAAGACACGTCGTCGGAACCAGGTGCGATTTTGGAATATTGAGAATCCAATCGTGCTGCCGCAACACTACCTGAGATAGTGCTACACCGACCTCCAACTGTTCCCTGGATCTTACCCTTATCAGGGAATTGTCCAAGGAAGGGATAACTAAAATTCACTTCCTTCGAAGGAATATCATCATTTCGGCCATTACCTTGGTAAAGACCCGGGGTGCCGTGTACCATCCATACGGCAGCGTCTGAACTGATAGTGACAGTTCTGTACCATAAACCTGAGGTACCCTTGGTGAGAAGGGTAAATTTTGACATGAAGGTAAGCATCCTTGATGTCCCGAGACATCATGTAGTCCCCTTCTTCCAGGTTCGCAATCACTGCTCTGAGTGACTCAATCTTGAATTTGAACCTCTGTACGTAAGTGTTCAAAGATTTTAGATTTAGAATCGGTCTCACCGAGCCGTCCGGCTTCGGTACCACAACAGTGTGGAATAATACCCCGTTCCCTGTTGCAGGAGGGGTATATTGATTATCACCTGCTGGGAATACAGCTTGTGAATGGCTTCCAAAACTGTCTCCCTGTCAGAAGGAGACATCGGTAAAGCCGACTTTAGGAAACGGCGAGGGGGAGACGTCTCGAATTCTAATTTGTACCCCTGAGATATCACCTGAAGGATCCAGGGGTCTACTTGCGAGTGAGCCCACTGCGCGCTGAAATTCATTGAGACGGGCCCCCCACCGTGCCTGATTCTGCTTGTAAAGCCCCAGCGTATACTGAGGGCTTGGCAGAGGCGAGAGAGGGTTTCTGTTCCTGGAAACTGGCTGATTTCTGCAGCCTTTTTCCTCTCCCTCTGTCACAGGGCAGAAATGAGGAACCTTTTGCCCGCTTGTCCACGAAAAGACTGCGCCTGATAATACGGCGTCTTCTCATGTTGAGAGGCGACCTGGGGTACAAACGTGGAATTCCCAGCTGTTGCCGTGGCCACCAGGTCTGAAAGACCGACCCCAAATAACTCCTCCCTTAATAAAGCAATACTTCCAAATGCCGTTTGGAATACGCATCACCTGACCACTGACGTGTCCATAACCCTCTACTGGTAGAAATGGACAACGCGCTTAGACTTGATGCCAGTCGGCAAATATTCCGCTGTGCATCACGCATATATAAAAATGCATCTTTTAAATGCTCTATAGGCAAAAATATACTGTCCCTATCTAGGGTATCAATATTTTCAGTCAGGGAATCCGACCACGCCAACCCAGCACTGCACATCCAGGCTGAGGCGATTGCTGGTCGCAGTATAACACCAGTATGTGTGTAAATACCTTTTAGGATACCCTCCTGCTTTCTATCAGCAGGATCCTTAAGGGCGGCCATCTCAGGCGAAGGTAGAGCCCATACAAGCGTGTGAGCGCTTTATCCCCCCTAGGGGGTGTTTCCCAACGCACCCTAACCTCTGGCGGGAAAGGATATAATGCCAATAACATTTTAGAAATTATCCGTTATCGGGGGAAACCCACGCATCATCACACACCTCATTTAATTTCTCAGATTCAGGAAAACTACAGGTAGTTTTTCCTCACCGAACATAATACCCCTTTTTTGGTGGTACTCGTATTATCAGAAATGTGTAAAACATTTTTCATTGCCTCAATCATGTAACGTGTGGCCCTACTGGAAGTCACATTCGTCTCTTCACCGTCGACACTGGAGTCAGTATCCGTGTCGGCGTCTATATCTGCCATCTGAGGTAACGGGCGCTTTAGAGCCCCTGACGGCCTATGAGACGTCTGGACAGGCACAAGCTGAGTAGCCGGCTGTCTCATGTCAACCACTGTCTTTTATACAGAGCTGACACTGTCACGTAATTCCTTCCAACAGTTCATCCACTCAGGTGTCGACCCCCTAGGGGGTGACATCACTATTACAGGCAATCTGCTCCGTCTCCACATCATTTTTCTCCTCATACATGTCGACACAAAAGTACCGACATACAGCACACACACAGGGAATGCTCTGATAGAGGACAGGACCCCACTAGCCCTTTGGGGAGACAGAGGGAGAGTTTGCCAGCACACACCAGAGCGCTATATATATACAGGGATAACCTTATATAAGTGTTTTTCCCCTTATAGCTGCTGTATAGTTAATACTGCGCCTAATTAGTGCCCCCCTCTCTTTTTTTAACCCTTTCTGTAGTGTAGTGACTGCAGGGGAGAGACAGGGAGCTTCCCTCCAACGGAGCTGTGAGGGAAAATGGCGCCAGTGTGCTGAGGAGATAGGCTCCGCCCCTTTTTCGCTGACTTTTCTCCTGCTTTTTTATGGATTCTGGCAGGGGTTAAATGCATCCATATAGCCCAGGAGCTATATGTGATGCATTTTTTTGCCATCCAAGGTGTTTTTATTGCGTCTCAGGGCGCCCCCCCCCCAGCGCCCTGCACCCTCAGTGACCGAAGTGTGAAGTGTGCTGAGAGCAATGGCGCACAGCTGCAGTGCTGTGCGCTACCTTGTTGAAGACAGGACGTCTTCTGCCGCCGATTTTCCGGACCTCTTCTGCCTTCTGGCTCTGTAAGGGGGCCGGCGGCGCGGCTCTGGGACCCATCCAAGCTGGGCCTGTGATCGTCCCTCTGGAGCTAATGTCCAGTAGCCTAAGAAGCCCAATCCACTCTGCACGCAGGTGAGTTCGCTTCTTCTCCCCTTAGTCCCTCGATGCAGTGAGCCTGTTGCCAGCAAGTCTCACTGAAAATAAAAAACCTAATCTAAAACTTTCACTAAGAAGCTCAGGAGAGCCCCTAGTGTGCACCCTTCTCGTTCGGGCACAGAGATCTAACTGAGGCTTGGAGGAGGGTCATGGGGGGAGGAGCCAGTGCACACCAGATAGTCCTAAAGCTTTCTTTAGATGTGCCCAGTCTCCTGCGGAGCCGCTATTCCCCATGGTCCTTACGGAGTCCCCAGCATCCACTTAGGACGTCAGAGAAACACTGGCTGCTTTTTCTCCCCAAACATAATACCCTTTTTAGTGGTACCTGGGTTAATGTCAGAAATGTGCAACACATTTTTTATTGCCGTAATCATGCAACGTATGCCCCTTGTGGATTGTGTATATGTCTCATCCTCGTCGACACTGGAGTCAGACTCCGTGTCGACATCTGTGTCTGCCATCTGAGGTAGCGGGCGTTTTTGAGCCCCTGATGGCCTTTGAGACGCCTGGGCAGGCACTGGCTGAGAGGCCGGCTGTCCCACGGCTGTTACGTCATCCAGCCTTTTATGTAAGGAGTTGACACTGTCGGTTAATACCTTCCACATATCCATCCACTCTGGTGTCGACCCCGCAGGGGGTGACATCACATTTATCGGCACCTGCTCCGCCTCCACATAAGCCTCCTCATCAAACATGTCGACACAGCCGTACCGACACATCGCACACACACACAGGGAATGCTCTGACTGAGGACAGGACCCCACAAAGTCCTTTGGGGAGACAGAGAGAGAGTATGCCAGCACACACCACAGCGCTATATAAACAGGGATTTACACTACACAAAGTGATTTTCCCTATAGCAGCTATAATACACAGTTTTGCGCCTAAATTTAGTGCCCTCCCTCTCTTTTTTACCCTATTGAGCCTGGAAACTGCAGGGGAGAGCCTGGGGAGCGTCCTTCCAGCGGAGCTGTGAAGAGAAAATGTGCTGAGGGAGATAGCCCCGCCCCTTTTTCGGTGGGCTTCTCCCGCTCTTTATATTAATATTATGGCAGGGGATTTTTACACATATATAGTTTATTAGACTATATTATGTGTTTTTTGCCATTTTAAGGTAATCTAATTGCAGCCCAGGGCGCCCCCCCCAGCGCCCTGCACCCATCAGTGACCGGAGTATGTGGTGTGCATGGGGAGCAATGGCGCACAGCTGCAGTGCTGTGCGCTACCTTAATGAAGACCGGAGTCTTCAGCCGCCGATTTCCAGGACGTTCTTCTTGCTTCTGGCTCTGCAAGGGGGACGGCTGCGCGGCTCCGGGACCGGACGACCGAGGCTGGGCCTGTGTTCGATCCCTCTGGAGCTAATGGTGTCCAGTAGCCTAGAAGCCCAAGCTAGCTGCAAGCAGGTAGGTTCGCTTCTCTCCCCTAAGTCCCTCGTAGCAGTGAGTCTGTTGCCAGCAGATCTCACTGAAAATAAAAAACCTAATAAATACTTTCTTTTCTAGGAGCTCAGGAGAGCCCCTAGTGTGCAACCAGCTCGAGCCGGGCACAGATTCTAACTGAGGTCTGGAGGAGGGGCATAGAGGGAGGAGCCAGTGCACACCAGATAGTACCTAATCTTTCTTTTAGAGTGCCCAGTCTCCTGCGGAGCCCGTCTATTCCCCATGGTCCTTGCGGAGTACCCAGCATCCACTAGGACGTCAGAGAAATGTATAATAAAATAAAAATAAACACACAGCTGCCTGACCGCCTTACAAGGAATGCTGCTGCACTACCTCAGATACTCTACAGTTTAGCCGCATGGTCATGTGATGCTCCGGTAGCAAAAAGAAACAGCTGGGCTGCCCGTGAATGAGAGGGGAAGATGGCCCCTTCTCCTTCTCCAGACTACTCCACTGCATCCTTCTCCCCCTCTGGCCAGACTGCAGCTCTGCACACCAGCTCAGCCTCATTCTGTTAAGGGGAACCGGCGGCTTGCAGCGCGCCGGCAGGTGGCATGTAATGAGTCAGTCTGACTCATTGTAGTGCCTCCGGCTGTGGGCCCCTTCATCGTGGAGGGGCCCTGGTGCATTGCACCGGTTGCACCGCTGCAAGTTCCACCCCTGAACCTACGATAATAGCCCACCAGACCAAAGAATGCCCTGAGTTGCGACATACATTTTAGCTTAGGCCATGTGAAGACTGCTTCCACCTTGCCAGGTTGAGGTTTAACTTACCCTTGGCATATAATATACCCCAGATACTTTGCCTCCACAGTTATGATGGCACACTTCTCCAGGTTAGCTGTGAACCCTTGTGCCTGTAGAGACTGTAACACTGCATCCACCTTTGGAAGGTGCGACTGGAACAAACCCACTGTGGTAGAGAAGGCTGTTGTTACTTTGGCAGCTTCAATCAGAGGAATTTGCCAGTACCCCTTCAGTAAATCTAGCGTAGTTAGATACTGGCTTATTGCTAAGTTTTGTTCTAGTTCATCAACCCGGGGCATAGGATAGGAATCAAACCGAGGAACTTTATTTAACTTTCTGAAGTCATTACAGAATCTCAAAGCTCCAAAAGGCTTGGGCTCTAAAAAAAAAAATGGGATTATTCCATTCACTGTTTGACTACTCTATGACCCCCAAGCGCCGCATCACTTCCAGTTCCCATTTTACTGCTGCCTGTTGGGCCTCAGATATACAATATGGCCTTTGTTTTATCACCCCCCCGGGTGGAGTAACATTGTCATGCTGCATGATTTGAGTTTTCCCCAGGAGGGCAGAGAACACAACCTGGTACTGTGCTACTAAATTTACCACTTCTTGTTTCTGGCTAGGACTCAAAATTACTTCAGTAGGCACATGACATTCTGGAGTTTTCATGGCCACTAAAGAGGGATGACTGGCACTTTCCAAGGCTTCAACAAATTCACATGGTAGACTTTTACCTCTTTCCTTCTACCTTCCTGCCGTACCTAGATACAAGTATCAGTACCTTGTTGCCCCTATTGAGAGTCCGGTTGACAGCAGTAACGCCATGACTGCGTTTTTGATCCTGTTGAGCTCTTACCATATGCTTGGTCAGAAGTGGCGCAATTTGCCTTAGACAGCCATACAATTGGGACACAAACTGAACGATGTTAGGCTCTTGGGACAAGATCATTACTAAATCCCGCTGGACGGGATCCCGGCGGTCGAAATACCGATGCCGGAATTTCGACCACACAATCCCGACAGGGGTGGCGAGCAGAACGCAGCCCCTTGCGGGCTTGCTTTGCTCGCCACGCTGCAGGCACGGTGCCTTGCTATGCTTGGCACACTTTTATATTCTCCCTCTATGGGTGTCGTGGACACCCACGGAGGCAGAATATGTCGGGATTGTGCCGGTCGGGGTTCCGGCGTCGGTATTTCGACCGCCGGGATCCCGTCCAGCGGGATTTAGTAATGATCCTGTCCCAAGAGCCTAACATCGTTCAGTTTGTGTCCCAATTGTATGGCTGTCTAAGGCAATTCCGTCCGGCGGGATCTTGACCGCATCCCCTTGGGACAATTGCTGCTCCCACCCATCTTTTAATAGATCTAGTATCCCTCTGCGTTGTCTACCATAGAGGAGTTTGAAGGGTCTAAACCCCATACAGTCTCTATATAAAGTCTCTATATAAATAAAGGATAGAAATAATAATAATAATAATAATAATAATAATAATAATAATAATAATAATAAAAGAGGCTTGGGGTACCTCTCAAATTGCCAACATTAGCTAAGGTAAGAGTAGGTCCTACTCTCGCTTCTCCTGTGACACTGCCCTTTTCATCATCTGCATTCGGGTTCTGTTAAAGCATTCAACCAAGCCATCTGTCTGCGGGTGGTAAACCGAAATGGTAATTCTATCCACCTTTAACAGGCGACACAGGTATTTCATTAATTTAGACACAAAAGGGGTACCTTAGTCGGTCAGGACCTCTATTGGTATTCCTAGACGGGTATACAGCATTAAGAACTCCCGGACAATAGTGCTAGATTTCATGTTACATAGTGGTATGGCCTCCGGGTACCCGGTGGAGTAGTCCACCGTCACCAGTATATACTGATGCCCATGATCCGATTTTTCTACTGGCCATATCAGATCTATAAAAATTGGCTCAATAGGCATGGAAATTATAGTCAGGAAAACCAAGGTCGCCCTAAATTCTGTCTGGGGTGCATTCTTTTGGTACACTGGGCATTCCTGACAATATTTTTTTTACTGCAGCATGAATGCCTGGCCAGGAGAACCATAGCTGGATACGCTGGAGTCTGGAGAGTTTTCCTCTCCCCTAAATGGCCACCCCATAAATGCATGTGAGCCGCCCTCAATACCAGCTGCTCGTGTTTTCGGGGAATCAGCAACTGGTCTACCCTTTTACCTTGCAAATAAGTTACAAGGTAAAACAAATTGTTTTTCACATAAAGTAAGGTACACCTTCAGGTGGTAAAGCAGAGTTTACCTTACCATTTACCACTACCACATTTTAAAAAGTATTGGACAAGTTGCCATTGTTATGTTGATCTCGCCTAAAGTCCTGCAAAGACACTCTTTCGCAAATGGGGGACTAATGTGTCTCAATCTCACTGGCAAGAGAGGGCTTTACAGTCATACAACCTTGGCTTCCAGTAGATCTTGGCCCCTGCGACAGCTTAACCTTTATCTGTCTGCCAATGTCATGCCAGGTAACAAACTCCTGCAACAGTGGGAAGTCCTGGCCCAGGATTAGTGGATAAGGAGATTTGGAAGCTACTGTGACTACCATTTTTACTGGTCTTACTTTAATCACCACCGGCAGGTGCACTCATGGGCATTCTTCTATGTCACCAAGTATACATAGCATCTTTACCAGAAGCACAACCTGGCCAGACCCGGGAAGAACCAGGTTAGCAGAGATGATAGACAATTCATTGCCAGTATCAACCAAGGCCCAGATATCCCAGCCTTCAATCTATACCATCAGATGAAACGGTAGTTTCAGCTGGGGAAATAATTCCAGGCGCCATACTGAATACAGGTTGTGCTGTTTTCCCTGGGCTGCAATCCATTAGCTCACCCTGCTTTAGGAAGTACCGCTGTGCATGACTGGGCTCTCTGCACTCAAAACATATGACTGGAGACGGGCTGTTTGGTTTAACAATGGGGATCTGGGTATTGGGCTTAGGTACTGGCTGTAACCCTTGCTTGGCTTTATTAAAATTTCACAGGGTCAGGTACCTCTCAATCACCACTGCTAGCTCCCCCTCCTGGGGTCAGCCTGCAAAGGCCCAGTGTTTTACACCACGGTCTAATACCGGTACAGCCTGGTCTAGAGCCATCACTTCCACTACCCACTGAGAAGAGCTTTTATCTGTCTGTAACCAGGTTTTACTCAGTTTGGCCAATTATGCCAGTTTGACCACTGGAGGCTCAGATGGGTTCAGCTGCAACTCATAATATTCTTGGGCTTTGCTGGGACCCGTCACCCCAATCCTGCTGAGTACAGCTTCCATCAAGCAAGGATAGGAGCTGACTTCAGACAACTTTAACTCAACATAGGCTCTCTATGACTCCCCTGTGCGATAAGGAGCTAATCTAACCCTTGATTTCTGGTATCAAATATGTCGCCCAAGACTAGTTAACCCTTGCAAAACTACAGCTACATATTCAAAATGGTAAATTATAATATGATGGTTGTGCCCACTTTCCCAGCGTATTTCATTCACAAATCAATGTTGGGCCAGGAAGAATACAAGTGGGTGATATGTAAATGACCACATTCTGTTGATTGCAGGTCTCACAATTGTGTCCCAAGACTAGTTAACTCTTGCAAAACTACAGCTACTTATTGAAAATGGTAAAATATGGTGTGTGTGCACACTTTGCCAGTGTATGTCATGCCCAAAACAGCGTTGGGTCAAACAAAATACAAGTGGGTGATATGTAAGTGACCACCCTCTGTTGATTTCAGGTGTCAAATTTGTGGCCCAAGACTAATTAACCCTTGCAAAACTACAGCTACTTATTCAAAATGGCAATTTATAAAATGGTGTTTGTTCCCACTTTGCCAGTGTATTTCATGCCCAAAACAGCGTTGGGCCAGGCAAAATACAAGTGGGTCATATGTAAGTGAACACCCTCTGTTGATTTCAGGTGTCAAATTTGTGGCCCAAGACTGGTTAACCTTGCAAAACTACAGCTACTTATTCAAAATGGTAAAATATGGTGTATGCCCACTTTGCCAGTGTATTTCATGCCCAAAACAGCATTGGGCCAGGCAAAATACAAGTGGGTCATATGTAAGTGACCACCCTTTGTTGATTTCAGGAGTCAAATTTGTGGCCCATGACTAGTTAACCCTTGCAAAACTACAGCTACTTATTCAAAATGGCAATTTATAAAAATAAGATTTTACTTACCGGTAAATCTATTTCTCGTAGTCCGTAGTGGATGCTGGGGACTCCGTAAGGACCATGGGGATAGACGGGCTCCGCAGGAGACATGGGCACTTTAAGAAAGAATTTAGGTTCTGGTGTGCACTGGCTCCTCACTCTATGCCCCTCCTCCAGACCTCAGTTAGAGAAACTGTGCCCAGAGGAGCTGACAGTACAAGGAAAGGATTTTGGTAATCCAGGGCAAGATTCATACCAGCCACACCAATCACACCGTATGACATGTAATAACAACCAGTTAAAAGTATGACAAACAACAGAGCATCAGGTCAAACCCTGATGCAACCATAACATAACCCTTATTGAAGAAATAACTATATACAAGTATTGCAGAAGAAGTCTGCACTTGGGACGGGCGCCCAGCATCCACTACGGACTACGAGAAATAGATTTACCGGTAAGTAAAATCTTATTTTCTCTAACGTCCTAGTGGATGCTGGGGACTCCGTAAGGACCATGGGGATTATACCAAAGCTCCCAAACGGGCGGGAGAGTGCGGATGACTCTGCAGCACCAATTGAGCAAACACAAGGTCCTCCTCAGCCAGGGTATGAAACTTGTAGAACTTTACAAAAGTGTTTGAACCTGACCAAGTAGCCGCTCGGCAAAGCTGTAATGCCGAGACCCCTCGGGCAGCCGCCCAAGAAGAGCCCACCTTCCTAGTGGAATGTGCCTTAGCTGATTTTGGCAGCGGCAATCCAGCCGCAGAATGAGCCTGCTGAATTGTGTTACAGATCCAGCGAGCAATAGTTTGCTTTGAAGCAGGAGCACCCAGCTTGTTGGATGCATACAGGATAAACAACGACTCTGTTTTCCTGACCCTAGCCGTTCTGGCTACATAAATCTTCAAAGCCCTGACCACATCAAGCAACTCGGAATCTTCCAAGTCACGAGTAGCCACAGGCACCACAATAGGTTGGTTTATATGAAAAGATGAAACCACTTTCGGCAGAAATTGTGGACGGGTCCGCAATTCTGCTCTATCCACATGGAAAACCAGATAGGGGCTTTTATGTGACAAAACCGCCAACTCTGACACACGCCTAGCCGAAGCCAAGGATAATAGCATGACCACCTTCCACGTGAGATATTTCAACTCCACCGTTTTAAGTGGTTCAAACCAGTGGGATTTCAGGAAACTTAACACCACGTTAAGATCCCAAGGTGCCACTGGAGGCACAAAAGGAGGCTGAATATGCAGCACTCCCTTTACAAACGTCTGAACTTCAGGTAGAGAAGCCAACTCCTTTTGAAAGAAAATGGATAGGGCCGAAATCTGGACCTTAATGGAACCCAATTTTAGGCCCAAATTCACTCCGGACTGTAGGAAGTGAAGGGAACGGCCCAGCTGGAATTCCTCCGTAGGAGCATTCTTGGCCTCACACCAAGAAACATATTTTCGCCATATATGGTGATAATGTTGAGCTGTCACGTCGTTCCTAGCCTTTATCAGCGTAGGAATGACCTCATCCGGAATGCCCTTCTCTGCTAGGATCCGGCGTTCAACCGCCATGACGTCAAACGCAGCCGCGGTAACTCTTGGAACAGACAGGGCCCCTGTTGCAACAGGTCCTGTCTTAGAGGAAGAGGCCACGGGTCCTCTGTGAGCATTTCTTGCAGATCTGGATACCAAGTCCTTCGTGGCCAATCTGGAACAATGAGGATTGTTCTCACTCCTCTTTTTCTTATTATCCTCAGCACCTTGGGTACGAGAGGAAGAGGAGGAAATACATAGATTGACTGGAACACCCACGATGTCACCAGGGCGTCCACAGCTACCGCCTGAGGGTCTTTTGACCTGGCGCAATACCTCTGTAGCTTTTTATTGAGGCAGGATGCCATCATGTCCACCTGTGGCAGTTCCCACCGACTTGTAATCTGTGCGAAGACTTCCTGATGAAGTCCCCACTTTCCCGGGTGGAGGTCGTGTCTGCTGAGGAAGTCTGCTTTCCAGTTGTCCACTCCCGGGATGAACACTGCTGACAGTGCGCTTACGTGATTCTCCGCCCAGCGAAGAATTCTGGTGGCTTCCGCCATCGCCATCCTGCTCCTTGTGCCGCCTTACATGAGCCACTGCGGTGATGTTGTCTGACTGAATCAGAACCGGTTGGTCGCGAAGCAGGGTCTCCGCTTGACGTAGGGCGTTGTATATGGCCCTTAGTTCCATGATGTTGATGTGAAGGCAAGTCTCTTGACTTGACCGCAGACCTTGGAAATGTCTTACCTGTGTGACTGCTCCCCAACCTCGGAGGCTTGCGTCCGTGGTCACCAGGACCCAGTCCTGAATGCCGAATCTGCGGCCCTCGAGAAGGTGAGCACTCTGCAGCCACCACAGGAGTGACACCCTGGCCCTGGGGGATAGGGTGATTAACCGATGCATCTGAAGATGTGATCCGGACCACTTGTCCAGTAAGTCCCATTGAAAGGTCCTCGTATGGAACCTGCCGAAGGGAATGGCCTCGTATGATGCCACCATCTTTCCCAGGACTCGAGTGCAGTGATGCACTGACACCTGTTTTGGTTTTAATAGGTTCCTGACCAGTGTCATGAGTTCCTGAGCGTTCTCTATCGGGAGATAAACCCTTTTCTGGTCTGTGTCTAGAATCATGCCCAGGAAAGGCAGACGAGTCGTAGGAACCAACTGCGACTTTGGAATATTTAGAATCCAGCCGTGTTGCCGTAACACTTCCAGAGAAAGTGCTACGCTGTTCAGCAACTGCTATCTTGATCTCGCTTTAATGAGGAGATCGTCCAAGTACGGGATAATGGTGACCACTTGCTTCCGCAGGAGTACCATAATTTCCGCCATTACCTTGGTAAATATTCTCGGTGCCGTGGAGAGACCAAACGGGAACATCTGAAATTGGTAATGACAATCCTGTACCACAAATCTGAGGTACGCCTGATGAAGTGGATAAATGGGGACATGAAGGTATGCATCCTTTATGTCCAGAGACACCATAAAATCCCCCCCTTCCAGGCTTGCGATGACCGCTCTCAGCGATTCCATCTTGAATTTGAACCTTTTCAGGTATATGTTCAGGGATTTTAAATTCAATATGGGTCTGACCGAACCGTCCGGTTTCGGGACTACAAACATGGTCGAATAATAACCCCTTCCTTGTTGAAGGAGGGGAACCTTGACCACCACCTGTTGAAGATACAATTTGTGAATTGCAGTTAACACTATTTCCCTCTCGTGGGGGGAAGCTGGCAGGGCCGATTTGAGGTATCGGTGAGGGGGCATTTCTTCGAATTCCAGCTTGTATCCCTGCGACACAATATCTATTGCCCAGGGATCCAACTGGGAGTGAACCCACCTGTGGCTGAAATTTCGAAGACGTGCCCCCACCGGGCCTAGCTCCGCCTGTGGAGCCCCAGCGTCATGCGGTGGATTTTGTAGAGGCCGGGGAGGACTTATGTTCCTGGGAACTAGCTGTGTGGTGCAGCTTCTTTCCTCTGCCCTTACCTCTGGCAAGAAAGGACGCACCTCGTACTTTCTTGTTTCTCTGTGACCGAAAGGACTGCATCTGATAATGTGGCGCTTTCTTAGGCTGTGAGGAAATATATGGCAAAAAATTTGACTTTCCAGCAGTAGCTGTGGAGACCAGGTCCGAGAGACCCTCCCCAAACAATTCCTCACCCTTGTAAGGTAAAACCTCCATATGCCTTTTTGAGTCGGATTCACCTGTCCATTGCCGAGTCCACAGGACCCTTCTGGCAAAAATCGACATAGCATTTATTCTAGAACCCAGTAGACTAATGTCTCTTTGAGCATCTCTCATATATAGGACAGCGTCTTTAATATGCCCCAGGGTCAACAATATAGTATCCTTGTCTAAGGTATCAATTTCCTCAGATAAGGTATCCGTCCATGCTGCTACAGCACTACACACCCAGGCCGACGCGATCGCCGGCCTCAGTAAGGTACCTGAATGTGTATAAATGGACTTCAGGGTAACCTCCTGTTTGCGATCCGCAGCATCTTTGAGGGTAGCCGTATCCTGTGACGGCAGGGCTACCTTCTTGGATAAGCGTGTTAAAGCTTTGTCCACCTTAGGGGAGAATTCCCAGCGTAACCTGTCCGTTGGCGGGAAAGGATACGCCATAAGAATCCTTTTGGAAATCTGCAGTTTTTTATCTGGAGATTCCCAAGCCTTTTCACATAACTCATTTAGCTCGTGTGAGGGGGGAAAGGTTACCTCCGGCTTCTTTTCCCCATACATATGCACCCTCTTGTCAGGGACTGGGGTTTCCTCTGTGATGTGCAACACATCCTTAATTGCTATAATCATATAACGGATGGATTTAGCCAATTTTGGCTGTAACTTTGCATCATCGTAATCGACACTGGAGTCAGAATCCATGTCGGTATCTGTGTCAACAATTTGGGATAGTGGGCGCTTCTGAGACCCTGACGGCCTCTGCGACATAGGATCAGGCACGGGTTGGGACCCTGACTGTCCCGAGGCTTCAGCTTTTTCTAACCTTTTATGCAAGGAATTAACATTATCATTTAAAACCTTCCACATATCCATCCAATCAGGTGTCGGCGCCGTCGGCAGAGACACCACATTCATTTGCTCCCGCTCTGCTTCCACATAGCCTTCCTCGTCAAACATGTCGACACAAGCGTACCGACACACCACACACACAGGGAATGCCCTTTCTGAAGACAGTTCCACCACAAGGCCCTTTGGAGAGACAGAGAGAGAGTATGCCAGCACACACCCCAGCGCTATAAACCCAGGAATAACACAGTAACTTAGTGTTTACCCAGTAGCTGCTGTTTATATTGTGTTTTGCGCCTAATTATGTGCCCCCCCTCTCTTTTTACCCTCTTCTACCGTGTATCTGCAGGGGAGAGCCTGGGGAGCTTCCTCTCAGCGGAGCTGTGGAGAAAAAATGGCGCTGGTGAGTGCTGAGGAAGAAGCCCCGCCCCCTCGGCGGCTGGCTTCTGTCCCGCTTAAATATGCAATTTTTGGCGGGGGCTCATACATATATACAGTGTCCAGCTGTATATATGTTTAACTTTTGTCAAAAGAGGTCCCAAATGCTGCCCAGGGCGCCCCACCCGCGCCCTGCACCCTTACAGTGACCGGAGTATGTGTAGGTGTGTGGAGCAATGGCGCACAGCTGCTGTGCTGTGCGTTACCTCAGTGAAGGTCACGGAGTCTTCTGCCGCCTGTGAAGTCTTCTTGCTTCTCATACTCACCCGGCTTCTGTCTTCCGGCTCTGCGAGGGGGACGGCGGCGCGGCTCTGGGACCGGACGGCGAGGGTGAGATCCTGCGTACCGATCCCTCTGGAGCTAATGGTGTCCAGTAGCCTAAGAAGCAGGACCTAGCTTCAGAGAGTAGAGCTGCTTCTCTCCCCTCTGTCCCACGATGCAGGGAGTCTGTTGCCAGCAGAGCTCCCTGAAAATAAAAAACCTAACAAAATACTTTCTCTCAGCAAACTCAGGAGAGCTCACTGAAAAGCACCCAGCTCATCTGGGCACAGTATCAAACTGAGGTCTGGAGGAGGGGCATAGAGGGAGGAGCCAGTTCACACCAGAACCTAAATTCTTTCTTAAAGTGCCCATGTCTCCTGCGGAGCCCGTCTATCCCCATGGTCCTTACGGAGTCCCCAGCATCCACTAGGCCAGTGTATTTCATTCCCAGACAGACATGTCGCGGAAGTGTATGGGGACTAAAGCACAGGAACCCTTATTTATATGAATATGGTGTCCTGAAATAATGTAGGACTCAGACCATAATCATTCTACAACTACATACTGCAAACTATACTGAATACCATAAAGCAGAGGTGTGTTACAAGTTAAGATCGTACTACAAGTAGCAGCGTGCCCTTGATGCCGGTACAGAGCAAGCCCAGGTAGTACAGTACAACAGTGGTGACGTCACCACACAGGGCACGCCCACAAAGTGTCAAGCCACGCCCAGACCGTCTCACCTCCAGCACCTCACCTTGTCACTGCCTCTATGGAGCCGGGGATGGCGGCTCCCCCCGCCGGGCCACCGCTGTCATACAGGACACCGCTAACGTCCAGCAGCACGGCCTGGATCCCGCTAGTCCAGGAGGCCATGACACTAGTCGCACGACTAGGGGAGACCACGCCTCCAGGTGACGTAGAGAGCGGTGCATCATGGAACATGTAGTCCTCTCCTGCTTTTCCAATTTATTTTTGACCAATTGCTCTTCAGTATATTTCCATAGTGTTATTTTGGGTGATGTGGGTCATAGTGGGAGATGTACGTAATGTTCATGGACATTTGTCACTTTGTAGAATTATTTGGGCACCAGCACATGATTGTGTAATGCAGGTTTTTAATATGTTTGAGGCAAGGCTGTACCTACCATATCTATAAACAGAGGCTTCAGATTCATCAAAGGACGAAGGGCCCTGTTGCCATCAGCGATAGGGCTCGCTTTCACGTTGCCCAATGTTGCCATCAGCAATAGGGATTGCTTTAATGTTGCCCATTACAAAACAACTGTGTTATCGCCCTCATTAATCCTGCTTGTGGTAAATTTTGCTGGGCATTGTCTACTTGTCTTATATAAAATCATCTGAAAAATGCACAAAACAATAAATTAACACCTGTCTGGGTCAGTATTAATAAACAGTTGCCTCAATGAGATGTAGTCAGGATCCCGGTGTTCAGGATCCTGATGGTCCCAATCCTGGCAGCGGAATCCTGAATGGGAGTTAGTCAGAATCCCGGCAGCAAAATCCCGACAGTCACAATCCCAACGAATGCCGATGATGAGTTTTAGGATTAAGGTTAGTTTTAGGGATAGGGTTCGGAAGGGGACGCTTAGAGTTAGGCTGTGGGAAGGGATGGTTAGGGTTAGGCTGCGGAAAGGGGAGATAAGGGTTAGGGTGCTGGAGGGGATGGTTAGGGTTAGGCTGTGGGAGGGGAAGGTTAGGGTCAGCCTGTGGGAAGGTTAGGGTTAGTCTGTGGGGGGGGTTAGGGTTCGGGTGTTTAGGGTTAGGCTTTGGGATAGGGAGGTTATCTGATGGAGGGGACGGTTAGAGTTAGGCTGCGAGAGGTTTGGGTTAAGGTTAGGCTGCAGGAAGAGTGGGTTAGGCTGCTGGGGGGTGAGGTTAGGGTTAGCCTGTCGGGGGAGGGGGATTGGGGTTAGTCTTTGGATGGGGAGGTTAGGGTTAGGCTGCTGGAGGAGAAGGTTAGGCTGTGGGTTGGGGAGGTTAGGGATTGGCTGCGGGATGGGAAGGTTAGGGTTAGGCTGTGGGATGGGGAGGTTAGGGTAGGGTTAGGCTGTGGGATAGGGAGGTTAGGGTTAGACTGCTGGAGGAGAAGGTTAGGCTGCGGGATGGGAAGGTTAGGGTTAGGCTGCGGGATGGGAAGGTTAGGGTTAGGCTGTGGGATGGGAAGGTTAGGGTTAGGCTGTGGGATGGGAAGGTTAGGCTGCTGGAGGAGAAGGTTAGGCTGTGGGGTGGGGAGGTTAGGGTTAGGCTGCGGGATGGGAAGGTTAGGGTTAGGCTGTGGGGTGGGGAGGTTAGGGTTAGGCTGCTGGAGGAGAGGTTAGGCTGTGTGGGGTGGGGAGGTTCGGGTTAGGCTGCGGGATGGGGAGGTTAGGGTTAGGCTGCGGGATGGGGAGGTTAGGGTTAGGCTGCTGGAGAAGGTTAGGCTGTGGGGTGGGGAGGTTAGGGTTAGGCTGCGGGATGGGAAGGTTAGGGTTAGGCTGTGGGGTGGGGAGGTTAGGGTTAGGCTGCGGGATGGGAAGGTTAGGGTTAGGCTGTGGGATGGGGAGGTTAGGGTTAGGCTGTGGGATGGGAAGGTTAGGGTTAGGCTGTGGGATGGGAAGGTTAGGGTTAGGCTGTGGGATGGGAAGGTTAGGGTTAGGCTGTGGGGTGGGGAGGTTAGGATTAGGCTGTGGGATGGGGAGGTTAGGGTTAGGCTGTGGGATGGGGAGGTTAGGGTTAGGCTGTGGGATCGGAAGGTTAGGCTGCTGGAGGAGAAGGTTAGGCTGTGGGGTGGGGAGGTTAGGGTTAGGCTGCGGGATGGGAAGGTTAGGGTTAGGCTGTGGGGTGGGGAGGTTAGGGTTAGGCTGCTGGAGGAGAGGTTAGGCTGTGTGGGGTGGGGAGGTTAGGGTTAGGCTGCGGGATGGGGAGGTTAGGGTTAGGCTGCGGGATGGGGAGGTTAGGGTTAGGCTGCTGGAGAAGGTTAGGCTGTGGGGTGGGGAGGTTAGGGTTAGGCTGTGGGATGGGAAGGTTAGGGTTAGGCTGTGGGGTGGGGAGGTTAGGGTTAGGCTGCGGGATGGGAAGGTTAGGGTTAGGCTGTGGGATGGGGAGGTTAGGGTTAGGCTGTGGGATGGGAAGGTTAGCGTTAGGCTGTGGGATGGGAAGGTTAGGGTTAGGCTGTGGGATGGGAAGGTTAGGGTTAGGCTGTGGGGTGGGGAGGTTAGGGTTAGGCTGTGGGATGGGGAGGTTAGGGTTAGGCTGTGGGATGGGGAGGTTAGGGTTAGGCTGTGGGATGGGGAGGTTAGGGTAAGGCTGCTGGAGGAGAGGTTAGGCTGTGTGGGGTGGGGAGGTTAGGGTTAGGCTGCGGGATGGGGAGGTTAGGGTTAGGCTGCGGGATGGGGAGGTTAGGGTTAGGCTGCTGGAGAAGGTTAGGCTGTGGGGTGGGGAGGTTAGGGTTAGGCTGTGGGATGGGAAGGTTAGGGTTAGGCTGTGGGGTGGGGAGGTTAGGGTTAGGCTGCGGGATGGGAAGGTTAGGGTTAGGCTGTGGGATGGGGAGGTTAGGGTTAGGCTGCTGGAGAAGGTTAGGCTGTGGGGTGGGGAGGTTAGGGTTAGGCTGTGGGATGGGAAGGTTAGGGTTAGGCTGTGGGGTGGGGAGGTTAGGGTTAGGCTGCGGGATGGGAAGGTTAGGGTTAGGCTGTGGGATGGGGAGGTTAGGGTTAGGCTGTGGGATGGGAAGGTTAGCGTTAGGCTGTGGGATGGGAAGGTTAGGGTTAGGCTGTGGGATGGGAAGGTTAGGGTTAGGCTGTGGGGTGGGGAGGTTAGGGTTAGGCTGCTGGAGAAGGTTAGGCTGTGGGGTGGGGAGGTTAGGGTTAGGCTGTGGGATGGGAAGGTTAGGGTTAGGCTGTGGGGTGGGGAGGTTAGGGTTAGGCTGCGGGATGGGAAGGTTAGGGTTAGGCTGTGGGATGGGGAGGTTAGGGTTAGGCTGTGGGATGGGAAGGTTAGCGTTAGGCTGTGGGATGGGAAGGTTAGGGTTAGGCTGTGGGATGGGAAGGTTAGGGTTAGGCTGTGGGGTGGGGAGGTTAGGGTTAGGCTGTGGGATGGGGAGGTTAGGGTTAGGCTGTGGGATGGGGAGGTTAGGGTTAGGCTGTGGGATGGGAAGGTTAGGCTGCTGGAGGAGAAGGTTAGGCTGTGGGGTGGGGAGGTTAGGGTTAGGCTGCGGGATGGGAAGGTTAGGGTTAGGCTGTGGGGTGGGGAGGTTAGGGTTAGGCTGCTGGAGGAGAAGGTTAGGCTGTGGGTTGGGGAGGTTAGGGTTAGGCTGCGGGATGGGAAGGTTAGGGTTAGGCAGTGGGATGGGGAGGTTAGGGTAGGGTTAGGCTGTGGGATAGGGAGGTTAGGGTTAGACTGCTGGAGGAGAAGGTTAGGCTGCGGGATGGGAAGGTTAGGGTTAGGCTGCGGGATGGGAAGGTTAGGGTTAGGCTGTGGGATGGGAAGGTTAGGGTTAGGCTGTGGGATGGGAAGGTTAGGCTGCTGGAGGAGAAGGTTAGGCTGTGGGGTGGGGAGGTTAGGGTTAGGCTGCGGGATGGGAAGGTTAGGGTTAGGCTGTGGGGTGGGGAGGTTAGGGTAAGGCTGCTGGAGGAGAGGTTAGGCTGTGTGGGGTGGGGAGGTTAGGGTTAGGCTGCGGGATGGGGAGGTTAGGGTTAGGCTGCGGGATGGGGAGGTTAGGGTTAGGCTGCTGGAGAAGGTTAGGCTGTGGGGTGGGGAGGTTAGGGTTAGGCTGCGGGATGGGAAGGTTAGGGTTAGGCTGTGGGGTGGGGAGGTTAGGGTTAGGCTGCGGGATGGGAAGGTTAGTGTTAGGCTGTGGGATGGGGAGGTTAGGGTTAGGCTGTGGGATGGGAAGGTTAGGGTTAGGCTGTGGGATGGGAAGGTTAGGGTTAGGCTGTGGGATGGGGGTTAGGGTTAGGCTGCTGGAGGGGACAGTTAAGCTCAGCGATATAGCTGAGAGATTTTGACTATATAGTCAAAATCGCTCAGAAAGATAGTGCATATCTCTCTGTGTGTACACAGCCAGCGATAGCGATGTGCGTCCCCGCCAGGTCGCTATCGCTGCTAAAAATTGACTGTGCGGGCATGTCAATTTTGGCTAGGTCGCTGGAAAAGAAAAAGCATCCCCTTGCTTAAATGAATTAGCCAAAATCGCCCATAGCCAAAATCGCTGGTAAAGTTAGTCAAAATCTCCTACAGCCAGTTCAAGGGAAAACGCTCAGTCAAAATCTCTCATAGTTAAAATCTTTCTGTGTGTATGCACCTTTAGACTGCGGGAGGGGTGGGGCAGGGTTAGAACACTCACCAAAATTAATTGGGATTGTCACCGTCGGGATTCTGTTGCCAGGATCCTGACGGCTGGGATCCTGATCACCAGCATATTGAACCCAACCCGCCCCAATAAATATTTTTTTTCTTGTGGATATATAAAAAAATATATAAATATCGTCTCAATCAGTGTTCTAATGATACATAGACCTTTTTTTTGGCACAGGAGAGGGGATGCGGTCAAGATGCCGCCGGCCGGAATCCCGGCGGTCGAAATACCGACGCCGGAATCCCGACCGCCACAATCCCGACATATTCTCCCTCCGTGGGTGTCCACGACACCAATAGAGGGAGAATATAATAGTGAGCCGAGCGTAGCGAGGCACCGTGCCTGCAGCGTGGCGAGCGAAGCGAGCCCGCAAGGGGCTGCGTTCCGCTCGCCACCCCTGTCGGGATTGTGTGGTCGGGATTCCGGCGTCGGTATTTCGACCGCCGGGATTCCGGCCGGCGGCATTTAGTACTGATCCCGAGAGAAACTCATGCCTCAGCAAAGGCTGACATTGCATTCTGGGACTTTTAGTTCCCCAACAGCAGATGCTCCTCATATCTTAAGTAACACAAACCATAAACACAACATGGGGGTAATTCCAAGTTGATCGCAGCAGGAAATTTTTTAGCAGTTGGGCAAAACCATGTGCACTGCAGGGGGGGCAGATACAACATTTGCAGAGAGAGTTAGATTTGGGTGGGTTATTTTGTTTCTGTGCAGGGTAAATACTGTCTGCTTTATTTTTACACTGCAATTTAGATTGCAGATTGAACACACCACACCCAAATCTCTCTCTCTCTCTGCAAATGTTATATCTGCCTCCCCTGCAGTGCACATGGTTTTGCCCAACGGCTAAAAAATTTCCTGCTGCGATCAACTTGGAATTACCCCCATTGGCTTTTGACCTAATGCCTGACAGCGCGTAAACAGCCACTGGAGAGCAGAATGGAGAGCAATGCTTTGCCCTTGAAAAATCTGCTTCTATATCTTTCCGATCGGAATATTTGTGTTGATAAATATAAAGCATTCGCCTTGTTAAAATAATGGGGGCTCACAGATGTGATTATAATAATAGCCAGAAGGGTTACCCAGGAAAATGCACCTTCTCACTGGATGCCTGTGAGCTAAAATGACACAGTATCATTTCAAGTGTTTATATATTCGTCCTGCAGCTCGCTCTACAATACAAGCTATTGGGCATGGTGCCTATGTGTAGTAACACAGTCAGGCAGTGTCACCTCGGAAGGCCAAGTCTTGCAGTGCAGCCTTATCAGGCACAACCACATGCTGGGAGTATTGATTTCAGCTTGCTCTAGTCATCAGGACAGGTCGGGGGTGAAACACACCCTGGATCAAAGCAATTTAAAGTCAGCACAAGGACAGAATATTAATGGTTGCAAAGACTGAATGAAAATGAAAGATTTAGTTGAGGTTTTGCAAAGAAAGTATAATGTAACAGTTGGGTACGGGCAACTACATCCCAATGTAACACGTGTTATGGTACTGCCTATCTATTTCTTTCCATAGAGGTTTATGTAGAAATATTATGCTCCGTATCTGCCTCACCAGTCTGTTCTGTACTCTATAAGGAGATGGTGGCAGTTCACTGGAGCAGCGTGAAGATTACTGGGACATGTTGTAGCCTTCGGAAGACCACACAGATACATGGAATTTACATGTTATGATGGAAGGGAGAACACATACTGTACACTGATCCAGGACAAAACGGGAAGCTCAGGGGCAGATATATTAAGCCTGGAGAAGTAATAAAGTGGAAAGTGATAACGCACCAGCCAGTCCGCTCCTAGCTGTCATTTATCAAACCCAGCCTGTAACATGGCAGTTAGGATCTGATTGGCTGGTACTTTATCACCATCCAGTTTATCTCTCTCCAAGGCTTAGTACATAGGGGGTCATTCCGAGTTGATCGTAGCTGTGCTAAATTTAGCACAGCTACGATCTTCTTCCCTGACATGCGGGGGTCCGCCCCGCATGTCAGTGCCGCCCTCCCCCCCCCCCCCCCCCCCCGCACAAATACAAAAGCATTGCACAGCGGCGATGCCTATGTATTTGAGGAGTGACTCCCGACCAGCGCAGCTCCTGCGGCTGGCTGGGAGTTAATTGTTGCTGCCGCTGGCCGCAGCATCTGCGTGAAACGTCACGCAGCCGCCGCGGCCCGCCCCCCCAACGGTCTGGCTACGCCTGCGTTGGCCGGACCGCTCCCCATAAACGGCGGCTTAACGCCGCCTTTCAGCCCCCTCCTGCCCAGCAACCGCCTCTGTCTCAAAGGCGATCGCTAGGCAACGAAAGCTGCCATGCGCCGGCGCACTGCAGCGCTGGCGCATGCACAGTTCCGAGCAGATCGCTGCGCTGCGACAAACTGCACCGAGCGATCAGGTCGGAATGACCCCCATAGGGGGTAATTCTGAGTTGATCGTAGCAGCAAATTTGTTAACAGTTGGGCAAAACCCTGTGCACTGCAGTGGGGGGCGGGGGCAGATGTAACATGTGCAGAGAGAGTTAGATTTGGGTGGGGTGTGTTCAAACTGAAATCTAAATTGCAGTGTAAAACATAAAGCAGCCATTATTTACTCTGCACAGAAACAATATGACCCACCCAAATCTAACTCTCTCTGCACATGTTACATCTGCCCCACCTACAGTGCACATGGCTATGCCCATAAGAGAAAGATTTTGCTTTTGCAGTCCATGCTGAATTAGGCCATTAGACTCCGTAGGCCCTGATGCAGTGGTGGACGCCAGGCCGATTTATGCACAGTTGGGTGTTTTTGTACTGCATATGCGTAGAAGTCACACTGCGCAGTGCAACGTTTGATTTGCGCTGGTGGACGCAGTGTGTATTTATTTGCAAAGCAAATGAAAGGTAGAGACTGCTTGTGGGAGGTGATGGGTGGGGTTGGTACAAAAATGCCGGCGTGACGTGATAATTTGGGGTGGGTGTCTAAGCCTGCGACTGTGAATTCATACGCAGTGATTAAGCCTCCGGCGGCTGACTTGTTACGGACATTATTGCAGAGCAACCATAAGGATGCTCTGAGGTCCCATGGTGCAACTGATGTGTCGCCAATGGTGCATCTTTCCACGCAAGTGGTGGATCAGGGACACGGTCAGTGGGCATCTCTACAAATTCCCATGCCAACATCATTAGCATATTTTCATTAGCATTGTATTTTTCTATATAGTAGATAATACGAAAAAGTTCCTCACATATGATCATGTGCATGCAACATATGCAACAACAGTGACAGCTATCAGCAGCAATGTACTGCGTACAGGGTCGGACTGGCCCACAGGGGTACCAGGGAAACCAGTTGTAGGCCCCACTGCCTGAGTGCCCACTCCTTCCTCTAGGGATCAGGTTCCAGACTGTGTATTATACATGGTAGATATGTTGCATTACACTGCACTAGACTATTGTGTATTTCAAGCCTCTGTGGAGGCTGGCCACACCCGCTTTGTAGGCTGGCCACACCCTTAAGCATGGGCCCCTATAACTGCATTCCCCCGGTGAGCCCGTCATGCCCCAGTCCGACACTGACTGCGTATTGACCCCTACACAGGGCGTAACTAGGGCTGTGCCTAGAATGCAGTGCCCTGGGGGCAGCACCGTTGCTGCTCCACGGCCTTTGCTTCTGGCTATTAGGGTGACTGGAACAGCACTCCGCAGCCAGTATCACTGCTGCAATCTGTGCAGCCGCTCAGAACGTCCCCGGGATGGTCTGGGTAGTGCTGTACTTCCTGCTGCCGGCGGCCCTGCCCCTTCTTCTCAATGTCATGATGTCATGCACATGGGGGGAGTGGGCAGCACATATAGGGAGTCAGCGGCAAAAGAGCCCTGCTGCGCTGCTGCTCCTACAGCTCGTAGCACTTCATTCATTAGTGTGGTGGATATATTATAAGACGTCACCGAGGTTTATTCTCATTACTTGACATTTCCACTGCAGGAAAGAAGAGTCACGTCTGATATTTAATAAATGGCAAAAAAACAAATGGGGGAAGTGTTATCTCACTTAAGACATTAGGGGTCATTCCAACCTGTTCGCACGCAGCGGTTTATGGCTGTGGTGCGAAGGGGTGCGGAATGCGCATTCGCGGTGGCCGCAGTGCGCGTGCGTGACGTTGCCCGGCATCAGGGGTTGCCGGGTTACGTTGCGTCTAAAGAAGAAAGCGGTCGCAGGACAGACCGCAAAGAAGATTGACAGGAAGAGGGCGTTCCAGGGCGGATCCGGACCGTTTGGAGCCATTTTCGGGGAGTGGTGAGTAAAACGCAGGCGTGTCCAGGAGAACGGAGGGCAGAGGAGTGACGTCAAAGCCGGGCCCATCATTGTTTGATCCATCGCACAGGGGGGTAAGTAGGTATAGGCCTAGTCTAATTTTGTGTGAATTTTTTTTAGCTTAGCAGGGCTGCACAAGCGATCGCAGCCCTGCTAAGCTAAAATACACTCCCCCATAGGCGTGGGCTATTGATCGCAGCAGCAGCTTAAAGTTGCTAGCTGCGATCAACTCGGAATGACCACCTTTATGGGAGGCATTTATCAAAGCTTGGAGAGAATCAGTGCGGAGAGAGATAAAGTACTAACCAATCAGCTGTTGTCATTTTACAGGCTGTGTGTTGGAAAATGATAGTTAGAGGCTGACTGGTTGGTTCTTTTGATAAACCTCCCCCTTCGTTACATTATTATATTGCACACAAATAGGGTATTGCCGTGTTTGAAGGGACACTTTGCCGTGTAGGAAAGGAGCATGTAAGCGAATTATGTGAACTGCTGTCCAGGGCAGAAGGTCCTTCAGGTGTTACAACCTCAATGCAAAAACTGTTGGGTCCAGCATTACTGAGATACTTATGTATCTACCAATCACTCAGTCTGGGTGCAATCATATCCAGCATCTATCGGATATATATATATATATATATATATCCCCACCCCTTAGATTGTGAGCTCCTTGGAGCAGGGCCCTCTTCCCTCCTGTTCTCACAACCCTCCAGTGAATGTCTATACCTGCATCTCCTCTTGCTCATTACTGTCTATCTCGCTTGACCACAATGTTCTGTGTACCCTGTATTGTTCTAATGTCTGCCGTATGTACGGCGCCGCAAAACAATTGTGGTGCCCTATTAATAAAATCTAATAATAGTATACGGATTTGGCAACAGTGACAGATTAGCAATGATGTCATTTGTTCTGACATTGGATGTTATTTTCTAAATGAAATACTGGTGGTAATGGTGAGTGTAATGGAAATGCATGTGAGAGCCTGCTAGACGGGATGCCGACTGTCAATATACTGACAGCGGCATCCCATCTGCCGGAATCACGGCGGCGAGGCGGCGAGTCCCCTCGTGGGCTTGCTGCGTTCGCCATGACTCAGGCCAGGTAGCTTGCTGCGCTCGCCACAGGTTCTATTCCCACTCGGTTGGTGGCGTGGATCCATCAACCGAGTGGGAGAACTGGGCCGGAGTCGGGATTCAGGCTGTCGGTCTATCGGCGGGTGTCGGGATTCTGGCGTCGGTTTCCTGAACGTGTAATGCATACTCATACTAACCTGTTGTCTGTGAGTGTGGTGTGGTGATGGGATTTATAGAATTACACATGGGACAAAGATGGAATGATGGTCAGAAGGTCAGTAGGGTGGGTGGCTCTCCCAGGAATCCATAGAGAGATCACCAGGATTTGGGAGTTTCCCGGACATTCCAGAATATTAGTCATGCATGAGTGTGATGTTAATAATTGAGCATTGTTGAGTCCAATCAAACACATTTCGAAATATGCCACTGTATTATCGGTATCCAGATGATAGACAGTGTCTAGTTAGACAATCAATAGATAGACACCATATGTTAGACAGACATTAGGTCGACAGGGTCAAAAGGTCGACATGAAAACGTAGACAGTACAAAAGGTCGACATGAAAAATGATCGACATCAATAACATAGACACAGGTTTTATTTTCAATCTTACATGCTTTTGGACTTTTTCATACCTTCTCTATCCATGTCGGCATAGAGTCGGTCATAAACCTTGTGGCGAGCGAAGCAAGCCCGATACTTGGCAAGCGAATGCCTTTCTACAATTGGCGGTACCAGGTGACAAAACTTTACACACAAACCCCAAAAATGCAAAAAATGGTGTCTACCTTTTTTATGTCGAACATTTTCATGTTGACCTTTTGTACTTTCTACCTTTTTCATGTCGACCTTCTGACCCTGTCGACCTAATGTCTGTCTAACATATAACATATATCGCTAAAGTGGTCATTTTACTTCCTAGTTCAGGACCCGGCCAAGCTACTGTGCATGTGTGGTCTACTGACTGAGCATGTGTGAGCAGCCATGGCTGGAGAGGGATCCTAAGGACTCCTCTTCCGGTAACATTTTCGGAATGTAGCCCATAGGTTACAATGGCTAATGCCATCTGAAGATGTATTTAGCAACCGGGGCCAAGCTCTAGAATGCTTGGTAAATTTTACAATTTTACCGTCACCATAGAAACCTAAGAGAGCTGCTATTGTAATAAAATAAAACAGAGGATTGCAGCAGATATTACATACATCCAGGGTATACTTATGTGTAGCCCCCAGATGTACTATGCTTAGGGTTGCTATATTTGAAAAGTCAAAATCCAGGACCGCAGGGAAAGGGAAGTGAAGGGCATAAATGGAAGTGTGTGTGTGTGTGTATATATATATATATATATATATATATATATAGAGAGAGAAATAGAGGAAGAAACAACAGAGCGCCTATAGTGTAGTATCCTTTAAATTAGTTTTTGTCACACGCAAGACAAATACTGCATACCGGATTACGGCTTGACTCAATGCTTATCGGTCCCCTGGTCTTTTTAGTCCACGTCTCTGTCGAAATCTGCTGTACCCAGGCGGTGCTGGTGGGGTGGGGGTAAGTCACTGCTGGACCCACTGCAATAAGCACTGTTCTCCCACGCCGGTGATAATTTTACAGTTCCCTCCCAAATGTTTCTTGTTCTTTCCAGCAGCTGCTGTCCAGTGTTCCCCTGCTCCCGCAGGGGAGAACAGTGCTTATTGCAGTGGGTCCAGCAGTGACTAACCCCCACCCCACCAGCACCGCCTGGGTACAGCAGATTTCGACAGAGACGTGGACTAAAAAGACCAGGGGACCGATAAGCATTGAGTCAAGCCGTAATCCGGTACGCAGTATTTGTCTTGCGTGTGACAAAAACTAATTTAAAGGAAACTACACTATAGGCGCTCTGTTGTTTCTTCCTCTATTTCCAGATTCCCTTTTGGGCCACGCATACCTAGTGGCACTTTTTGAGGAACCGAGCAGCCACCCGTTAAAACGGGGAAAGTGTGGACTGTTTGGCAATCAAACCAAACACAAAATTTGGGAAGAAATTATTTACTGGACTGGTCACTTGACCGAATTTATTTATGACTGTAGATTGCAATTTTACAGTAAGGAACTTTGCATAATTTGGACAAGCGCACTGATTTACTCTTTGACAATATATATATATATATATATATATATATAATGTATACATATTGCATAATACAGTATGTAAAGTGTACACTCTAAGGAGATGGATAAACTGTTTATTATTAAATTGATACTTCTTTACATTTCATATTTATTATCAAGACTTGGTAAATCAAGGATCACTGGGAATTCCCACTCCGGAATGTTCTCTTTGGGATATATATCAGGCCCCAGGGCTAGTTAGACCCAGGGTTGGACAAAGAATATTGGGGGTCATTCCGAGTTGATCGCTCGCTAGCTACTTTTAGCAGCCGTGCAAACGCATAGTCGCTGCCCACGGGGGAGTATATTTTTGCTTTGCAAGTGTGCGAACGCCTGTGTAGCCGAGTGCTACAAAAACATTTTGTGCAAAACAAGACCAGCCCTGTAGTTACTTATTCTGTGCGATGAATCCAGCGACGAAGGTCCCGGAATTGACGTCAGATACCTGCCCTGCAAATGCCTGGACACGCCTACGTTTTCCCAAACACTCCCAGAAAACGGTCAGTTGACACCCATAAACGCCCTCTTCCTGTCAATCTCCTTGCGATTGGCTGCGCAAATGGAATCTTCGCTAGATCCAGTGCACAACAGTGATGCTCTTTGTGCCCATACGACGCGCGTGTGCGCATTGCAACGCATGCGCAGTTTTGCCGTTTTTTTACCTGATCGCTGTGCTGCGAAAATTGGCACAGCGAGCGATCAACTCGGAATGACCCACATTGTTAGCTAAACTTGCAGCAGCTGCACGAAAGACTATTTTATCCAAATGGATCTCCTTTGCTACACTAGCACTGCCACTATGTCTGCCCAGAGTCTCCTACCTATTCCAAATGGATTGAGTTGAGATGTCCCTTAATACAGATAAAACGGGCAATACGTTTTTTTTTAATGATTTGTTTACCACGTCCCATCTTACAGGTGAGCAAGTGTCACATACATACATACATACATACATACATATACACACACACACACTGCTCAAAAAAATAAAGGGAACACTTAAACAACACAATGTAACTCCAATGTCAATCACACTTCTGTGAAATCAAACTGTCCACTTAGGAAGGAACACTGATTGACAATCAATTTCACATGCTGTTGTGCAAATGGAATAGACAACAGGTGTAAATTATAGGCAATTAGCAAGACACCCCCAATAAAGGAGTTGTTCTGCAGGTGGTGACCACAGACCACTTCTCAGCTCCTATGCTTTCTGGCTGATGTTTTGGTCACTTTTGAAAGCTGGCGGTGCTTTCACTCTAGTGGTAGCATGAGACAGAGTCTACAACCCACACAAGTGGCTCAGGTAGTGCAGCTCATCCAGGATGGCACATCAATGCGAGCTGTGGCAAGAAGGTTTGCTGTGTTTGTCAGCCTAGTGTCCAGAGCATGGAGGCGCTACCAGGAGACAGGCCAGTACATCAGGAGTCGTGGAGGAGGCCGTAGGAGGGCAACAACCCAGCAGCAGGACCGCTACCTCCGCCTTTGTGCAAGGAGGAACAGGAGGAGCACTGCCAGAGCCCTGCAAAATGACCTCCAGCAAGCCACAAATGTGCATGTGTCTACTCAAACGATCAGAAACAGACTCCATGAGGGTGGTATGAGGGCACGACGTCCACAGGTGGGGGTTGTGCTTACAGCCCAACACCGTGCAGGACGTTTGGCGTTTGCCAGAGAACACCAAGATTGGCAAACTGGCCACTGGCACCCTGTGCTCTTCACAGATGAAAGCAGGTTCTCACTGAGCACATGTGACAGACGTGACAGAGTCTGGAGACACCAAGGAGAACGTTCTGCTGCCTGCAACATCCTCCAGCATGACCGGTTTGGCAGTGGGTCAGTAATGGTGTAGGGTGGCATTTCTTTGGGGGGCCGTACAGCCCTCCATGTGCTCGCCAGAGGTAGGCTGACTGCCATTAGGTACCGAGATGAGATCCTCAGACCCCGTTTGAGACCATATGCTGGTGCGGTTGGCCCTGGGTTCCTCCTAATGCAAGACAATGCTAGACCTCATGTGGCTGGAGTGTATCAGCAGTTCCTGCAAGACGAAGGCATTGATGCTGTGGACTGGCCCACCCGTTTCCCAGACCTGAATCCAATTGAGCACATCTGGGACATCATGTCTCGCTCCATCCACCAACGCCACATTGCACCACAGACTGTCCAGGAGTTGGCGGATGCTTTAGTCCAGGTCTGGGAGGACATCCCTCAGGAGACCATCTGCCACCTCATCAGGAGCATGCCCAGGCGTTGTAGGGAGGTCATACAGGCACGTGGAGGCTACACACACTACTGAGCCTCATTTTGACTTGTTTTAAGGACATTACATCAAAGTTGGATCAGCCTGTAGTGTGTTTTTCCACTTTAATTTTGAGTGTGACTCCAAATCCAGACCTCCATGGGTTAATAAATTTGATTTCCATTGATAATTTTTGTGTGATTTTGTTGTCAGCACATTCAACTATGTAAAGAACAAAGTATTTAATAAGAATATTTCATTCAGATCGAGGATGTGTTATTTTAGTGTTCCCTTTATTTTTTTGAGCAGTGTGTGTATATATATATATATAACGGCAATAATCCTGCACTCTCATCAATAAAAGTTCATCAAATGGTGGGTGCTCCTAATGGGCCGGATCGGTCCACACATATACCATAGAAAGTTCCAAATCATTTGGAAGGTGCACTCGCACAAATAAATAATCGTAGATACTTCTTCATAAAATCACCAAAGCTTTTATTGTCGACGTTTCGGTCTGGTCACAGGCCTTTATCAAGACAGGTGATGTATCATCTCATCAATTCATCTTTAAAGACAACATGCGTGTAATCTGCAAATGCACAGTAATATACAGTCACAAGCAGTATGCCTCACCGGCCCCTATGGGTACCCGACAATTACAATAATGGACCCACCACCAGAGGAAAAACACCTATTAAGACTGTGAGTAAAGGATATTTCCATCCAAAAAATCAATTACCTGGGATACCTGTAAGAGTCCACACCGGGCATCTCTCATGTCAGAATATAAGAGCATATACAATGCTAGGAATAATACACTACAAGGGCGTACTCCATTCTGCCAAATAGATAATGAGAATCATAATAAACAACTTTACACTCCCACCTCCACAGGTTAAACTCACATCAAAACAGTAAACCCCATACCTCATTGGAGTAGCCATTGAAAAAATGCAGCGACAGTGCAGGTGGTTTAACATCTAAGGTAATCCAACCTGCTAACACCAAATGGAAAATATCCTCAATAGATTCTAATATGAATCAAACATACAGGTCATCATATAACCAATAATATGAGATAAAAGATCAATACTCACTTCAGCCAAGGGACACAACAAGCATTGCTGCATGCTGTCCCTGTGTGCAAGTGAGCTATTTAAACTGAACTGACCGGAAGTGACGTCCATTCTGGAAGCCACCCCCGCAATCACAGTTCCACTCGTGATAGAACACTAATATGTGTTCTATAATGCCCTAAACATGCTGAGAAACAGTGCCCCACCTGCGGATCAGGCCACCCAGCCACACAAACATCAGCGCCGGTTCCAGCCAGACGCCGTCTCCCGTAGTGTAACACTACAGGAAAACGCGTCATCATGCGTTCCGGCGGCACTTCCGTGCGGGTCAGCGACCGGAAGTGTACGCACACATATCACAACCCTGTAATCAGTGACAGCCGTAGAGTGCTAGGACATCCCTGCACCGGGCCAAACAACACCGCATCGCCAAGCACCACAATAGTCAAACCTCCGCACGGCTCAGTAGCCGGAAGTGTACGGGAAACTATTACATCCCCGTTGCTAAGCTACCAGGGCGCAACATTAGTGCGTCCCAGCACTGAGCTAAATAAAGCAACCAATCACAACAATCTTCCAGTAACCTTAAATAAAATGAGATAAGATGGAAATTCATATCCACTGTGAAGGCATTATTAACAGGTTCCACAATAGACTAATAGGCACCAATGGATCATCCTAGAACCCAACTAATACAATACAAACGGATTAGTTCCATAACTGAAGGGAATAAGCACTCAAATAAGTGCCAGTTAGATAATAATGCATCATATATCCAACCCTACGTAAATGTATATGCGCATATATATATATATATACACACACACACATCTCACCGTGGGTAGCTATAGACTTATTCGGTCCAAATGTATGCCAGAAACCCTAGGGGCCGGTGAGTCATTCACAAAACAATGGTCCTAAAGTCAGCAAGAAAAAGACACATACCTAACACATACAAATAACTTATTGAGGACCTGTGATTGGCCATCCGATCACGGAACATTCGAGTAGTAAGGCCGACATAGTACAGCCCACACGGGCACTTCAATATATATATATAATGAAATCAAGGCGACAATGCAAATGATATTTCAATCGAATAGTTCTTCCAGTGTGTGGATGGCTAAATGTAGGTCCTGTAATCATGGACCGGCACGTAGTCCAACTACCGCATGAAAAACATCCCGGTTTAGACTGCATCAAAGCAGTCCAAGGGGTATTAATCGAATCTTCTTCAGGAAATAATCTTGGTCTCATGAGGAGCTGTTTGAGATTAGCTCCCCTTCTATACGCCATCATTGGTACCCCTGTTTTTGAAAAAGGTAAAGTTTCATCTGATTTGATAATGGGCCAATGAGGATGTAATGCCTTTTTCATCTTAGCAGAATTGCCATCAAACTGTGTAGGAAAGATCAAACGATCTTGGATTTTCTTTTTAGGTTTAGTGCCGGTAAATATCTGTTCAGGCTTTTTGTCTACACCCCCGTAATAGTTTTGGGGAATAGCCACGTTCTAAAAAACGTGTAGTGATCTCATTGCATTGGTCGTTTCTACGCCTCGGTTCGGAATTCAGCCTCATTACCCTCAAGAACTGTGAAGTCGGCAGACTCTCTTTAAGAGCTGAGGGATGATGGCTGGTAGCTAACAATAACTGATTACGATCCGTAGGTTTCCGAAAGAGGGTATAACTCAACTGTGTACCTGTATTGATGAGAGTAACATCCATAAAATTAATTTCTGAATAGGAACTCGTTTGTGTAAATTTTATGGGACTAGGCAATGCGTTCAACTCCTCCACCATCGTATTGAATTCAGCCTGTGTCCCTTGCCACAATAAAAAGACATCATCAATGAATCTGCGGAAAAAGATAATGTTGTGCCCGTATTTTGGAAAAATATAAGTACTCTCGTACCATGCCATGAATAAATTAGCGTAAGCAGGTGCCAGATTTGACCCCATTGCTGTACCGGCAATTTGCATATAGATATATATTATATACAAAGTGATTCTGTGTGAGTACCAACTCGATCAGCTCCAACAGAAACTCTGTGGGGTACTCAGTACAGGGTGTGCATTCAAATGCTGCTCTTAGCACTTCTAATCCTACCTGATGAGGTATTACGGTGTACAATGAACAGACATCAAGGGTAGCCAAAAGAGTTCCACTGGTCACCCTGATGTCTGTTACATGCTGGAGAAAATCACCAGTATCCCTCAAATAACTAGGGATTGAATGAACCATAGGTTGTAATAAACTATCCAAGAAAATGGCAAGTGGTTGAAGGAGAGACCCCTCGGCCCTCCTTTCCAAAGGGCTCTCTTTTGTGCCAACTTGTGAAGTTAATCCTTTCAAACAAACGGTTGATCAATTTAAATTTGGAAGGACTATGTGTTTACGCGAGTTCTTCAAAGATGCTACTCCTAGTAAAGAACAACCTAAATTAAAGCTAAATCTACGTTTGACCCACCGTCCACTAATTCCAGCATCAAGACATTTCTACGTTTGGTGCAGTGTAAAACCAAAGGGAATACGCCTAAAAGATTGTATGACAATCTTTCACCCCCCGAGCGCATAGCCCTAAATCAACTTAAAAAGGCCAACCACTTGGTAATAAGGCCTGCTGATAAAGGTGGCGCAGTTGTGGTGCAGGATTGGGGTGATTATGACCGTGAGGTCATGAGGCAGCTCTCCGACACCACTACTTATGCCAAACTCAATGCCAATCCGGTTCCAATGATAAAACGGAAGGTTGATGCTACTATTAGGAGAGGCCTTGAACAGAGATGGATCTCTGACGATTTGGCATGATTTTGCACTGTTGAACACCCAAAATGCCCCATCATATATTTATTGCCAAAAATCCATAAAACACTTACACAGCCACCGGGACGTCCCATCATTGCCGCCGAGGGGTCTCTCCTTCAACCACTTGCCATTTTCTTGGATAGTTTATTACAACCTATGGTTCATTCAATCCCTAGTTATTTGAGGGATACTGGTGATTTTCTCCAGCATGTAACAGACATCAGGGTGACCAGTGGAACTCTTTTGGCTACCCTTGATGTCTGTTCATTGTACACCGTAATACCTCATCAGGCAGGATTAGAAGTGCTAAGAGCAGCATTTGAATGCACACCCTGTACTGAGTACCCCACAGAGTTTCTGTTGGAGCTGATCGAGTTGGTACTCACACAGAATCACTTTGTATATAAAAAAGGTTTCTATATGCAAATTGCCGGTACAGCAATGGGGTCAAATCTGGCATCTGCTTACGCTAATTTATTCATGGCATGGTACGAGAGTACTTATATTTTTCCAAAATACGGGCACAACATTATCTTTTTCCGTAGATTCATTGAAGATGTCTTTTTATTGTGGCAAGGGACACAGGCTGAATTCAATACGATGGTGGAGAAGTTGAACGCATTACCTAGTCCCATAAAATTTACACAAACGAGTTCCTATTCAGAAATTAATTTTCTGGATGTTACTCTCATCAATACAGGTACACAGTTGAGTTATACCCTCTTTCGGAAACCTACGGATCGTAATCAGTTATTGTTACCTATCAGCCATCATCCCTCAGCTCTAAAAGAGAGTCTGCCGACTTCACAGTTCTTGAGGGTAATGAGGCTGAATTCCGAACCGAGGCGTAGAAACGACCAATGCAATGAGATCACTACACGTTTTTTAGAACGTGGCTATTCCCCAAAACTATTACGGGGGTGTAGACAAAAAGCTGAACAGATATTTACCGGCACTAAACCTAAAAAGAAAATCCAAGATCGTTTGATCTTTCCTACACAGTTTGATGGCAATTCTGCTAAGATGAAAAAGGCATTACATCATCATTGGCCCATTATCAAATCAGATGAAACTTTACCTTTTTCAAAAACAGGGGTACCAATGATGGCATATAGAAGGGGAGCTAATCCCAAACAGCTCCTCATGAGACCAAGATTATTTCCTGAAGAAGATTCGATTAATACCACTTGGACTGCTTTGATGCAGTCTAAACCGGGGTGTTTTTCATGCGGTAGTTGCACTACGTGCCGGTCCATGATTACAGGACCTACATTTAGCCATCCACACACTGGAAGAACTATTCGATTGAAATATCATTTGCATTGTCGCCTTGATTTCATTATATATATATTGAAGTGCCCGTGTGGGCTGTACTATGTCGGCCTTACTACTCGAATGTTCCGTGATCGGATGGCCAATCACAGGTCCTCAATACACACGGCCATCCTTACGGGTAAGACTGATAAGCCGGTAGCTCGCCATTTCTTGGAAGCTAGGCACCAAGTGGCGAGCCTCAAGTGCAAAATTATCGATTGGATTCCCCCAAATTCAATAGGAGGGGACCGATCTTTGGCCCTCAAACAACGAGAGTGTTATTGGATATACACTCTCGATACTGTGGCCCCTAGGGGTCTTAATGAAGCGAATACATTACACCCTTTTCTGTAGTAGCTAATCTGCCGGCCGTGTGGTTGGGCTCTGATGTGGCACAGAGTAAGCGCGGCTATATTTTGATATATGGGCTTTTTTTTATATATAAGCTTATGTATTAATCTAAGTTATTTGTATGTGTTAGGAATGTGTCTTTTTCTTGCTGACTTTAGGACCATTGTTTTGTGAATGACTCCCCGGCCCCTAGGGTTTCTGGCATACAGTTGGACCAAATGAGTCTATAGCTACCCACGGTGAGATGTGTGTGTGTGTATATATATGCGCATATACATTTACGTAGGGTTGGATATATGATGCATTATTATCTAACTGGCACTTATTTGAGTGCTTATTCCCTTCAGTTATGGAACTAATCCGTTTGTATTGTATTAGTTGGGTTCTAGGATGATCCATTGGTGCCTATTAGTCTATTGTGGAACCTGTTAATAATGCCTTCACAGTGGATATGAATTTCCATCTTATCTCATTTTATTTAAGGTTACTGGAAGATTGTTGTGATTGGTTGCTTTATTTAGCTCAGTGCTGGGACGCACTAATGTTGCGCTCTGGTAGCTTAGCAACGGGGATGTAATAGTTTCCCGTACACTTCCGGCTACTGAGCCGTGCAGAGGTTTGACTATTGTGGTGCTTGGCAATGCGGTGTTGTTTGGCCCGGTGCAGGGATGTCCTAGCACTGTACGGCTGTCGCTGATTACAGGGTTGTGATATGTGTGCGTACACTTCCGGTCGCTGACCCGCACGGAAGTGCCGCTGGAACGCATGATGACGCGTTTTCCTGTAGTGTTACACTACGGGAGACGGCGTCTGGCTGGAACCGGCGCTGATGTTTGTGTGGCTGGGTGGCCTGATCCGCAGGTGGGGCACTGTTTCTCAGCATGTTTAGGGCATTATAGAACACATATTAGTGTTCTATCACGAGTGGAACTGTGATTGCGGGGGTGGCTTCCGGAATGGACGTCACTTCCGGTCAGTTCAGTTTAAATAGCTCACTTGCACACAGGGACAGCATGCAGCAATGCTTGTTGTGTCCCTTGGCTGAAGTGAGTATTGATCCTTTATCTCATATTATTGGTTATATGATGACCTGTATGTTTGATTCATATTAGAATCTATTGAGGATATTTTCCATTTGGTGTTAGCAGGTTGGATTACCTTAGATGTTAAACCACCTGCACTGTCGCTGCATTTTTTCAATGGCTACTCCAATGAGGTATGGGGTTTACTGTTTTGATGTGAGTTTAACCTGTGGAGGTGGGAGTGTAAAGTTGTTTATTATGATTCTCATTATCTATTTGGCAGAATGGAGTACGCCCTTGTAGTGTATTATTCCTAGCATTGTATATGCTCTTATATTCTGACATGAGAGATGCCCGGTGTGGACTCTTACAGGTATCCCAGGTAATTGATTTTTTGGATGGAAATATCCTTTAGGCACAGTCTTAATAGGTGTTTTTCCTCTGGTGGTGGGTCCATTATTGTAATTGTCGGGTACCCATAGGGGCCGGTGAGGCATACTGCTTGTGACTGTATATTACTGTGCATTTGCAGATTACACGCATGTTGTCTTTAAAGATGAATTGATGAGATGATACATCACCTGTCTTGATAAAGGCCTGTGACCAGACCGAAACGTCGACAATAAAAGCTTTGGTGATTTTATGAAGAAGTATCTACGATTATTTATTTGTGCGAGTGCACCTTCCAAATGATTTGGAACTTTCTATGGTATATATATATATATATATATATATATGTATTTACCCCATCTTTAGTCCTTATCCCCCTCCCTTCAGGACCCACTGAGAAAAGTGGTGTCTCTGACCTTGTGGTATAACTCGAGGTACTTATGACTGACTCCCCTCAATTCTGATTTTTATTACATTACCTTCTCGTGGTTGTTCTTGAATTGTCATTTAATTTTCCGTTAAATGTATGTTCTCTGTTTATTGACTGATGAAATTTGTGCTCCCTCTGTTTCTTCAATTATTTGATATGTTACTTGATACAATGTGCTTTCTCTGACAATTGTCAATTACCTTACCCTGCTACAGTATATCTGTATTTATGTATGCAGTTCTACAATAAAATATTATTATTGAAAAGGATCACTGGGAAGTATGACAAAATACATGCACGGAGGAAGACAGACGCTACGATGTGTAAGAAGAAAGGTGATCGCTAAAGTGGTCATTTTACTTCCTAGTTCAGGACCCGGCCAAGCTACTGTGCATGTGTGGTCTACTGACTGAGCATGTGTGAGCAGCCATGGCTGGAGAGGTATCCTAAGGACTCCTCTTCCGGTAACATTTTCGTAATGTAGCCCATAGGTTACAATGGCTAATGCCATCTGAAGATGTATTTAGCAACCGGGGCCAAGCTCTAGAATGCTTGGTAAATTTTACAATTTTACCGTCACCATAGAAACCTAAGAGAGCTGCTATTGTAATAAAATAAAACAGAGGATTGCAGCAGATATTACATACATCCTGTCAAAGTCAGAAAAATGTCTCAATGCACGTTGCCATATTTGCACCGCACACTGGTCCGTGCTGCGCATGCGTACGCTCTCCCGTGGAAGCGCATACCCGCAATAGCGTGCACTCGCACGCGCAGTATGCGCATTTACGGTAGAGTTTATGTGATCGTAGCGTGCGACTCATTAGTTACAAATGTTCACAATTAATGTAGTTTATAGATCATGATCCCTTTGATAGTTTCTGTAAGTTTGGTTAAAGTATAATGTCCCAGAGCTGAGGAATCCCTCTTTGCATCGTACGAAGGGTTTAACAGGAATCATACTGCAGTGTTTGGTACCCATCGGAAGAGTATTTAATTAGCAATATTCCGGTGTTGGTTTGGAGCGTATTAATCGCTCGTGCGAATAGTTATGGACATAAGAAGTTTATGTCCATTTCTATGATTTGCACATACTCAGGTATGCGGCGGGAAACCCAGTTTCCCACCCACCTGAGCTGTTGGAAATCGTCACAGCCCACCTGTATGAATCACCCTATGACCTTTTGTTATGATGCAGGGCCGAATTCCTTCGGCCAATGGACAATGGGATTGTAGGACCAGGAGATTGCATTGTGTGTGGAGCATAAATAGGCAGGCCGACCACATCCAGCTCTCACTCTCTCATCAACGGTTATCTGCTGATAATCGGGAGCTGGATATCGAGGCGCTGGCGATCATACCCTTTGTGCGTAAGTTCTCTCCATAATCATTGTCTTTCTGCGAGCCAATCTCTCTCTCTCTCTCTCTATCTCTCTCTCTCCTCTTTTTCTCTTAAATACCTTATAGTATTATAGTATTGTATCGTATTGCATTTAGGTCAGTGTAGTATTGTCTTTTTGTATTTATTGTTTAGTTCTGTGGTTAGGAAGTCTCTGTTATATTGTAGTGTATCATATGTACTGTTATCCCCTTTTACAAGTATATTAGACATAATACAGTTAATAGGCCTTGGAAACCTAAACCAGTATCTGTGTATTTACTATAGTGTTAAGTGTTCACTTGAGCGTCGGTGACGCTCAAACAGCTTTGTAGATAGTCAGGTTACACAAGGTTGCATTTACACCCTGTATTCACATTAAGGTATTCTGTGTGTTTCATCGGTATAAGGTTTAACATAAAGGTATAGTGTTGTGAGCGTCTGCACCGCTGGTGACCTCCTCGTGGTCTCTAGCGTATGCTACGTTACAGCGAATCTTTCCCCTAGACATAACCAATAACGTGTCCTGTGATCACTGGGCCGTGAGCGAACGTGACGCTTGAGCGTCTCGCCTACGGCTGAGCGATCGTTACGCAAATAGCGTATCATTACGGTATTTCTTAAGTAAACAGCGTACAGTGTTCTTAGCTTCATAAGGGTTGTTTATATGACAAAGGAATTTAGCATTGTCAATTGCGGGCTCGTCCGGTCCTTTTCACATCTGCACTAGGTAGATCAGCAGACATTATCCCCCAGCAAAAGGGTGGGAGGTTATCTCGCAGTTGCTGACGGGATAAGCGTCTGCTTCGCTTAGATAAAGAGTGCTGAAGGAACCCGGTAACCGGAAGTAAGAACAAAACGCTTGTGTCTTTTTTAAAACTGTTTATTTTTCTTTTGTCTTGCGTACGCATACATTTATCTGCATTTCTTTTTCAAATTTCGTATATCACTATTCCTGTTTGCCAATTTTTTTTATAGTTGATAGAAAGTGCTAAAAAGAGATTTGCTGTTATTTAAAAGTAGAGGTAATAGTTAAAGTATAGAACAAACACACGGTTTGTCTGAGATACAAGGCAGTCAGTGTGGATTGCGGTAGATGATCAGGGATCATCTACATTGATAAATAAATATATTGTGTTACGGTGGATCCTTTGCATTGCGTACACGTGTCGCTAACAAAGACTAGCGTACGCAATCCAAAAGGCAGACGCACGCAGCGTTCATTACGCAACGTAGCGTCTGGTTACGCCCACGTAGCCCAAGTCACGAAAAGCGATAATTAGCGCAAAGCGATAATTAGCGCAAAAGCGATAAGTAACGCACAGCGGTAGATAACGCGACGCGGTAAATAACGCAAATCTATTTTTTTGGAAAATCTGAAATTTAGTTTAACAGATCCTGCTCCTAATTGGTAACACTTTTGGCCTGAAGACAATTTCTGCGCAGAAATAGATATAGAAACAAAGTGTACATGTGTTGAGTGAGTGTGTTTTGTATACAAAAGTTTATACAATTTTAAAGGTGGAACCAAAAGGAAAGTCGGGTACTCGTTAAGGAACATACGTGTAAGTGACATATACGGTGGCCAGGGAGGCATCCCTGGTTAAAATAATATTTGAGCATTAGAGTATAGCGGACCATAAGGTAACAAGACCAGGAGGTCATAAGGAACAAGACCAGGAGGTCGTAAGGTAAAAGGTCCGCTATAAAAGTCCAGTGGCACAACGCCTGGGGTGTTGGTGCAGAACCCATATAGGCCATACAAGCTCTGGTTGAAGGAATCGCAGCCGAAAACATCGATTCCATTGATCTTTCAGTACATGACAAGTAGTGCTCGTATACTGAACGATTGGACCGCACGTTATTGTGTGCAGTAGTTAGTAATCTGACCTAATACCATTAGAGTAAAGTGGTCACAAACGCTATCTGTACATTCTGACGTGATTTGTGTAATTTTTTATTTTTGGAAGGGAAGTTCGCTGGTCACTCAGGAACTATCTAACAACCCCAACTTTACTGGAAAGAGTAAGTGTCCTGCGGGTAACCCTCATATGTTCCAGTAAACTAAAGGTTCACAGGGGCCCTGGGTTGGGTACCACAGCTCTGGTTTACAGTGATTGCGGCATAGGCCAACGTGGGCGAGAAGTAAGTGGGGTACTTGATAAACCACCACCGCCGGCCTGCCCAAGGACAATTTGGTTGTCTGAAAAGGCTTGCTGAAAACCTTGATACAGAGATCCAAGGAGGACTAAGCAACACCTGCAGACTATGGGGGCCAGTTGCTCAGGTAGGGGGCGATCAACCCTGGTTCAGGTTGATTCTGTGAACCGACCAGTTGGGTCGGCACGATATGTAATGTGTGAAAAATATGGAATTCACACCGAATCTTTATGTGATGAATGGGAGAGAATGACTGTACAAGACAGGGACAAGTTCCCAAGAATAGGTAGCTTCAGTCCAGAGGTGTTACAAAATTTAAGGAGGAGGATAAGTCTCGTTGAACTAACGAAGAGACAAAATAAACATTATGAATATTTACAGTTATGGCAACAGGAAAGTGAATTACAAAGAGAGTCTATTGACTTTTCTGACTCTTATCTTGAGAGGAGAGACATGGCATCAGGAGAGGAGTTGATTGCGGAGAGAAAAGCACAAGGGTGGAACAATAAAAACGCTCTTAGCAACTGTAGTATAGATAATAAGAATAAGTGTAATGAATGTAACAATGATTATTGTAATACTGTTGAATGTACAACTATTAACCCATGCAAGTCGCACCCCATGTTAAACTTTCCTCAGGAATACAAACAAGAAAGTGAGCCCAGAACGATGTCGGCACCTCTTCCAGAAGCCATCCTACAAGACATCCAGGTGGACACGACCAAATTGGTAAAGGCAATAATCGAACCCCCTAACGGAGGGTCAGGTGAGGTCGTGTCCACAGGTACGTACAATGTTTCATATCACGCACAAACAGAGGTACCCCATATTGTAAGACCAACACAAGATGATGTAACTGAGCTCGATCTGGCCAGGGTGATCTCAGTCCCCAATGGGAAGACTGACGATCAGGGAATCATTCCCGTCAAGGACAGTGCAATGCGCTGTCTCTTGTCCCGGACCGAATTGAGATCAATTATGTCCGAATTTCCTGATCCTGGGAAAAATCTAGCCAAATGCCAAAGGTTTATTAAAGAACTAGGAAACGCCACAGAACCCACCAACAAAGAGTGGCGGACAGTGCTGAGGGCATGTTTGCCCTCCAGGGTTGACCCTGAAAAATTCATTGCTGATTGTAAATTAAACATGGAGGTACCCTGTATGGAGGAACACAATCAGGAATGTATTAGGCAGATTAACCGACAGTTAGGAATATATTTCCCAACCACTGTCAAGTGGAGTGAAATTTTCTCCATAAGGCAAAACGAAAAGGAAAATGTTTCTAATTATTTCAATCGAGCACTGCAAATAATGGCTAGGAACACTGGGATCGCAGACATCAAGACAAATGCACAACATAAAGGAATAGCGGTTAAGGTATTAATGAATGGTTTAAAAGATGAATTAAAAACAAGGGTACAGACCACCAACCCAAACTGGAGAGATATCTCGGTGACTGCACTAAGAGAGGCCGTCATCAATCAGGATCAGAATATCACCAGATACAGAGAGTCACAAAGAGATAAGTTAGTGGCAACAAAAATACAGGCCCAAACCACAAGACCACCCCAACAAAAGCCCCACACCCCTGCGAGAAATCCAGATATGGTAGTCTGTTACCATTGTCATAGAAAGGGACACATTGCAAGAGATTGTAGATCACGAGAAAGACCACACCATAATCATAAAAACCAAGGAACCAGGGAAGCACAGGGGAAACGATTGATGATGATGAGCATCCGAGCGTTTGAGGAGGCATCAAATCAGCCAAGACCCCATTTCACTGACACATGGAGGAAGCCCAGGATTTGTTACCATTGTAGGAGAGAAGGGCATTATGCCCACAACTGCAACAGCCCACATAAAGTTAGACCCCCTAGACCAAGAAATGAGCAAAATTACAACACACACCATTATAATCAAGAATCACATAGGCAGGAAAGGTGATTGTTAGGAATGGAGGCAAGCCTGAGGTAACGGTTAATGAAGTGGGAGGTCATTCACTGAAGACACGGGAATGACCAGGTTAAACGTTGTAAATGTATTTGTGAAAAATGTTTTTCTCTTTTCTCACTCTCTATCCCCATCTCTGACGATTATTGGTAAGAATTCAAACATTGCATATTCGCTTGGTCCTTGCAGAAGTCTACCAAACCCCAGCATGACCTATCCACCACAATGTATTCTGGCCAGATACAGACAGTGGAATAATGCAAGTGCTGGTGGGGAGGGACTGCTCAAGGAGACCATTAGACACGTAGATACGACAGCCTAATAAGTCTGACAATGTTTTTCTAATACTAACAAGGTTTTCTTACAATGTTTAAAAATGCTTTGTTTCTCTTTTCTTATTGATGGTTATTGTCGAGTTATGTGATGTATATATGCACATGAATTGTTCTCTATCTCTTTTGTTTTTTTTTATTTTCTCTCTCTTCTCACTCATGTTTCCATGATTTAAAGATGCTATGTCACCCCTCAGTTGGACCAATGGTAATGCCAGATTTTTGCTCCTTACAGAAAGATCGTCGGTTAGGAAGGAATATTGCATCACCAGAATGATCGTTTTTGAAGACTGAGAGACAGCACCTTTTGAGAGGACAGCAGAACAAGAAGAACAACAAAACGAGAGAACTTATTATCGTAACGAGTTCTCTCCCCCTCAAACTGATTATCTTATACCCCCTTTACAAATTTCTTCTTTTCTCCTCCTGTAAGATGGACTTGCCCCAAGAGACTGTGATATGGATTTTCCCGCTAACCATGATGTTGACCAGAGCAGTCTGTTTCGGTGAGAGTACCAGTGAGGTCGAGAAAGGATCCAGAAAGGTCCTGATGACTGAGACGGAGGTGTAAATTTCCAATAGCAACCCAATCACCAAGCAAAGGCGAGTACCGGGCACGATCTAACAACCATGTTATTTGTAAACAACTGTGAAGGAATGTTAGTTCAAAAAGAAAGTTGTATCTGTAGGCTCTGTAACAAAGTAATGCCAATCCAGTTTTAATATCCATATGGACCGGCATCCATTGAGTGACTATCACTCCTTAGTGGGTAATGTGTTAAATAAGACCGATTGTTGGGTATGCTCTCAAGTACCTCAGGGACACAGCAAATCAGGGCTAGTACCATTTCCTTTAACGTTAGGGGAGGTACTTGAGCTAAGTGGTGGGAGACCGGTGGACCGGAGGTTTAATATCTCCAGCCCTCCTAGTTTGAAGCTCCACCAATACCATGTGGATAGGTCCCTCATATGTTTTAACATCTCCAATCCCAGAAAACCGGGAAATTGGGAAGTGTCATGGAGCAACCTTACCATGACCTTTTCACACAGAGCAGATAGAATGCCTACAGATACAGAGCTGGTACGCCACATAGCCAGTAGAGGAAAATCTTTCCGGTATCGATATACCTTAGGAAATAGGATTACTAGAGTTGGAGAGGTATCACCAGGATACTGTGCACATATCGTACAAACTGATACGTGCATTAGACAGATGGAAGAATTAGGGTCAGGAGATTTCACCTGGAAGGTTTGTAACATGGTCATGTCCTTCTCCGTCCCTTATGTTCTCCCCGATGATGCATATTTCATATGCGGGAGAAAGGCGTACAAGTGGCTTGCCCCAAACTCTGAAGGATTGTGTTATATTGGAAAAGTATTGCCTGAAGTGATGACTGTAACACATGACAAAATGAAGGACATACACCGTGGTGCCCAAGCTCCTTATACTCACACTCATTACGAACACCGAGTTAAAAGACAACTGTCAGAAAGGTTAGAGCATCCGGCCTCTGATCTTATCCATGAATCCACCGGGATTCAGGTTCTGGTAGCGTTAGATTTCACTCGCACCGCTCGAGGTGTGATGAATTATAGATACATTTCCGCACTCGCCAATTTGTTAGATAATATCACTGAAATGTATGATGACACGTTTAGATACACTGGAAGAGAACTTCAAGCTTATAAAACAGAACTAGTTCAGCATAGGATGATTCTTAATTATCTTACAGCAGTAACAGGCGGATATTGTGTTACATTGGCAACACAGTACGGCATAAAGTGTTGCACGTATATCACCAATAGCACCGAGGATCCGGTAGAGGTCATAGACCAAAAGATGGATGATATTCTGCAATTAAAGTGGGAATTTCGTCGAAAACACAATCTCACCCTTGCTGCTGTAGGTAATGAGCTGACTGGTTGGGTGTCATGGTTGAACCCGCGAAATTGGTTCTCCGGTTTGGGAGAGTGGGCTCAAGGAGTCATAATGGATGTTGGAAAGTTTCTACTGTGTATTTTGGGTGTCGTTATATCGTTTGGATTGATATTTAGATGCGGGCAGGCTTTGATGAGGTGTAAACAAAGTACGAAAGTGATGAGCTTGAGGAGTGAGGAAACTGTAATTAACCTGGATTTGATTTATGACCCAATGCTAGAAACCATGACGTAATGATGTAATGAGTATACGGTCCGTCTTTCACCCATTTCTATGTTTTCCTCCGAGGTACAAAGACCCACGTAGACGAAGGATTTGATGAGCCAAGGGGCCGACAACGGAAAGATGGAAAGAAGAAGAGCAGTCGACCTGATATACAAGATTTTGATGGACAATGCCATGGGTACCCCAGTTTCCCTAGGAACTTTAAAATCACGATAGCCCAACATTTTTTGTAAATCCATGGACGTTGTTTGCTTTACTCACGATTTATGAGCAAAAGCACAAAGAAGAAGACTCCAATCAACCGACACCAATCAAGACCTCAATCGACGAATGTACATTTCCCTGACATAGAATACCATTGCATTTTTCATAAGTGTTCTCTATCTTCATCTCTACAACCCTCAGGTAATGACACACATAGACGATAGGGAATTCAGGCACAGATATCAGCAACCACATACCTCCCCCATTCATGTATCATCAACTAAAATGTGCATCCCCATTTTGTTACAACTACAGCCGAAATGAGCTCGGTAAAGTTTGACAGCCCATCCACAGACCTGTACCACAGGATAAGAAGGAATTCAAATGTATACTTCGCAATACCTCGAAGCTTGATCTACCACACGTACGGCACGATGATACATGACCCTCCAAACATGGACTCATACACACATGCTTCTGCTTTCTCACTAGGTCATACCCTCTTCACACCTTCTCCTCTCTCCTCCCCTACCCAACCATGGAAATCAATTAACCCCTGACTTACATTTTTCTCCTTAAATGTTTTGTGGCAGTTATTATTGACTGCCAAAGGGTGGACTGTCAAAGTCAGAAAAATGTCTCAATGCACGTTGCCATATTTGCACCGCACACTGGTCCGTGCTGCGCATGCGTACGCTCTCCCGTGGAAGCGCATACCCGCAATAGCGTGCACTCGCACGCGCAGTATGCGCATTTACGGTAGAGTTTATGTGATCGTAGCGTGCGACTCATTAGTTACAAATGTTCACAATTAATGTAGTTTATAGATCATGATCCCTTTGATAGTTTCTGTAAGTTTGGTTAAAGTATAATGTCCCAGAGCTGAGGAATCCCTCTTTGCATCGTACGAAGGGTTTAACAGGAATCATACTGCAGTGTTTGGTACCCATCGGAAGAGTATTTAATTAGCAATATTCCGGTGTTGGTTTGGAGCGTATTAATCGCTCGTGCGAATAGTTATGGACATAAGAAGTTTATGTCCATTTCTATGATTTGCACATACTCAGGTATGCGGCGGGAAACCCAGTTTCCCACCCACCTGAGCTGTTGGAAATCGTCACAGCCCACCTGTATGAATCACCCTATGACCTTTTGTTATGATGCAGGGCCGAATTCCTTCGGCCAATGGACAATGGGATTGTAGGACCAGGAGATTGCATTGTGTGTGGAGCATAAATAGGCAGGCCGACCACATCCAGCTCTCACTCTCTCATCAACGGTTATCTGCTGATAATCGGGAGCTGGATATCGAGGCGCTGGCGATCATACCCTTTGTGCGTAAGTTCTCTCCATAATCATTGTCTTTCTGCGAGCCAATCTCTCTCTCTCTCTCTCTATCTCTCTCTCTCCTCTTTTTCTCTTAAATACCTTATAGTATTATAGTATTGTATCGTATTGCATTTAGGTCAGTGTAGTATTGTCTTTTTGTATTTATTGTTTAGTTCTGTGGTTAGGAAGTCTCTGTTATATTGTAGTGTATCATATGTACTGTTATCCCCTTTTACAAGTATATTAGACATAATACAGTTAATAGGCCTTGGAAACCTAAACCAGTATCTGTGTATTTACTATAGTGTTAAGTGTTCACTTGAGCGTCGGTGACGCTCAAACAGCTTTGTAGATAGTCAGGTTACACAAGGTTGCATTTACACCCTGTATTCACATTAAGGTATTCTGTGTGTTTCATCGGTATAAGGTTTAACATAAAGGTATAGTGTTGTGAGCGTCTGCACCGCTGGTGACCTCCTCGTGGTCTCTAGCGTATGCTACGTTACAGCGAATCTTTCCCCTAGACATAACCAATAACGTGTCCTGTGATCACTGGGCCGTGAGCGAACGTGACGCTTGAGCGTCTCGCCTACGGCTGAGCGATCGTTACGCAAATAGCGTATCATTACGGTATTTCTTAAGTAAACAGCGTACAGTGTTCTTAGCTTCATAAGGGTTGTTTATATGACAAAGGAATTTAGCATTGTCAATCCAGGGTATACTTATGTGTAGCCCCCAGATGTACTATGCTTAGGGTTGCTATATTTGAAAAGTCAAAATCCAGGGCCGCAGGGAAAGGGAAGTGAAGGGCAGGAAGAGCAGGGCAGCCAGCCAGCCGGCTCCAGCTCTACCACCTCCATCAGCCATTAGCTCTTCTGCTGCGTGTGAAGTCCACACCTGGCTGCTCCCCTCCTCCGCAAAGCTGGCCTCTAGCAGTCTGACCCCACAAAACAGGGACATTTGGGTGGCTCAAAGAATGTCTTTGGGATGCCGGGGCACATTGCCAAATTCCGGTATGTTCCCGGGGGTTACGGTCATTAGGTCGACACAACTTAGGTCGACACTCATTAGGTCGACCACTGAAGGCCGACAATGCCATTAGATCGACATGCATTAGGTCGACATGGCCGTTAGGTGGACATGTAATAGGTCAAAAAGTCAACATGAGTTTTTTAAAAAAAATATTCTTCACTTTTTGGATTTTTTCATACTTAATGATCCACGTGGACTACGATTGGAACGGTAATCTGTGGCGAGCAAAGCGACGCACCTTGCCCGAAGCATGACGAGCGAAGCGAGCCATGCGAGGGGACACTGTGCACTAATTTGGGTTCCCAGTCACTTTACGGAGAAAACGACACCAAAAAACAGTCAAAAACCTCATATTGACCTTTTGACCTGTCGACCTAGTACATGTTGACCTAATGACTATGTCAACCTATTGTCCCTGTCGACCTAATGCATGTCGACCTTCCATGGTCAACCTAATGACTGTCAACCTAAGTTGTGTCTATCCAATGACCCATACCCGTTCCCGGGAAAACCGGGACGCATAGCAACCCTAACTATGCTCCATTTCCAACAGCAGCCACAGCTCACATTGTTTTCTATGGGGACTGCAAAACTGTCATATTTACTAAGCTAATCTTCAGACAGCGTTACCCTATAACAGCCTATGGGCTACTAATTGGCAAATCTGACGGGTGACGCATATGACATCTGTTGGCTACGCATGTGCAGTGTGCGGCGAGGGCACAAACCAGAAAGCAGTGCGATAGCTTCAAGCTGTCACACTGCTTCTCTCATCTCCTGGCAAGAGCGACTTAGTAAATTTGAGCGAAAATATTAATTTTCACTTTGCAAATTTACGCAAAAATATTTATCACATAAAAATGCGTATTGTGATAAATATGCCACATAGGGGTCCATTTATCAATGAGTGATAAAACTCGTTGTGACTGATAAAACTTGTTGCGTATGATAAATGATGCTCCAGCCAATCAGCTCCCAACTGTCATTTTTCAAACACATGACAGTTAGGATCTGAACACATGACAGTTAGGAGCTGATTGGCACAACGTTCACAACGAGTTTTACCACTCATTGATAAATGAGCCTCATATTAACATAAGTAATATAAGATTTTGATTTACAAAAAGTTGGAATGCACCCAGTAATTAGGAGTTCTTCTTGGCATTCTTTGTCTACCTAATAAGGCAAATCCTCTAGCAGCAATAGTACAATATTAATTTGTTTCATAATCAATATCCAATAATGACAGCTGTGACCACATTGGCAGAATAGTGATTCCAAAGAAACACTTAGGAAGTCATTCCGAGTTGATCGCTCGCTAGAAACTTTTTGCTGGCTTGCGATCAGATAGTTGCCGCCTATGGGGTTGTGTATTTTCGCTTTGCAAGTGTGTGAACGCGTTTGCGTGCCAAAAAGTTTTTGTGCAGTTTCTAAGTAGCTCTAGACTTACTCAGCCCTTGCAATAATTTCAGCGTGTCTGGTCCGGATTTGACATCAGACACCCGCCCTGCAAACGCCTGGATACGCCTGCGTTCTTCCAACCACTCCCTGAAAACGGTCATTTGACACCCTCTTCCTGTCAATCACTGTGCGTTCGGCTGTGCGAATGGATTCTTTGTTAAATCCATCCATGTGGTGCATACGCATGCACAGTTTAGCCGCACTTGAGATGATCGCTGCACTGCAAAAAGTTGCTAGCGAGCGATCAATCGGAATGACCCCCTTAATGCGTGTTGCACAGAAGTGAAATCCCATACTCCTGCCAAAGTGGTCCATAAAGTGCAATGTGCAGAGAATATCTTGCGCGTTTTTTTCACTGTACATATTCTGGAACCAAGTGTCACATGCATTTCAGTTCCCGCTTGTAGCTGAGGAGGGGTACTTTGACTGTAACTGGACGTTGTTACATACGAGAGCTCAGTGAGGGTGTGTTGAGGTAACTGCGGCCCTTGCAGCCTAAATATGCCAGTTTCCAGGTGCATCATTTGCAACAAATATTGGGCCTAATTCAGACCTGATGGCTGTGCTGCAAATTACACTGTCCTGAGATCAGATAGTCCCAGGGGGAGTGAAAATTTGCCCCGTGCAAGTGTGTGAATGCATGTGTACTCTGTCAGAAAATTCCCCCTCAGTCAGAGGACAGCTGCAAAACCATTCGCATCACACTCACCATCAAATGTTTTCCCCACTCTGTGCAGTGTGTGTGCGTAGCTCAATACTTACTCCTCCAGTGTGAAGAAATCAGGCTGATCGGGTCCGGAGCTGACGTCACACACTCTCCCTCAGAAAAAAACTGCGTTTTTCCTGATACTCCCAGAAAACAGCCCACAAATGTCCACTTCCTGTCAATCACCTTGCGAACGCCCGTGTGATAGAAAATTTCACACCATCTTATGTTAGGTGACGCGCGTGCTCATTGCGGTGCATACGCATGCACAGTGATTCGATAAACGCCCGTTATGCGATTTCGCACAACAGCGATCAGTTCTGAACCGGGCCCGTAGGCAGGTGCACGTCTGCAATGATGATGATGAGGAGGAACAGCAATCTATGCCTACAGATAGCGGGTGGGTGCGTACGAGCGAATGTCTGAACCAGAGCCATAACTACGTGTGTGCCAGGTGTGCCTGGCACACAGTGCAGTCGCCTTGAGGGCGCAACGGCCAGCGGCTTGTAATGATTCAAATTGACTCATTACAAGCCGCCTGTGCTGTGCTGTGTGCGACGCGATGGAGAAGAGGAGAGCAGCAGCGCCGGAGGCAGGGGAGGAGGAGGATGGAAGGGGACTGGAGCCGCAGCAGCACTATGTAATTGGTGGTGGCGCTACTGCAGCAGTCCCTCTCCTTATGCATTGGCTGCCCGGCGCTGCTGTGAATGCTGGGATGCGCTTCCCTCATCCCATCATTCACAGCGGCGGCGGCCAGCCAATGCGGAAGGAGAGGGACTGCTGCAGCGGCGCCACCACCAATTACATAGCGCTGCTGTGGCTCCAGTCCCCCTCCCTTCTCCTCCTCCTCCCCTGCCTGGGATCTGCTGCATGAAGCCTGTACCAAGGAGCCTAAACCAGCGGGGAGAGATGGTAAGTATCTATCGGTCTGTCTGTCTGTCTGTCTATCTATCTATCTATCTATCTATCTATCTATCTATCTATCTATCTCTCTATCTATTCTGACTGCCGCAATGTGTAAAAAGGGGATGCTGTCTGCCGTACAGTGTAAAAAGGGGGACGCTGTCTGCCGTAATGTGTAAAAAGGGAGGCGCTGTCTGCCGTAATGTGTAAAAAGGGGGTGCTGTCTGCCGTAATGTGTAAAAAGGGGACGCTGTCTGCCGTACAGTGTAAAAAGGGGACGCTGTCTGCCGTAATGTGTAAAAAGGGGGATGCTGTCTGCCGTAATGTGTACAAAGGGGGACGCTGTCTGCCGTAATGTGTAAAAAGGGCACGCTGTCTGCCGTAATGTGTAAAAAGGAGGCGCTGTCTGCCGTAATGTGTAAAAAGGGAGGCGCTGTCTGCCGTAACGTGTAAAAAGGGGGACGCTGTCTGCCGTAATGTGTAAAAAGGGGGACTGGCTGCCGTAATGTGTTAAAAAGGGGACTGGCTGCCGTAATGTGTAAAAGGGGGCTCTACCTGGTGTAGTGGCACTACTGTGTGGCGTAATTTGAATAATGGAGACTACTGTGCACCGTAGTACGAATTGGTATTATTTTGTGGCCACACCCCTTCCCCATGAAGCCACGCCACTATATATTTTCTGCACGCCTGCGGCGCGCACTGCCCCTATCTTGCATGGGGTGGGGGAACACCAATGCCGTTTCTTGCACACAGCGCTAAAATGCCTAGTTACGGCACTGGTCTGAACTTATTTACATGCACACATTACGGATGCCCTTGTGGCTTATTTCTGTCCAATTCTGCCTCAATATCTTAGTGCCACGCTGCACAGAAGCTTATTTAACTGTTGATTGGATTTAATGGCCTGATAAATTTCAAATTGATCAGTCTGAGCATCTTGCTTGTATCAGGACCATGCATGTAACACTATCCGGCCAGTTTGCCAGTGCCGTAGGCAATGCTGCATTCACAGATCACTGTAAGGTTGAGTTACTCTCACTGCTTCCAACATGCGCTTCCCATAGACATGAATTAACCCTATTTCACATGATGTCCGATGTATTCAGCAAGCGACTAATCCCTATTAGACCTTACTGCACCATGCAGCGTCATGAGTGCGTCATTCAGACATGACTGTCCTATTTCATCATACCTTGCTAGTAAAAGATGAGAAGAGTTTGGAATATCACTGCCCTTTGGTCATGAAAACCTAAAGTAATATTTCTATAACAACACACGTGGTCACTTGTATCCCTTGTTAAATTGAATACATTTTCCTTCCTATCGCCCAGTTGCACCCGTCTAACTCCCGTCCTGATTGATGGGAATCATTTTGCATTCCCTGAAAACAAATACTCTTGTGTTTTGCTGTCATTGTAAATTATTTAAAAGTCCTCATCAATTCAACGCTACAGAACAATGATGAGTTAATGCCTTTGTTTTAATCTAGGTGTACCTTGAAATTCACATCATAACTAACCAACCAATACTAATTTAGAGAGCGAGTCCAAATGGACGAGGAATGAAATAGATGATTGAGATGATGGGCAGATGGGAGATGAAAGAGTAGAATTACAGGATGGGTTAGTGTAAATGCATGGTAATTGTGGCTATGAAAGAGTACAATAGCGGAACACCAAGGGCAAATAAATGGACTGGGGACCAAAGCTAAATAGACTTCTCCCCTCCGCCCCTTGTCTTGTTGCTTGTTCTCATTTCAATTTAGTGTCTTCTCCTCCCCTCTCTATCTCGTGGCTGCTGCTGTGTCTCCTCCTATATGGGATGCCCACTAAGCCAGGCACTTTCATCTCACATAAACAGTTGTCATCCTAGATAGAAAACAGTGAGGGGGCTGCAGAGACCATCCTGTCCTCAGGCTGCAGCATAGCACCTGTCTCATCTCTACTCAGGCCAACAGTCCCTGGCAGATCCGCAGGGCACTAGGGCAGCTGAGGCTGCTCAGGAACCTGGCTGTAGGTGAGACCCCACTCAGACATCACCTGGTTAAAGCATGGGGATGTTAACCTGCGACACTGGGGAGGAAAAGGTTAATCTGGATCAGAAACATCTGCAGACTCCTTTCTCCATTGAGGACATCCTGAGTCAAACTAGAGGCAAGGGACCATCTGAGAGTTCTCAGGAGTACAGGACGCGGCAAGCTGGAGCAGGTGAGGGAGGTGCATGCTGGGGTGCAATTACTGGGTCACTAATGGAAACCGGGGGGTGGGAAATTGATTGTTTGTTAATGATTTACTATAAATGAGATAATTGCTAATAATTAATTTCTTGATTTGATGTGTTTGTCATTAGAGCAGACTTGTTGCTCTCTTGCTAGAACTTACAGGCGGCCTACCTGACACTTGCGTTCCGAGTGCACCAGTGATTGTCTTACGCCGTCCTAGAAATGTGAATTAGATGATCTAGAATTTTGATGAGTAGTTTTAAAACAAAAGTTATTGGGAAAGAACAGATCACCTACAGTCTACAGCCTCTTCATTAATTAGCAAAGACAATGGCGCAAACAGATATCAACTAATAACAGAGATCAACTATTACTCAATGTATAATCAATAGCACAAACTGCTGAGGAGTTGCTTACATACAATAACTCACTATTATCTATGAGAAGTTGTTAGTGAAGGCCAGGCGACGACGATTTACAGCTGAGTTTGTGCGTCGTGTCCCTCTTGTATTCCTTTTAGATTTTTTTAATTTTTATTTAACATGCAAACTTGACAGATGTTGTTGTATTACCGTATTACTATGTGTGGTATATGGCTTTCTGCTGTGTTTGGTTACCTGCATGTTTCCTGTAGCAGCACCACCGACACTTTGATGATGTCACTGGATTTAAATGAAAGTAAAATAAAGAAAAGAGAACCTGCTGATTGCTCAGAGGCCGGGGCCCCGGTAATTGCTTTGGCCCCTGTGGGATGCAGGGGCAAGTAGGTTTAGTTGTAAGACTTCTGTCGCTGGCGGTGATCAATATCCCATTACTGGTGGCTGCATATCTCTGTGCACAGGCTTTCCGTGTGATGAGGAGACCCTGTATTACAGAGATGACAGCTATCGATCTAATCATCGGTCGCTCATGTTATCAGGGCAAGGAAGGCAGCAATTTCTTCTCAATAACCCCGGCTAATAAAACCTGCTCGTCTCTGCTTGCGCCAGGCACAACATATTAGGGGCACAGGTCACAGAGAAGCGTGCAGTGGGAATATTCTGTATACCAGATGTTTGAGGCTCTCTGGCTGTTCTGCGGCATGTCTTACAGCATTCTCGGTCAGTCTCTGACCAGCATTCTGAGGCTTGCCTTGACTGCTATGGTCTATGACAGCCAAATGATTGCTCTGACAAGCCACATACATTGGTACATCAGTGTACAGGAAAACAGACTTTGCAGCCTGCTCTGGCAACTGGGCTAGGCTGCCTGGACTTAGAGGAAAAAGAAGACATCTGCTTTGTGTGTTACTAAAGGACAGGCTGACAGAGCATGTTATTTACAGTTCTTGAGGTAATGAAGTGTCACAAGCTCTCACCCATTGTCTTGACTGACAATCGCAGTGAATCAGTGCAGCATGTAAGACGTGAGCTGCTACCCTCGTCTTCTAGATCTGATGCTAGGATGCTGTGTAAACTGTTCTATCTTCTTTTGTCATGCTACAACTTCCACTGACTCTGATGCTGCTGGAGACCTACTGTAAGACACGGGGAGCTCTGGTATGACAACAGCATCTGCCGCAGGACAGTAAAGCTGCACACACATAGAGAGAGAAGATGATCTGGTTGTTCAAACACCTGGCTGGACAGCAAGATCTCATGAAGTTCATTCACTGTTGTTTTCACCTAAATTTACAGATAGAACATAATTACCTGAGCAATTCAATAGTGCTCCGGTGTGGGGACGGCTGCTCCGAAAGGCAGCTGTCCCTGCGATCATTGTCACTGCTATAGAGGTAGAAATGATACTTACAGTACCGGTGCCCATCTGGTCTACTGCACATGTGTGACCTGAGGTCACACATCCGTAGGTCGCGTAGGTTCTCGTGAGCAAACTCTGAAAACGTTCAGTATTTGGAGTTTGCTGAATATTAGGTGGGCCTATTGTGCCCCTTCTGCATGGGCCCATTACATGAAGTTCATGGAAACAAACTTTAGGGGGACATGTACTAAGCAGTGATAAAAGTGGAGAAGTGAGCCAGTGGAGAAGTTGCCCATGGCAACCAATCAGATTTAACATAATATTCATAATTTGCATACTATAAAAATATACAGAGGAGCTGATTGGTTGCCATGGGCAACTTCTCCACTGGCTCACTTCTCCACTTTTGTCACTGCTTAGTACATGTCCAACTTAGGGCCTTATTCGGTAGCAGATGCCACTGAGATGCAGTGGCATTCTCTCTAGTTCAGGCCCAGTGCGTACGTGCAGGGCCCGCACTGCGCATGCACAGACAGGGAGATGCGATCTCACCTCAGTAATGCAAACTCCTCTGTCTGATTGTAAAGAAATAGTAGGAACTGGCGCTAGGTGTTTCCCCAATAATAAAAACTGTGGATGGATTTCAATAAAATAACATACAATTTATTAATTAACTAGACATCACATGCTAAAAGCAGGAATAAATTCCAAAAAACACATGTAGTTAAGGGCATTGATGGAGCTAAGAAAAATATTCAATAATGGCTGCTAGTGAGTGTCCACAAAGGATCCCGGACTGAAATATTAGGCAGAGTTCCCTGGGGAGAAGAAATGCAAACAGCTGGTGTTACCCTTGTCGATGGAGGCTTCCAGAGAATTGAAATTGCCAGCAGGCAAGCTGTGCTGTTGGTGTGAGCACTGGGTCTCTCCAATCGGTGCTGTATAAAAGGAATCCCACAGAGGAAACTTTCCAAAGTAGCTTGTTCAAAAGTCCATATCTGGATCCATTTGAAGAACAGAACACTGATGTGGTAGCAGCATACACACTTCTGGGCTTGTTTCTTTGTTTTGGTTTCCTCTGTCTGATTGGCAGGCAGAGGCGTTCGCGGGTTGGACGTGGATGGCGATGTGGCGTTGCGGGGGCATGGCATCGGAAATGGAGGTGGGTTAGGGTCGGCCGCATGACAGAGAAAATGGCGGGACCTGACTGCCTTTGCAGGCTGCATAGGCAGGGGGGCTTCCCTTAATCAGCTATGCAATTGCATCACTGGTGCCATTAGCATGCTGGGCGGCCCCCGCATGCGATTCTAAACAGTTGCACTTTTGCTAATTTGCAAAATTTTAACTGAAGCTGAATCTGGTCCTTAGTAGCTACTTATCACTACATTTTTCACTCACTATAGACCAGGGTTTACCAAACATGCTCCTCAAGGCACCTTAACAGTCCATGTTTTAAGGATATCCAACCTTTAACACTGAGTGACTGAGGTACTAATTAAATAAGCTGTGCTTATGCAAGGATAGCACTAAAATCCTGTACTGTTAGGCATACTTACCGACTTTCTGGCTGCTCTCTCCGGGAGACAGGGAGCAGCCAGCAGAGGGGGCTCAGCAGGGGGCGGGTCAATGATGGGCAGAGGGGGCGGAGGCAGAATGGAGGCTGGGTGGAGGCGGTATGGGGGCGTGGTTGCCACGTTGCGTCATTTAAGCCAAGCTCCCATCTCTGTGATGCCGATATTACTGCCATTATACTATAGCCACTTCCCTGCAGCTGTGCAATATGAGTTAGGCAACCCTGCTTTAGACAATAAGGGTTAAATTTACTAAGATGGGAGTTCTATTTAAGATGGGGTGTTGTCCATAGCAACCGATCAGATTCTACTTCTCATTTATCTAACACCTTCTAGAAGATAATACCTGGAATCTGATTGGTTGTTATGGGCAGCATCCCATCTTAAATAGAACTCCCATCTTAGTAAATTTACCCCACAACTTCTGATTTTATTTTATAGCACAAGTCACATTTGCTGCATGATGGGGCAGATGTGTGGAGAAGTGAACCAGTGCAGAAATTGCCCATAGCATCCAATCAGCTTTATTTTATCAAATATACTTAATAAATGCTACCTTAAACCTGATTGGTTGCTATGGGAATCTTCTTCACTGGTCCACTTCACTCTTTTCAATGCTTGTCTGATACATCTTCCCGATGTTTTCAATGTAAAATCGCAATAAGGGAATGATTCATTAATAATACCCCTATTCCACTGAAATCTCAGCTCCAACCTGAGATTTAGAACACAGCTCCAAACCAGGTCAGACCGGAGACATACCCAGATCGGCGCCATTCACACTGCTTGGAGCTTGGCGATGACATCATCTCCTTGCGCCGGAATGTGGCTCTCCCCGTACTGGAAACGGGTCCCGGGATGGAATTCCTGGGTAACCCATTTCCACTACAGCTCACCCCGCACCTTCCTGTGTGAAACCCTGCTAGGTACCCGAGAAGGATAGCAGGGGGACTGGACCCGGGTAGAGCCTTTGCTACTGACAAAAATCCAGAGTACACATGCAATAACCGTGATATTTCATGTCAGTGGAAAAGGGGTGTTAGATGCAGTCAGTAGCGGATCTTGCTACGGGCACGCAGGATTTTTGCCCAGGGCGCCGCCTTCCATAGGGCGCCGCCATCCGGAGGGCACCGCCGCCGTGGCAAGATCCGCTACTGGTGCCCCCCGGTGCACGGTAGATGCCCGGTGCTGTGTGGTGCGCGATGAAGTAATCGCGCACCACACTGCATTGTGGGAGCGGCACATAGATACTAGGGGTCATAATTGACCTCTAGTGTCTATGCGGTGCAATGGGAGAGACATCATGAAGTCTCTCCCATAGATAAGAGGAGCGGCGCCGGCGGCCGGAGACGGAGGGCAGCAGCGGTAAGTATTAATTTTTTTTTTTATTTTTTTTTATATTTTAAGCGGCGCCACTAAGGGGCACAACTGTACAGGGGGCACAGTACTGGTGGCACGGCGCAACTAGGGGGCACAACTCTACAGGGGGCACAGTACTGGGGGCACGGCGCAACTGGGGGCACAACTCTACAGGGGGCACAGTACTGGTGGCACGGCGCAACTAGGGGGCACAACTCTACAGGGGGCACGGCACAACTAGGGTGCACAACTCTACAGGGGGCACAGTACTGGTGGCACACCGCAACTAGGGGGCACAACTCTACAGGGGGCACAGTACTGGGGGCACGGCGCAACTAGGGGGCACAGTACTGGGGGCACGGTGCAACTAGGGGGTACAACTCTACTGGGGGCACAACTCTACAGGGGGTATTACTGACCACGCCCCTTCTCTGTGAAGCCACACCCCTATTTTTTCACCCGTGGTGCCACAAAGTCTAGATCCGGCCCTGGATGCAGTCCACAGTATTTTCATGACAGCAGAGGGCTGTTTCTTATAATTGTCTCTATATACAAATGCAAGTTTTAAAACTTCTGATAAATGCCTAAAAGTCAATAACGCAAACACTGTAACTACCGAATTTGGTGCTAGTATTACAAAATGATATGCGATAAAAATATTTTGGTTACATTTCAGTTATTTGCAATAATCGTGTCCTGCAATCATGAGAATGACAGTATTGCAGCGTCCTGCCATGTCCACTGTATCTGATAGATGCAATTGTAGCTGGTTCTAGAGAAGACCGCTGATCTATTTTGTTTCTCTGCTGCTTTTTGGTGGGAAGAGGAGAGAACACATATGGCGATGTGCCACCGTGGTGTGCGACGGAAGATACAGCCGACAGGCGGCCCGGCGGCGGGGGGGCAGTGACCGGGGGAGTGAAGTTTCTTCACTCCCCTTGTCACCCGGCTCCATAGCAGTGCATGCTAACATGGATGAGATTGTCCATATTGGCTTGCATGCATAAGCGACCCGGCACCAACGATGAACGAGCGCAGGGCAACACATCGTTCATCGTTGGTGCCTACACACTGAACGATATGAACGAGTTCTCGTTCATTAAATAAACGAGAATGGTGAACAGATAGATTAGGTGCAATAGGATGCGCTAATTGTGAAAAATGATTAAAAAATGTGGATTTATCTTGTGTGCAATATATAAAAAAATAGTACTTCCCTTAATACTTCCTATATGCGTATACTCTTAAATTCATTCCACATGTAAAGAGATAGAAAAAAATGCATATAGTGTAGTATATTTGAATAGGGCAAGATTTAATACAATATCAATTGTGATATACAGTGTACATTTAAAAACACACAGGAAATGCTGATTCAATTTGTAAAAAACTTTTGCACCCAAATGGTGGGTGATAAAAGGTGGAGGATTACCAGATGAAAGTATTCAGTGGGCGTTTCAGATGTAACCTTAGGGTAACTGGCTCCGGAACCGGGTTCCCTCGTCCACGTCCCAATCGTCTGGTTAGCCTTTCACCTGCTAATGATTCAATGGATACTCCACTCTCCTGCTGCTACGCGTTTCGGGAATGTCCCTTCATCAGGCAGTGAGAGTGAAGTGAACTAGACATCCTATTTATACCTACAACCCCTTTTACTTCCGGTTCAGGGGTCACAACTCCACAATAATTAATATAACTTAGAATGATATAAAATGTCCAATGAACATGATCAAAAAAATATAAATAAACATTAAAAACGTAAAACAATGCTAAACATTAAACATAAGTTGTTTAAAATAGCGTTATCGTCACCGGAAGTGATGTTAATGTGACTTCCGGTCCGAACAGTGGTAAATACTACTATAAAAACCTCAGGAGAACCAAAGTTCCAAAGTGTCTTAAAGTTTCTGTTAAAGTGCAATAGAAAGTTTCTCAATCTATGAGTGGATAGTGCTTGATGCGTCCCGATCATATGTAGCGGGATGCTCAGCGTGTAACCTGTTGGAACGCACTTGAAGCGCACCTCTGCTTCCGGTGACGTACTTCCGGTTTTTCGGTGGAACGCACTTGAAGCGCTTGGGGGTTTCTTGCGAAGCACTTCCGGTCGCGGTCACCAGCGTCGACGGATTAAAGCATGCTTTGTGTGTCTGATCCAGTATTTTTGTGTTGTCCCAATCCTTAATACAGTTACATGGTCAAAACGGAAGGCATAACCATCCACGGGATATATTAGGAAACACAGGATCTGTTGAGGCACACACTTCCTGGATCCCAGTTCCATTTTGCTTGTGGGCAACATTGCCCATACTGCTAACTTAATGTAAATAACAATTAGAAATCTCATCAGAGTGATATAAATAACATAACATGTTTATAAGTGAAGGACTAAGAGCTATTCTAATGGTGGAAAGAAAAAGAAAGAGAAATGGTGGTTCAATTAAAATTTAAGGATAGGGATGGAGAATATTGAATTAAAGTTTAAAGGAACCATTTTAATTCAAAATCTGCGTTAAGTCCATACGGGATAAGGCTTTTAACTTTATGAATCCATTTCATTTCATTTTTAGCCAAGCGAGTTGCTTCATCTCTATATCTCCAGTTGTTCTTGATGTTTTCTATGGCTAAAAAACGGATGATGTTATTGGTTGAACAGTTATGTACTTCTTTAAAATGATTCGATAGAGAATGTGTCGTGAGGCCCTTCTTAATATTTCGGAGGTGTTCACTTAGTCTGGTTTTCAATGCTCTGCTTGTTCGACCAATATAAACCAGATTGCAGCTGCATTCAATTAAATAAATTACATTGGTGGTGTGGCATGTCATGAATTGTTGTAGTTTATATCTGGTATCCTTCACTGTGAATTCCTCATATTTGGATTTTTCCGATTTAATCTCTCGGCAAGCCTGACACGTCCCACACCTGAAAAAGCCTTTATTTCTTATAGGATGATGGTCCTGGTATGGTAAGGCGCTTCTAGTGAGTTTATCCTTAAGATTCGGGGCTTTTCTATAGATAAAACGTGGTAATTGTGGTAGTACTCCTTTCAAGACTGGGTCTTTCAGTAGTAGATGCCAGTGTCTTCGTACAATGGATTCCATTTTCTTGTGTTGGCTGTTATATTGAGTAATAAAGGCAAATTGAGTTTTTTCCTCCTTTTCTGTTACCTTTTTCTCCTTCTCCACTAAGAGTTCAGTCCGATCTTTTTGGAGGGCTTCGTTCTTAAATCTCTCTAACTTATTCACATCATAGCCCTTCTTTATAAAACCTGTTTTCATGGAGTCTATTTGTTCTTCGCACACTGTTTTTTTACTGCAATTCCGTCTAAGTCTTAGGAATTGACTTTTGGGGACGCTAGTAAGCCAATTAAAATGATGTTCGCTAGTTGTCGCAATATAATTATTGGCGTCTGTCGGTTTTTTAAAGCATTTGGTCTCCAGTTTACCGTCTGCGATGTATAGTGACAGATCCAAGAAACTTAATTCTGTTTGGCTGATGGTTACAATTAATTTGATGTTCAAATCATTAGAATTTAATTCTTCTGAGAAAGTATCCAAGGTTTCTTTATTGCCTTTCCAGAAAAGGATGATGTCATCAATATAACGGTACCACAAAATAAGTTCATTTCCGAATGTTGGATTCACTTTGATGTTTTTTTCTTCCCAATAGGACATAAATAAATTCGCAAAACTTGGGGCGAATTTTGTCCCCATTGCGGTTCCGATGAGTTGGTTGTAATATGTCCCATCGAAGTAAAAGTAATTATTTTTAAGTATGAATCTTATTCCTTCCAATAAAAATTCTTTTTTATCCTCCGAATACTCTGTCTTATCTAGGTAATACTTGACAGCTTCTACTCCCTTGTCGTGTGGTATATTAGTGTACAGTGCTTCCACATCGGCCGTTGCCATCCACATTTCCTCAGACCATTCCAATGCACTAATCTTCCGAAGTATGTCTGTTGTGTCCTTAAGATGGAAATCCGTTTTTGTTACCAGTGGTTGTAGGTGGGCATCAATAAATTCCGAGAGGTTGGCCGTTAGGCTCCCCACCCCTGACACGATTGGTCTTCCTGGTGGATTAGTTGGATTCTTATGTACCTTCGGGAGCACGTAGATGGTTGGTGTCGCTGGATCTAAAACGTTAAGGTACTCAAATTCTTTCTCTGTAATTGTTTTCTTATCTAGATGTTCCTTTAGAAGCTGATTAAGAGCATTTTTTATTCTGTTGGTAGGGTCGCTTCTTAATTTTGAGTATGTACTCCCTTCATCTAGTTGACGGTAGATCTCTTTCTTGTAGTCTGCCTTATTTAGTACGGCCACTCCTCCCCCTTTATCGCACGGTTTGATCACAATGCTATCATCTTTCTGAAGCGTCTTCAGTGCCAAACGTTCCTTTTTTGACAAGTTCCACTTCTTTATTTTAGTTTTATCCAGTTTTTCCATATCTTCCAGAACTGATTTTTGGAAGCTATCCACTAGACTTCCCTTCAGGTATTTTGGGTAAAAGGTTGATTTTTTCTTAAATTGTTCTCTCGTACTATCCATCTCTTTTAGGTCCGCAGGATTTTTAGTTAAGAAGAATTTTTTGACTGTAAGTTTTCTGACGAACTTTTCCACATCAATGTATACATCAAAGGGAGAAGACTTATTGGTTGGTGCATATTTCAGTCCCTTTAATAACAGTTTTTCTTCTGTATCGGTGAGATTCCTATCACTTAAATTGAAGATTTTTCCTTGTGTTGTTTCAATTGGCTTATTTTCTTCAATTGTCGTGATTGGATTAATGACTTTAGGTTTTTTTGTGGTTTTTTTCTTCCTTTTTATTCCACCTCTCTTTCCCCGTTTTCTTATCTTTGATATTTCGGGTATTGGCGTCTCTCTAAAAAATGGACATAATCATCTTGTCTTTTGTAGTTAGTCCCCAACATGGTCTCCTCTCTATTGTCTTTTTTGTTTCTCCAATAGTTTCCTTCGTTATCATAATTTTGGTATCTTCTTCTCCAGTTTCTGTATTGCTGTGGACTTCTTTGGTACTGATAATTTCTATTGTTGAAGGTTCTACCTGCTCTTCTATCTTTCCTTATTGGTGATGCCCACTTACTTCTCTCTATCTCTTTTCTGGGACTCCTATATATAAAGTCTCCGTCTCTCTCAGGCGAGATATCTTCCAAATAGTCTTTCATTCTGAAGTTGTTACTTCTTGTCTGGTAATTGTTAGGTGATGATCTTCTGTGAGTCTTATTCTGAAGTCTTGATCTTTGTATGTGGTTAGATGGTCTTTCTTTTTTCGTATAACGGGGGCAGTCTTCTCGATGGGTGATATTCGTTTCGTGATCGGATATGGGTGAGGCACCTTCATGATCTTCAATAATGGAGCATACAGAGACCATAGAATTATCTTCTTTCATATGTGCAAAAGGGTCCTTCCCCTCATTCTTATAATATTCATGATCCCGCTTTAATTTCTTCTGTTTTTTGATCATTAACTCTTTCGTGTTTAATACCATTCTCTGTTGGATCTCTTTTTCTTTTTTCTTATATTCTGGTAGATCTTGGGAAGTTTCAATACTGGTTTGAATCGTCGTGATCTGTTCTTTGATGATTTTTAATTTGTCTTTCCGTTCTTTCATAATTAACTCTATCAACGTATATGAACAGATCTCCAATGTACGCATCCATTCATCTTTAAATTTATCACTACTATCATCAAAAGATGGTAATTTCTTTATTCTTAGTCCCTTAGGGATAATTTGATCCGCTATGTATTTTTCTAGAGTTGCGCACTCCCACCAAATACGATTTTCTTTTAGAAGTAGTTTTTCCAGGCGGTTCATTGTCGTCATTAAATCTTCATCCACAATGGTGGGGGATGTAGTATGGAATAATTCCTTACATTTTTCCTCCCTGCTTTTCAGATGGGAAAACATGTTGTCGCCTATAGGTTCTCTAATTAGGGAGTAATAGAACTGTGGCCGGAAGTCACATTAACATCACTTCCGGTGACGATAACGCTATTTTAAACAACTTATGTTTAATGTTTAGCATTGTTTTACGTTTTTAATGTTTATTTATATTTTTTTGATCATGTTCATTGGACATTTTATATCATTCTAAGTTATATTAATTATTGTGGAGTTGTGACCCCTGAACCGGAAGTAAAAGGGGTTGTAGGTATAAATAGGATGTCTAGTTCACTTCACTCTCACTGCCTGATGAAGGGACATTCCCGAAACGCGTAGCAGCAGGAGAGTGGAGTATCCATTGAATCATTAGCAGGTGAAAGGCTAACCAGACGATTGGGACGTGGACGAGGGAACCCGGTTCCGGAGCCAGTTACCCTAAGGTTACATCTGAAACGCCCACTGAATACTTTCATCTGGTAATCCTCCACCTTTTATCACCCAAAAGTTTTTTACAAATTGAATCAGCATTTCCTGTGTGTTTTTAAATGTACACTGTATATCACGATTGATATTGTATTAAATCTTGCCCTATTCAAATATACTACACTATATGCATTTTTTTCTATCTCTTTACATGTGGAATGAATTTAAGAGTATACGCATATAGGAAGTATTAAGGGAAGTACTATTTTTTTATATATTGCACACAAGATAAATCCACATTTTTTAATCATTTTTCACAATTAGCGCATCCTATTGCACCTAATCTATCTGTTCACCATTTCTACATTGGTATAAGGGAATACCACTGGTGCAAAGGGGAAGCTGCTCTTTTGTTATTGGCGCCATATTCGTTCTCTGCACTACTTTTATACCACAAATAAACGAGAATGTTCATATCATTCAGTTATATCGCCTAATGTGTAGGGCCTATAAGGCTGTTTCTCACTAGTCCACTGTACAGGTGTTCTGTACATTTCTGCAAACATGTATCAATTGACTTTGCTAATATAGAGACGCACGGATCTCTTTGTCAGGACGCAAATAGCGAGTTTTCGCTATGCACAAAAGACAATTTGCAGTTGCAGTATTTGTATGCAGTTTGGACTATGCTCCCCTACCCTCTCGGAACAGCCAGGAGGCTCCCAAAAATTGGGCAAGACACTCGGAAGCTGGAGGCACCGGCTGCCTGCTGCTGCTGTTTTTTTTTTTTTTGAGAAAAAGTTTTTATTGAATTTTATACTTTTAACAAGATATTCGTAAGATATACATTACAGGTATCACACATTGGTACATAACGCAGTTAACTGTCAAATAACAGTGACAGCATATCTATCTATGTACAACATCGAGTGAGTGAAGAATCAAACAGGCATGCATGCCGATGTATAGAAAGCTGTCAGTAGGTAGTGTAATACATTTGGTGTGTACCGTAACTAAGGGCGAAGGAATAACTCTTAACGAAGTATTATAGCTTATAAAAGAAGGACAAAGAGTAAGCTTAAGATTAGAAGTAGAAGAGAAAAGAGGCAAGGAGGGGGAAGAGAAAAGAAGGGAGGGAGGATTGGGAAGGGAGGTAAGGGAGGAATGGTCGGGCGGTCCCAGTCGCCTGGGCAGTACATCGGATTATCCTCAGTTGGATAGGGTATTGTGATGGTTCCCATTATCTTATATGGTAGTTAGTGGAGGTTCAGCACCGAAGTGTGACGTCCAGGGTGACCACGTATTGGCAAAATTATCTGGGGTGTCCCGGAGAACCGCTGTGATACGTTCCAATCTATAGGTTTGCCATATAGCATTAATGGTAGCAGGGGTCGTGGGGGGTGACAGCGATTTCCAGTTGGCCGCGATTTGGCATTTGGCCGTATTTAAGATATGTTTAATTAGCTTTTGTTGGTGGCGAGGGGTGTGAGGTATTGGGCGAGAGAGCAGGGAATAGAGAGGAGACATCGGGATCGTCAATCCGAGGACCTTAAAAATAAGTCTATGGACCCTAGTCCAATATCCCTTAATTTGCAGGCAGTTCCACCAAATATGCAGCAGGGTTCCGCGCTGGCCACATTGACGCCAACAGTTATCCGAGCAGGAGGGGTAAATTGAATGGAGACGCGATGGTACCAGGTACCAACGATAATATAGTTTGTAGGCATTTTCTTTAATTCGGACCGAAATGGAGCTCGTGGAAATTTCTTGCCTGATCTCAGACCACTCATCTGTCGTCAGGGTTTCACCTACCTCCCGCTCCCACGCTACTTCGTGGGGTTCCTTCAGGGGCGAGTTGTGAGCTAATAAGATTTGATATATAGTTGAGAGTAAGCCTTTAGTTGATCGGCAGGTACAGCAGAGGGATTCAAAGCTCGTTTTACCTCCCACGGGCGGTGTTCCGGAGGTAGAGGCAAAAAAGTGGCGTATCTGCAAGAATTGATAAAAGGTTGAGCGTGGGAGCGAGAAACGGGATTGTAAGTTGTCAAACGTGGGGAACGTATGTAGCGGGGCGATGTCTAGAAGGAAAAGTGAGTTATGGCTGGTCCAGGAATCAAAAGCTAAGTGGTTCTCCCCTGGCGGGAATGCCGGGTTGTTCCACAGAGGGGTGAGTAGAGGGTGAAAGGAGCGTAGCCGGTAAAGACGTGAGCAGAGGTCCCATATGCCAAGGGTGAATTTCACTGTGGGCAACAGCGAGGAAGCTGGGGGACGGCTATTCGGTCGACACCAGAGCAAGCTGTAGGGGGAATATCTGTGGAGTGTGGTAGCCTCTAGTTGCGTACAGATTCTGTGTCCAGGGTTATCGTGCCAAAGGGCACATGTGGTTAAGTGAGTAGCTCTATAGTATTTGAGGAGGTCAGGAACTCCTAGACCCCCTTCTAGACGATGCTTTTGGAGGATTCGCATCTTTACTCTGGGCTTACGCCCTGCCCAGATAAATCTGGTGAGGTCTGCTTGAAGATTTTTAAGGATTGAGGTGGGGACGTGGATGGGAAGAGTTTGCCACAGATATAACAGACGGGGCAGTAGTGTCATCTTAACGGCTGTCATCCGTCCAAACCAAGATAGGATGTATTTATTCCACTTTGTCATATCGTGTTTGATAGAGGTTAAGAGTCTGGGAAAGTTGGCAGCATAGAGACCAGAGTAGGACTTAGTGAGATAGATGCCCAGGTATTTGAGCTTATCAGCTCGCCAAGCACATGGGAAGGCGGCCTGTAGGAGTCGAAGGTCTGGGTCCGCGACATGTAGGGCCAATATTTTGGTTTTGTCTGAGTTAATGTTGTAATTTGAAAACCTGTTGTACGTAGCTATCTCCTCCATCAGATGTGGGAGGGAGGCAGGTGGGTCAGTCAGGGTGAGAATGACGTCATCGGCATATAGAGCAATTTTGTGATTGTGAGCTCCCGACGTGATACCAGTTATGTTACGGTTTAGTCTAATTTTAGCTGCTAACGGTTCCATATTAAGGGCGAAGAGTAGTGGGGAAAGGGGACAGCCCTGTCGGGTGCCGTTGCGTATGGGAAGAGGATCGGAGGAAAGGCCATTAATTAAGATAGAGGCTGAGGGGTTCTGATACAGCGAAGTAACGCCTTTATAGAAGGCGCCATGCAGGCCCATATTTAGGAGTGTCTGTTGTAGGAATGGCCAAGCCACCATATCGAAGGCCTTTTCTGCGTCGAGAGCCACGACCAGCGTCGGGAGAAACTTGTCATGTGCCAATTGGATGAGGTCAATGAGACGCCTAGTATTATCTGCGGCTTGTCTGGAGGGAATGAAACCGACCTGGTCGGGGTGAATGAGGGCGGGCAAGAATGGAGCAAGTCTATTAGCCAAGATTTTGGCGAAAAGCTTTAGGTCCACATTCAAGAGCGAGATGGGTCGATAGTTCTTCATCTCCATCGGGTCCCTATCAGGTTTCGGAATGAGGATAAGGTTGGCCCTAGTGGTGGCTGCGTCAAATGAGTCCCCATCTAGGATTGCGTTAAACAGAGATTGGAGCATGGGGAGCAAAGAGGTAGTAAATTTTTTATAATATAGAGCGGTGAAGCCGTCCGGGCCAGGGGCTGCTGTGCGGCGTAACTGCTGAATGGCTACTGAGATTTCCTCTGTGGAAATGGGGGCATTAAGTGTCAATATATCCGAGTCGGAAAGTTTAGGGAGTTTGCAAGTGGAAAGATAGTCTCGGAGTTTAGAGACGTGATCAGGATCAGCATCAAGAGTGGAAGGGAGATTGTACAAGGATGTATAATAATCCCGAAATTGGGCGGCCATTCGCGATGGATCAAATGTGGCAAACCCGTCCGCACAGCGTAGGGATACAATGCGATTTTGAGTGCGTTTCGCTCTTAGTTTTTGGGCTAGGAGAGTGTCAGCTTTATCAGATTTCTCATAGAACCTTTGGCGTGCCCATAAGAGTGCCTTGACTGCCTTTTTGGTGAGGATTTGGGACAGCTGACCTTTAACTGCGCTGCTGCTGTTTTTTGTAAACTCGGTGTTACTGTTACACAGGGATGGCCATCGGCCATCAATGATTCATAATCATCGATGGTTTATGGCCGATATCAGATGCTTTTGCCAGATGGTTTCCCTCCATCTATGGCACAGCAACGTCAGGCACCATTTACTGCGGCACACAACACTTGAAAGAGGTGAGGAGCAGCGTTAGCCTTTTATTATATAGGATCATTTCACTATATCTTCACAGGGATATTTTGCCAACCTAGCGTCTTCTTGCAAGTAATGATTACCATGTGGTAAACAAAATAAAAGATGACACTGATAAGGTATCTACAGTATATGACTTCAGGTATTGAATACATCGGGTTCATTAGTGCTGTGTAATACACCTGAAGCTGTCATATAGATACCTTATCAGCATCAATATTTATTTTATGTACCACATGGTAATCATTACTTACAAGAAAACTCTAGGCTGTCAAAATATCCCTGTGAAAATAGAGTGAAATTATTATAATACCTGCCTAAATATTGTTGCAGACCAAGTGCACCCCTTCATGGCAACAGTATTCCCTTATGGCAGTGGCCTCTTTCAGCAGGATAATGCATCCTGCCCATTGGCGTTTCTATAATGGGTGAAGTGCACACAGGCCCCTGGGTACAGAGGGGCACACACTTCACCCATGTTTTATTACTTACCTGTCTGGAGTCCTGCGTCGGGCGCTTCAGCATAAGTCACAGCCAAAATGGCCACCGCGCATGTGCAGTAGTGAAATTAGTCTCTGGAACATGGCGCCATGTTTCAGGAGACCTGCACATACCAGAGCCTACTGTACCGTGAAGAGAAGGGGACCCACCCGGACTACGCACATGGGCACCCTCCTCTGTTAAAACGCCCCTGATCTTGCCTCACTGCAAGCATTGTTCAGGAATGGTTTGAGGAACATGACAAAGATCTAGATGTTGATTTGGCCTCCAAATTCCCCATATCTCAGATCTCAATCCAATCGAGCTTCTGTGGGTTGTGCTGGAAAAACAAGTCCAAGCCATGAGGGCCTCACCTTGCAATTTACAGGACTTACAGGATCTGCTGAAAACATCTTGGTACCACAGGACACAGGTCTTGTGGAATCCATGCCTGCACAAAGGGGACCAACACTATATTAGGCAGGTAGTTTTAATGTTAGGGCTGATGGGTGTATATATTTACTATGTTGAGGTACAAATACTAGAATTGTACGTGCATTGCTATTTCGTTAACCTCAGTTTTGTTTTTTTATACTCATCACAGACGTTCCTGGACCAGAAGATGAAGTAGGATCTTCTCCAGCAGAAGAATCAGAGGAAGAGCCAATAAAAGGGGAGCATCCGCAGGAACACAAGGTTCCCATGGCCAGTTCTAAGCCACGCCGGGCCCGTACTGCATTCACATATGAACAGCTTGTGGCCCTAGAGAGCCGTTTCCGCAGTAGTCGCTATTTGTCGGTGTGTGAGCGGCTGAGCCTGGCACTAACCCTCCACCTAACAGAGACTCAAGTCAAGATCTGGTTCCAAAATCGAAGAACTAAGTGGAAGAAGCAGCAGCCTCCTGGAAATTCAGACGGGAGAGGGTGTAGCACTCACAATTGCCCCAGTAGTCCTGGTCAGCAGTACAGTCCACCATTCCCATCTTACCCCTGCCGTACACAACTCCCTCACATCAGTCCTAGTACAAACCATCACTTACCTCCATTTTCTAGGCTCTTCCTGCCTCCTTCCTCCGGTTTCCCACTTACCCCAGCATGCCCATTTCCCCAGTTTGTAAACTCGGTCAGCATGGCATCATTCTATGGTCCTGCCCCCTGAAGGTGCATAACCGAGCCACACCGCTCATCCTCTTGCTATGGATGCAGGGAGTCCACACGACAAGACTGTAGAAAATGTGTTTAATTGATGGACAAACAATTAACCAATTCTTCTAGCTCTCAGCTTTGATTCTCTATATTTCCCCGTCACGTGAGAAAAACAAGTTATTTGCACTTTCGTGATGTCACATCTATAATAGTTACATCATAAATATACAAAACATTTCAGAGCAACACAGTAGGGAGCAGGAATAGAGGAGACTTCAAAATATGATAAGGAATTTTTGGACATCAAAGATTTTTTGGGGGGTATTATTTTGTTTGAACATTGAAAGCTTTGTAAATATACAGTTATTGGTATTAAAGTATAAAATTTGTGTAAATGCCCTATATAATGAGTTGTAAATTAGGGTACCTCTGAAGGTATGCTGTGTACGGCTATGTGTGTAGATGCCCAAAAAATGGGCTTTATGTTTGGTTTTCTAAGGAGCTGCATCCAGAAGCTTGGATAACGAGGCATCCATTACTCTTGCGGCCCTATTTATCAATATTATTTTTACAAAAATAATGTGAAAACAGGCGTTTTTCACACCCATATCACATTATTTTCGTTTACACTGAAATGTATTAAAGGGCTTTTGAATTTTTTCATGTTAGCGCTGCTATTGCTAGGAATGACCCCCTTACCCCTCGCTGGTGTTCAGATTTGGCCGGTGCCAGTTCCAATTTGCATACAGGTCTAGGCTAGTTGGCGCACACATACATATATCCCCAGGGAGTGGCTCGGGTGGCGCAGTTAATTAACTTATACCACTATATGCCAGTATCGCCAGTGTGGCTGAACCCTTACTGCTCCAAACCAGTACTATTCAACTGCAATAAACAGAAATGTGGTATGACCAGCGCTCAGTCCTGTTTCAACATAAATGTCCAATAATTGTCCAATAAAATAACCTTTTGAAACGTATCTTATAGAGGTCGATGGACAACTTGTGCAGAGAGTGTCAACTTCTGTTCTTCACTCCATAAACTTCCTTTCGGTGGAGAATATACCTCAAACAAGATCAAATGGAGGTAACATAGTGTAGTATGTCTACAATAAAATGGTATCACCCACGTGGATGTATAAAAGTAAGTACGGTGGAAAGAACTGCGTACCGAAACTCACATAATATATAAGTGAATGACTCCCATAAAGGTATCTTTTAGTCACCAGTCGCCAATGTGTGAATGAACCAATCGTGAACACACCTTTACACAGCGATCCCAATATGAGGACGTACCGTACTCACATAACAGATAACAGATGTACTCCCATAAAGGTATCTTTAACCACCAATCACCGATAGAGTAAATGGGCAAAACGTGAACACACCTTCATACAGTAATCCCTACAACGGGACGTACCGTACTCACATAACACATAGCAGTTGTACGCCCATAGCGGTTTCTTTATTTTCGTCCTCCAAACATATATTACTAATTGGAGGTGGTGATATGTAGGTTAGATCTCCCAAGTGGAAGAATGACCATCAGAAAAAGAAACCAAAAGATGGAAACTTGTAAAATGACTTAAAATTTATTACAGAAAAATGAATAAAATATGAATAAAAAAGGGATGACAGGCATTGGATGGAACAAAGGTGTACCTGAGGGGCAAGACCGGCCGTGAATTGCCTGGCAGGGAATACCTATACCGTCTAATCCCAGTGGTGCAAGAAGAATTCAGTGGCGCTCCTAAACCAACATGTTTCGACTATAATATTTAGTCTTTTTTAAGGTTGGAGATCGCCACTGAATAGGGATACCTTTATCTGCTGATAGCTTCCGGACGCCGCACACACGCCTGTCATCCCTTTTTTATAAATTTTTTATTCATTTTTCTGTAATACATTTTAAGTCATTTTACAAGTTTCCATCTTTTGGTTTCTTTTTCTGGTGGTCATTCTTCCACTTGGGAGATCTAATCTACATATCACCACCTCCAATTAGTAATATATGTTTGGAGGACGAAAATAAAGAAACCGCTATGGGAGTACAACTGCTATGTGTTATGTGAGTACGGTACGTCCCGTTGTAGGGATTACTGTATGAAGGTGTGTTCACGTTTTGCCCATTTACTCTATCGGTGATTGGTGATTAAAAATACCTTTATGGGAGTACATCTGTTATGTGAGTACGGTACGTCCTCATATTGGGATCGCTGTGTAAAGGTGTGTTCATGATTGGTTCATTCACACATTGACGACTGGTGACTATAAGATACCTTTATGGGAGTCATTCACTTATATATTATGTGAGTCTCGGTACGCAGTTCTTTCCACCATACTTACCTTTATACATCCACGTGGGTGATACCATTTTATTGTAGACATACTACACTATGTTACCTCCATTTGATCTTGTTTGAGGTATATTCTCCACCGAAAGGAAGTTTATAGAGTGAAGAACAGACGTTGACACTCTCTACACAAGTTGTCCATCGACCTCTATAAGATACGTTTCTAAAGGTTCTTTTATTGGACAATTATTGGACATTTATGTTGAAACAGGACTGAGCGCTGGTCATACCACATTTCTGTTTATTGTGTTTGTACTTTAGGGATTTGGTGGTCCCTTTGTGTGTATTCAGCTGCATAAGTTCTTTCATTTTTGTGCCTTGGGATTGTTCATTTTTGTATTTTCAGTACTATTCAACTGCCCTGGAAATATTGGATTGATAAATTGTGTCAAGAAGTGATTTATTATTACAGGTTGAGTATCCCTTATCCAAAATGCTTGGGACCAGAAGTATTTTGGATATCGGATTTTTCCGTATTTTGGAATAATTGCATACCATAATGAGATATCATAGTGATGAGACCCAAGTCTAAGCACAGAATGCATTTATGTTTCATATACACCTTATACACGCAGCCTGACGGTAATTTTAGTTAATATTTTTAATAACTTTGTGTGTTAAACAAAGTGTGTCTACATTCACACAATTCATTTATGTTTCATATACACCTTATACACACAGCCTGAAGGTCATTTAATACAATATTTTTAATAACTTTGTGTATTAAACAAAGTTTGTGTACACTGAGCCATCAGAAAACAAAAGTTTCACTATCTCACTCTCGCAAAAAAAAACCTGTATTTTGGAATATTCCGTATTTCGGAATATTAGGATATGGGATACTCAACCTGTAGTATTATTATTATTATTATTATTATTATTATTATTGCCACAATACATGGTAGTCTGCAGGTTTAGAATCACCAACCTCCAATCTCTCCGTAAGATCCCAGCAATGGGGCTCATTCTGAGCCAGACGGATCTCTGTGCGTAGACACAGATGGCAAGCTTTTTCATACAGCGCACAATTTACTCATTTTTGCTTATTGCTCCTATTCTGATTCATATGTAGCTAGAACGGATCTGTCTTTCCATAGAATTGGGCATTTCAGGGGGCAACTGGGTGGCAACAATGGGAGCGCAAGGAACCGTCCTGACTAGTGGGAGTGCCAAGGGAGTATTATGAGAGTGTTGTGAGTGTGTAGCTAAAGCTGCGTGTGTACGGCAAAGGATTGCCTGTTTCTGACAGAACTCATACATCTAGCATGGGGCTATTGCAGTTTCCATACTAACGATAATGGTTAAACAGACAGCTGACGTAAAATCAATAGATGGCACGGGTTTCCTCTTGTAGTCAGTGTCACACAAACCACCGCATTTAGCTCTACGGGTTTTCCAAGGGCTGTTTACAAGAGGAGGGAGCCTGTGTGCTGTCTCCATACAGGTCCCCTCCTCTCTAGCGGCTCTGTGGACTCTGGCACTGTGCCAGAGTCTACTGAGCATGAACAGGTCTATGGAAACATGGCGCCTGTTCCCTACTATGCATGTGCAAATCTTTGAAAAAATGGCTGCCACTCCATTTTGCTGGTGTTTTCTGCAGCTCCGTCACGGGACTGCATATAATATATGGGTGCAGGGTGAGTATAATAACGAGTTTTATGGTAAGAACTTACCTTTGTTAAAACTCTTTCTGCGAGGTACACTGGGCTCCACAAGGATAGACATTGGGGTGTAGAGTAGGATCTTGACCCGAGGCACCAACAGGCTGAAAAGCTTTGACTGTTCCCAGAATGCAGGAGCTCAGTTTTTAGTTAACCAGCCCAATGCAGTAGCAGGAAAAGAGACGACAACGGTTAGTAGCTATCACTGACCTGGTTTGGAAGTGTTGTGGACTCGGGGTTTCTTCCGGTGACCGGGAAGAGGAACCGCTACTGGGTCGCAGTAGAGATGGCCGGATGTAGGTCTTCCTCATACAGGATTAGGACGGTAGGCAGGAGGCACGGGTGGATGCTTGAAGGTTTCCTGAAAGACAAGACTTGTAAAGGTGCTGGTGAATTGGTGGAGAGTACCAAAAGCTTACTGTGAACGATGTTGAGGTGCTAGAGGCACTGAAATGCTAGAGGTACTGAGGTGTTTGAAGGCGCTGAGGCGCTTATTATTATTATTATTATTACATTTTATTTATAAGGCGCCACATGTGTTTCGCAGCGCCGTACAAAGGACAGTACAGGGGACAAAACATTGCATTACAGTAAATAAATAACAGAAATAGAGTACAGGTAACAGAGCACCACACATTCTCAAGACATAGTACAGCTAAGATGTAAGTATTGAGGGAGTGATCATCGTACTACTAGAGGCTGGTGGTCATAGATGAAGATGAGCCTTTACTAGCAGGATAAAAATGGTCGTTGAGTAGGGGAGAGCTGTGAATGAAATGTATTGAGACTAGGGCTTAGATAACAAGAGGAAAGAGGTCCCTGCTCTGAAGAGCTAACAATCTATTGGGGAGGGGCGACAGACAGATGACAAGAGGTGCAGGCAAGCGGGAGGTAGCCTAATGGCAGTATGCAAGCAAAGCTGAGATGTTCACGGCATGAGGCAGGGGGTGGAGGCACGGCTTCAGCTCTGGGTTATGCATTAGAGGGGTACGCTTTGATGAATAGGTGGGTTTTTAGAGCCCGTTTGAAGCTTTGCAAGGTTGGGGAGAGTCTAATGGAGCGGGGGAGTGCATTCCACTGAAGGGGTGCAGCACGTGCAAAATCCTGAACTCGTGCATGGGAAGCAGTGACCAGGGCGGTGGAGAGGCGACGGTCATTAGTCGACCGTAGGGGGCGGGAGGGAGTATGAAGGGAAAGGAGGTTGGAGATGTAGGGAGCAGTGGAATTAGAGATGGCCTTGTATGTGAGGGTGAGGAGTTTGAAGAGGATTCTGTAGGGGAATGGGAGCCAGTGTAGATTTTGTTGAAGGGGAGTGGCAGATGTGGTGCGGCGGGAGAGGAAGATAAGCCTAGCTGCGGAGTTCAGGACAGATTGGAGGGGAGCAAGATGGGAGCAAGCGAGGCCAGTGAGGAGGACATTGCAGTAATCAAGTCGTGAGATGACCAGTGAGTGGATGATGAGTTTAGTTGCACTCTGGGAGAGATATGGCCTGATACGAGCAATGTTGCGTAGCTGAAAACGACAGGATTGTGCCAGAGCTTGGATGTGGGGTGCAAAGGAGAGGGAGGAGTCAAGAGTGACGCCCAGGCAGCGGAGTTGGGGAACGGGGGAGATGGTGGTGTTGTCAACAATGATGGAGATATTGGTTGGGGGTGTTGCTCTGGATGGGGGGAAGATGATGAGTTCCGTTTTGTCCATGTTGAGCTTTAGAGAGCGTTCAGACATCCAGGAGGAGATTGCAGAGAGGCAGCTGGAAACCTGAGAGAGGACAGAGGGGGACAGATCAGGAGATGAGAGGTAGAGTTGTGTGTCATCAGCATAGAGGTGGTATTGAAGGCCAAATGAGTTAATGAGCGCACCCAGGGAAGAGGTATACAGGGAGAACAGAAGGGGTCCAAGGACAGAACCCTGAGGGACACCAACAGGAAGGATGGAAGGGTGTGAGGTGGTGCTTGAGGCAGACACAGAGAAGGAGCGGTTAGTGAGGTAAGAAGAAAACCAGTCAAGGACAGTGCTAGAGAGGCCAGCGTTTTGGAGTGTGCCGAGGAGGAGAGGATGATCTACGGTGTCAAAGGCAGCAGAGAGGTCCAGAAGGATGAGCAGAGAGAAGTGGCCCCTGGATTTGGCCGAAAGCAGGTCATTGGTGACTTTCACCAGGGCAGTTTCAGTTGAGTGGAGTGGGCGAAAGCCAGATTGTAGTGGATCGAGGATGGAGTTGTCAGAGAGGTAGCTTGCGAGACGGCTGTAGACTAGTCGTTCAAGTAATTTGGAGGCGAAAGGGAGAAGAGAGATTGGGCGGTAGTTAGTGGGTGATGAGGGGTCGAGGTTGGGTTTTTTGAGAATAGGTGAGACCAGAGCATGTTTGAATGGTGAGGGGAAGATGCCGGTGGAGAGGGACAGGTTAAAGAGGTGAGCAAGGTGGGAGCAGGCAGTGGGGGAGAGGGAGCGGAGAAGACGGGAGGGGAGGGGGTCCAGGGGGCAGGTGGTGGGGGGGGAGGATAAGATGAGGGAGTGGACTTCCTTTTCTGAAGTCGGATGGAAGGAGGACAGGGTGGGATAGATGGAGGGGAGGGATAGAGGGGGCAGGGGGTTAGCAGAGGGGTGACGGCGGGAGATGTCGTGTCGGATATCCTCAATTTTGGAGATGAAGAAGGAGGCAAAGTCAGTAGCAGTGAGGGAGGATGGGAGGGGAGGAGGAGGGGGGCGAAGGAGAGTGTTGAAAGTTTCATAGAGACGGCGTGGACAGGAGGACTGAGAAGAGATGAGTGCTTGGAAAAAGGATTGCTTGGCGAGGGAAAGAGCAGAGCTGTAGGAGGAGAGAATAAACTTGAAATGGAGGAAGTCCGGTAGAGAGTGAGATTTCCTCCAGGAGCGTTCAGCGGAGCGTGAGCATTTTTGTAAGAAACGTGTTAGTTTGGTGTGCCAGGGTTGGGGTTTGGAGCGGCGGAGGGGGACAGAGGAGAGGGGGACCACAGAGTCGAGAGCAGCGGTTAGGGAAGAGTTATAGAAGGTGGCTGCCTGGTTGGGACAAGTCATAGTGGAAAGAGGAGAGAGGAAAGTCTCGAGGGAGGACATGAAAGTGGGATTGAGAGACCCAAGATTGCGTCTGGTGGTGGTGGGTCTGGGCGTGGAGAGGAGGAGGGAGGATGAGAGGGTGAAAGAAAGCAGATGGTGGTCAGAGAGAGGGAAGGGAGAGTTTGAGAAATCAGAGAGATCACATCGGTGGGTGAAGACAAGGTCGAGGGAGTGGCCGAGATTGTGAGTAGCGGTGGAGGTCCATTGAGAAAGTCCAAAGGAGGTGGAAAGGGCGAGAAGATTAGTGGAAGCGGCATTAGTGATGTCAATAGGGATGTTAAAGTCTCTGAGGATGACAGAGGGGAGGTCAGAGGAGAGAAAGTGGGGAAGCCAGGCAGCAAAGTTGTCAAGGAAAGGTGAACAGTGGCCAGGGGGGCGGTAGATCACTGCCACAAGGAGGTGAATGGGGTAGAAGAGGCGGATAGTGTGGACCTCAAAGGTGGAGAAGGTGAGGGAGGGCTCAGGTGGGATGACACGAAAGGTGCAGTTAGGGGAGAGAAGGATGCCCACGCCTCCACCCTGGCGACCATCAGGTCTGACCGTGTGGGTGAAGGAGAGGCCTCCGTAGGAGAGGGCAGCAGGGGAGGTGGTGTCAGAGGAGGAGAGCCAGGTTTCAGTGATGGCGAGAAGGTGAAAAGAGTGGGAGATGAAGAGGTCATGGATAGTTGGCAGCTTGTTGCAGATTGATCTAGCATTCCAGAGTGCACAGGAGAAAGGAAGGGAGGGGACAGGGGAGATAGGGATAAGGTTGGCTGGGTTCTGAGTGTTTGTGGGTGATTTTGAATTTGGGGGGTGAGACCTGGCAGTGAGGATTGGTATGTGACAGGATCGAGGAGCCATAATTTGGTACAGTAGTGTTAAGGGGAATAGAATGGTGTAGGTGTAATATAGAATGAACAAGGAGTATGTGGGGTGTAATGTAAGCAAAAGACAGTGCAAACAGTATTTTAAGAAATAATGTTAGGAACGGAAAGGCTAGATGGATACACAGTGGTTGTAGATTGTGTAAATGAGAGTGTGAGCAATGTGTGAAAGCAGTAGGGCTGCTACTTAATCAGACAGGTTGTTCAGTATCCAGGCTGTGCAGGCTGCAGGCATTACTGGTAGTGGTATGGGTAACTCACTGTAGTCTGTTGGTTGTAGTTCTTTTGTGGAGACGTTGAGGTGCTTGGAGGCACGATGGTGCTGGAGGCACGGAGGTGCTGGAGGCACGGAGGTGCTAAGGCACGGAGGTGCTGAGTGCTGAGGTACGGAGGTGCTGATTGCTGAGGCACGGAGGTGCTGAGGCACGGAGATGCTGAGTGCTGAGGCACGGAGGTGCTGAGTGCTGAGGCACGGAGGTGCTGAGTGCTGAGGCACGGAGGTGCTGAGTGCTGAGGCACGGAGGTGCTGAGTGCTGAGGCACGGGACGCTGGAAGCACGGGACGCTGGAAGCACAGGATGCTGGAAGCACGGAACGCTGGAAGCACAGGATGCTGGAAGCACGGAAGGCTGGAAGCACGGAACGCTGGAAGCACAGGATGCTGGAAGCACGGAAGGCTGGAAGCACGGGATGCTGAAAGCACAGGAGCTCTGGAGATCACAGGTACGGTAGTAGCGATGATACTCAGGCGCCGGAGCTCTGCCCGGCGTCTGGATTTGTACTTCCCGCCAGCCCCTGATTGGAGAGGCGCTGATGACGTCACCCGTCCCCGGAGACGTGTTAGGGTCTCCTGCCCTGTGCTGCCACGTCGTCATGGCAACCGGGAGACAAGTGCTAGTGGAGTAACCTGAGCGCAGCTGATACTCCGGTTCGGGTCTTTTGCTGTGCAGTGGTTATAGGCTCTGTGCACGGCAGGGGATCCGGTGCTGGTTTTTGTGCTCACAGTCTGTGAGGTCTGAGTGGGGCGTGGACAGCACCTGCTTTATAAGGCCTCTTTTCAGGGTAAGCAGATGCTGCTGAATCTCTGTTGGTTAGTCAGTTCATGAAAGTTAGCCAGTACTGTGTAGCTTTGTATTTGTTTGTTGCTTACTGCAAATAGGCCTGGGGATTTGGTATTACACTCTGCCAATCCAGACCTAGCAGTAAGACTGGAGTCAGTCGTTTAGCTTGCTGGGGTTCTGTTATTACTCTGTGAACTTAGCAAGTTTGCGGCTGTATTCTAACACTTGCCTGTCTAATCCTGTCTCACTGTGCTAGGTGTCAGGGGTCAGTTTAGTGGCAGTAAGCTTAAACCTGTGCACTGCAAGTGAGAATCAGGATTGTGGAGGCTCTCCTTGTGTCTATCATTCCATCTCTGCCCAAGGAGTTTACTGCCACACCCGTTGGTAACCCTTTAGGGTTTTGCTGTTGCCCTTAGCAACAGCATTTCGGGTTCTCTACGTATTAAAACACAACATCTTGCTTTTTACATCTGAGCAGTTCTAATACAAGGGAGATACCCAGTTCCTTAGCCTCTGGGCTTCTCTGTTCACTGTGTGTGTATTTTGTTACCCTATCACCTTCTGTGTACGTTATGTCATATTCCCCAGTTTGTCTGTGAGTCCATTTGTTTAGCATAACAGTTCAAACACCAGTACATTCCTGCAGACACTGGAGTGCATAACAGTTCTGACACTAGTACTTTCCTGCAGGCACTGGTGTGCATAACATATTCAGCAGCCTAATACTCCTGTTGAAATTTTGTGGGAATATGGAGCATACCCCTCAAAATACGTTGCAACAGGTGGTCGATCAGGTGCAGGTCCTGACTCGACAATTTAATGATTTGTCCATTAAAATGCACACCTCCCAGGCTGCTGGCGGAGCTCCCGCAGCAGCAGCACCTGCAGGGGTTAAGGAGCCGAAAGTAAATCTCCCGGATCGTTTTTCTGGAGATCGCTCGCAGTTCTTTTGTTTCAAGGAGAGCTGCAAGCTATACTTCCGGCTTAGGCCTCAGTCTTCTGGGTCGGAGATTCAGCGGGTGGGCATAGTGATTTCCTTGCTACAAGGAGACCCACAGGTCTGGGCATATGGGTTGCAGCCTGACTGTCCGTCGCTTAAAAGTGTTGATGCTTTTTTTACGGCACTGGGCATGTTGTATGATGACCCTGACAAGACGGCCTCAGCCGAGGCTCAGATTTCGATCCTTAAGCAAGGGCGAAGGCCAGTTGAGGTTTACTGTACGGAGTTTCGGAGGTTGGCCCATGATACCCAGTGGAATGACCCAGCCCTGAGACACCAGTACCGAAGAGGTCTTTCTAACCAGATAAAGGACCAACTGGTACAATATCCCTTGCCTGATAGCTTGGATCAGCTCATGCAGTTATCCATCCGGGTGGATAGACGGCTGAGAGAGCGTAGGCTTGAAAGGGAGACTGAGATTTCCTTCCTTCCCAAGGGAACCTCAGACTCTGAGGAATTTTCTGAGGAGCCTATGCAGATTGGGGCTACCCGCCTCTCCTCGCGTGAGAAGACGCGGAGGAGACAGCAGGGGTTGTGTTTGTACTGTGGGAATAAAGGTCATGTGGTAGTATCATGCCCAGAAAAGCCGGAAAACTTCAGGGCCTGAGGGTGATGGGAAATATCCTGTCAGGCCAGAAGTCAGAATTTCCCAAGAAGACTTTTATCATTCCGGTGACCTTGAAGATCCTCGGTCAAACTGTCAAGACTGAGGCCTTTGTGGACAGTGGGGCCGACGGGGTTTTTATGGACCGCCAATTCGCCCTAAAACACTCTGTTCCCTTAGTACCCTTGGCATCGGAAATTGAGATTTGTGGGTTAAACGGGGAACCATTGTCCCAAGGTAAAATTACCTCTTGCACTAGCCAGATTTCTTTGTTTATTGGAGCCACACACTCTGAAAAATTGTCCTTTTATGTGACTGTCTGTACTTTTGCCCCATTGGTGTTGGGGTTACCCTGGTTAAGGGCCCACAATCCTCAATTTGACTGGGTCTCTGGGGAGATTCTTAGTTGGGGTACTGATTGTTTCAGGAGTTGCTTGAGCCTTCCAGTCAGGCTCTCGCAGCTAAGTTTGCCAGGATTGCCAGGGTGTTATGCAGATTTTGCGGACGTGTTCTCCAAAAAAGTTGCAGAGGTACTACCTCCCCATCGCCCCTATGACTGTGCCATTGATTTGTTGCCAAATGCTAAGCTTCCCAAGAGCAGGTTGTACTCCCTGTCACGTCCTGAGACTCAGGCTATGGCAGAGTACATTCAGGAGAACTTGGCTAAGGGATTTATCAGACCTTCACAGTCTCCAGTTGGGTCGGGGTTCTTCTTCGTGGGTAAAAAGGACGGTTCGTTGCGACCCTGCATCGACTTCAGGGAATTGAACCGTATCACGATTAAAAACTCATACCCACTGCCTCTCATTTCGGTCTTGTTTGACCAGCTTCGTACTGCCACCATTTTTTCTAAGATTGACCTACGCGGTGCGTACAATCTAATCCGAATAAGAGAGGGGGATGAATGGAAGACTGCCTTTAATACCCACTCAGGGCATTATGAATATTTGGTGATGCCTTTTGGGCTCTGTAATGCCCCGGCAGTCTTCCAGGATTTCATGAATGATGTGCTCAGGGAATATTTGGATAGATTCTTAGTTGTATACTTAGATGACATCCTAATCTTCTCCCATTCCCTGGAGGAACATCGGAAGCATGTACGCTTAGTCCTCCAGAAACTCAGAGACCACCGGCTTGGGGCGAAGCTGGAGAAGTGCGAATTTGAAGTTCAGCAAATCGCATTTCTAGGATATATTATCTCCCCAGAAGGTTTCCAAATGGAGGGTTCCAAGGTACAGGCAGTCCTGGATTGGGTGCAGCCCACTAGTTTGAAGGCGCTTCAGCGTTTCCTGGGCTTTGCGAATTTTTATAGACGATTTATCGCTGGATTTTCATCTATAGTGGCGCCCTTGGTGGCACTCACTAAGAAAGGGGCGGATGTTGCTCACTGGTCTTGTGAGGCTAAAGCGGCTTTTGCCCGTCTCAAAAGGGCATTTGTTTCGGCCAAGGTGCTGCGACACCCAGATCCAGAGCGTCCTTTTGTGGTGGAGGTGGATGCCTCTGAGATGGGTATTGGGGCAGTGCTTTCTCAGATGGGAGTGTCTGATAATCGCCTTCATCCCTGTGCTTACTTTTCCCGTAAATTTTCGCCTGCCGAGATGAATTATGACGTGGGTAACCGGGAATTGTTGGCTATTAAGGATGCACTCGAGGAGTGGAGACACTGGCTTGAGGGGGCTAAGTTTGTGGTCTCAATTCTCACTGACCATAAGAATCTGGCATATTTAGAGTCAGCGAAGCGTCTCAATGCCAGGCAGGCACGATGGGCTTTGTTTTTTGCTCGCTTTAATTTTTTGATAACATATCGCCCTGGGTCAAAAAACATCAAGGCTGATGCGCTCTCGCGGAGTTTTGCTCCAATCCAGGAGACCACCGAGGAGCCGTTGCCCATTGTTTCCCCATCATGTATTAAAGTGGGCATTACCCAGGACCTCTTATCATTAGTCCTTAGAGCACAGGAGCAGGCTCCTCCAGACCTTCCGGTAGGTCTTTTGTTTGTGCCTCCTAGGTTAAGACAGCGAGTGTTCCTGGAATTCCATGCCAAGAAGTCGGCAGGTCACCCGGGTATTGCCAGAACTCGGGAGTTGCTATCTAGGGCGGTGTGGTGGCCCTCGGTGGCTAAGGATGTGGATCAGTGGGTTCGGGCATGTGACATCTGTGCCCGAAATAAGACTCCTAGAGGGGTTCCTGTTGGCCCATTACATCCACTCTCTATCCCATCTAAGCCATTTCAATGGATTTTGTGGTGGACTTGCCCAAATCCTCGGGGATGACAGCCATCTGGGTTGTCGTTGACAGGTTTTCGAAGATGGCGCACTTCGTTCCACTGGTTGGGCTGCCATCAGCCAGACGCCTGTCTGAATTATTTATGCTGCATGTTGTGCGTCTCCACGGGTTGCCACTTGATGTGGTCTCTGACCGCGGATCCCAGTTTGTGGCCAAATTCTGGAGGGCATTTTGTTCCGATCTCCAGATTTCTGTCAGCTTGTCGTCAGGCTACCATCCGCAGTCTAATGGGCAGACTGAAAGGGTGAACCAGTCCTTGGAGCAGTTCCTCAGGTGTTATGTCTCCAAGTGTCAGACTGACTGGGTTGCTCATCTGTCCATGGCGGAGTTTGCCTATAACAACGCGGCTCACTCTGCTACAGGGATCTCTCCCTTCCTTTGTGTGTATGGGCATCATCCTAAGGCCAATTCTTTTGACCCCCTGGACTCCACGCCTGGTGGTTCCTCTGTGGTTTCGGTCCTTAGAGGTATTTGGCGGAAAGTGAAGAAAGCCCTTGTGTCTGTGTCATTAGTGACCAAAAGGGTTTTTGATAAGCGGAAAAGACCCTGCAGCTTCAAATTAGGAGACTTCGTCTGGTTGTCTACCAAGAATTTGAAGTTGAGACAGCCATCTCATAAGTTAGGGCCCCGGTTCATCGGCCCTTATAAGATCACCAGGGTTATCAATCCGGTGGCATTTCAGTTAGATCTGCCCCGTTCTTTGGGTATCAATAAAACATTTCATTGTTCCCTTTTAAAACGGGCGATTAGTAATCCTTCTTCCAGTGGAAGACCTTCCCCTCTTCTGATACGTGGCCAGAGGGAGTTTGTTGTTGAAAGGATTCTTGACTCCAAGGTGGTTCGGGGTCGGCTGTCATTTTTGGTGCACTGGAAGGGGTATGGCCCGGAGGAGCGGTCGTGGGTGCGCAGTTGTGATCTTCATGCCCCCAGACTGATACGCTCTTTCTTCTCGCAGTTCCCCGATAAACCCGGTGGTAGGGGTTCTTTGACCCCTCGTCAGAGGGGGGGTACTGTTAGGGTCTCCTGCCCTGTGCTGCCACGTCGTCATGGCAACCGGGAGACAAGTGCTAGTGGAGTAACCTGAGCGCAGCTGATACTCCGGTTCGGGTCTTTTGCTGTGCAGTGGTTATAGGCTCTGTGCACGGCAGGGGATCCGGTGCTGGTTTTTGTGCTCACAGTCTGTGAGGTCTGAGTGGGGCGTGGACAGCACCTGCTTTATAAGGCCTCTTTTCAGGGTAAGCAGATGCTGCTGAATCTCTGTTGGTTAGTCAGTTCATGAAAGTTAGCCAGTACTGTGTAGCTTTGTATTTGTTTGTTGCTTACTGCAAATAGGCCTGGGGATTTGGTATTACACTCTGCCAATCCAGACCTAGCAGTAAGACTGGAGTCAGTCGTTTAGCTTGCTGGGGTTCTGTTATTACTCTGTGAACTTAGCAAGTTTGCGGCTGTATTCTAACACTTGCCTGTCTAATCCTGTCTCACTGTGCTAGGTGTCAGGGGTCAGTTTAGTGGCAGTAAGCTTAAACCTGTGCACTGCAAGTGAGAATCAGGATTGTGGAGGCTCTCCTTGTGTCTATCATTCCATCTCTGACCAAGGAGTTTACTGCCACACCCGTTGGTAACCCTTTAGGGTTTTGCTGTTGCCCTTAGCAACAGCATTTCGGGTTCTCTACATATTAAAACACAACATCTTGCTTTTTACATCTGAGCAGTTCTAATACAAGGGAGATACCCAGTTCCTTAGCCTCTGGGCTTCTCTGTTCACTGTGTGTGTATTTTGTTACCCTATCACCTTCTGTGTACGTTATGTCATATTCCCCAGTTTGTCTGTGAGTCCATTTGTTTAGCATAACAGTTCAAACACCAGTACATTCCTGCAGACACTGGAGTGCATAACAGTTCTGACACTAGTACTTTCCTGCAGGCACTGGTGTGCATAACAAGACGTCGGACGCGCCCGCGACGTCCACCCTATGGATGCCGGACGGAGCGCCGGGCGACAGAAACCGCCAGCGGGGACGGCCGCCCGGGCAGCCAGCAGCCTCGGAGGGACAAGCCCGGCGGCCGCGGCGGGGACATGACAGTACCCCCTCCTCTAGGAGTGGCCCCTGGACACTTCCCCGGTTTTGTAGGATGTCTAGAATGGAAAATCCGGACTAGTCGAGGAGCCGAGACCTCAGAAGCCTTTATCCAACTTCTCTCCTCCGGACCTTACCCTTTCCATTCCACCAGATATTGCAGATTCTTGTGAAGGTAACGAGAGTCCAGAATTGTTTTGATCTCGAAGTCTGTTCCTGTTTCAGCTTCCACCGAGGTGGGACTAGAGGACTTTGAATGAAAACGATTAAGGACAAGAGGGCGAAGAAGAGAAACATGGAAGGCATTTGGAATACGCAGGTGAGAAGGTAAACCCAACTTACAGACCACAGGATTCAGGACTTGTAGCACAGGGTAAGGACCGATGAATCTTGGAGCAAACTTCATAGTGGGCACCTTTAAGCGGAGATTACGTGTGGACAACCATACCCTATCACCAACCTTGTATTGAGGAGCGGCTCGTCGTTTCTTATCGGCGTAGAACTTGTATCGGACAGAGACTTTTTTAAGACTAGCATGTATCCCACGCCAAATTCGTCCGAAGTGCAGTAGAGTGGACGTTACAGCTGGAACCTCTTCTATCGGAAGGCTTGGTAATTCCGGAACACGTGGATGGAACCCATAGTTGACGAAGAATGGAGATTCACCAGTGGAAGAATGAAATGAATGGTTATGGGCAAACTCAGCCCAAGGTAACAACTCCACCCAGCTGTCCTGTGAAGGGGAGAGATAAAGACGAAGGAAAGTCTCTAGATCTTGATTGACTCGTTCCGTTTGTCCATTCGTTTGGGGATGATAAGCGGATGAAAACTTAAGTTTAATCTGTAAGGCTGAGCAGAGGGCTTTCCAAAACCTCGCGGTGAACTGTACCCCACGATCAGAGACTATTTCCTGAGGCAACCCGTGCAACCGAAAATGTTCTCGGATGAATAGTAGAGCTAGTTTCGGAGCTGTCGGTAGACCAGTCAATGGAACGAAGTGTGCCATCTTCGAAAAACGGTCGACGATCACCCAGACGGTGTTGCAACCTTTGGAACAGGGCAAGTTAGTGATGAAGTCCATGGAAATGTGAGTCCAGGGTCTCACAGGGATAGGTAGAGGACGAAGCAACCCAGCAGGAGGCAGGCGAGGAGATTTATGTTGTGTACACTGTGGACAAGAATTAACGTAATCCTGTACATCTTTCCTCATGGTGTCCCACCAGTAAGACCTTTGCAGAAACTTGTACATCTTCTGGGCACCGGGATGACCGGAAAACTTGGAGTTATGGGCCCACTGTAGAATTCTTGGCCGAAATCTAGCTGGTACGGACATTCTTCCAGGAGGAGGAGCTGGAGTAGTTAAAGCAGCGGAGATAGAAATTGGATTTAGAATTAAACTCCGCTCGAAAGATTCATCCTCGTCTGTGGAAATCTGTGAACGGGACAGCGCATCCGCTTTAGTATTGAGAGTCCCGGCCCGGTACTTGATAACAAAAGAAAATCGAGTAAAGAAAAGTGCCCATCTCGCTTGGCGAGGATTCAAGCATTGTGCGGATTTGATATACAACAAATTTTTGTGATCCGTGTAAATGGTAAACACATGTTTAGCCCCCTCCAAGAGATATCTCCACTCTTCCAAGGCGGATTTAATTGCCAAAAGTTCCTGGTCTCCAATAGTGTAATTTCGTTCGGCCGGAGAGAATTTACGAGAGTGGAAGCCACATGGATGTAATTTCTTATCAGAGGAGTACTGAGAGAGAACGGCCCCAACTCCGACTGAAGATGCGTCAACCTCTAGGAAGAAAGGTTCATCGAAATTTGGTTGTTGGAGAACTGGAGAGGACATGAAAGCTAACTTTAAGTGGGAAAAGGCCTCAATGGCTTCGGTAGGCCACAAACTCGGATTAGAGCCCTTTCTCGTCAAGGCAGTAATGGGTGCAACAATGGTGGAGAAACCCCTAACGAATTTCCTGTAGTAATTCGCAAAGCCCAGGAATCTTTGTATTGCTTTTAAAGAGAGAGGCTGAGTCCAGTCACGAATGGCAGAGAGCTTCTCCGGATCCATGCGAAGCTCCGTCCCCGAGATGATATAACCGAGGAACGGAATTGATGTTACTTCGAAGGTACATTTGGAGAGCTTAGCATAGAGATGATTCTTTCGTAAACGGTGGAGCACTTCTTTGACTTGAGTCCTGTGTTCAACAAGATTTTTGGAAAAAATCAGTATGTCGTCCAAATATACCACAACACTTTGATATAACATGTCTCGGAAGATTTCGTTGACGAATCCCTGGAAAACAGCAGGAGCATTACTAAGGCCGAACGGCATCACCAGGTATTCGTAATGCCCATCCCGGGTATTGAAGGCGGTCTTCCATTCATCCCCTTCTCGGATGCGTATAAGATTATAAGCTCCCCTCAAGTCGAGTTTGGAGAAAACGCGGGCGCCACGAACTTTATCAAATAACTCTGTGATTAGTGGCAAGGGGTACTTATTGTTGATGGTGATAACGTTTAAGCTGCGGTAGTCGATACATGGTCTCAACCCCCCGTCCTTTTTCTTCACGAAAAAGAAGCCCGCTCCAGCAGGGGAGGAAGAGGAGCGAATGAATCCCTTGAGCAGATTGGACTTAATATAGTCCGACATAGCTTGAGTCTCGGGAAGTGACAGGGGATATGTGCGACCATGAGGTGGCGTCTTCCCTGGGACAAGGTCAATAGGGCAGTCCCAAGGCCTATGAGGTGGTAACAGATCAGCTGCCTGTTCCGAAAACACATCTTTGAACCCTTGATACGCCTCCACAATATGCTCTTCATCCGTCTTAGAAGAGACACGGAGCGGACAAACGGGAGTGAGACAGTTAGTGTGACAAAAGGAACTCCAAGACAGAATTTGAGAAGACTTCCAGTCAATGTGGGGATTATGAATTTTAAGCCAAGGCATTCCAAGGACCAGATCGTGATGCATTTCTGGAATCACCAAGAGTTCCAGACTTTCTTGATGTAGAGCCCCGACCTGCAGCTTAACTGGCTCCGTGCGCCACATTATGAGACCCTTGGAAATCCTAGTACCGTTGATAGCCGTCAACGAAATAGGCCGCTCGATAGGCCGTAACTTTAAATCCATGCTTTGGACACAGGAGGAAGAAACGAAGTTCCCCGCAGCTCCGGAATCCAACAGGGCTTCACAAGACTTGGAGACTGAATTGGTGATTAAAGTTACAGGAAGCAAACAGTCCAAAATTGGAGAAGATTTAGTCGTGACCCCCAGCTTGACTCCTCCGGAACAAGCTAGGCCTGCCCATTTCCCGGACGGGATTTACAAAACTTGAGGAAATGATCTGCGGCTCCACAGTAAAGGCAAAGTTTACCCTCACGACGACGCTGTCGTTCTTCCAGAGACAGTCGGGATCGGTTAATTTGCATGGGTTCGTCCAAACTGGGCACAGCCACCGGTCTAGGAGTAGGATTCCGGAACCTGGAACGATCTGAACGGCTACGTTCTCTTCCACGCTCCTGCATCCGAAGATCCACCTTGACGCAAAGGGAAATCAACTCTTCTAATGGATCCGGCAGATCCCTTGTGACCAACTCATCTTTCAGCCGGTCGGAGAGACCGTTCCAGAAGGCAGCCCTCAGAGCGTCATTATTCCAGCGCAATTCAGAGGCAATGGTCTGGAAATGAACCACGTACTGACCCACGGAACGGGAGCCTTGACGAACACGGAGCAAGTCGGAAGAAGCAGTGGTCATCCTGCCGGGCTCGTCGAAGATTCTTCGAAAGGACGTGATGAAGTTGGTGTAGTTGGAAACCACGGGATCAGATCGTTCCCATAACGGAGACACCCAATCCAACGCTGACCCTTCAAGCAGGGAAATGATATACGCTACCTTAGAGCGATCCGTAGGGAAGTTATGAGAGAGCAGCTCGAAGTGCACCTCGCACTGATTTAGAAAACCACGGCAATTCTTTAGGTTCCCATTATAACGGGAAGGAGTAGGAAGCTGAAGACGTGACCTGGTACCAGCCGGAGGCTGGACATTACTGGAAACAGCAGCTGGAGCAGTTACGGGAACTGGAGCCGGAATTGCGGAGGCTAAGGATCCTTGAATTTGATCCAATCGGCCGGACAATTCCTGGAGATATTGCATCACCTGACCCTGTGTCGCCTCTTGAGACTGAACTTGGGAAGCCAAACTTTGGATGGCACTCGACTCTGTGTTCCGATCCCCCGGGTCCATGGGGCCTGAGTATACTATCACTGACCTGGTTTGGAAGTGTTGTGGACTCGGGGTTTCTTCCGGTGACCGGGAAGAGGAACCGCTACTGGGTCGCAATAGAGATGGCCGGATGTAGGTCTTCCTCATACAGGATTAGGACGGTAGGCAGGAGGCACGGGTGGATGCTTGAAGGTTTCCTGAAAGACAAGACTTGTAAAGGTGCTGGTGAATTGGTGGAGAGTACCAAAAGCTGAGGTGCTAGAGGCACTGAAATGCTAGAGGTACTGTGGTGTTTGAAGGCGCTGAGGCGCTTAGAGACGTTGAGGTGCTTGGAGGCACGATGGTGCTGGAGGCACGGAGGTGCTGAGGCACGGAGGTGCTGGAGGCACGGAGGTGCTGAGTGCTGAGGCACGGAGGTGCTGAGGCACGGAGGTGCTGAGTGCTGAGGCACGGAGGTGCTGAGTGCTGAGGCACGGAGATGCTGAGTGCTGAGGCACGAAAGTGCTGAGGCACGGAGGTGCTGAGTGCTGAGGCACGGAGGTGCTGGAGGCACGGAGGTGCTGAGTGCTGAGGCACGGAGGTGCTGAGTGCTGAGGCACGGAGGTGCTGGAGGCACGGAGGTGCTGGAGGCACGGAGGTGCTGAGTGCTGAGGCACGGAGGTGCTGAGGCACGGAGATGCTGAGTGCTGAGGCACGAAGGTGCTGAGGCACGGAGGTGCTGAGGCACGGAGGTGCTGAGCGCTGAGGTACGGAGGTGCTGGAGGCACGGAGGTGCTGAGTGCTGAGGCACAGAGGTGCTGAGTGCTGAGGCACGGAGGTGCTGAGTGCTGAGGCACGGAGATGCTGAGTGCTGAGGCACGAAGGTGCTGAGGCACGGAGGTGCTGAGTGCTGAGGCACGGAGGTGCTGGAGGCACGGAGGTGCTGAGGCACGGAGGTGCTGAGTGCTGAGGCACGGAGGTGCTGGAGGCACGGAGGTGCTGAGTGCTGAGGCACGGAGGTGCTGAGTGCTGAGGCACGGAGATGCTGAGTGCTGAGGCACGAAGGTGCTGAGGCACGGAGGTGCTGAGTGCTGAGGCACGGAGGTGCTGAGTGCTGAGGCACGGAGGTGCTGAGGCACGGAGGTGCTGGAGGCACGGAGGTGCTGAGTGCTGAGGCACGGAGGTGCTGGAGGCACGGAGGTGCTGAGGCACGGAGGTGCTGAGTGCTGAGGCACGGAGGTGCTGAGTGCTGAGGCACGGAGATGCTGAGTGCTGAGGCACGGAGGTGCTGAGTGCTGAGGCATGGAGGTGCTGAGTGCTGAGGCACAGAGGTGCTGAGTGCTGAGGCACGGAGGTGCTGAGGCACGGAGATGCTGAGTGCTGAGGCACGAAGGTGCTGAAGCACGGAGGTGCTGAGTGCTGAGGCATGGAGGTGCTGAGGCACGGAGGTGCTGAGTGCTGAGGCACGGAGGTACGGAGGTGCTGAGTGCTGAGGCACGGAGGTGCTGAGTGCTGAGGCACGGAGATGCTGAGTGCTGAGGCATGAAGGTGCTGAGGCACGGAGGTGCTGAGTGCTGAGGCACGGAGGTGCTGAGTGCTAAGGCACGGAGGTGCTGGAGGCACGGAGGTGCTGAGGCACGGAGGTGCTGAGTGCTGAGGCACGGAGGTGCTGAGTGCTGAGGCACGGAGGTGCTGAGGCACGGAGATGCTGAGTGCTGAGGCACGAAGGTGCTGAGGCACGGAGGTGCTGAGTGCTGAGGCACGGTGGTGCTGAGTGCTGAGGCACGGAGGTGCTGGAGGCACGGAGGTGCTGAGTGCTGAGGCACGGAGGTGCTGAGTGCTGAGGCACGGAGGTGCTGAGTGCTGAGGCACGGAGGTGCTGAGTGCTGAGGCACGGAGGTGCTGAGTGCTGAGGCACGAAGGTGCTGAGGCACGGAGGTGCTGGATGCACGGAGGTGCTGAGTGCTGAGGCACGGAGGTGCTGAGGCACGGATATGCTGAGTGCTGAGGCACGAAGGTGCTGAGGCACGGAGGTGCTGAGGCACAGAGGTGCTGAGTGCTGAGGCACGGAGGTGCTGAGTGCTGAGGCACGGAGGTGCTGGAGGCACGGAGGTGCTGAGGCACTGAGGTGCTGAGTGCTGAGGGACGGAGGTGCTGAGTGCTGAGGCACGGAGATGCTGAGTGCTGAGGCACGGAGGTGCTGAGTGCTGAGGCACGGAGGTGCTGAGGCACGGAGATGCTGAGTGCTGAGGCACGGAGGTGCTGAGGCACTGAGGTGCTGAGTGCTGAGGCACGGAGGTGCTGAGGCACGGAGGTGCTGGTGGCACGGAGGTGCTGAGTGCTGAGGCACGGAGGTGCTGAGTGCTGAGGCACGGAGGTGCTGAGTGCTGAGGCACGGAGGTGCTGAGGCACAGAGGTGCTGAGTGCTGAGGCACGGAGGTGCTGAGGCACGGAGGTGCTGAGTGCTGAGGCACGGAGGTGCTGGAGGCACGGAGGTGCTGAGTGCTGAGGCACGGAGGTGCTGAGTGCTGAGGCACGGAGATGCTGAGTGCTGAGGCACGAAGGTGCTGAGGCACGGAGGTGCTGAGTGCTGAGGCACGGAGGTGCTGAGTGCTGAGGCACGGAGGTGCTGAGTGCTGAGGCACGGAGGTGCTGAGTGCTGAGGCACAGAGGTGCTGAGTGCTGAGGCACGGAGATGCTGAGTGCTGAGGCACGGAGGTGCTGAGTGCTGAGGCACGGAGGTGCTGGAGGCACGGAGGTGCTGAGGCACGGAGGTGCTGAGTGCTGGAGGCACGGAGGTGCTGAGGCACGGAGGTGCTGAGTGCTGAGGCACGGGACGCTGGAAGCACGGGATGCTGGAAGCACAGGATGCTGGAAGCACAGGATGCTGGAAGCACGGAACGCTGGAAGCACAGGATGCTGGAAGCACGGAAGGCTGGAAGCACGGAACGCTGGAAGCACGGGATGCTGGAAGCACGGAAGGCTGGAAGCACGGGATGCTGGAAGCACAGGAGCTCTGGAGATCACAGGTACGGTAGTAGCGATGATACTCAGGCGCCGGAGCTCTGCCCGGCGTCTGGATTTGTACTTCCCGCCAGCCCCTGATTGGAGAGGCGCTGATGACGTCACCCGTCCCCGGAGACGTCGGAAGCGCCCGCGACGTCCACCCTATGGACGACGGATGGAGCGCCGGGCGACAGAAACCGCCTGCGGGGACGGCCGCCCGGGCAGCCAGCAGCCTCGGAGGGACAAGCCCGGCGGCCGCGGCGGGGACATGACAGTAGCCACATACACCACACTCTCACGACAGGAGAAGTGTCAGCGGCTAATGCCATACCAACCCAAAGAAGCTAAGTGCGTCAGGGTGGGCGCCTTGTGGAGCCCAGTGTACCTTGCAGAAAGAGTTTTAACAAAGGCAAGTTCTTACCATAAAACTCGTTTTCTGCTGCGGGGTACACTGGGCTCCACAAGGATAGACATAGGGGATGTCCTAAAGCAGTTCCTTATGGGAGGGGACGCACTGTAGCGGACACAAAAACCCTGCGTCCAAAGGAAGCATCCTGGGAAGCGGCAGTATCGAAGGCATAGAATCTTATGAACGTGTTCACAGAGGACCAGGTAGCCGCCTTGCACAATTGTTCAAGGGTCGCACCACGGTGGGCCGCCCAAGAAGGTCCCACAGACCGAGTAGAATGGGCCGTAATGTGAGCAGGAGCAGAGAGGCCAGCCCTCACATAAGCATGTGCAATCACCATTCTAATCCATCTGGCCAAAGTTTGCTTATGAGCAGGCCAGCCCCGTTTGTGAAATCCAAACAGCACAAAGAGAGAATCAGATTTCCTAATAGAAGCAGTTCTCTTCACATAGATACGGAGAGCCCGTACCACATCCAAAGACCGCTCTTTGGTAGACAGATCAGGAGAAACAAGTCCCGGAACCACAATCTCCTGGTTAAGGTGGAACGAAGAAACCACCTTAGATAAATATCCGGGACGAGTCCTAAGAACCGCCCCGTCACGGTGAAATATCAGGAACTACAGGACAAGGCACCCAAATCCGACACTCTTCTTGCTGAGGCAATAGCCAGCAGAAACACCACCTTAAGGGAAAGCCACTTAAGATCAGCTGAACCAAGAGGTTCAAACGGAGACTCTTGTAACGCCTCCAAAACCACCGACAAGTCCCAAGGAGCCACAGGCAGGACATAGGGAGGTTGGATACGCAACACAACCTGAGTAAAGGTATGCACATCAGGTAAGGTTGCAATTTTTCTCTGAAACCACACCAACAAGGCAGATATTTGAACCTTGAGGGAGGCCATACGTAGGCCTAAGTCCAGGCCCTGCTGAAGAAATGCCAACAACTTGGCTATACTAAACTTGGAAGCGTCATAATCGTTAGATGCACACCAAACAAAGTAAGAATACCAGACCCTATAGTAAATCCGAGCCAAAGCCGGTTTCCGGGCCCGCAACATAGTTTGAATGACCGCCTCAGAAAACCCTTTAGCCCTTAAGACGGAAGCTTCAAGAGCCACGCCGTCAAAGACAGTCGGGCTAGGTCCTGGTAGACACAGGGGCCCTGAACGAGGAGGTCTGGACGTTGTGGAAGTAGATTTGGACGCTCTGACGATAGGCCTTGCAGGTCTGAGAACCAGTGCCGTCTGGGCCACGCTGGAGCTATGAGAAGCAGAATTCTTTTTTCTTGCTTGAACTTCCGAATTACCCTGGGCAGTAGTGACACCGGAGGGAGCATGTACGGCAGCTGAAACCTCCACGGCACCGCCAGTGCATCCACGAATGCTGCTTGAGGATCCCTTGTCCTTGCTCCGAAGACCGGAACCTTGTGATTGTGTCGAGACGCCATCAGATCTACGTCTGGAAGGCCCCACTTTTCCACTAGGAGTTGAAACACTTCTGGATGGAGGCCCCACTCGCCGGCATGTACGTCCTGACGACTGAGAAAGTCCGCTTCCCAATTCAGGACTCCCGGAATGAATATTGCCGATATGGCCGGTAGATGGCGTTCCGCCTAATGTAGAATCCGTGAGACTTCCTTCATTGCCAAACGGCTTCGAGTGCCACCTTGATGATTTATGTAAGCCACTGTGGTGGCGTTGTCCGACTGTACTTGAACAGGACGGTTCTGAATTAAATGCTGAGCTAGGTTCAATGCATTGAAGACCGCCCCCAATTCCAGAATGTTGATCGAGAGGAGGGATTTCTCCTTGGTCCACCGACCCTGAAGGGAGTGTTGCTCCAGCACCGCGCCCCAACCTCTTAGACTGGCATCTGTCGTCAACAGGACCCAGTTGGATATCCAGAAGGGACTGCCCCTGCACAATTGTTGGTCCTGGAGCCACCAGAGCAGCGACAGACGGACCTCCGGAGTCAATGAGATCATGTGAGACCTGATCCGGTGAGGCAGGCCATCCCACTTGGCTAGAATTAGCTTCTGGAGGGGGTGAGAATGGAATTGAACATACTCCACCATGAGGCCCAGCACCTGCATCGCCGAATGTATCAACACTTGCGGACGAGAAAGGAAGCAACGAATCCTGTCCTGAAGCTTCAGGACTTTCTCCTGATACAAGAATAACCTCTTGTTGTGAATGTCCAATAGCGCTCCCAGGTGCACCGTGCTCTGAGCAGGGATCAGGGAGGATTTCTTCCAGTTGATGAGCCACCCGTGGGCTTGTAGAAACTGGACAGTCATATCCAGATGACGTAGGAGAAGTTCTGGGGAATTTGCCAGGATTAACAAGTCGTCCAGATACGGCAGTATCCTGACCCCTTGACGGCGGAGTACCACCTTCATCACCGCCATAACTTTGGTGAAGACTCGCGGAGCCGTAGTTAAACCAAAAGGTAACGCCCGAAACTGGTAATGGAGGTTGCCAATAGCAAACCTCAGGTATTGCTGATGTGACGCTGCTATAGGAATATGCAGGTAAGCATCCTGTATGTCCAGGGAGACCATGTAGTCCCCAGGTTCCAAGGCCAGAACTATAGAGCGAAGGGTTTCCATACAGAACTTGGAAACCTTCACAAACCTGTTCAATGCCTTGAGGTTTAGAATGGGCCGGGAGGACGCATTCGGTTTCGGGACTAGAAACAGCGGAGAATAGTACCCCCGGCCCCTCTGCGCAAAAGGCACCTGTACTACGACTCCTGTATCCAGGAGGGTCTGTACCACCGAATGTAAAGTGTTTGCCTTTGTCTGGGCCAACGGGACGTCTGTTCCGCAAAATCGATGAGGGGGTCGTTTTTGAAGGCTATGGCGTAACCTCGAGTGACGACTTCCCGTACCCAGGCATATGAAGTGGTCTTCAACCATTCCTGGGAATACCCTAGAAGCCGGACCCCCACCCTGGGATCCCCCAGGGGGAGGCCTGCCCCGTCATGCGGCAGGCTTATCGGTCTTGGAAGCTGGCTGACGGGCCGCCCAGGCTCTTTTGGGCTTTGGCTTACCAGGTTTGGAAGTGCAGGCCTGCTTGTTGTATGCCTGACCTTTTGCTTTACCTGAAGGACGAAAGGGGCGAAAGGAAGTACCTTTAACCTTCGACACAGAAGGAGCGGTACTTGGCAGACAGGCAGTTTTGGCAGTAGCCAAGTCAGTCACAATCTTACTTAAGTCCTCCCCAAACAGAATATCTCCCTTGAAAGGGAGTACCTCCAGGGTTTTTCTAGAGTCCAGATCCACAGACCAGGATCTCAGCCACAATATCCGGCGAGCCAGGACTGATGTAGTAGAGGCCTTGGCTGCTAGGATACCGGCATCAGAAGCCGCCTCTTTAATATAGTGAGAACCTGTGACAATATATGACAAGCAATGTCTAGCATGGTCAGTAGAGATTTCAGTTTCTAACTCCAAGGCCCATGCTTCAATAGCCTCTGCAGCCCATGTAGCTGCAATAGTGGGCCTTTGTGCAGCACCTGTGAGGGTGTAAATCGCTTTCAGACAACCCTCCACACGTTTATCCATAGGCTCTTTTAGAGACGTGACGGTAGTGACAGGTAGAGCTGAGGAAACCACCATCCTAGCCACATGTGAGTCTACTGGAAGAGGCGTTTCCCAATTTTTAGACAGCTCTGGCGCGAGGGGATAGCGAGCCAGCATCTTCTTTTGAGGCACAAACTTGTTACCCAGGTTTTCCCAGGGTTCCTGATGTATATCCACTAGGTGGTCAGAGTGAGGTAAAACTTGTTTAACCACCTTCTGACGCTTGAACCTATCTGGTTTCTTAGGAGGGACGGATGGCTCGGGATCATCCGTAATCTGTAAAATCAACTTAATATCTTCCAAAAGATCAGGAACATCCACATGTGAACTACCCACCCCATCAGCAGTATCTGTGTCAGAATCTGTGGGGTCAGTGTAAGTGCCATCTTCATCAGACGAGGTGTCAGTGACAGCAGTGGATTGTGAGGAGATAAGAGCTCGCTTAGAGGACCCCTTGGACTTGGGCGAGCGAGGGTCAGACTTTTTAGTAGTCAGGGACTGGTTCAACTTCTTCAATTGAGCAGATAAATTGTCCGCCCACGGCGGGTTAGCTGCAGGGACTACATACGGTTGCACCGGCATAGGGGGTCCCATAGGGGGTGTTAGTTTATTAACTAGCGTATGTAGAAGCGTGGAAAAAGCAGCTCACGGTGGGTCATTATGTACCTCCGTTGCCACAGTCCCATTGGGGGGCAAGGAGCCCCCCGAACCAGAGCCCACAGCTGCTATATTCTCCTCATATGGATCTGTGGCTTCAGCAACACCTGCAGTGTGTTCCGCCCCAGAACCATTAACTTCAGTAGCAGACATGATATAACTTGCAGTATCAGGTAACACAGTACAATTGGCAGCAGCACAATACCTCTTACCCAAACCCTTGCGCAATGCGTGTTTGCCCCTGACCAAGTAGCAGCTCGGCAGAGTTGTAATGCCGAGACCCCCCGGGCAGCCGCCCAGGATGAGCCCACTTTCCTTGTGGAATGGGCCTTAACAGATTTAGGTTGTGGCAAGCCTGCCACCGAATGTGCAAGTTGAATTGTGCTACAAATCCAACGAGCAATCGTCTGCTTAGAAGCAGGAGCACCCATCTTGTTGGGTGCATACAATATAAACAGTGAGTCAGACTTTTTAACTCCCGCCGTTCTTGAAATATATATTTTCAATGCCCGGACCACGTCCAACAACTTGGAATCCTCCAAATCGTTAGTAGCCGCAGGCACCACAATAGGCTGGTTCAGGTGAAACGCTGACACCACCTTAGGCAGAAAATGAGGACGCGTCCGCAGTTCTGCCCTGTCCGTATGGAAAATCAGATATGGGCTCTTATATGATAAAGCCGCCAATTCTGATACTCTCCTGGCTGAAGCCAGGGCCAGTAGCATGGTTACTTTCCATGTAAGATACTTCAACTCCACCGATTTGAGCGGCTCAAACCAATGGGATTTGAGAAAATCCAAGACTACATTAAGATCCCACGGTGCCACTGGGGGCACAACCGGGGGCTGTATATGTAGTACTCCTTTTACAAAAGTCTGGACTTCAGGAACTGAAGCCAATTCTTTCTGGAAGAAAATCGACAGGGCCGAAATTTGAACCTTAATGGACCCCAATTTGAGGCCCATAGACAATCCTGTTTGCAGGAAATGTAGGAATCGACCCAGTTGAAATTCCTCCGTGGGGGCCTTCCTGGCCTCACACCACGCAACATATTTTCTCCAAATGCGGTGATAATGTTGTGCAGTCACCTCCTTCCTGGCTTTTACCAGTGTAGGAATGACCTCTTCCGGAATGCCTTTTTCCCTTAGAATTCGGCGTTCAACCGCCATGCCGTCAAACGCAGCCGCGGTAAGTCTTGGAATAGACACGGTCCCTGCTGAAGCAGGTCCCGTCTTAGAGGTAGAGGCCACGGATCCTCCGTGAGCATCTCTTGAAGTTCCGGGTACCAAGTTCTTCTTGGCCAATCCGGAGCCACTAGTATCGTTCTTACTCCCTTTTGCCGTATAATTCTCAGTACTTTTGGTATGAGAGGCAGAGGAGGGAACACATACACTGACTGGAACACCCACGGTGTTACCAGAGCGTCCACAGCTATTGCCTGAGAGTCTCTTGACCTGGCGCAATACCTGTCCAGTTTTTTGTTGAGGCGGGACGCCATCATATCCACCATTGGTTTTTCCCAACGGTTCACAATCATGTGGAAGACTTCTGGATGAAGTCCCCACTCTCCCGGGTGTAGATCGTGTCTGCTGAGGAAGTCTGCTTCCCAGTTGTCCACTCCTGGAATGAATACTGCTGACAGTGCTATCACATGATCTTCCGCCCAGCGAAGAATCCTTGCAGCTTCTGCCATTGCTGTCCTGCTTCTTGTGCCGCCCTGTCTGTTTACGTGGGCGACTGCCGTGATGTTGTCCGACTGGATCAACACCGGCTGACCCTGAAGCAGGGGTTTTGCCAGACTTAGAGCATTGTAAATCGCTCTTAGCTCCAGTATATTTATGTGAAGAGACATCTCCAGGCTTGACCATACTCCCTGGAAGTTTCTTCCCTGTGTGACCGCTCCCCAGCCTCTCAGACTGGCATCCGTGGTCACCAGGACCCAGTCCTGTATGCCGAATCTGCGGCCCTCTAACAGATGAGCACTCTGCAACCATCACAGAAGAGACACCCTTGTCCGTGGCGATAAGGTTATCCGCTGATGCATCTGCAGATGTGATCCGGACCATTTGTCCAGCAGATCCCACTGAAAAGTTCGTGCGTGGAATCTGCCGAATGGAATCGCTTCGTAAGAAGCCACCATCTTTCCCAGGACTCTTGTGCATTGATGCACAGACACTTTCCCTGGTTTTAGGAGGTTCCTGACAAGTTCGGATAACTCCCTGGCTTTCTCCTCCGGAAGAAACACCTTTTTCTGAACCGTGTCCAGAATCATTCCCAGGAACAGCAGACGTGTCGTCGGGGTTAACTGAGATTTTGGAAAATTCAGAATCCACCCGTGTTGTTGCAGCACTAGTCGGGTTAGTGCTACTCCGTCCTCCAGCTGTTCTCTGGACCTTGCCCTTATCAGGAGATCGTCCAAGTAAGGGATAATTAATACGCCTCTTCTTCGCAGAAGAATCATCATTTCGGCCATTACCTTGGTAAAGACCCGAGGTGCCGTGGACAATCCAAACGGCAGCGTCTGAAACTGATAATGACAGTTTTGCACCACGAACCTGAGGTACCCTTGATGTGAAGGGCAAATTGGGACATGCAGGTAAGCATCCTTTATGTCCAGGGACACCATAAAGTCCCCTTCTTCCAGATTCGCTATCACTGCTCTGTAATGTGCTGACATTATCACGTAATTCCATAAACAAAGCCATCCATTCCGGTGTCGACTCCCTGGGGGGTGACATCACCATTATCGGCAATTGCTCTGCCTCCACACCAACATCGTCCTCATACATGTCGACACACACGTACCGACACACAGCAGACACACAGGGAATGCTCTTATCGAAGACAGGACCCCACTAGCCCTTTGGGGAGACAGAGGGAGAGTTTGCCAGCACACACCCAAGCGCTATAATATATATGGGAACAACCTTATATAAGTGTTGTTCCTTATAGCAGCTTAAATATATCAAAATATCGCCAAAAAATGCCCCCCCTCTCTGTTTTACCCTGTTTCTGTAGTGCAGTGCAGGGGAGAGTCCTGGGAGCCTTCCTCACAGCGGAGCTGAGCAGGAAAATGGCGCTGTGTGCTGAGGAGAATAAGCCCCGCCCCCTATTTCGGCGGGCTTTTCTCCCGGAGTTTTAGATATCTGGCATGGGTTAAATACATACATATAGCCTCAATGGCTATATGTGATGTATTCTTTTGCCATAAAGGTATTAAATATTGCTGCCCAGGGCGCCCCCAGCAGCGCCCTGCACCCTCCGTGACCGCTTGGTGTGAAGTGTGTGACAACAATGGCGCACAGCTGCAGTGCTGTGCGCTACCTTCATGAAGACTGAAGAGCCTTCTGCCGCCTGTTTCCAGACCTTCAATCTTCAGCATCTGCAAGGGGGGTCGGCGGCGCGGCTCCGGGACGAACCCCAGGGTGAGACCTGTGTTCCGACTCCCTCTGGAGCTAATGGTGTCCAGTAGCCTAAGAATCCAATCCATCCTGCACGCAAGTGAGTTGAAATTCTCTCCCCTAAGTCCCTCGATGCAGTGAGCCTGTTGCCAGCAGGACTCACTGAAAATAAAAAACCTAAAAACTTTTTCTAAGCAGCTCTTTAGGAGAGCCACCTAGATTGCACCCTGCTCGGACGGGCACAAAAATCTAACTGAGGCTTGGAGGAGGGTCATAGGGGGAGGAGCCAGTACACACCACCTAATCCTAAAGCTTTATTTTTGTGCCTTGTCTCCTGCGGAGCCGCTATTCCCCATGGTCCTGACGGAGTCCCCAGCATCCACTTAGGACGTTAGAGAAAAGCATGCGCGCGCCTAAGGCGCGCGCGCTCCCGACTAGGGTGTGTGGCCTGATTAAAATGGGCATGGTCTCATTAAAGTGGGCGTGGCCTCGTCTGATATCATCACACCCATCACAGGGGAAAAAAAAAAAAAGTCCCCTTTTTACACATTATAGCAGGCAAGTGTCCCCATATTACACAGCGCGGCAGGCAGGTGTCCCCATTTTACACAGCACGGCAGGCAGGTGTCCCCATTTTACAAAGTGCGGCAGGCAGGTGTCCCTATTTTACACAGTGCGGCAGGCAGGTGTCCCCATTTTACACAGTACGGTAGGCAGATATCCCCATTTTACACAGTACGCAGGCAGGTGTCCCCATTTTACACAGTGCGGCAGGCAGGTATCCCCATTTTACACAGTGCGGCAGGCAGGCCAGGTATCCCCATTTTATAAAGCGCGGCAGGCACGTGCCCCCATTTTACACAGTGCGGCAGGCAGGTATCCCCATTTTACACAGTACGGCAGGCAGATATCCCCATTTTACACAGTACGCAGGCAGGTGCCCCCATTTTACACAGTGCGGCAGGCAGGTGTCCCCATTTTACACAGTGCGGCAGGCAGGTATCCCCATTTTACACAGTGCGGCAGGCAGGTATCCCCATTTTACACAGTGCGGCAGGCAGGTGTCCCCATTTTACACAGTGCGGCAGGCAGGTGTCCCCATTTTACACAGTACGGTAGGCAGATATCCCCATTTTACACAGTACGGTAGGCAGATATCCCCATTTTACACAGTACGCAGGCAGGTGTCCCCATTTTACACAGTGCGGCAGGCAGGTATCCCCATTTTACACAGTACAGCAGGCAGGTATCCCCATTTTATACAGCACGGCAGGCACGTGCCCCCATTTTACACAGTGCGGCAGGCAGGTATCCCCATTTTACACAGTACGGCAGGCAGATATCCCCATTTTACACAGTACGCAGGCAGGTGCCCCCATTTTACACAGTGCGGCAGGCAGGTGTCCCCATTTTACACAGTGCGGCAGGCAGGTATCCCCATTTTACACAGTGCGGCAGGCAGGTATCCCCATTTTACACAGTGCGGCAGGCAGGTATCCCCATTTTACACAGTGCGGCAGGCAGGTGTCCCCATTTTACACAGTACGGTAGGCAGATATCCCCATTTTACACAGTACAGTAGGCAGATATCCCCATTTTACACAGTACGCAGGCAGGTATCCCCATTTTACACAGTACGGCAGGCAGATGTCCCCATTTTACACAGTGCGGCAGGCAGGTGTCCCCATTTTACACAGTGCAGCAGGCAGGTATCCCCATTTTACACAGTACGGTAGGCAGGTATCCCCATTTTACACAGCGCGGCAGGCACGTGCCCCCATTTTACACAGTGCGGCAGGCAGGTATCCCCATTTTACACAGTGCGGCAGGCAGATATCCCCATTTTACACAGTACGCAGGCAGGTGCCCCCATTTTACACAGTGCGGCAGGCAGGTGTCCCCATTTTACACAGTGCGGCAGGCAGGTATCCCCATTTTACACAGTGCGGCAGGCAGGTATCCCCATTTTATACAGTGCGGCAGGCAGGTATCCCAATTTTACACAGTGCGGCAGGCAGGTGTCAAGTGGGGGGGGGAGGAAGGGGAAGGGGGAGAGAGAGAGATAGAGATAGAGATAATACTTACATCTTCCCGCTCTTCGGGTCCCGCCGCCTCACGTCCCTCGCGCCGGCCGCCTCCTCCTTCCAGGCTTATCTCCTCTCCTCCCTCTCCCCGAGCGCTCCTGCTCGGGGGGCGGGGCTTCGCGGAATGACGCGTTTGCGTCGTGACGTCACGACGCAAACGCGTCATTCCGCGAAACTCCGCCCCCCGAGCAGGAGCGCTCGGGAAGAAGGAGGAGAGGAGATAAGGAGTCACAAAGTGCCGCGGCGGGCGCCCCGTGCGGTTGCACGGCTCGCCCGCCGCTAGAAACGGCACTGCTGCTATCTGCGGCACCAACTACAAAACTGAGCTCCTGTGCAGGGAGGCGGGGTTATAGAGGAGGCAGCGCTATGCATTCTGGGAACAGTCAAAGCTTTTCAGCCTGTTGGTGCCTCGGATCAAGATCCTACTCTACACCCCTATGTCTATCCTTGTGGAGCCCAGTGTACCCCGCAGCAGAAATATGGATACATGGTGCGTGGTGTGATGTCACAAATGGGCGGGCATATTCAAATGGTCTTCTGGCCAGATATATCTCGGGTGGACAATTGGCAAGTGTGTATGCAGAAGATCGTTTGTGCATAAACCTTACCAATCACTAGCTGGATGGCTGATCCGTCGGTCAAGTGTATACCCAGCCTAAGTATATTGGTAAACAGAACAATTATAAGTAACTCTAAAGTTAACATGAAGTATAAATAAGATTCTCAGCACGTTTGGCAAAAAGTGTATATCCACCTACCATGTAGGTGGGTCCCTAACATCACTAATACATTATATAAATTTATCTCGGAGTTACCTATAATAGTGCCCATTGTGTAGATAGAAATGCAAGACCCATACTAATTAGATTCACCTGAGGACAGACAGGGGAGGTACTAGTCTGTCCCCCCCATCTTATTATGTTAAGAGTGTGCAGTCCAGCGCGCCCCCCTCCTTTGCGATAGCACAGGGTAGTAAATTTGGCTTCCGCAGGTTCCTGCACCTACAGCCACTTTGCTTGTGACTCAGAATAAGCCCCAGTGTTTACTGGTGGATTCCAATATCAGGACAAAACACATTGCTTCCTGTAATAGACAAATCTTTTTACTGGTGTCTCTTGAGAAAACAAAGAATACACTTTGAACAGTATGGGGGTCATTCCGAGTTGATCGCACGTAGCAACTTTTTGCTGCTTGTGCAATCAACTAGACGCTGCCTATGGGGGAGTGTATTTTAGCATAGCAGGGCTGCAAATGCTTGTGCAGCCCTGCTATGCTAAAAAAGTTTCACTCAAAACAAGAGTAGCCCTAGACCTACTTACCCTGTGCGACAGATCCAGCGATGAAGGTCCCGGTCCTGACATCAGACATCCGCCCTCCGTTCACCTGGACACGCTTGCGTTCTTCTTGCCACTCCCCGAAAACGGCTGGAAATGGTGAGTATCAGCCCCGGAACGCCTCCTGCCTGTCCATCTTCTTGCGATCGCCGCTGCGATCACATTTGTCGCTGGCGGCGGCGTTGCCCGGCGACGACCGGTGCCAGGCAACGCCATGTGTGCGCAAAGCGGCCGCCGTGCATGCGCATTTCCGACCCGTTTGCACCGCAGCGAAGAACCGCTGCGTGCGAACGGGTCGGAATGACCCCCTATGTCATTGTATATATAAGTAAAAGTAACAACAATTCCTTCTTCCATTGGTACTAGTATAGTCCACAAAGGGCAGGATTACAGTTCCACCATAAAGAAAAGGATTAACAAAGTTTAGCAGGATTGTTGTGAAAGGGTCAAAAACCAGGTTGGGTCATACAAAGAAAAAGCAATCCAGACACTAAGTTTACAGACACTAAAGGTGGCTGATTGGCAGATATATCTATAGACGGATCAGGCAGTGTGTTGAGCATACACACTTCCCGCTCCATCGGGGACTGACGCCATGAACTGGGCGGGCGTGTACACACGCCCGCCCAGTTCAGCTGTCAATCACGGACGGCCGCCCGTGCACACACAGCGATGCGCCAATATATCGGTAGATATATTGGCCGTTGGCTGTGCTGCGGGGCCGATGCGATACGTCTGTGAACGACGGAGTTCACAGACGTATAGACCGTACACACTGGCCGGCGGACCCGCGATATATCGGCCGTTCAAGAGAACGGCCGATATATCGGCCAGTGTGTACGGGCCTTAAGATTAAGAAAACAGATCTATTAAACTGTCAGTATGCTGCTTCCAGAAATAACGAGATTTATGGTAAGAACTTAACTTTGTTAAATCTATTTCTGCGAGGTACACTGGGCTCCACAAGGATAGACATTGGGGTGTAGAGTAGGATCTTGATCCGAGGCACCAACAGGCTCAAAGCTTTGACTGTTCCCAGAATGCACAGCACCACCTCCTCTATAACCCCGCCTCCCTGCACAGGAGCTCAGTTTTTAGTTAACCAGCCCAATGCAGTAGCAGGAAAAGAGACGACAACGGTTAGTAGCCACATACACCACACTCTCATGACAGGAGAAGTGTCAGCGGCTAATGCCCAGTGTACCTCGCAGAAAGAGATTTAACAAAGGTAAGTTCTTACCATAAATCTCGTTTTCTGCTGCGGGGTACACTGGTCTCCACAAGGATTGGACAATGGGGATGTCCTAAAGCAGTTCCTTATGGGAGGGGACGCACTGTAGCGTGCACAAGAACCCGGCGACCAAAGGAGGCATCCTGGGAAGCGGCAGTATCGAAAGCATAGAACCTTATGAACGTGTTCACTGAAGACCACGTAGCCGCCTTGCACAATTGTTCAAGGGTCGCACCATGGCGGGCCGCCCAAGAAGGTCCAACAGACCGAGTAGAATGGGCCGTAATGTGAGCAGGAGCCGACAGACCAGCCCTCACATAAGCATGTGCAATCACCATTCTAATCCATCTGGCCAAAGTCTGCTTGTGAGCAGGCCAGCCCCGTTTGTGAAATCCAAACAGTACAAAGAGAGAATCAGATTTCCTAATAGAAGCAGTTCTCTTCACATAGATACGGAGAGCCCGTACCACGTCCAAAGACCGCTCTTTGGGAGACAGATCAGGAGAAACAAGTGCCGGAACTACAATCTCCTGGTTAAGGTGGAATGAGTCCTAAGAACCGCCCGGTCACGGTGAAATATCAGATATGGGGAACTACAGGACAAGGCACCCAAATCCGACACTCTTCTAGCTGAAGCAATAGCCAGCAGAAACACCACCTTAAGGAAAAGCCACTTAAGATCAGCTGAACCAAGAGGTTCAAACGGGGACTTTTGTAACGCCTCCAAAACCACCGACAAGTCCCAAGGAGCCACAAGCGGGACATAGGGAGGTTGGATACGCAACACACCCTGAGTAAAGGTATGCACATCAGGTAAGGTCGCAATTTTTCTCTGAAACCACACCGACAAGGCAGAAATATGAACCTTGAGGGAGGCCATACGTAGGCCTAAGTCCAGGCCCTGCTGAAGAAAAGCCAACAAATTGGCTATACTAAACTTGGAAGCGTCATAATCGTTAGATGCGCACCAAACAAAGTAAGAATGCCAGACCCTATAGTAAATCCGAGCTGAAGCCGGTTTCCGGGCCCGCAACATAGTTTGAATGACCGCCTCAGAAAAGCCTTTAGCCCTTAAGATGGAAGCTTCAAGAGCCACGCAGTCAAAGACAGCCGGGCTAGGTCCTGGTAGACACAGGGGCCCTGAACGTGGAGGTCTGGGCGTTGTGGAAGTAGAATTGGACGCTCTGACGATAGGCCTTGCAGGTCTGAGAACCAGTGCCGTCTGGGCCACGCTGGAGCTATGAGAAGCAGAATTCCTTTTTCTTGCTTGAACTTCCGAATTACCCTGGGCAGTAGTGACACCGGAGGGAACACGTATGGCAGCTGAAACCTCCACGGCACCGCCAGCGCATCCACGAATGCTGCTTGAGGAACCCTTGTCCTTGCTCCGAAGACCGGAACCTTGTGATTGTGTCGAGACGCCATCAGATCTACGTCTGGAAGACCCCACTTTTCCACTAGGAGTTGAAACACTTCTGGATGGAGGACCCACTCGCCGGCATGTACGTCCTGACGACTGAGAAAGTCCGCTTCCCAATTCAGGACTCCCGGAATGAAGATTGCCGATATGGCCGGTAGATGGCGTTTATGGCCGGTAGATGGCGTTCCGCCCAATGTAGAATCCGTGAGACTTCCTTCATTGCCAGACGGCTTAGAGTGCCGCCTTGATGATTTATGTAAGCCACTGTGGTGACGTTGTCCGACTGCACTTGAACAGGACGGTTCTGAATTAAATGCTGGGCTAGGTTCAATGCATTGAAGACCGCCCGCAATTCCAGAATGTTGATTGAGAGGAGGGACTCCTCCTTGGTCCACCGACCCTGAAGGGAGTGTTGTTCCAGCACCGCGCCCCAACCTCTTAGACTAGCATCTGTCGTCAACAGGACCCAGTCGGATGTCCAGAAGGGACGGCCCCTGCACAATTGTTGGTCCTGGAGCCACCAGAGCAGCGACAGACGGACCTCCAGAGTCAATGAGATAATTTGAGTCCTGATCCGGTGAGGCAGGCCGTCCCACTTGGCTAGAATCAGCCTCTGGAGGGGGCGAGAATGGAATTGAGCATACTCCAATATGTCGAATGCTGATACCATGAGGCCCAGCACCTGCATCGCCGAATGTATCGACACTTGCGGATGAGAAAGGAAGCAACGAATCCTGTCCTGAAGCTTCAGGACTTTCTCCTGACACAAGAACAACCTCTGGTTGTGAGTGTCCAATTTGCGCTCCCAGATGTACCGTGCTCTGAGCAGGGATCAGGGAGGATTTCTTCCAGTTGATGAGCCACCCGTGGGCTTGTAGAAACCGGACCGTCATATCAAGATGACGTAGGAGAAGTTCTGGGGAATTTGCCAGGATTAACAAGTCGTCCAGATACGGCAGTAACCTGACCCCTTGACGGCGGAGTACCACCTTCATCACCGCCATAACTTTGGTGAAGACTCGCGGGGCCGTAGTTAAACCAAAAGGTAACGCCCGAAACTGGTAATGGAGGTTGCCAATAGCAAACCTCAGGTATTGCTGATGTGACGCTGCTATAGGAATATGCAGGTAAGCATCCTGCATGTCCAGGGAGACCATGTAGTCCCCAGGTTCCAAAGCCAGAACTATAGAGCGAGGGTTTCCATACGGAACTTGGAAACCATCACAAACCTGTTCAATGCCTTGAGGTTGAGAATGGGCCGGGAGAACCCATTCGGTTTCGGGACTAGAAACAGCGGAGAATAGTACCCCCGGCCCCTCTGCACAAGAGGCACCTGTACTACGACTCCTGTATCCAGGAGGGTCTGTACCACCGAATGCAGAGTGTTTGCCTTTGTCTGGTCCACGGGACGTCTGTCTGGCAAAATCGATGAGGGGGTCGGTTTTTGAAGGCTATGGCGTAACCTCGAGTGACGACTTCCTGTACCCAGGCATCTGAAGTGGTCTTCAACCATTCCTGGGAATACCCTAGAAGCCGGCCCCCCACCCTGGGATCCCCCAGGAGGAGGCCCGCCCCGTCATGCGGCAGACTTATCGGCCTTGGAAGCTGGCTGACGGGCCGCCCAGGCTCTTTATGGCTTTGGCTTACCAGGTTTGGAAGTGCGAGCCTGCTTGTTGTACGCCTGACCTTTTGCTTTACCTGAAGGACGAAACGGGGGAAAGGAAGTACCTTTAGCCTTCGACACAGATGGAGCGGTACTTGGCAGACAGGCAGTTTTGGCAGTAGCCAAGTCAGCCACTATCTTATTTAAGTCCTCCCCAAACAGAATATCTCCCTTGAAAGGGAGTACCTCCAGGGTTTTTCTAGAGTTCAGATCCACAGGCCAGGATCTCAGCCACAATATCTGGTGAGCCAGGACTGACGTAGTAGAGGCCTTGGCTGCTAGCATACCGGCATCAGAAGCCGCCTCTTTAATATAGTGAGAAGCTGTGACAATATATGACAAGCATTGTCTAGCATGGTCAGAACAGAAGAGATTTCAGCTTCTAACTCCAATGCCCATGCTTCAATATCCTCTGCAGCCCATGTTGCTGCAATAGTGGGCCTTTGTGCAGCACCCGTGAAGGTGTAAATCGCTTTAAGACAACCCTCCACACGTTTATCCGTAGGCTCTTTTAGAGATGTGACGGTAGTGACAGGTAGAGCTGAGGAAACCACCATCCTAGCCACATGTGAGTCTACTGGAGGAGGCGTTTCCCAATTCTTAGACAGCTCTGGTGCGAGGGGATAGCGAGCCAGCATCTTCTTTTGAGGCACAAACTTCGTACCCGGGTTTTCCCAGGGTTCCTGACGTATATCCACTAGGTCAGAGGTTCTCAAACTCGGTCCTCGGGGGCACACACAGTGCATGTTTTGCAGGTCTCCTCACAAAATCGCAAGTGAAATAATTAGCTCCACCTGTGGACCTTTTAAAATGTGTCAGTGAGTTATACCACTTTTACACTCGCAGGAAAGTTCATTCCCGGGAATGTGTCCCGGTATATTTGCCGGGACACATTCCCGGGAATGACCCTTTCACATTAGCGGGCTGACCCGGCATATTGCCGGGTCAGTGACGTCACCGCCGAGTCTCCCAGAGGCGGTGCTTGGAGATAATCTTCTCCAAGCACCGCCTCCTCCTATGAAGAGAACGGGTGCCGGGTCGCCTTGACCCGGTATACCCGTTTACACTGGCAGCTTCCCGGGACGGTCCCGGGTTCAACCCTGCTTTTGACCTGGGATGAAATCCCGGGATGCTCGTCCCGGGAAATTGTCCCTGTACCCATTTACACTGAGAAGAATCCCGGGATGATGCGCGTTCACGTGCAATATCCCGGGATTTTTCTGCGAGTGTAAAAGGGGTATAATTAATACACCTGTGCACCTGCTGGGTTACCTGCAAAACATGCACTGTGTGTGCCCCCGAGAACCGAGTTTGAGAACCTCTGCACTAGGTGATCAGAGTGAGGTAAAACTTGTTTAACAACCTTCTGACGCTTGAACCTATCTGGTTTCTTAGGAGGGACGGATGGCTTGGGATCATCCGTAATCTGTAGAATTAATTTAATAGCCTCCAAAAGATCAGGAACATCCACATGTGAACTACCCTCCCCATCAGCAGTATCCGAGTCAGAACCTGTGGGGTCAGTGTAAGTGCCGTCTTCATCAGATGAGGTGTCAGTGACAGCAGTGGATTGTGAGGAGACAAGCGCTCGCTTAGAGGACCCCTTGGATTTAGGCGAGCGATGGTCAGACTTTTTAGTAGTCAGGGACTGGTTCAACTTCTTCAATTGAGCAGATAAATCGTCCGCCCACGGCGGGTTAGTTGCAGGGACCACATACGGTTGTACCGGCATAGGGGGTCCCATAGGGGGTGTTAGTTTATTAACTAGCGTATGTAGAAGCGTGGAAAAAGCGGCCCACGGTGGGTCATTATGTACCTCCGTTGCCACAGTCCCACTGGGGGGCAAGGAGCCCCCAGAACCAGAGCCCACAGCTGCTATATTCTCCTCTTAGGGCTGCCTGGAGCAGCCCCTCTGTTATGTGCCTGCTTACTGCAGCACCAACTACAAAACTGAGCTCCTGTACAGGGAGGCGGGGTTATAGAGGAGGCGGTGCTGTGCAGTCTGGGAACAGTCAAAGCTTTGAGCCTGTTGGTGCCTCGGATCAAGATCCTACGCTACACCCCAATGTCTATCCTTGTGGAGCCCAGTGTACTCCGCAGCAGAAATAGGGGGTCATTCTGACCCATTCGCACGCAGCGGTTATTCGCTGCGGTGCAAACAGGTCAGAATTGAGCATGCACGACGTACGCATTGCGCACACGCGCCGTTGCCCAGCGACAGACGTCGCCAGGCAATGGAGCGCCTAGCGTGAAGAAAAGTCGCAGCGCTGGACAGAAAGAAGATTGACAGCGGAGAGGCGGTCTGGGGCGGATACTCTCCGTTGGAGGCTGTTTTCGGGGAGTGGTAAGAAGAACGCAGGCGTGTCCAGGCGAACGGAGGGCGGATGTCTGACGTCAGGACCAGGACCTTCATCGCTGGATCCGTCGCACTGGGTAAGTAGCTGTAGGGCTAGTTTTGTTTTGCAGGAAAATTATTAAGCATAGCAGGGCTGCACAAGCGATCGCAGCACTGCTAAGCTAAAATACACTCCCCCATAGGCGGGGATTAGTTGATCGCAGCAGCAGCAAAACGTTGCTGGCTGCGATCAACTCGGAATGACCCCCATAGGCCTGTGTAGGTTTACCATAGTATCTCTTCAAACCGGGACTCTCATGGATTACACAGGTTCTGTGGCTGATTAAAACCAGGTGAAAATGCAGGCTTGTAGTCAGCCAGCCACAGAACCTGTGTAATTCACGAGTGTCCTGGTTTAAAGGGATAGTACAGTAAACCTATAAATAGTGCTTGTAGCTCAGCAAACAAAGGGCCTAATTCAGACCTGATCACTAGGGTGCGTTTTTTGCATCCCTGCGACCAAGTAGTCGCCGCCTACAGGGGGAAGGGGAAATCGCTGTGCAGGGGTGCGATTGCATGTGCAGGAGAGCTGTACAAACAGAAGTTTGTGCAGTATCTGCACAGCCCAGGACTTACTCTTCCAGTGCGATGATCGGGGCTGGAGCTGACGTCAGAAGCCCTCCCTTCAAACGCCTGTTCCCTCCTGCGTTTTTCCGGACACACATCTGCTTATTATCATAAGTACCAAAGCAATGTATTTATTCATGTAGCGCTGTCATTGAAATTATATTACTTTATTTACAAATTATATGCGTTTCTGTGCTTTATGAACATGTGCAAACTGGTGTAGTACCATTTACTCTGCAAAAAGCAGCCATGACAGGCCATCAGGTTTTCCATTCCTGGATCATGGTCAACTTATAGTAAGAAAATGAAATCAGGAAGACAGAAGAGTTTATCGTGTCTCTCTAGGTGACAGTCTCTTGACTGACATTCTCCAAGTTGTTCTGAGATCTGGTAGAACTGTTACTGGATGAAGCACTCTATTTTAAGCAGTTGCCTGTTCAGAGAAGAACCCAATAATTCTACATCATAATTCTGCTGCTAATACAGATGCAACATCATTTTAGGCCCAGTTCTCTTAAATAGGATGGCCCCCAATTCTCCAGAAGCAGACAGTTACAATGTTGTTACAAGGAAACCCCTTAGACATTATTAATAAAGAGCAGGAATGTTGCAGTGGCATTTTACAGTTTTGGTGGCATCATAGGGTACAGAAAGGCTGGATTCCGACAAAGTTACGGAGGTGGAAGCAACAGCATTGAGAAGACCTGGATGCGGAGAGTGAAGGAGAGAGGGGAGTCAAGGATGACACAGAGGCAGCAGACTTGGCAGACAGAGGAAAAGGTGACCTTATTGACAGACAGACAGACAGACAGATAGACAGAGGTGGTGGTGGGGGGGGGGTTTGGGTTATATATATATTCAATATAGTAAGTCCGGCACTCCTCCATTAAAATAAACTTGACCCGGTGCCCTCACAGTAACGAAGTACAATGTAAATGAATAAAGGTGCGGCACTCAGGACTCAGGATGAAGAAAAAACAACAACTAGCATGTCTGCAATGTTTCAATCTTATTCAGATTTTCATCAGGCTTCCATGGACACGTGACAAAACTATACAAAAATAAGTGCTAGTGTGTTACACAAGTGCAAAACACGTGCATAAATAAATAGATAAGCCCCAGCCAAAGGCCGGGGGGGGGGGGGGGGGGGGGGGGGAGGGGGGCATAAAAAAATTATCCTTGCCCTAGCCAAAAGGCCAGGGCAAAGGACAAAGGTGCAACAGAAGAGGGGAAGTGAATAGTGCAAAGTGCCTTACTTGTGCAAAGGTGGGCAACTAACACCAGTGCAGGTTCAGGCACCCCTGGCTCTTCCAGCACCAGGGGTACATATCACCTCGAGCTTCTAGTTGCTCCCGACCTCTCAGCCAGACCAAGCTTCATACCCACTCTGTGCCAGGGTCAACCTCCAGTACGAGAGTAGATACTAGACCAGGCCATTCCCGCTCCACGTAGGGGCTTCCCCAAACCCCCACTAAGGTAGCGGATACTAAGCCTGGTTTTTCTCCACTCTCAACCAGAGGCCTTGCCACACCCTGGCATGGTACTCCACAAGGTGTTTCTCCATTCCACATCTAGGAACCTCTCACGCTCCTAGTGTAAGAACAGGTACTCCACCAGGTGTTTCCCTCGAGCAGGTACTATACTTGATATTAGCCAAAAGGCCAGTTTTGGTACTCGCAGGTACCGTTTTCAAAGCTCAACCCTGATGTAACAAGAAACCAGGGTCGAGCTTTGTGTACCGTTGCGCTCTCACTAAAAGAGATACGTTAATTATTCGGAGTGCCGCATTTTTCTTTGTATATATATATATATATATATATATATATATATATGCGGCTTCTTCGGATAAATGGCCTTTTCTGGGGGTGCGATGGTATCCAAGTTTCTTTCACTAAAGCCGTGTGGTAGGACTAAATTCCCCTGCACCAGGGTCCGGTAACCAATCAGCTTCTATCATTTGTCTAGCACAATATTTGAACTGCCAGTTAGAACCTGATTGGGTGCTTTGGGCAATAACTCCTTTTTATCTTACATACATCTCCCCCAAATATGAAAACAGAATAATTATTCAGTAATTAAACCTTAATTTCCTAAAGACGCTTATCACTCTCTCCAGCCGCAATAACTATCGTAGCTACACAGGTGTTCTGAGTATAGGCATTTATAGTACAAGGATGACTATGATAATCACGGAGAAGTGGTCACACCCTGTTTAAGAAAATAAGAATTTACTTACCGATAATTCTATTTCTCGGAGTCCGTAGTGGATGCTGGGGTTCCTGAAAGGACCATGGGGAATAGCGGCTCCGCAGGAGACAGGGCACAAAAAAGTAAAGCTTTACTAGGTCAGGTGGTGTGCACTGGCTCCTCCCCCTATGACCCTCCTCCAGACTCCAGTTAGGTACTGTGCCCGGACGAGCATACACAATAAGGGAGGCATTTTGAATCCCGGGTAAGACTCATACCAGCCACACCAATCACACCGTACAACTTGTGATCTAAACCCAGTTAACAGTATGACAACAGAAAGGGCCTCTTAAAGATGGCTCCTTAACAATAACCCGAATTAGTTAACAATAACTATGTACAAGTATTGCAGATAATCCGCACTTGGGATGGGCGCCCAGCATCCACTACGGACTCCGAGAAATAGAATTATCGGTAAGTAAATTCTTATTTTCTCTATCGTCCTAAGTGGATGCTGGGGTTCCTGAAAGGACCATGGGGATTATACCAAAGCTCCCAAACGGGCGGGAGAGTGCGGATGACTCTGCAGCACCGAATGAGAGAACTCCAGGTCCTCCTTTGCCAGGGTATCAAATTTGTAAAATTTTACAAACGTGTTCTCCCCCGACCACGTAGCTGCTCGGCAGAGTTGTAATGCCGAGACCCCTCGGGCAGCCGCCCAAGATGAGCCCACCTTCCTTGTGGAGTGGGCTTTTACAGTTTTAGGCTGTGGCAGGCCTGCCACAGAATGTGCAAGTTGAATTGTGTTACAAATCCAACGAGCAATCGACTGCTTAGAAGCAGGTGCGCCCAACTTGTTGGGTGCATACAATATAAACAGCGAGTCAGATTTTCTGACTCCAGCCGTCCTTGCAATGTATATTTTTAAGGCTCTGACAACGTCCAACAACTTGGAGTCCTCCAAGTCGCTAGTGGCCGCAGGCACCACAATAGGTTGGTTCAGATGAAATGCTGATACCACTTTAGGGAGAAAATGCGGACGAGTCCGCAGTTCTGCCCTATCCGAATGGAAGATTAGATAAGGACTTTTATAAGATAAAGCCGCCAATTCAGATACTCTCCTGGCAGAGGCCAGGGCTAGTAACATAGTCACTTTCAATGTGAGATATTTCAAATCCACCTTTTTCAATGGTTCAAACCAATGGGATTTGAGGAAATCTAAAACTACATTTAGATCCCACGGTGCCACCGGAGGCACCACAGGAGGCTGTATATGCAGTACTCCCTTGACAAAAGTCTGGACCTCAGGGACAGAGGCCAATTCTTTTTGGAAGAATATTGACAGGGCCGAAATTTGAACCTTAATGGATCCCAATTTGAGACCCATAGATAATCCTGATTGCAGGAAATGTAGGAAACGACCCAGTTGGAATTCCTCCGTCGGAACCCTCCGATCCTCGCACCACGCTACATATTTTCGCCAAATGCGGTGATAATGTTTCACGGTGACTTCCTTCCGTGCCTTAATCAAGGTAGGAATGACTTCTTCTGGAATGCCTTTCCCTTTTAGGATCTGGCGTTCAACCGCCATGCCGTCAAACGCAGCCGCGGTAAGTCTTGAAAAAGACAGGGACCCTGCTGTAGCAGGTCCCTTCTCAGAGGTAGAGGCCACGGTTCGTCCGTGAGCATCTCTTGAAGTTCCGGATACCAAGTCCTTCTCGGCCAATCCGGAACCACTAGTATTGTTCTTACTCTTCTTTGCCGTATGATCTTCAATACCTTTGGTATGAGCGGCAGAGGAGGAAACACATACACTGACTGGTACACCCAAGGAGTTACCAGTGCGTCCACAGCTATTGCCTGTGGATCTCTTGACCTGGCGCAATATTTGTCCAGTTTCTTGTTGAGGCGAGACGCCATCATGTCTACAATTGGTCTTTCCCAACGGTCTATTAACATGTTGAAGACTTCTGGATGTAGACCCCACTCTCCCGGATGAAGATCGTGTCTGCTGAGGAAGTCTGCTTCCCAGTTGTCCACGCCCGGGATGAACACTGCTGACAGTGCTATCACGTGATTCTCCGCCCAGCGAAGAATCTTGGCAGCTTCTGCCATTGCACTCCTGCTTCTTGTGCCGCCCTGCCTGTTTACATGGGCGACCGCCGTGATGTTGTCCGACTGAATCAACACCGGCTTTCCTTGCAGGAGAAGTTCCGCCTGGCTTAGAGCATTGTAGATTGCTCTTAGTTCCAGAATGTTTATGTGAAGAGACTTTTCCAGACTCGTCCATACTCCCTGGAAGTTTCTTCCTTGTGTGACTGCTCCCCAGCCTCTCAGGCTGGCGTCCGTGGTCACCAGGATCCAATCCTGAATGCCGAATCTGCGGCCTTCTAATAGGTGAGCCTTCTGCAACCACCACAGAAGTGACACCCTTGTCTTTGGTGACAGGGTTATTCGCAGGTGCATCTGCAGATGCGACCCTGACCATTTGTCCAACAGATCCCTTTGGAATATTCTTGCATGGAATCTGCCGAATGGAATTGCTTCGTAAGAAGCCACCATTTTTCCCAGGACTCTTGTGCATTGATGTACTGACACTTTTCCTGGTTTTAGGAGGTTCCTGACCAGATCGGATAACTCCTTGGCTTTTTCCTCTGGAAGGAAAACCTTTTTCTGAACCGTGTCCAGAATCATTCCTAGGAACAGCAGACGAGTTGTCGGGATTAAATGGGATTTTGGAATATTCAGAATCCACCCGTGTTGTCTTAGCACCTCTTGAGATAGTGCTAAAGCTGTCTCCAGCTGTTCTCTGGACCTTGCCCTTATTAGGAGATCGTCCAAGTATGGGATAACTAATACGCCTTTTCTTCGAAGAAGAATCATCATCTCGGCCATTACCTTGGTAAAGACCCGAGGCGCCGTGGACAATCCGAACGGCAGCGTCTGAAACTGATAGTGACAGTTTTGAACAATGAACCTGAGGTACCCCTGGTGTGCGGGGTAAATCGGAACGTGTAGATACGCATCCTTGATGTCCAAGGATACCATAAAGTCCCCTTCTTCCAGGTTCGCTATCACTGCTCTGAGTGACTCCATCTTGAACTTGAACTTTTTTATGTAGAGGTTCAAGGACTTCAGATTTAGAATAGGCCTTACCGAGCCATCCGGCTTCGGTACCACAAATAGAGTGGAATAATACCCCTTTCCTTGTTGTAATAGGGGTACTTTGACTATCACCTGCTGAGCGTACAGCTTGTGAATGGCTTCCAACACCCTCTCCCTTTCGGAAGAGACGGTTGGTAAGGCAGACTTCAGGAAACGATGAGGAGGATCCGTCTCTAATTCCAACCTGTACCCCTGAGATATTATCTGCAGGATCCAGGGGTCTACCTGCGAGTGAGCCCACTGCGCGCTGTAATTTTTGAGACGGCCCCCCACTGTCCCCGAGTCCGCTTGAGAGGCCCCAGCGTCATGCTGAGGTTTTTGCAGGAGCCGGGGAGGGCTTCTGTTCCTGGGAAGGAGCTGCCTGTTGGTGTCTCTTCCCTCTTCCTCTGCCTCGTGGCAGGTACGACAAGCCCTTTGCTCTCTTATTTTTGTAGGAGCGAAAAGGCTGCGGTTGAAAGGTCGGTGCCTTTCTCTGTTGGGGAGTGACTTGAGGTAAAAAAGTGGATTTCCCGGCAGTAGCCGTGGCCACCAAGTCTGATAGACCAACTCCAAATAACTCCTCCCCTTTATACGGCAAAACCTCCATGTGACGTTTTGAATCCGCATCGCCTGTCCACTGTCGTGTCCATAAGGCTCTTCTGGCTGAAATGGACATAGCACTCACCCGAGATGCCAGTGTGCAAATATCCCTCTGTGCATCACGCATATAGATAAATGCATCCTTTATTTGTTCTAACGACAGTAAAACATTGTCCCTATCTAGGGTATCAATATTTTCAATCAGGGATTCTGACCAAACTACTCCAGCACTGCACATCCAGGCAGTTGCTATAGCTGGTCGTAGTATAACACCTGCATGTGTGTATATATTCTTTTGAATAACTTCCATCTTTCTATCTGATGGATCCTTAAGTGCGGCCGTCTCAGGAGAGGGTAACGCCACTTGTTTGGATAAGCGTGTGAGCGCCTTGTCCACCTTAGGGGGTGTTTCCCAGCGCGCCCTAACCTCTGGCGGGAAAGGGTATAATGCCAATAACTTTTTTGAAATTATCAACTTTTTATCAGGAGCAACCCACGCTTCATCACACACGTCATTTAATTCTTCTGATTCAGGAAAAACTGTTTGTAGTTTTTTCACACCATACATAATACCCTGTTTTACGGTATCTGTAGTATCAGCTAAATGTAACGTCTCCTTCATTGCCAAAATCATATAACGTGTGGCCCTACTGGAAAATACGTTTGAATTTCTACCGTCGTCACTGGAATCAGTGCCCGTGTCTGGGTCTGTGTCGACCGACTGAGGCAAAGGGCGTTTTACAGCCCCTGACGGTGTTTGAGGCGCCTGGACAGGCATTAATTGATTGTCCGGCCGCCTCATGTCCTCAACTGACTGTTTAAGGGAAGATAAACCATCACGTAATTCCACAAATAAAGGCATCCATTCTGGTGTCGACCCCCTGGGGGGTGACATCTGCATATTTGGCAATTGCTCCGCCTCCACACCAATATCGTCCTCATACATGTCGACACCACGTACCGACACACACCGCAAACTCACAGGGAATGCTCTAATGAAGACAGGACCCACTAGCCCTTTTGGGGAGACAGAGGGAGAGTCTGCCAGCACACACCACAAAGCGCTATATATACAAGGGATATCCTTATATTAAGTGCTCCCTTATAGCTGCTTTAATATATATATATATAGCCATTAATGTGCCCCCCCTCTCTGTTTTACCCTGTTTCTGTAGTGCAGTGCAGGGGAGAGACCTGGGAGCCGTTCTGACCAGCGGAGCTGTGACAGAAAATGGCGCCGTGTGCTGAGGAGATAGGCCCCGCCCCTTTTTCGGCGGGTTCTTCTCCCGCTATTTTTCCAGTCAGGCAGGGGTTAAATATCTCCATATAGCCCCTATGGGCTATATGTGAGGTATTTTTAGCCTTGTATAAGGTTTATATTTGCCTCTCAGAGCGCCCCCCCCCAGCGCTCTGCACCCTCAGTGACTGCCCAGTGAAGTGTGCTGAGAGGAAAATGGCGCACAGCTGCAGTGCTGTGCGCTACCTTATGAAGACTGAGGAGTCTTCAGCCGCCGGTTTCCGGACCTCTTCACGCTTCAGCATCTGCAAGGGGGTCGGCGGCGCGGCTCCGGGACCGGACTCCACGGCTGGGCCTGTGTTCGATCCCTCTGGAGCTAATGGTGTCCAGTAGCCAAGCAGCAAATCCACTCTGCATGCAGGTGAGTTTACTACTTTCCCCCTAAGTCCCACGTTGCAGTGATCCTGTTGCCAGCAGGACTCACTGTAAAGAAAAAAACCTAAACTAAACTTTCTCTAAGCAGCTCTTTAGGAGAGCCACCTAGATTGCACCCTTCTCGTTCGGGCACAAAATCTAACTGGAGTCTGGAGGAGGGTCATAGGGGGAGGAGCCAGTGCACACCACCTGACCTAGTAAAGCTTTACTTTTTTGTGCCCTGTCTCCTGCGGAGCCGCTATTCCCCATGGTCCTTTCAGGAACCCCAGCATCCACTTAGGACGATAGAGAAAATAAGTTAATAAATTGCTGCATAGGCGCTGCTGTTCCAGTGTTCCTGCTACCCAGGGGCGTCACTTACCCCAGTGACACTGGTGCAGTCTTGAAGTATAACAATAGTGGAAAAGATTTTTACACTTGAAAAATAGCGCTCATCAAATATCATGCAGAAGTATATACAACTAATAAAGTTTTCATTCACCCTTATTAGTAGGTAGATCTTCATGTGATGGTGGAACAATTTTTTACTCTAGGAGTTCCTCAAATCAACCAAGAGTTCGGATAAAATAGGTAAGTATCCCAGGAGACCTGCAACGATAAATGCCTCTTTCTCCAGTGGAATGGGACTGGGAAATACGAGGCACCATTAAATACCAACCATAGTGTAGTACTTTTTTTAAAACACGCACTGGTTTTAATGCACAGATAAAACTTACAAGAAGTTAAAAGAACAGAAACATGTAATAATTCACTCCATAGGACAACACAGATGGTATATCACCCAGAGATTCACTGCAGCCCCAGCAGATGACGATGGAAGACGTGCACAATCTCTCCAAAAGTCCAGTAGCATGCAGGATAACCAAAGATGATTGTGTCCAAAATGTCCTAGGATCAGTGACAAGTTAAAAGCAAGAGCCACGCTTAACGCGTATCGGACCAAATGTCCTTCATCAGAAGCGTGGTTTACTGGCTCAGGAAAGTGCTTTTAAACCCCATTAAGTGATGGTTACAGCTGTATCCACTGATGATCTGCTCGCTGCGCTCCGGGCAGCGCACCTGCGCGATCGTGACCGGAAGCCGGAAACCGGAAGTTGTCAATGCGGGCCACATGCGTTCCAAACATCCGGAAGTCGCGTCTCTGGCTCCCTTGCGCTCACACCGTGGATATCCTTGCTGATATGCGTTCCATTAACCAGGAAACGCAATAGACAGTCACCGTGTCTGCTTATGAGACTAATCATTTTGTGTTAGAGTCCCATATTTAGATTGCATGAAACGTCACGGACTTACAGCAATCCCAATACATAATCCATAAAAGGGAAAAAAGGAGAGAATAGCAGCAATTACCAGCCTTATATGGATATATAGTGCAAAAAGATTTTTAGCAGCAATTCCCAATCTAATATAAGTATACGTTACAAGACAATAAATATAAAGTGCAAAAGAATAGCAGCAATTTCCAGTCTCATAGAGATATACACTGCTCAAAAAAATAAAGGGAACACTTAAACAACACAATGTAACTCCAAGTCAATCACACTTCTGTGAAATCAAACTGTCCACTTAGGAAGCATCACTGATTGGCAATCAATTTCGCATGCTGTTGTGCAAATGGAATAGACAACAGGTGGAAATTATAGGCAATTAGCAAGACACCCCTAATAAAGGAGTTGTTCTGCAGGTGGTGACCACAAACCACTTCTCAGCTCCAATGCTTTCTGGCTGATGTTTTGGTCACTTTTGAAAGCTGGCGGTGCTTTCACTCTAGTGGTAGCATGAGACGGAGTCTACAACCCACACAAGTGGCTCAGGTAGTGCAGCTCATCCAGGATGGCACATCAATGCGAGGTGTGGCAAGAAGGTTTGCTGTGTCTGTCAGCATAGTGTCCAGAGCATGGAGGCGCTACCAGGAGACAAGCCAGTACATCAGGAGACGTGGAGGAGGCCGTAGGAGAGCAACAACCCAGCAGCAGGACCGCTACCTCCGCCTTTGTGCAAGGAGGAACAGGAGGAGTACTGCCAGAGCCCTGCAAAATGACCTCCAGCAAGCCACAAATGTGCATGTGTCTACTCAAACGATCAGAAACAGACTCCATGAGGGTGGTATGAGGGCTCGACGTCCACAGGTGGGGGTTGTGCTTACAGCCCAACACCGTGCAGGACGTTTGGAATTTGCCAGAGAACACCAAGATTGGCAAATTCGCCACTGGCGCCCTGTGCTCTTCACAAATGAAAGCAGGTTCTCACTGAGCACATGTGACAGACGTGACAGAGTCTGGAGACGCCAAGGAGAACGTTCTGCTGCCTGCAACATCCTCCAGCATGACCGGTTTGGCAGTGGGTCAGTAATGGTGTGGGGTGGCATTTCTTTGGGGGGCCGTACAGCCCTCCATATGCTCGCCAGAGGTAGCCTGACTGCCATTAGGTACCGAGATGAGATCATCAGACCCCTTGTGAGACCATATGCTGGTGCCGTTGGCCCTGGGTTCCTCCTAATGCAAGACAATGCTAGACCGCATGTGGCTGGAGTGTTTCATCAGTTCCTGCAAGATGAAGGCATTGATGCTATGGACTGGCCCGTCCGTTCCCCAGACCTGAATCCAATTGAGCACATCTGGGACATCATGTCTCGCTCCATCCACCAACGCCACGTTACACCACAGACTGTCCAGGAGTTGGCGGATACTTTAGTCCAGGTCTGGGAGGAGATCCCTCAGGAGACCATCCGCGACCTCATCAGGAGCATGCCCAGGCATTGTAGGGAGGTCATACAGGCACGTGGAGGCCACACACACTACTGAGCCTCATTTTTACATGTTTTAAGGCCATTGCATCAAAGTTAGATCAGCCTGTAGTGTGTTTTTCCACTTTAATTTTGAGTGTGACTCCAAATCCAAACCTCCATGGGTTTATAAATTTGATTTCCAGTGATAATTTTTGTGTGATTTTGTTGTCAGCACATTCAACTATGTAAAGAACAAAGTATTTAATAAGAATATTTCATTCATTCAGATCTAGGATGTGTTATTTTAGTGTTCCCTTTATTTTTTTGAGCAGTGTATATTACAAGACAATGAATGGACGAGTGTATAAATGGGCTATGTGAGGAAACATTTAAGTTCAAATTCACCGTTGAGTCCCCGTGGACTAAGGGTACCCAAACGGTGTATGGACTTCATCTCAGCTTGAGAGAGTCTTTTCTCTAAATCCCTAGTTCTCCATTTTTGCTGGATCACTTCTATGGCCCAAAAATTCTTTAATGCACATGTGTTGGAGTTATGTACCCTTTTAAAATGTGAGGAGACGTTGTGAGATTCAAGGCCCTTCCGAATGTTATATATGTGCTCCGCCCACCTCACTTTGGCACTCCTTCCCGTTTTGCCAACGTAGGCAAGGCCACATATACATTCGAGCACATATATGATATTTTTAGTGTGGCACGTAATAAAATCCAGAATGGGATATACACGGCCATTCATGAAGTGTGGGGTTCACTTCTATTTACACTAGATATAGCTGCACCTCAAGTTTTATTGCGCATATTATTGAAAACATCTGTCACAATATTGTTATTTTTTATCCCAGCTTTCAGTGTTTGCTGCAATCATGTTTAAGTTTAGGGAAACTAGAAAAGATTTGTTAAAAACCATGTTTTTAGAAACTGGGGAAAATGTAGAGGTTAATGATGAGAATCTTAGCTCTGCCTTTAAGAAATTGGAAGGGGTAATGTTGAAGGAAAATAGAATATGGTGGGAGGTAGTGACTTTGGAACACTACCAGGAGGCCCACATTATACCCAAAGGGTTAAAAATATCAAAACCTCCCTCCTTCAACTCATTGGATCCCGATTTTAGGGAAGAATGGGATAAAATTTTGGATTCCTGTTCATCCTCTTTAATAGATCTTATTATTAAATAAAGAAAGGTCACCTTGGTAAAGTTGAATGATGAAATTACTGTTCTCCAAACCCTCATACATCCATATAAGGATTTGGAAGAATTTGGCACACTGGAGAAATCCTTACTGCTAAAAATGAATAAAAGTACTAATGAACTGAGAGAGAGAAAACAAAAGAAGTTCAAAAGGGATAGTATTGTAGCATTACCTATCAACCCAGACTCTGTGTCTGTTCCAGTTAGAGATGTAGAACAGAAGACGCCTATAAGGAAGGGGATGGGTAGAAATATAAGGAATAAGACTAATGGTTTTAATGGTACTTCGAAGTGGACAGGTCCCTATAAACCTAAGCCAAGGCCAGAAAAGTCTCCACAATGGAGAAAGAATAGGAATTTTCAATCCAATCAGGGAAAAAGATTGCCCGATTATTATACTAGAGAGAACGATAACATTAATAATGGGAAATATAGAAATCAGTGGAGGGATCGAGAATCTCGATTTGAATCTAATTATGATCAAGACAGGAGAGATGGATACAACTCAAGGTTTAGAAAAATGTATGCCCCAGCCAAACCGGAGGAGGTTAAAACCTCGAACAGGTTTATGACACTAAGAGAGAGAGATGGAGATGACTCTTCTTTTTTAGAATTTGGCCAAAGGACTCCTCTAAACAGAAGGTAGCACCAAATGTCATTAAAAAGACTAGAAGGGGCACAAGGGCGGGTAAGAGACCAAAAAAGAGAAAAAGATCAGGTAATAACACAGCCTTGATTGATAATATAGAAGTGAGAAATCAAGGTGTAGATTCCACCGTCTCTAATACTATGGATCCCCCCATGTGTCCACCACTGGAGGGAAAAATTTTCAATTTGTCCGAAAGATCTCTCACCACCCATGAAGTTAATGTACTACAAAAAGGCCTAAACTTCGCTCCCTCAAGTAAGCCTAACTCATTTGACGTCTTTCTAGACGTTCAAAAATTTATTAGAAAACTTACTATTAAGAAGTTTTTTCAAAATAAAGAAAATACCATTATAGAGGGGGAGAATGAAATGGCAGTGTCTCGTTTTAAAGCACCCACTACGTTCTACCCCATTCAATCTAGAGGGAATTGCCTAGAAGTCTTCAATAAAGTAGTATGTGCAGAAATTGAGAAAGAGATACAGAAGGACACTAAAAGGAGTAAGCCTAATTTGACAAAAAATTAATTTGAAGCTATTCGGTCCTTGAAGGATGACAAAGATCTGATTATCAAGCCGGCAGATAAGGGTGGAGGAGTGGTCCTTATGAAGAAGGAGACCTATATGAAGGAGGTTTATAAACAGCTCAATGATGGGGGCACCTATCAAAAACTCAAAGCTGATCCAACTGTGCGCATTGCAAAAGCATTGTTGGATCTTAGCACACAAGCATTGGATAATAAGATTATCACAAAAAGTGAGCATGAGTTTTTGAATATTAAGGACCCCACTACCCCCACAATGTATGTCCTCCCTAAAGTTCATAAGGACCCCCTCCACCCACCGGGACGACCAATAGTGTCTGGATGTAATAGTTTGACCAGCAATCTCTCAGCAATGGTGGCTCATTATTTACAGCCCTTGGTGGTATCCACACGGTCATTTGTAAAAGATACAGGCGACATATTGAGGAGCCTAATGAGTTATGAATGGGAAACTGGGGATTATCTGTGTACAGCAGATGTGTGTACATTATACACAATTATAGAGCTGGAGCAAGGGCTTACTGCGGTTTCCTACTTTTTAAATAAGAGCAATTATAGTGTACCCATTAAGACATTCATCATGGATAGTATTAGGTTTATTTTGCTTAATAACTATTTTTTCTTTGATGGTGCGTTTTATTTGCAACGGATTGGCACCGCCATGGGCACCAGGTTCGCCCCCAGTTATGCCAATTTATTTATGGCATACTGGGAGGACATCCAGATATGGCAGGGGGGTGTCCTGGTGGCGCTATATCGATGACGTGCTGTTTGTATGGCGTGGTGACGAAGAATCACTGCGTCTATTTTGTGATGAACTCAATTTAAATAATATGAATATTAAATTTACATTCACTCAAAGCCAGAATGAGGTGTCCTTTCTGGACTTGAGTATTTACATCTGCAATGGAGAAGTTAAGTCAAAAACCTTCAGGAAAAAGACAGACTCCAACAGTTTTATTGACAGAACGAGCCAACATCATGCAAACTGGCTGGATGGGATACCATTCAGTCAGTTTACACGGGTCAAAAGAAACTGTTCGGACGTAGCGGTATGTGATCAGCAATTTAATGAACTTACAGACCGTTTATTACAAAAAGGGTACACATCAAATACGCTTGAATCAGCAAGGAAAAGGGTGGAGAAGATAGATAGGTCCCAACTACTCGCGATTAAGGAGAAACCTATTAATACAGACGAAAGATTTAAATGGGCCTTTGTCAGTCAGTACAGCAGGTCTTTCAAAGGTATAGAAAATGTGTTTATTAACAACTGGAACATCTTAAAACAGGATACAGTGATAGGAAACCTGCTGCCTGATAAACCCACCTTCATTTATAGGAGGTCGCAATCCCTTAAAAATAAACTGGTAAGGAGTAGCCTTGATATGGAACTGAGACAGAGCATAAGAACTAAAGGCTTCCACCGCTGCGGAGATTGCTTAATGTGTAAGACAGTCAAGGTCCCTGTGAGAAAATTTACGGAATACACCGTGAATGGCCGTGTATATCCCATTCGGGATTTTATTACGTGCCACACTAAAAATATCATATATGTGCTCGAATGTATATGTGGCCTTGCCTACGTTGGCAAAACGGGAAGGAGTGCCAAAGTGAGGTGGGCGGAGCACATATATAACATTCGGAAGGGCCTTGAATCTCACAACGTCTCCTCACATTTTAAAAGGGTACATAACTCCAACACATGTGCATTAAAGAATTTTTGGGCTGATAATGCTGATTTAGATTACCTTATAACCTTCACAATAATGGGTAAGAGACACAGTACGCAATTGGCGTATGGGGTACCGTAAGGGTACGCACTTAGCGTAGCATACGCTCGGCCGTGATCGAGACGCACATGCGGCACGCTCGCTCACAGCTTAATGCGTGGTGTCGAGCACGCTATAGGCGAGCGACTACTGTAATGCTACGCTACCAGCGTAGCGGACGCTCGAGACCACGAGGAGATCACGAGCGGCGCAGACGCTCACAAGATGATAATCAGTAAACCTTGAATGTAACACACAGAAAGAATACTCTTATACTGTAAACCTTGTACTGAGACACTGTAGCGATATAACGCTGCTTAACTTTGTTATTGCTAAAGCTGTTTGAGCGATCGAGACGCTCCTATTACCCTCTGCAATGTAATGAACACACGATACCGTGCTAAGGATCCAACACCTTTACTAACAAGCTTTTAGTTATATCGAAAAGGGGTAAAACAGTTTACAAGTCATACACTACAAGCTAACATATAATTCTAACAGAATATCTAGACAGAAATATACAATAACGTTACAATCTTAAACTAAACAGAGAGAGAGAGAGAATGTGGCCAATACAAACAAAGAGCGAGATAATCACAGAGAATTACTTACACACACTGGGAACGATCGCAGCGCAGCCTGGTACCAGCTCCGAGTTAGTCAATATGAAAACCGTTTGTGGAGAGTGGGTGAGCTGCCCAGGCTGGCTGATCTTATATACACTGAGTACAGTATACTACAAAGGGACCTATAATCTCATTGTTCATTGGACACAGGAATGTCTCCTCACATCATAACAAAAGGTCATAGGTTAGTTTGAACAGGTGGGCTGTGACTATTTCAAACAGCTCAGGTGGGTGGGAATCTCCGGATTCCCGCCGCATGGATAATGAATCGCAAATATATGAAATGTCCAGAATCTACTAATGGCCATAACTATACGCAGGAGGGATTAATCTTTACCTAACCAGCACCGGATTGTAGCTATTAAAATGTTCTTTAGTTAGGTACCAGACACAGCTGTTCAAACCCTGTCTGACCCTTCGTACCATACAAAGAGGGATTCCCAAGTCCGTGAACAAGTCACATTAAACAAACTTACAGTTATCACTAAGGGGAACATTATCTATAAAACATACTACGTGGTGTTATTATTTAACGATTGAGTTGCCCGCTATACGCACACAAACTCTACCGTAAATGCACATACCACGGGCTCGAGCGCATGGCCGAGGCGCCATCACGCGGCTGCGAGTATCCGCACGCACGGGAGAGAATGTGCATGTGCAGCAGGCACGCGCATGAGGTGAATATATGGCAACGTGCAGCGTGATATTTTTCTGACTTTGACAGTCCACCCTTTGGCAGTCATCAATAACTGCCACTTCCTAAAAAACAGTTCAAAAAGAGAAAAATATATGTCATGTAAAAATACATTTCTATGATTGGGTAAGGGAGAAGAGAAGAAGGTGGGAAAAAGGTATGACCTAGTGAGATAGTAGAAGCATGTGTGGATGAGTCCATGTTTGAGGGGTCATGTATCATCGTGCCGTACGTGTTTTAAATCAAGCTTCGAGGTATTGCGAAGTATACATTTGAATTCCTTATTATCCCGTAGTACGGGTCTGTGGATGGGCTGTCAAACTTTACCGAGCTCTTTTCGGCTTTTGGTTGCAACAAAATGGGGGAGCACATTTTAGTTGATGATACATGAATGGGGGATATGTGAGTGCTGATATCTGTGCCTATATTTCCTATCGACTATGTGTGTTATTACCTGAAGGTTGTAGAGATGAAGATAAGAAGCAATTATGGTAAATGCAGTCATAAACTATGTGAGTTTAATATACATTTGTTGATTGAGGTCTTGTCTTCTGTCTTGTCTCGATGTACATGTTGACTGTAGTCTCCCGAGGCTTTTGCTGTAATTGCTTGAGCAAAAAGCTTTTTCAATGTCCATAGACTTACAATCTTTGAAGTGTTGGGCTATCGTAAAATTTTAGAGTCACTAGGGAAAATGGGGGTCTATGGCATTGTCCATCAATGGTCTGTGTAAAAGGTTGTCAAATTCTTCTTCCAAGCGGGTCTTTGTACCTTGGAGGAAAACAAAGGAGAAACGGGTGAAAGAAACGGACTGTGGAATCACATTTTCATCACAACATTGTCTCTATTGTTGGGTCATACATCAAATTAGTCGTTGTTAATACAGTGTCCTCGCTTCTTAAACTCATCACTCGGGCACTACTTTTACACCTCGTTAAAACCCGAACGCATCTAAATATCAGACCAACCAATATGGCGACTCCCAGAATACACAAAAGAAATTTCCCTACATCCATGATAATACCTTGGGCCCATTCTCCTAAACCAGAGAACCAATTTTGTGGGTTCAACCATGACACCCAACTGGTCAGCTCATTACCCACAGCAGCAAGGGTGAGATTGTGTTTCCTTCGAAACTCCCACTTTAATTGTAAAATGTCATCCATCTTTTGGTCTATGACCTCGGCTGGGTCCTCCGTGCTGTTTGTAATGTACGTGCAGCACTTGATTCCATATTGAGTTGCCAGGGTTACACAATACCCGCCTGTCACAGCTGTGAGGTAATTGAGAATCATCGTATGCTGAACCAGTTCTGTTTTGTAGGCTTGTAACTCTTTCCCAGTGTACCTGAATGTGTCGTCATACATTTCGGTGATATTGTCTAATAAATTTGCAAGCGCAGATATATATTTGTAATTTATCACTCCTCTGGCGGTACGAGTGATATCTAACGCGAGTAGGAATTGAATCCCGGTGGATTCATGGATCAGGTCAGAGGCTGAATGCTCTGTTCTTTCTATCAGGTGCCGTTTAACGATGTGCTTGTAATGAGTGTGAGTATAAGGAGCTTGGGCACCACGGTGAATATCTTTCATTTTAGTGTGGGATACAGTCATTACCTCAGGCAGTACTTTTCCAATATAACATAACCCTTCTGAGTTTGGGGCAAGCCACTTATACGCCTTCCTCCCGCATATGAAATATGCATCATCGGGGAGAACATATGGGACGGAGTATGACATAACCATATTACAAATTTTCCATGTGAACTCTCCTAACCCTAATTCTTCCATCTGTTTAGTACACGTATCAGTTTGTACGATCTGTGCACAGTATCCTGGTGATACTTCTCCAACTCGCATGATCCTACTTCCTAAGGTGTACCTATACCGAAAGAATTTCCTATGGTCGGCTATCTGGCGTATAAGTTCTGTGTCTATGGGCAATCTGTCGGCTCTATGTGAGAATGTCATGGGTTGATTACTCCATGACACTTCCCAATTTCCCGGCTTTCGGGGATTGGAAATGTTAAAGCACACTAAGGACCTATCCACATGATATTGGTGGAGCTTCAAACTAGGAGGACTAGAGATATTAAACCTCTTGTCCACCAGCCTCCCACCACTTAGCTCAAGTACCTCTCCTACAGTTAAAGGGAATGGTACTAGTCCTGATTTGCTATGGCCTTGAGGTACTTGAGAGCATACCGAACAGTTTGTCTGATTTAACACTTTACCCACTAAGGAGTGATAGTCACTCAATGGATTCCGGTCCATGTGGACATTAAAACTGGTCTGACATTTCTTTATGCACCCATCCTCAACTATATTGTCACAATGCCTACAGATGCAGTTCTCTTCAGCTAACAATCCTTCACAATTCCTTCTATTGTCAATGCTACCAGATCGTTTTCTGATACTCGCCTTTACTCGGAGATTATGTTGTTCTTGGAAATCTACGCCTGCATCCTGGTCATCAGAACCCATTCCCGATCCTTTCTCGACCTCCATGGTACTCTCACCGAAACAGACTGCTCTGGTTAACATCATGGTCAACAGGAAAATCCGAATCACAGTCTCTTGGGGCAAGTCCATCTTTTGAGGAGTAAAAGGAGAAAAATAAGAAGGGGGAAAGGAAATAGGAGGGAGGTGGGGACTGGAGAAAATAACAAATGGGAAAAAAAGAAATCTGGCTCGACAAGCTTCCGGTCTTATTATTCTCATCGCTCAGGTGTCGTCTCAATCCTCCCTGAACAGACACTCTAGTGATACAACCTCTACCGTCTGTTCTTTATCACGGGACCTCTCTGGGTCAGTGACCTTTTTACAATGAGACGAATGGACCCAAGTCTCTCTCTCGGCAACCTTCAAAGCAGTTGTGCTGGTCAATAAGACTTGATATGGTCCTTCCCATCTGTCAATAAGGCAACCTGAGCGTAGAAAATTCCGTATCATTACATAATCCCCAGGTTCAATGTCATGACAATTACTGTCTGGCAAATCAGGAATCACCAACTTTAGATTATCATTCTGATTCCTCAATTGCTTACTCATCTTAACCAAGTACTTTACGGTTACTTCATTGTTACATTTCAAATCATCCTGGGGGTTAATCATAACATGGGGTTGTCGACCAAACAGAATTTCAAAAGGAGACAGATTAAGAGGGGACCTGGGAGTGGTTCTGATGCTGTATAGTACGATTGGCAAAGCTTCAGGCCATAACAGTCCTGTTTCAGTCATTACCTTGCTCAATTTATTTTTAATAGTGCTGTTTACTCTTTCCACCTTCGCGCTCGCCTGGGGGCGGTACGGAGTATGCAGCTTACTATTAATTCCCATCAACTTACACATTGTTTGAAAGACTTCACCTGTGAAATGGGTACCCCTATCACTTTCAATTATTCTAGGGATACCGTACCTACACACAAATTCCTGTACAATTTTCTTTGCAGTAAATACAGCGGTATTTGTGGCCGCAGGAAATGCTTCGACCCAATTTGAGAATACATCAATACAGACCAAAACATACTTTAAATTTCTACAAGGTGGCAATTGTATGAAATCAATTTGTATTACCTGGAAAGGGCCATCTGTCGGAGGGATATGGGATGGCTCTGTCGGTATTGCCTTTCCGATATTCTTCCTCAAGCAGGTGAGACATGTCATTGCTCTTTTACCCGCGTGGGAAGAAAATCCTGGGGCGCACCAATAAGCTCTTACTAGCTTGCACATCCCTTCTTTGCCTAGATGAGTCAGCCCATGTGCTGCTTCCGCTAGACTTGGAAGGTATGCTCTGGGTGCCACTGGTTTACCATGTCCATCTGTCCAGAGTCCTGAGGACTCCTGGTCATATCCTTTTGACTTCCAAACTGCCTTTTCCTGTGGGGAACACAAATTTTGCATTTCACACAATTTCTGTATGTTTACAGTTTTAAATACCATCAGTCGTGTACTATCTGTTTGTATGGGGTTACTAGCTGCTGATTTAGCAGCTTCGTCTGCTCGGCTGTTACCAAGTGATACTGGGTCTTGGCTATACGTGTGAGCTTTACACTTGATAACAGCCACTCTGTCGGGTTCCTGTATCGCTGTTAGAAGTCTTTTGATGTGGGCTGCATGCGCTACGGGTGTGCCAGCTGCCGTCATGAAATTTCTGAGGCGCCATAGGGCTCCGAAATCATGGACTACTCCGAATGCGTACCTAGAATCTGTGTAGATATTGGCTGACTTGCCCTTAGCCAATTCACATGCTCTGGTTAGGGCAACCAGTTCAGCAACTTGTGCTGAGTGAGGTGGGCCTAGCGGTTCTGCTTCTATGGTACCTTGGTCATCTACGACTGCGTATCCAGTACACAAGTCTCCCGAGTCCGTCTGTCTGTGACAACTACCGTCAGTGTAGAAAGTAAAATCTACATCTTCCAGTGGGTTGTCACTGATGTCAGGCCTTGCCGTGAAATTTTGGGTCAAATATTCCATACAATCATGCGTGTCATCCCCTGTATTAAATCCTCCTTCACCATTATTCCCATCCTCCACCCTTTGTGCCTGTCCAGGCACACCTGGGAGATACGTTGCAGGATTTAATGCGCTGCATCTCCTTATGGTAATGTTTACGGGGGCCATCAATGCCAATTCCCATCTTGTAAACCGCGCTGATGAGACGTGTCTGGTTTGGGCAGAATTTAGTAAGGCTGACACTGCATGTGGTGTATGAATTGTGAGGTTGTGTCCTAGCACTACATCTTCGCTTTTCGTGACTAGCAATGCTATTGCTGCAACGCTTCGCAAGCATGTGGGGAGGGATCGCGCTACCATATCTAGCTGAGCGCTGTAGTAAGCTACCGGCCTGCTGGCATCACCATGCTTCTGGGTTAAGACACCTGCTGCGCAACCAGCACTCTCTGTTCCGTACAGCTCAAAGGGTTTCCCATAGTCAGGCATACCTAATGCCGGTGCCTGTGTTAGGCACTGTTTTAGTCTTTCAAATGCCATCTCAGATTCGTCTGTGTGCGAGATCCGATCAGGTTTACTTGATGAGACCATCTCCTGCAAAGGTAGGGCTAGTATGGAAAAACCTGGGATCCAGTTACGGCAATACCCACACATTCCTAAAAACGTTCTGATCTGTTGCTGGGTTTGTGGCAGGGTCATGTCACGAATTGCTTGAATTCTATCAGCGGTAAGGTGTCTCAGTCCTTGTGTTAGACAGTGTCCCAAATACTTCACACGGGTCTGGCATAATTGTAACTTGTCTTTGGAAACCTTGTGTCCTGTGTCTGAAAGATGAAACAGGAGCTGTTTCGTATCTCTCAGGGACGCTTCCAGTGAATCTGAACACAGTAGTAAATCGTCCACGTACTGTATCAATACTGATCCACTCACTGGTTGGAAAGACTGTAAACAATCATGCAGAGCTTGTGAGAAAATACTTGGACTGTCTATGAAACCTTGGGGTAAGCGAGTCCATGTATATTGAACTCCTCTGTATGTAAATGCAAATAAGTATTGACTGTCAGGGTGCAGAGGTACCGAGAAGAAAGCGGAGCAGAGGTCAATCACAGTGAAAAATTTGGCAGTGGGAGGGATTTGCATTAGGATGACAGCTGGATTTGGCACTACAGGGAATTGACTCTCAACTATTTTGTTGATCCCTCTTAGATCCTGCACTAATCGGTAACCCCCCCCCCCCCCCCACACTCTTTTTAACAGGGAAGATGGGACTATTTGCAGTGCTGGACGTCCTTACCAGAATGCCCTGTTGTAGCAAGCGCTCTATTACAGGGTAAACTCCTAACTCCACCTCTGGCTTCAGAGGATATTGTGGGATTTTTGGAGCTATCCTACCATCTTTTACTTGCACAACTACTGGGGCTACATTTGCCATCAATCCAGTGTCTTGTCCATCTTTGGTCCAAAGTGACTCCGGTATCTGGGAAATCATTTCTTCTACCTTGGACAGACACCTATTTACAACAACAGTGTGTGACATTAATCTTGTTGGGGAGTCTAGCATATCTTGCGCTTCCTGAGCGTGGTTTTCGGGTATGTCCAAGAACACACCTTCAGGAGTACAGTATATGACGCATCCCATTTTGCACAGTAAATCTCTCCCTAAGAGATTAGTCGGAGCCGATGCAGCCAGCATGAAAGAATGCTTGGTATGCAAAGGCCCTATCGTAATCTCTGCGGGTTTGCTTAAGGGTTAGTGCTGTACTACTCCTGTTACTCCCATGGCTGGAATTGTTTTACCAGTGGTTCTCATGCCCACGGTCGAATTTATCACTGACTTGGCCGCCCCCGTATCTACAAGGAAATTTAGAGATTTACCAGCTACATCAATTGTGACCTCGGGTTCACTTCCAAGGTTCGCAATTAATTTCACTGGCTGCAGATTACAGGTGTGGCCTCGCCCCTATGGTGCGTGGTGGCCTCCCTGTAATGCGCTGGCAGCTATTACCTGTGAAGGAGGTAAATGGGATCTATCAGTGACTTGCCAGTCTCTTTTTGGGGGATACCTTTTTGTTTCCCCTGCGTGTGGCTCATAACTCCGTCTCTGCGGTCCTTGATCCCAATTTCGTGTGTCATGTCGTTGTCTAGGGGGTTGATATGATCTTTGTGCATTCTTTGATCTACAGTCTCGTGCAAAATGTCCCTCTTTATGACAGTAATAACAAGTTACCACATTTGACTTACCCACAGGGGTCGGAGATTTATACAGAGGTGGCCTTGTGGTCAGGGCCTGTATACTTACGGCCATTAACTTATCACTTTGTGACTCCCTGTGTCTGGTGATATTCCGTTCATGATCAACAGCGGCCTCTCTCAAAGTAGCCACCGACAGACCTCGCCAACATGGTTGGGTGGTCTGTACCCTTGTCCTTAATACTTCTTTTAAACCTTCCATTAACACAGATACTGCTACTGCTCTATGATTTACATTTGTCGTAATGTCTTCTATGCCTGTATACTTAGCCATTTCCTGTAGTGCCCGATGAAAGTAATCAGCAGCTGTTTCTCCCTCTTTTTGTTTGATGGAAAAAAATTTATTCCATTTGGCAACAGCTGGAAAATACTCTTTTAACTGTAAATTTATTCTCTATACATTATCTTGGTTGTACACATCCGTAAGGGGTACATCTTCATCTAATTTACAGTCAGCTAAAAATCTTGCTGAGTCGACATTGGAGGGTAAACATGCCCTCAGCAATATCTGCCAGTCTTTGTTATTGGGCTCCACAGTATTTCCTAGATATCTAATGTATTTCTGACTAGCAGCTAGATCTTTCCTAGGATCAGGGAATTCAGACACCATTGTTCTTAATTCCATTCGGGAAAAGGGGCAGTGCATGGCGATGTTTCTGACAGGAGTGACTCCTGAAGTGTCAGTTTTCCCATTTGGCACTGCTATTACCCTAACGGGATTAAGTCCAATAACATCCTTCTGAGTAGATTCTACAATATGTGGTGAAATGGTTTCAGCATAGTGTATGGTGCCGTACTTACCAGATGATACGACCTCACCTGTCCCTCCGCTAGGGGGCTTTGACGCTAATCTTACGGGTTGGGCCGTGCCCACTGTTGTTTCTGCTATGGTGGCTGCTAGAGAGAGTGCCGATATTGTTGTTGGCTCATCCTCTTGATCACACTCCTGGGGAAAGTTTAAAACAGGGTACAGCTTGCACGGATTAATATTTGCATCAATAATCTTAGTCACATTATTCTTAACATTTATACAGTTACTAAGTGCATGTTTATCATTCACCAGTGTGCCATTCTCTGTGACCACCTGCTCTCCCGTTATGTATGGTGGCGGTGGCGCCGTGGCTATCAGTTTCTTGATAGGGTTAGATCCAGCCGCCTGAGCCAATCCTCTCTGTATTTCACCCTCCTGCTGCCATAACTGTAAATAGTCATAATGTTTGATCCGTCTCTTTGCAGATTTAATGAGACATATCCTTCTCCTTAGATTTTGCAACACATCTGGGCTAAAACTGCCTACCCGTGGAAACTTTTCCCCATCGTGCACAGTCATTCTTTCCCATTCATCGCACAAAACCTCTGTGTGTGATCCGTATTTCTCACACATTACATACCTTGCCGACCCGATTGGTCGGTTTACTAAGTCAACCCGAACCGAGGTTGATCGCCCCCTACCTGAACAACTGGCCCCCATCTTTGCAGGTGTTGCTTTCACTACCTCTGACCTTCAAATCAGGGTCTTCAGCGAACCCTTACAAAAACCAAGATGTCCTGGGCAGGCCGGCGGCGGAGTTTACCGAGTACTCCACTCACTCGCCCACGTCGACCAATACGCCCACACACTGCTTTAGCGCTGGCGTACTCAACCTAGGGCCCCTGCGACCTGAACCTCTATTTACTGGAACATGTGGGTGTGATCCGAAGAGCACTTAACCCTTTCCAGTAACTATTGGTTGTTGGATAGTTCCCAAGTGACTAGCGAACTTCCCTTAAAATAAAAAAAATTACACAAATCACGTTAGAATGTACAAATAGCGTTTATGACCCCTCTGCGTACGCAAATGGTACTGGGTCAAGTTACTAACTAATGCACACAATTACGTGCGGTACAATCGTTCTGCACATAAGCAACTAATCTTATGTGCGGAGCGACCAGTGGAATCGAAAATTGTGGCTGCGAATTCCTTCAGCCTGAGCTTAATGGCCTATATGGGTACCGCACCAACCCTTCCTGGTGTTGTGCTCCTTTACTCTTTATCTATAGCGGACTTCTTAGTCTGCTGTACCTGGACCTCCTGGTCTGTCTGGACCTCCTGGTCTGTGCTACAGTAGACCTCCTGGTCTGCTATACTCTAATGCTCTTTTTTAAATGTTTAACAAGGGATGCCTCCCAAGCCACCATGCAGTCACTTACACGTATGTACCTTCACGAGAACTCGATGATTTCCTTGGTTCAAACCCAAAAAAATTAGAAACTTATATATATATATACACACTCTTTCACCTCATATACACTTTACTTTCGTTTCTGCGCAGAAATCCCTTTCATTCAGTAACACAGTTTAGTCCAGATGAGTTGCAAATTAGAGAAGGATCTATTAGCTTAAAATTTTGGACACTGAAATTGACTTGCGCTATTATCGCGTTGCCTCCTTTTCGCCTATTTAAAATAATACTATCGTGTGATTTGTATTATGTGGGCGTACCCAGACGCTCCGTTGCGTAATATACGCTCCGTGCGTTGACCCTTGCGACGCGTACACTCGTTCTGCCCCTTGTTAGAGACACGTGTACGTAAGCCAGGTATGTCCACAGTAACACTACTAACACGTTTATCAATGTAAATGACCTTTAACTGTAATCATCTACTGAACACCACACAGAACTTCCTTGTATTTTAGGCAAGCCGAGTGCGTGTTTTACAAATTACTTCCTTACGTATTAATATTACTTTTAACTACCAATAGCAACAAATCTTTCTCAGCACGTTATCAATTGTGAAATGGCAAACAGGAAGGTGATATGTGAAAATACACAAATGAAAAGAGATACAGTTGTGTGCGTGCGTGTGTACGCAAAACAGAAATAAACAGGTTTAAAAAGACAATAGCGTATTGTTCTTACCTCCGGTTCCGGATCCCACCAGCACTCCTTCAACCTAGCGAAACATATGCTTATCTAGCCAGCACTACTGTATCCCGATACGAAGGGATACTGCCTTCCCGCCCTTGCTGACAGATAACGTTTGTTTTCGCTAGTGCGGATATGTGGAGGACGGACGAGCCGCCAATTGATAATGCTGATTTAGATTACCTTATAACCTTCACAATAATGGGTAAGAGACACAGTACGCAATTGGCGTATGGGGTACCGTAAGGGTACGCACTTAGCGTAGCATACGCTCGGCCGTGATCGAGACGCACATGCGGCACGCTCGCTCACAGCTTAATGCGTGGTGTCGAGCACGCTATAGGCGAGCGACTACCATAATGCTACGCTACCAGCGTAGCGGACGCTCGAGACCACGAGGAGATCACGAGCGGCGCAGACGCTCACAAGATGATAATCAGTAAACCTTGAATGTAACACACAGAAAGAATACTCTTATACTGTAAACCTTGTACTGAGACACTGTAGCGATATAACGCTGCTTAACTTTGTTATTGCTAAAGCTGTTTGAGCGATCGAGACGCTCCTATTACCCTCTGCAATGTAATGAACACACGATACCGTGCTAAGGATCCAACACCTTTACTAACAAGCTTTTAGTTATATCGAAAAGGGGTAAAACAGTTTACAAGTCATACACTACAAGCTAACATATAATTCTAACAGAATATCTAGACAGAAATATACAATAACGTTACAATCTTAAACTAAACAGAGAGAGAGAGAGAATGTGGCCAATACAAACAAAGAGCGAGATAATCACAGAGAATTACTTACACACACTGGGAACGATCGCAGCGCAGCCTGGTACCAGCTCCGAGTTAGTCAATATGAAAACCGTTTGTGGAGAGTGGGTGAGCTGCCCAGGCTGGCTGATCTTATATACACTGAGTACAGTATACTACAAAGGGACCTATAATCTCATTGTTCATTGGACACAGGAATGTCTCCTCACATCATAACAAAAGGTCATAGGTTAGTTTGAACAGGTGGGCTGTGACTATTTCAAACAGCTCAGGTGGGTGGGAATCTCCGGATTCCCGCCGCATGGATAATGAATCGCAAATATATGAAATGTCCAGAATCTACTAATGGCCATAACTATACGCAGGAGCGATTAATCTTTACCTAACCAGCACCGGATTGTAGCTATTAAAATGTTCTTTAGTTAGGTACCAGACACAGCTGTTCAAACCCTGTCTGACCCTTCGTACCATACAAAGAGGGATTCCCAAGTCCGTGAACAAGTCACATTAAACAAACTTACAGTTATCACTAAGGGGAACATATCTATAAAACATACTATGTGGTGTTATTATTTAACGATTGAGTCGCCCACTAGACGCACACAAACTCTACCGTAAATGCACATACCACGCGCTCGAGCGCATGGCCGAGGCACCATCACGCGGCTGCGAGTATCCGCACGCACGGGAGAGAATGTGCACGTGCAGCAGGCACGCGCATGAGGTGAATATATGGCAACGTGCAGCGTGATATTTTTCTGACTTTGACAGGGCCATAGAAGTGGTCCAGCAAAAGTGGAGAACTAGGGATTTAGAGAAAAGACTCTCTCAAGCTGAGATGAAGTCCATACACCGTTTGGGTATTCTTAGTCCACGGGGACTCAACGGTGAATTTGAACTTAAATGTTTCCTCACATAGCCCATTTATACACTCGTCCATTCATTGTCTTGTAATATATATCTCTATGAGACTGGAAATTGCTGCTATTCTTTTGCACTTTATATTTATTGTCTTGTAACGTATACTTATATTAGATTGGGAATTGCTGCTAAAAATCTTTTTGCACTATATATCCATATAAGGCTGGTAATTGCTGCTATTCTCTCCTTTTTCCCCTTTTATGGATTATGTATTGGGATTGCTGTAAGTCCGTGACGTTTCATGCAATCTAAATATGGGACTCTAACACAAAATGATTAGTCTCATAAGCAGACACGGTGACTGTCTATTGCGTTTCCTGGTTAATGGAACGCATATCAGCAAGGATATCCACGGTGTGAGCGCAAGGGAGCCAGAGACGTGACTTCCGGATGTTTGGAACGCATGTGACCCGCATTGACAACTTCCGGTTTCCGGCTTCCGGTCACGATCGCGCATGTGCGCTGCCCGGAGCGCAGCGAGCAGATCATCAGTGGATACAGCTGTAACCATCACTTAATGGGGTTTAAAAGTACTTTCCTGAGCCAGTAAACCACGCTTCTGATGAAGGACATTTGGTCCGATACGCGTAAAGCGTGGCTCTTGCTTTTAACTTGTCACTGATCCTAGGACATTTTGGACACAATCATCTTTGGTTATCCTGCATGCTACTGGACTTTTGGAGAGATTGTGCACGTCTTCCATCGTCATCTGCTGGGGCTGCAGTGAATCTCTGGGTGATATACCATCTGTGTTGTCCTATGGAGTGAATTATTACATGTTTCTGTTCTTTTAACTTCTTGTAAGTTTTATCTGTGCATTAAAACCAGTGCGTGTTTTAAAAAAAGTACTACACTATGGTTGGTATTTAATGGTGCCTCGTATTTCCCAATCCCATTCCACTGGAGAAAGAGGCATTTATCGTTGCAGGTCTCCTGGGATACTTACCTATTTTATCCGAACTCTTGGTTGATTTGAGGAACTCCTAGAGTAAAAAATTGTTCCACCATCACATGAAGATCTACCTACTAATAAGGGTGAATGAAAACTTTATTAGTTGTATATACTTCTAATTGCATGATATTTGATGAGCGCTATTTTTCAAGTGTAAAAATCTTTTCCACTATTGTTATACTTCTGAAGTGTGGGGTTCACTTCTATTTACACTAGATATAGCTGCACCTCAAGTTTTATTGCGCATATCATTGAAAACATCTGTCGCAGTCTTGAAGTAACTAGGCGTGTGCCATAGGCACGCGCCGTGAAAAGGGAACATGGTGTAGTGGAGGGGTTAGACTTAACAGGAGGAAGGGTGGCTTTGTGTTCTGATTAGAGATGAGCGCCGGAAATTTTTCGGGTTTTGTGTTTTGGTTTTGGGTTCGGTTCCGCGGCCGTGTTTTGGGTTCGACCGCGTTTTGGCAAAACCTCACCAAATTTTTTTTGTCGGATTCGGGTGTGTTTTGGATTCGGGTGTTTTTTTTTTTCAAAAAACCTAAAAAACAGCTTAAATCATAGAATTTGGGGGTCATTTTGATCCCAAAGTATTATTAACCTCAAAAACCATAATTTCCACTCATTTTCAGTCTATTCTGAATACCTCACACCTCACAATATTATTTTTAGTCCTAAAATTTGCACCGAGGTCGCTGGATGACTAAGCTAAGCGACCCTAGTGGCCGACACAAACACCTGGCCCATCTAGGAGTGGCACTGCAGTGTCACGCAGGATGGCCCTTCCAAAAAACACTCCCCAAACAGCACATGACGCAAAGAAAAAAAGAGGCGCAATGAGGTAGCTGTGTGAGTAAGATAAGCGACCCTAGTGGCCGACACAAACACCGGGCCCATCTAGGAGTGGCACTGCAGTGTCACGCAGGATGGCCCTTCCAAAAAACCCTCCCCAAACAGCACATGACGCAAAGAAAAAAAGAGGCGCAATGAGGTAGCTGTGTGAGTAAGATAAGCGACCCTAGTGGCCGACACAAACACCGGGCCCATCTAGGAGTGGCACTGCAGTGTCACGCAGGATGGCCCTTCCAAAAAACACTCCCCAAACAGCACATGACGCAAAGAAAAAAAGAGGCGCAATGAGGTAGCTGTGTGAGTAAGATAAGCGACCCTAGTGGCCGACACAAACACCGGGCCCATCTAGGAGTGGCACTGCAGTGTCACGCAGGATGGCCCTTCCAAAAAACACTCCCCAAACAGCACATGACGCAAAGAAAAAAAGAGGCGCAATGAGGTAGCTGTGTGAGTAAGATAAGCGACCCTAGTGGCCGACACAAACACCGGGCCCATCTAGGAGTGGCACTGCAGTGTCACGCAGGATGGCCCTTCCAAAAAACACTCCACAAACAGCACATGACGCAAAGAAAAAAAGAGGCGCAATGAGGTAGCTGTGTGAGTAAGATAAGCGACCCTAGTGGCCGACACAAACACCGGGCCCATCTAGGAGTGGCACTGCAGTGTCACGCAGGATGGCCCTTCCAAAAAACACTCCCCAAACAGCACATGACGCAAAGAAAAAAAGAGGCGCAATGAGGTAGCTGTGTGAGTAAGATAAGCGACCCTAGTGGCCGACACAAACACCGGGCCCATCTAGGAGTGGCACTGCAGTGTCACGCAGGATGGCCCTTCCAAAAAACACTCCACAAACAGCACATGACGCAAAGAAAAATTAAAGAAAAAAGAGGTGCAAGATGGAATTGTCCTTGGGCCCTCCCACCCACCCTTATGTTGTATAAACAGGACATGCACACTTTAACCAACCCATCATTTCAGTGACAGGGTCTGCCACACGACTGTGACTGAAATGACGGGATGGTTTGGACCCCCACCAAAAAAGAAGCAATTAATCTCTCCTTGCACAAACTGGCTCTACAGAGGCAAGATGTCCACCTCATCATCATCCTCCGATATATCACCGTGTACATCTACCTCCTCACAGATTATCAATTCGTCCCCACTGGAATCCACCATCTCAGCTCCCTGTGTACTTTGTGGAGGCAATTGCTGCTGGTCAATGTCTCCACGGAGAAATTGATTATAATTCATTTTAATGAACATCATCTTCTCCACATTTTCTGGATGTAACCTCGTACGCCGATTGCTGACAAGGTGAGCGGCGGCACTAAACACTCTTTCGGAGTACACACTTGTGGGAGGGCAACTTAGGTAGAATAAAGCCAGTTTGTGCAAGGGCCTCCAAATTGCCTCTTTTTCCTGCCAGTATAAGTACGGACTGTGTGACGTGCCTACTTGGATGCGGTCACTCATATAATCCTCCACCATTCTTTCAATGGTGAGAGAATCATATGCAGTGACAGTAGACGACATGTCCGTAATCGTTGTCAGGTCCTTCAGTCCGGACCAGATGTCAGCATCAGCAGTCGCTCCAGACTGCCCTGCATCACCGCCAGCGGGTGGGCTTGGAATTCTGAGCCTTTTCCTCGCACCCCCAGTTGCGGGAGAATGTGAAGGAGGAGATGTTGACAGGTCGCGTTCCGCTTGACTTGACAATTTTCTCACCAGCAGGTCTTTCAACCCCAGCAGACTTGTGTCTGCCGGAAAGAGAGATCCAAGGTAGGCTTTAAATCTAGGATCGAGCACGGTGGCCAAAATGTAGTGCTCTGATTTCAACAGATTGACCACCCGTGAATCCTTGTTAAGCGAATTAAGGGCTCCATCCACAAGTCCCACATGCCTAGCGGAATCGCTCCGTGTTAGCTCCTCCTTCAATGTCTCCAGCTTCTTCTGCAAAAGCCTGATAAGGGGAATGACCTGACTCAGGCTGGCAGTGTCTGAACTGACTTCACGTGTGGCAAGTTCAAAGGACAGCAGAACCTTGCACAACGTTGAAATCATTCTCCACTGCGCTTGAGACAGGTGCATTCCACCTCCTATATCGTGCTGAATTGTATAGGCTTGAATGGCCTTTTGCTGCTCCTCCAACCTCTGAAGCATATAGAGGGTTGAATTCCACCTCGTTACCACTTCTTGCTTCAGATGATGGCAGGGCAGGTTCAGTTGTTTTTGGTGGTGCTCCAGTCTTCTGTACGTGGTGCCTGTACGCCGAAAGTGTCCCGCAATTCTTCTGGCCACCGACAGCATCTCTTGCACGCCCCTGTCGTTTTTTAAAAAATTCTGCACCACCAAATTCAAGGTATGTGCAAAACATGGGACGTGCTGGAATTTGCCCATATTTAATGCACACACAATATTGCTGGCGTTGTCCGATGCCACAAATCCACAGGAGAGTCCAATTGGGGTAAGCCATTCCGCGATGATCTTCCTCAGTTGCCGTAAGAGGTTTTCAGCTGTGTGCGTATTCTGGAAACCGGTGATACAAAGCGTAGCCTGCCTAGGAAAGAGTTGGCATTTGCGAGATGCTGCTACTGGTGCCGCCGCTGCTGTTCTTGCGGCGGGAGTCCATACATCTACCCAGTGGGCTGTCACAGTCATATAGTCCTGACCCTGCCCTGCTCCACTTGTCCACATGTCCGTGGTTAAGTGGACATTGGGTACAGCTGCATTTTTTAGGACACTGGTGACTCTTTTTCTGAGGTCTGTGTACATTTTCGGTATCGCCTGCCTAGAGAAATGGAACCTAGATGGTATTTGGTACCGGGGACACAGTACCTCCAACAAGTCTCTAGTTGGCTCTGCAGTAATGATGGATACCGGAACCACGTTTCTCACCACCCAGGATGCCAAGGCCTCAGTTATCCGCTTTGCAGTAGGATGACTGCTGTGATATTTCATCTTCCTCGCAAAGGACTGTTGGACAGTCAATTGCTTGGTGGAAGTAGTAAAAGTGGTCTTACGACTTCCCCTCTGGGATGACCATCGACTCCCAGCAGCAACAACAGCAGCGCCAGCAGCAGTAGGCGTTACACGCAAGGATGCATCGGAGGAATCCCAGGCAGGAGAGGAATCGTCAGAATTGCCAGTGACATGGCCTGCAGGACTATTGGCATTCCTGGGGAAGGAGGAAATTGACACTGAGGGAGTTGGTGGGGTGGTTTGCGTGAGCTTGGTTACAAGAGGAAGGTATTTACTGGTCAGTGGACTGCTTCCGCTGTCACCCAAAGTTTTTGAACTTGTCACTGACTTATTATGAATGCGCTGCAGGTGACGTATAAGGGAGGATGTTCCGAGGTGGTTAACGTCCTTACCCCTACTTATTACAGCTTGACAAAGACAACACACGGCTTGACACCTGTTGTCCGCATTTCTGTTGAAATACTTCCACACCGAAGAGCTGATTTTTTTGGTATTTTCACCAGGCGTGTCAGTGGCCATATTCCTCCCACGGACAACAGGTGTCTCCCCGGGTGCCTGACTTAAACAAACCACCTCACCATCAGAATCCTCCTGGTCAATTTTCTCCCCAGCGCCAGCAACACCCATATCCTCCTCATCCTGGTGTACTTCAACACTGACATCTTCAATCTGACTATCAGGAACTGGACTGCGGGTGCTCCTTCCAGCACTTGCAGGGGGCGTGCAAATGGTGGAAGGCGCATGCTCTTCACGTCCAGTGTTGGGAAGGTCAGGCATCGCAACTGACACAATTGGAGTCGGACTCTCCTTGTGGATTTGGGATTTCGAAGAACGCACAGTTCTTTGCGGTGCTACTGCTCTTGCCAGCTTGAGTCTTTTCATTTTTCTAGCGAGAGGCTGAGTGCTTCCATCCTCATGTGAAGCTGAACCACTAGCCATGAACATAGGCCAGGGCCTCAGCCGTTCCTTGCCACTCCGTGTGGTAAATGGCATATTGGCAAGTTTACGCTTCTCCTCCGACAATTTTATTTTAGGTTTTGGAGTCCTTTTTTTACTGATATTTGGTGTTTTGGATTTGACATGCTCTGTACTATGACATTGGGCATCGGCCTTGGCAGACGACGTTGCTGGCATTTCATCGTCTCGGCCATGACTAGTGGCAGCAGCTTCAGCACGAGGTGGAAGTGGATCTTGATCTTTCCCTAATTTTGGAACCTCAACATTTTTGTTCTCCATATTTTAATAGGCACAACTAAAAGGCACCTCAGGTAAACAATGGAGATGGATGGATACTAGTATACTTATGGATGGACTGCCGAGTGCCGACACAGAGGTAGCTACAGCCGTGGACTACCGTACTGTGTCTGCTGCTAATATAGACTGGATGATAATGATATGAAATCAATATATATATGTATATATAATATCACTAGTACTGCAGCCGGACAGGTAGATATATATTTATTAGGTAATGATGACTGATGACGGACCTGCTGGACACTGTCAGCTCAGCAGCACCGCAGACTGCTACAGTAAGCTACTATAGTAGTATGTATCAAGAAGAAAGAAAAAAAAAAAAACCACGGGTAGGTGGTATACAATTATGGATGGACTGCCGAGTGCCGACACAGAGGTAGCTACAGCCGTGGACTACCGTACTGTGTCTGCTGCTAATATAGACTGGATGATAATGATATGAAATCAATATATATATGTATATCTAATATCACTAGTACTGCAGCCGGACAGGTAGATATATATTTATTAGGTAATGATGACTGATGACGGACCTGCTGGACACTGTCAGCTCAGCAGCACCGCAGACTGCTACAGTAAGCTACTATAGTAGTATGTATCAAGAAGAAAGAAAAAAAAAAAAACCACGGGTAGGTGGTATACAATTATGGATGGACTGCCGAGTGCCGACACAGAGGTAGCTACAGCCGTGGACTAACGTACTGTGTCTGCTGCTAATATAGACTGGATGATAATGATATGAAATCAATATATATATGTATATATAATATCACTAGTACTGCAGCCGGACAGGTAGATATATATTTATTAGGTAATGATGACTGATGACGGACCTGCTGGACACTGTCAGCTCAGCAGCACCGCAGACTGCTACAGTAAGCTACTATAGTAGTATGTATCAAGAAGAAAGAAAAAAAAAAAACCACGGGTAGGTGGTATACAATTATGGATGGACTGCCGAGTGCCGACACAGAGGTAGCTACAGCCGTGGACTAATGTACTGTGTCTGCTGCTAATATAGACTGGATGATAATGATATGAAATCAATATATATATGTATATATAATATCACTAGTACTGCAGCCGGACAGGTAGATATATATTTATTAGGTAATGATGACTGATGACGGACCTGCTGGACACTGTCAGCTCAGCAGCACCGCAGACTGCTACAGTAAGCTACTATAGTAGTATGTATCAAGAAGAAAGAAAAAAAAAAACCACGGGTAGGTGGTATACAATTATGGATGGACTGCCGAGTGCCGACACAGAGGTAGCTACAGCCATGGACTAACGTACTGTGTCTGCTGCTAATATAGACTGGATGATAATGATATGAAATCAATATATATATGTATATATAATATCACTAGTACTGCAGCCGGACAGGTAGATATATATTTATTAGGTAATGATGACTGATGACGGACCTGCTGGACACTGTCAGCTCAGCAGCACCGCAGACTGCTACAGTAAGCTACTATAGTAGTATGTATCAAGAAGAAAAAAAAAAACCACGGGTAGGTGGTATACAATTATGGATGGACTGCCGAGTGCCGACACAGAGGTAGCTACAGCCGTGGACTAACGTACTGTGTCTGCTGCTAATATAGACTGGATGATAATGATATGAAATCAATATATATATGTATATATAATATCACTAGTACTGCAGCCGGACAGGTATATATATTTACTATGTAATGACTGATGACGGACCTGCTGGACACTGTCAGCTCAGCAGCACCGCAGACTGCTACAGTAAGCTACTATAGTAGTATGTATAAAGAAGAAAGAAAAGAAAAAAACCACGGGTAGGTGGTATACAATTATGGATGGACTGCCGAGTGCCGACACAGAGGTAGCTACAGCCGTGGACTAACGTACTGTGTCTGCTGCTAATATAGACTGGATGATAATGATATGAAATCAATATATATATGTATATATAATATCACTAGTACTGCAGCCGGACAGGTAGATATATATTTATTAGGTAATGATGACTGATGACGGACCTGCTGGACACTGTCAGCTCAGCAGCACCGCAGACTGCTACAGTAAGCTACTATAGTAGTATGTATCAAGAAGAAAGAAAAAAAAAAAACCACGGGTAGGTGGTATACAATTATGGATGGACTGCCGAGTGCCGACACAGAGGTAGCTACAGCCGTGGACTAACGTACTGTGTCTGCTGCTAATATAGACTGGATGATAATGATATGAAATCAATATATATATGTATATATAATATCACTAGTACTGCAGCCGGACAGGTAGATATATATTTATTAGGTAATGATGACTGATGACGGACCTGGTGGACACTGTCAGCTCAGCAGCACCGCAGACTGCTACAGTAAGCTACTATAGTAGTATGTATCAAGAAGAAAGAAAAAAAATAAAACCACGGGTAGGTGGTATACAATTATGGATGGACTGCCGAGTGCCGACACAGAGGTAGCTACAGCCGTGGACTAACGTACTGTGTCTGCTGCTAATATAGACTGGATGATAATGATATGAAATCAATATATATATGTATATATAATATCACTAGTACTGCAGCCGGACAGGTATATATATTTATTATGTAATGACTGATGACGGACCTGCTGGACACTGTCAGCTCAGCAGCACCGCAGACTGCTACAGTAAGCTACTATAGTAGTATGTATAAAGAAGAAAAAAAAAAAAAAACACGGGTAGGTGGTATACAATTATAATATTATATATATATTAATTATATACAATTATATATATATATATATATTAATTAAACTGGTGGTGATTATTAAACTGGTGGTCAGGTCACTGGTCACACTATCAGCAACTTGCAAGTAGTACTCCTAAGCATACAATCACAATATATATTATACTGGTGTGGCACTCTGGCAGCAAAAGTGTGCACTGTATGTTATATGTAGTATGTACTCCTGAGTCCTGAGTCCTGCTCTCAGACTCTAACTGCTCCCCACTGTCAGTGTCTCCCCCACAAGTCAGATAATACAATACAGTCACACTATCTATCACTTCACTTCAGCAAGTACTAGTAGTAGTAGTACTCCTCCTAATGCTCCCCAAAATTACTACTGTGTCTCTCTCTAGTGAGACTGTCTCACTCTCTTCTCGAATCTCTATAAACGGAGAGGACGCCAGCCACGTCCTCTCCCTATGAATCTCAATGCACGTGTGAAAAATGGCGGCGACGCGCGGCTCCTTATATAGAATCCGAGCCTCGCGAGAATCCGACAGCGTGATGATGACGTTCGGGCGCGCTCGGGTTAACCGAGCAAGGCGGGAGGATCCGAGCCTGCTCGGCCCCATGTAAAAAACCCTGAAGTTCGGGCGGGTTCGGATTCCGAGGAACCGAACCCGCTCATCTCTAGTTCTGATCCCCGTTTTTTGGCACTACGGAGGACCCAAAAATGCAGTCTGCCCCCAGGAACTCTTCTTCCTGCAGTTCCTGGCTACTATACTGTGACAGGAGCTGGGTGCTGTATGTAATGTTGTAATTTCACAGTGATAAAGCACCAGCCAATCAGCTCCTGTAATTTTTCAAACCCAACCTGTAACATGGCAGTTAGGAGCTGATTGGCTGCTACTTTATCACCGTGAAATGCATCACTTTTCAAGGCTTAGAATATCTCCCCCTAAGAATGATTAGAATAATACAAAGAAGATAATTATAATTTATATCATATTTTTATTATTCATATCATCTTATTCAGTGGCGTAACTAGAAATTTTTCTCCCCCAAGCCAAAAAATCCTTCGGCGCCCCCCCCCCCCCCCCCCCCATACACCCCGTAATTGGCACTAGCAAAGGTAGAAAAATGCGCGCGCCGCAGGCGCGCGCTGGCAAAAAGGGTGTGTGGCTTTGTCGGAATGGGCGTGGCATTGCGTGGAGGGCGTGGCATTGCAGGAAAAGACTACCGTATACCCCAGTTTTGCAACCTGCACGCCCAGACGTTGGCCACCACAGGAAAGAAAAATAATCCTGATTCATGCCCCTTACATTATTTGTCATTTTTCCTCCTTATAGTAATGCCCAGTATACATTATTCCACATACTGCAATGGCCCTTAGACATTATTCCACACACAATCAGTGATCGCGCTGAGCCAAAAAAAAGTGGGTCCCAGGGACCCTTCACTTTTAAAAATTGGGGTCCTACCGGTCTTTTTCTGGGTCCCATCGGAATGAAGGTTCTTATTCATTTTAATCTTGTTTGGACACTACAAAAGTGTTGCAAGATGGGGGGGATGGGGTGACAATGCTGCTGGGCTGTGTAGCATGCAGGACACCCTGCACCAGAGCTGTAACTAGACATTTTGGTGCCCTTAGGCAGAAAGTGAATTGGTGTTAGACCACTTAGACCATAAAGAACAGGTAGTGCGCGCCGCAAAATTTTAGGGGCGTGGCTTCATAGGGAAGGGGCGTGACCACATAATAGTGTCAATTCACATTACACCACACAGTAGTGGCGCTTATACACATTGCACCAGGTAGAACCTCCTATGCACACTGATCCAGGTAGATCACGTCATACACTTTGCTCCAGGTACAGCACGTCATACACTTTGCACCAGGTACAGCACGTCATACACTTTGCACCAGGTACAGCACGTCATACACTTTGCACCAGGTACAGCACGTCATACACTTTGCACCAGGTAGAGCACGTTATCATACACATTGCCGCTAGGTAGAGCACGTTATCATACACAGTGCGCCAGGTAGAACACGTTATACACACTGCGCCAGGTAGAGCACGTTATCATACACATTGCGCCAGGTAGAGCATGTTATCATACACATTGCCGCTAGGTAGAGCAAGTTATCATACACATTGCATCAGGTAGAGCATGTTATCATACACATTGCCGCTAGGTAGAGCAAGTTATCATGCACATTGCCGCTAGGTAGAGCAAGTTATCATACACATTGCGACAGGTAGAACACGTTATTATACACAATGCGCCTGGTAGAGCACGTTATTATACACATTGCACTAGGTAGAGCACGTTATCATACACATTGCGCCTGGTAGAGCACGTTATTATACACATTGCACCAGGTAGAGCACGTTATCATACACATTGCGCCAGGTAGAACACGTTATCATACACATTGCGCCAGGTAGAACACGTTATCATACACATTGCGCCAGGTAGAGCACGTTATCATACACATTGCGCCAGGTAGAACACGTTATTATACACATTGCGCCAGGTAGAACACGTTATTATACACAATGCGCCTGGTAGAGCACGTTATTATACACAATGCGTCTGGTAGAGCACTGAGGCACATTGCAGTAACCACTCACTTATCACCTCCAGTTGCACGAAGGGGCCGTTTGACACAAGTGGTTCCGCCCCCAGCAGCAACTCACTGACACTCACCATTTTTTCTGACAGCACAGTGCAGTGAGTGCACTGGCACAAGTAGCCAGCCTGCGCCTGTAGTAGCCGCAGCCTGGAGGAGCTCTATGTGAAATCGCAAGCAGAGGCTGTTCTCTGGCAAGAAGGAGCTCGTCCAATCGCTTCCCCTGACGGGCTGGCCACTGCTAAATATACCAATAATCAGTTCCAACTGTGTCAAAGTAGTGGAGCCCCAGGTGCAATGGGAAAGTCAGTGTCACTGCACAGTTGTACTGATTACTGGTATATTTAGCAGTGGCCAGCCCGTCAGGGGAAGCGATCGGAGGAGCTCCTTCTTGCCAGCCTCTGCTTGCGATTTCACAGATAGCTCCTTCATGCTGCTGCGCCGGCTGGCTACTTGTGCCAGTGCACTCACTGCACTGTGCTGTCAGAAAAATGGTGTCAGTGAGGCCCTGACACTCTGAGCGGCCTCACATTGCACACACGGAGCTTGCAGCCCCCGGACATCCCGCATCTGCACCAGCTACTCCAGGTGAAGCGGGGCGATGCAGCACTGTCTACTGCTTACCTACAGCGGGAGCTGTGCAGCCCGGCCAGCTCCTGCTGGAAGGTAGTTGTCGGGTCTCGGTGGGGCGTTGAGCGGGTCCCGGGTAGGGGGGTGGCGGCGGGCAGATCCGGAGCTGTACTCCCAGTCGCAGAGGAGGGTGCTGGCGGCAGAGCCGGATGAGCGGGGCCAGTCTGTCAGCCCTGCAGCACAGATTCATGTGCTGGCGGGGAGCAGGATTCAAAGCGGGAGATGCTGCAGGCTGTAATTGGATGGAGACTACAGGAGGTGATTGGCCGAGGAAACAGCCAGTCACCTCCTGCATTCCGCTGACAGGCTTAACACATGCAAACACATATTCAGATGAGCGCGTCCTGTGGGACCCGCTCATCTTCTAAATGTGAGTCTCGGGCGGCTGTTTCTGGGTAAAATCCGCGCCATAGCGCGTTTTTGCGATCACTGACAGTAATGCACATGACGCAATATGCACACACCGTAATGCCCCCTACACATTATGCCACACACCGTAATGCCCCCGACACATTATGCCACACACCGTAATGCCTGTGACACATTATGACAGGAATCGCAATGCCCGTTATACATTATGCTACACACTGCAATGCCCCTGATACATTATAGCACATACAATGTCTGTGACACAGTATGACACACACCACAATGATCCTGAGACATTATACCACATACCACAATGCCCGTGACATAGTATACAACACACCGTAATGCCAGATACATTATGACACACACTGCAATGTCCGTGATACATTATGCCACACACCGTAATGCCCATTACACATTAAGTTCTACAGTAAGGCTTCTAATTACTTTTAAATTACCTGCTCGTTGCCAGGGGTTTCATGCTCTTGGTTCCATGCACGGTGCCAGGATGTCATGCTCGTTGCCAGGGGTTTCATGCACTGGGTGTCATGCTCGTTGCTAGGGGGTAGTGCTTGTTGCTAGGGCCGTGCTCCCAGTGCCACATATGCTCCCAGTGCCAGATATTCCCCCACAGTGCCAGGTATATGCACCCAGTGCCAGATATTCCCCCACAGTGCCAGGTATACGCACCCAGTGCCAGATATTCCCCCACAGTGCCTGCTTCCCCCCCCCAGTGCCAGGTATATGCCCCCCCAGTCCCGGGTATATGCCCCCAGTGCCGGGTATATGCCCCCCCAGTGCCAGGTATATTCCCCCAGTGCCAGGTATATGCCCCCCCAGTGCCAGCTATATGCCCCCAGTGCCAGGTATATGCCCCCCCAGTGCCAGATATTCTCCCACAGTGCCAGATATTCCCCCCCAGTGCCAGGTATATGCTCCCAGTGCCAGGTATATGCCCCCAGTGCCAGGTATATGCCCCCAGTGCCAGGTACATGCCCCCCCAGTGCCAGTTATATGCCCCCAGTGCCAGGTATATGCCCCCAGTGCCAGATATTCCCCCCCAGTGCCTGCTTTCCCCCAGTGCCAGGTATATGCCCCCAGTGCCGGGTATCTGCCCCCCCAGTGCCAGGTATATGCCCCCAGTGCCAGGTATATGTCCCCCCAGTGCCGGGTATATGCCCCCAGTGCCAGGTACATGCCCCCAGTGCCAGATATTTCCCCCCAGTGCCTGCTTCCCCCCAGTGCCAGGTATATGCCTCCAGTGTCGGGTATATGCCCCCCCCCCCAGTGCCAGGTATAAGCCCCCCCAGTGCCGGGTATATGCCCCCAGTGCCAGGTACATGCCCCCAGTGCCAGGTATATGCCCCCCCAGTGCCAGGTATATGTCCCCAGTGCCAGATCTGCCCCCCCAGTGCCAGGTATATGTCCCCAGTGCCGGGTATATGTCCCCCCAGTGCCGGGTATATGCCCCCAGTGCCAGGTACATGCCCCCAGTGCCAGATATTTCCCCCCAGTGCCTGCTTCCCCCCAGTGCCAGGTATATGCCTCCAGTGTCGGGTATATGCCCCCCAGTGCCAGGTATAAGCCCCCCCAGTGCCGGGTATATGCCCCCAGTGCCAGGTACATGCCCCCAGTGCCGGGTATATGCCCCCCCAGTGCCAGGTATATGTCCCCAGTGCCAGATCTGCGTCCCCAGTGCCAGGTATATGTCCCCAGTGCCGGGTATATGCCCCAGTGCCTGCTCCACCGGCCCCCCCCTATGTGTTGGAGGGACACGAGCGCATCGCGCGTCTCTCCTGTGTCCCTCCTGGCTTTCCCCCGGCTGGTCTAATAAAGGAAGTGCCGTTCGTGAGCCAATCAGAGCTCACGAACGGCACATGCTTCCTTAGACCAGCCGGGGGAGAGCCAGGAGGGACACAGGAGAGACGCGCGATGCGCTCGTGTCCCTCCAACACATAGGGGGGGGCCGGGGGAGCAGGCACCGCAGCAAGGAGGGAGAGGAGACCGCAGATTGACATGCGGACGCTCGTCCGCATGTCAATCTGTTCTAAATCAGTGGTGCCCCCGCAGCCCCTCGCCCCCAAGCCACCGCGAGGACTGCGGGGGCAGTAGTTACGCCACTGATCTTATTCTGATCATTGTTATAGTCAAAACTCACCACCAAATCATATATGTGTGTGTAAATCTGACTCTGATGCTAGGCAGTGCCTCACCAGCCATTGACCTCACCGCACCTCACTGGCACCTACATACAGTAGCGGATCTTGCCACGGGCAAGCAGGACTTTTGCCCGGGGCGCCGCCTTCCGGAGGGCGCCGGCGCCATCCGGAGGGCGCTGCACCATGGCAAGATCCGCTGCTGCTGTGGTGCCCCCCGCTGCCCTGTGAAGGGAAACTAGACGCTACGCGTCTAGTTTCCTTTCCTGGAGAGGACCTTAACTGTAACGATTTGCGGTGCGCGTTGACGTCATCTCGCACCGCACAGCAAAGGTCCTCTCCACAAAGGGAACTAGACGCTTAGCGTCTAGTTTTCCTTCGTGGAGAGGACCTTTGCTGTGCGGTGCGCGATGACGTCATCGCGCACCGCACATCCTACTACAGTACAGGGGGCGTAACTGACCACGACCCCTGTATGAAGCCACGCCCCCTAATGCCGCCCGGGGCGCAAGAGGCCCCGGAACCGGCCCTGTCTACATACCACACTTACCGAAATTCCGGCAGCCAGGTCATGTGGCCTCATCATGGGTGGGTGGAATGGGGAGTGGGCACACAAATGCGTCATTGTGGCCCCGCCCCCACTATTCTATGCCCAGATTACTGGCATTATATAGCATGGGGTGGGACTTGATGACGCAATTCAGCGTGAATCACGTCAATGGCTTCCTTGGACCACCCACTTTCAAGGACGGCTGGAGGGGAGTCTGCGTGGGGTGAGACCTACTCCGGGATAATTGCCTACCTTTTCAGGGGTCTGGGAGTGTCACATGATTTTCAGCTGTGGGGAAGGGGGGGTAACCTCCCACCTTCGTTTGCCTATGAAGTGCACAGGGCTGAAACTTGGATTTTGGTCACCCGGGGCAAGGCAATAATTTGGTCCCCCACCCGCCACTCCCATTTTGGTAGCAGGTTACTAACCTTTGTCATAGGGTAAAAATACCTGTTACAAGATTTGATTGTATGCACACTGCTGTGTGCACAGTGTCTATTCAGTGGAGATTGGGACTGGGGGCACGTCCAGAGCTCTGGGGATGCCCTCAAATCGTTAATAGAGTGATTATCGAATGACTGCGCGTGCGTGAGAAGTAATAGTGACAGAAAATGCATACAGATTGTAAACGCAATGTAGCCGCTGTTTGACTGACAGGAAGCCGGCGTTTCTGGGTGGAAACCTGCCATTTTCTGGGTGTGTAAGAAACAACACAGGCGTGTCCAGGTGTTTTTGGGGAGGGTCTCTGACGTCAGCGCCAGCCCCTTCCAGCCCGTCTCAGTCACAGATTAGTGGCAGCCTCAGACTTACTCACATTTGCTCAGACGGCAAAGTTTCTTCAATGTTCCAGGAATTGCGTATGCATCTGCGAGTGGATAGTGATCTGCGATGCATTCGCAAATTTGCACAGGGCGTTTTTTCTTCCTGTCGGGGCGGCGCCTTTCTACTCGCAGACAACTGCAATTTCTCAGAATAGCGATCCACATAAGCAAACGCAGGGGGGTTTCCAGTTGCCCGGAGACCCCCCTCCTCTTGGCAAGTGGCTCAAATTATGAAAACAATAGCAATGATATATAATACGATAACTAGAGCTACCACCACATAATGCAGTTTAAGGGACAGAGCAGAGCTGCTGCACATGCCCAGTGGTAGAATCTTCTTCTACCAAGTTTGCTGTGTGAATCCTCGATCTGTACACTGGACAAGAGAGTAGCTACCAGGAAGAAAAGACAGGAGCCTTACCATGAGGTGGGAGAATGTGTGCTTAAAAAGTGCAGGACTGGTTCTATTATGTTTGTAATATTTATTATGGTATGTTTAATCTTTTTCCTGACCACTTATTTATATTATTTAAATGTGTGATACAGCCTATACTATAGACCATCGATAGTGTTAAATATTAATACTGTATTCCATACAGTATACATTAATGTCCAGGGTCTTTACTAGGTTCTTCTACCGCTCCCCCAGACTCCCATAATTGCTCCAACGTTCTGCAGAGTGGGAGATTGTGTACTGCATTTGGAAACCCCCCTCTAGAAATCCTGCGTTTGCCACTGATCCATGCTGAATTAGGCCCTACAGTATGTACCAGGGCCGGCTCCAGGTCTACTAGTACCCTGAGCGAGAAAATGTAAAAGCGCCCCCCACCCAGCTCCAGGAAAGTGGGCGTGGCCTCTGAAAAAGCGGGCGTGGCCTCATAACTTCATATTATTAGACTATAAATATATTTTCACACCCCCTCTACGCACACAATTAGCAGCCTTACACATAACAGCCACAGTAGTGTTCCTTACACACAATGTCTCCAGTATAGTGTCAGATACACATAATGTCTCCAGTATAGTGCCAGATACACATAATGTCTCCAGTATAGTGCCAGATACACATAATGTGCAGTGCCAAATAGACATGATATGCCCCCCAGCAGTGCCAGCTACACATGACATGCCCCGCAGCCGTGCCAGCTACACATGACATGCCCCCCAGCAGTGCCAGCTACACACAATATGCCCCTCAGCGGTGCCAGCTACACATGACATGCCCCGCAGCAGTGCCAGCTACACATGACATGTCCCGCAGCAGTGCCAGCTACACATGACATGCCCCCCAGCAGTGCCAGCTACACACAATATGCCCCCCAGCAGTGCCAGCTACACATGATAGTGTTCACTTTTTAGGGCAGGGTGCTGATCACAGGGAGGGCACATTTTTAAGTTAGGAGGGCAAAATGATGTACATACTGTAATGCTTGGGGGTCATCTACCTACATGGCAAAGCATGGACAGTGTGCGCCAAAGACAGTGCCTGATACATAAATGCCCCCACAGTGCCAGATATGCCCCCACAGTGCCAGATACATAAATGCCCCCAGTGCCAGATACATAAATGCCCCCACAGTGCCAGATAAATGCCCCCACAGTGCAGATATGCCACCACAGTGCAGATATAACCCCACACAGTGCCATGCCCCCACAGTGCAGATATGACCCCACACAGTGCAATGCCCCCACAGTGCAGATATGACCCCACAAAGTGCCATCCATAAATGCCCCCCCCCCCCCCCCCAATACCTGCGGCACTGAGAGGGGGAGGAGTGCTGCTGTCTGCGGGCGCAGGCGGGCGGCCTCCAAAGCGGTTGTGTGCCCTATGCGCGCTGCTGGCGTCTGACGTTAGACACCGGCGCCGCTCAGCGCGCACTGGCACACAAGAGTTCAAGCTGCACAGGGCCGGCTCCAGGATCGTATATGGCGGTGCCAGCGCGCTGCGCCCATTAAGGGTGGCGCCCTGCACGGCTGCTCTATTCCAACATGCCTGGAGCCGGCCCTGGTATGTACGCTCTGGCTGGCCACGTAACTTTAGCACTACAGTCAGGGGTGGACTGGCCATCTGGCATATGCCAGAAGGGCCAATGGGCAGGTGGGCCTCCGGCTCTCTGGTTGGGCCGCCCCCACCGGTCTCTATGGAAATGGGGGCGTGCCGAACGTGCACGCCCCCAGACTCGCGGCGCCCCCTGCCCTCAGGAAGCGTCGCCATGGTAATGGGGGTGTGGACTCGCGGCATGTCCCAGTACGTGACGTCACACCCCCGTGATGTGCGTTCACGAGTGCCAGAGCCGAAATGGAGGCCCAGTCAGTCACTGACTACAGTATGTAAAGGGCCCGTACCATTGTATTCCCCTGTGGGCCCTTTATGCCCCAGTCTGAGACTGCTCTCAGCTCTGTCTTCTGGTATATAACAGTATGACTGGACACGCACACACACTCACTCATCTTACCACACATCCTCCTCCTATACATTATACAGGGGTAATAAGGGTGGGTAATGTATGTAGGATAATAGGACAGTGAGATCGTATCAGACCGCCCGGCTCAGCAAATTCTCCTGAGGCCCCGCCCACTCCCCCTCGCGCTGACATCATGAGGGCCGGTGAAGGGCGATGGCTCAGGATAGGCAGCTGATTGGTGGGACTGTAAGCGGTGTGACCAATCACCGGTCACCTCTGCCTGTACGTCACGCGGCCTCTATCGCGGATAAAAGGCCGGAAGGGGGCGTGGTTTCGCTCTCAGCTGGAAGAAGACGGCGGCAGGTGCGTGTCTCTCAGGGTCAGTGGGTAACCGGGCAGCCCAGGGCTTCCGAGGGGGGGGGGGAGGGTAGCTGAGGTCAGTCGGGGTCACTCCTTCCAATCCGTGCGAGACACGTGACTGAGCGGTCACTGTGCGTTGGTTTACATTACAGGGAGGCTGTTGCTCTGCAGCTGTTGTGGGACTACAAGGCGCAGCATTCCCTGCTTGCTCAACTCAAGCACCTTTTAGTGACACTGTGTACAGCTGTACTGCTCATGGCAGCGCAGGAGAGATTCCTCCCACCTTGTCTCATGCTGCAGAGCTCAGTGTAATGATATTTGTGCCTGTTTGGGTGTCCCTGCAGCTGGGATCAGGAGGATGCAGGCTGGCCTGGACTGCTGAACAGCAAGTGGAGAAGTTCCTGTAAAGTGGCTTACAGCAATGTTGTAACTTGCCAGCTGTAGTTGGAGGTCTTGAATGCCCCCTTTTTCCCCCCCAGGGTCCTGGCCACAGAATGACGGCATTGGTAGCGGCGAGCGCAATGAAGCCCCTTTGCGGGATTGCTGCGCTCGCTACAGGTTCTACAGAGTGGTAATAGTCCCTTCTAGTTGGCATGCCGGCTGTCGGTATTTAGAGGGTTTGGGATGCAGGGGTAGTTATTGTGACCGTCAGTCACATAACTACATCCCCCTTCCCCCGTCAATGTACAGTCACTAACTTGTCATTTAAGACCGCAAATGTCAATTATCTCCTTCCCAGCTTCCCTAGACATGCCTGTGATGAGTTCGGGCAAGTTATGTTTGTGTCCATGATTATATTGGCTTATATGTAGGCCCAGATTTATTTTTTACTGGATAATATGTTGCAAGCTTTTGCTTTCGTGACTATTTTAACTATGGCGGAAATGTATCGAGCAGTGGAGTGAAAATATCAGCCAATCAGCGTCTTACATTCATGTTGCAGGCTGTTTGAAAAAATGTCAGAAGTTGATAGGTTAGTACTTGGGGTTTATGTACTGAGCCTTGGAGAGAGAGAAAGTGGACAGAGCTCAATTACCAGCCAATCAGCTCCTAACTGCCATGTTACAGTCTGGGGTAAATGTATCAATCATCATTATGGGGGAGAAGTGGTATCAGCGCACGTTATGTAATGGTGGCGGAGTGGACTGAATGACCGGGGCACTGCTAAACACAAGATACTACGCCGATATGCAGGGCAATGTATGAACTGTCTGTTGCACTGACCGTTTCAACACCAGCAGCTATCGATCTGAACAGCTGCAGGTGTCACTGTCCTTGCACCACAGCTGGTTGTGGCGGGTGCTGGCTCCAGGCTGCATGTAAGATCTCGTGCATGCGCCCTGGACCTGGTTGGGGGAGAGACGCAGAGCGTCAGCACTAGGCTGATGCTCTGTGGACACTGGCAGCAATCACCGGAGGATGGAGTTAAACTCCCATGGCTTTGGCGTCCGAAATATTTATATCATTATATCCACACAATAAGTGCGGGAATAATATATTCCCGCCCTGTGATTGAAAAATGACAGAAGCTGATTGGCTGGTACTTGATCTCCATCCTTTTTCTCCGGGGCTTAGTAAATAGACCACTTTATCTCTCTAAGGTTTGATACATCTCCCCCTATGTCTGTTGTATAGTCATGTTCAGTGGTGCCAAGAGGAGGGGGGGAGAGGGTACAAATTACCTGGGCCCAGGTCTGATGGAGGGGCCCAGGTCCATGCCTCCTGCTGTGATTAGGCCTTGCCCCATGAAAAGTACCTGGGCCCAGCCAGGCTCTCTACTGCCCTGGCTGGGAGTAATGCCATGCTTCTGAGAGTGGGTGCTTCTCATGTGCTAGACACGCCCCCAAAGAGGTGTGGCTATGCCCCCAGCATTCTGTGGTCACACCCCCTCCAAGGGGGCAGGGGGGCCCAGGAAGTTGTGAAATGGATGGATTGAGGTGTAATGTTTCTATAATTCCCAGCTGATGAATCGCGTTGAATAATCTACTGTCTGAACCTGGATGTGTTAATGGAAATTAAATGCAGCTTGGCTTATTTACAAGTGCCAGTGCCCACAAGTTTTGTTGCCCTCTTTAACATTCTATACTGCTTACTGACGTCTAGCTTCTGTGTAATACGTGGCAAGCATGGTTCTGATTGGTTTGGCTAGCGTACCGCTTCTGGAATAATGGCAAGCGGCCGTTGAACTGCAGGAGATAATGTATTTCCATTTGGCCAGTTCAAGGTAACCTGGTGTTAGGTGGGTGTGCGGATGTCTGAGTAACCACTGGCTGCGGAGTGGAGGAGTGTTACAGAGGCCTGTTATTAGTCAGCTGGAAGCTACACGTAGGCATTTCCCTATTGTCACTCAGATGTTTCCTCGCTGATGCAATCCGAGATGTAACTACGTCAGTGTGAGCACAGCCAACTGTCACTTTAACACTCGCCCTCTTTATTTGGGGGGGGAGGAGAGGGAGTGAGTGAAGTAGGATTAGGGAAACTGGAGGTTTTATTAGCAGGGGATATAAGATCTGCTAAATGTGTGACCCTGGCATATAGAAGGGGGTGATTGCTGAAATGTTTTATTTTCTTGCTTTTCCCCAGCATCCCAGTTATGGATGATAGGTGGCTTCTGTGGCCCTGGACACTGACATTTGAAGGGTTAATCTTGTTTATCAGGATGTTGGTGTAAAGTGACTGCTTGTCCAGTGATGCATGTGACTTAATCTTACTGATATCTATGTGCAGTATATTGCTCTGTCTAGTCATGAAGCTTATCATTTTTTTTTTTTTTAAATCTATACATATAATAAAACTGTAAAGGCCCATATAGATGGGCCGATGCTGGAGAGATGTGTGCTGAGTGAACCGCTCAGCACACCTCTCTCCCGCCGCACAGCACAGTGCGATCTGTGCTGAGTGGGGGGGTGCTCATTTCACCCAGCGGGTGAAGTGAGCGACCCGCTAGATTGGCCTGCATACAGGTCAATCTAGCACCAGCGATGCGCGGGGCTGCGCATCGCTATCGCTGTAGGGGGTACACACGGAGCAATAATTCTCAAATTCTAAGCAATCTAGTCAGATTGCTTAGAATATCGCTCCGTGAGTACTCCCCTTAAGGGTTGTCTGTTCATAGCAAGTTTTTTAAAGAAATACACTTCTAGGGACTGTTTATGAACTATGGAGACCGTTTGTGTTTGGGAATGTCTGTTCATTCCGGCATCACTCAAAAACTGCTGGAAGAATTTGGTTCCTGTTTTCACTATTGTATAGTTTACTTAGTGACATAAAATAGAAACTGAGGTATGTATGATCTCGATGAGACATCAGGGAGAGGACCAGTAAAGGGAAAAAAACAGACACTTGACACTCAGCGCACTAAAAGTTGGTGTTGTGATCACGCTTCTGCAGGAACTTGACTCTGGCCAAGTTCTGCAACAGAACCTGACTTTTAGTGATTGCTCTGCAGAGTACCCTAATTGAGGCAGAGATTCTACCGGGATGTGGCACAGGTGAGACTGTTTATACCACGTATATGCCTTATTCACAACAATTCTCCCATTCAGTTCAAACGCCAGCAGTTTCCTATAAGTGTTTGCTTCACTATGACGATCAACAAGTCACAGGGGCAAATTCTCAGTGCTGCAGATCTTAGGACCAGCTACTTCGCCCATTGGCAGTTTTACGTGGCTTGCTCACAAGTTAGTGGCCGTAAGCATCTTTTTGTGTTAATCCCTGAAGGAAAAACTGCAATTATTGTTTACAAAGAAATCTTGTGATCCATGTGTGCAATATAACCTATACATCACAGTATTAGATGGCACTACTGTCTTTGTAAACAAGCTGAGGCAAATTAATGCAAATTTATCTGTGGGTGGATACACAGCACTGGCAAATCCTGACTGATATTTTCATGTTCGTTAACCATTTTCACAGATGGGGGATTAGTATACCCATCATGTAATGTGACCCAGGTCCCAATTTAGAAGGTAACTAGTTACCAGCCCATCAAAATGATGGAACAGCATGACAGAAATGTCATTGCCAGCGGCTGTGCGCGCCTGAATGGAGCAACACTTGAATTGCTCAATCAGGTGTCAACTAGTAGCCGCTGGCTTGCAAAACACTTGAATTCCCCCTATAGAGATGCAGAGCAGCCTTTTATTATATAGGATGATTCAGTCACCTGCGCTGTCCTCGTTACAGCAATCCTGAATTCCCCTATACCAGTGTTTCTCTGGCTGGGTCCACAGGATTATCCACAGGATAACATTGGGATATTGTCGAGCGACAGCGAAAATGGCACCAACACGGTCACGAGCTTTCTGGCCTCCCAGGATGCATTGGGGCCTCCACTATATAGTCCCGCCCACTGACTCAGTCAGATCAGTTTTTTGCTTGGTGCGGCAGGAAGCCGCATGGTCACAGGGCTGCTGTAAAAGCAGCCTCAAGTTTTCATTACTTTATTTTTATAGACTTACTGTTTTGGTTTGAGCGACTTCTCTTAACAGCGTCTTAAACGTGTATTAGAAAGAGTCGCTCCAACAACTCCCCACCAGGTCGCAACAACGCTTACCTTCGCGGTACAGTGCTGTCTCGACGGGCGTCTGTGTCGGATGTTCTAGCAGGTCCAGCAGACGTTACCAGGCTGTGGCCGGAGCATGGGGAGACAGTGAGTATATGGACTTCCTCTTACTAGAGGGGTCAGGACACAGCTACGCTGATTTGGTGGAGACTACAAACAGCGTGTTGATGCGCCGAACATCTCGAGTGTGACAGCGCTACGCTCCGGGAATCATAGGCGCCAGGACTAGGTGAGGCCGCGATCCTGGGAGTTTAAGTCAACAGGGGGTTTCAGACGCTCTCCTGGCCGTCCCTCCTCCGAGTTCATGGCCAGTTCCCGCGGGTCTCTCGTTTCATGAACTGAATGACCTCACTTCCGGCTCAGACGCTACCACGAGGGTACTCGGTCGCAGCTTAGACGCTGCGGTTGTGTACACTGGATATAAACCCGCCCAGACCGAGTCGCAGGCCTTTAGTGTCTGCATGCACGTGGAGTCGCTCAGCGTCCGTGTCCGTTGGTGAGCGTCCGTGTCCGTTATCAGTTACCAAGAGCGGCAGTGTACACCAGTAGCGTCTGAATCCACTCAGCGTCTTTCGAGCGTCTTTGCTTGGATATGGAAGTGTGGTGAGTCTCCCTGTATCCCGCTCCCTGGAGGCAGGGTATACAGTACTAAAAATTCCTTCTACTTCTTAGTGTGCACTGTTAATTTTTAGTACCTATTGCATATGAGACCTGTATATTACTGTGTTTTCTGCATGTTATGTTGAAAAAGAACCAGTTAAACAGAAGTACAATTTTCCTACTTATGTATAAGTTATTATGGAGGTTGTATTCTCATATGACAATGTCTAATGCTTTAACATGTGACTGACTGCTAGTATGTGTGCTGACTTTTCTGTGTAATATCAGTCCTGTTCTGACCCTCAAATCAGGTGCACTGTGGTCAGATTGATTTCACCTCTATATACTGATTATAGGGTGTGGTTCAGTCACAAAATTGTGTAGTCAATATCAGAAAAAATGTCTGTGAGCGGCAAAAGTGATGAGGAGAATTTGTCAAGCACTCCTACAGCCCTAACATGCTTATCTTGTAAGTCAGGGGTAATTGATATGATTCAATTGGTCACTTATGAGGGTTTGTGTGCAAACGGTTTAGCTTTTCAGCGAAGTAAAAAACAGGAGTTAGTTCAACCTCCAGTAGAGCCACCATGGAATATGTTCGCAAAGACTCTGTCTTCAATAGCGGACAGGTTAGCTCCAGTAGTACCACCTCAAGGGTTAGGTTACACTATGAACCCATACATGCAGCTCCCTTCCTATGGTTTGGTTCCAGTAGCCTTTACAAGCAACCAAGGGGTAGGTAAGACTAAGACAGATACGTCTGTATGGCAGACTACACAAGAGGATACATCGGATGATGATGCGGAAACAATAGATTCAACTCCGTATGATGATCAGTCGCAGAGCTTTAGTTCAGATGATGCAGCTGAACTCATTAATGCAGTAAAGGCTGTGCTTTCTCTGGAAGAACCAGCCAAGACAGCGTTAAAAGCAAAAGCACCTGTATTCAAACGAACAAAGTCAGTGAAAGCTGAATTTCCAGCGTCAGAGGAGTTGACGGAAATGATGGATGAGTCTTGGGCAGCGCCCGGTAAAAAGTATAAGATTCCTAGGAGATGGGATTCTTATTATCCATTTCCTGCTGGAGATTGTTCGAAGAGAGAAGTTCCTCCAAAAGTAGATGCACATGTTCTGCGACTAGTGCACAAATCTGCTTTGCCACTGTCATCTACCTCTTTGAATGATGTCACAGACAGGAGGGTAGAGAGCCTATTGAAAAATATTTTTTCTCTTGTGGGTGCAGTGGTAAGACCTGCTATGGCTTCGGCCTGGGTAGCAAAGGCAATGGGCGAATGGATAGAGGAACTAGAGAATGACATCCCCTCTCCTACTAGGGAGCAAGAGGATCGTCTTTGCCGTTTAAGACAATCTGCCCAGTATTTAGAAGAAGCAGCCATTGATGTAGGCACTGTTGCTTCTAAAGCTTCAGCCCTGGCAGTAGTCGCTCGCAGAGCAGTCTGGCTACGGACCTGGAAGGCAGATGCGGAGTCCAAGAAGGAATTGGAAGCATTGCCTTTCGTGGGTAATATATTATTTGGAAAACCTTTATCGGATATCCTAGAGTCAGAGGCTGAATCGAAGGTCAGATTTCCGGCTACCTACAACCCTAAGTCCAAGGGTTTAAAATTTTGCTCATTTCGCTGGCAAAGCAAAGCGAAAGGTAAAGAGGAGCCTAAACAACCCCAGTTTAAATCCAGGGGTAGGAAGCAGTGGGCTAGCAAAAAGCCAGCTTCCAAACCTGAACAAAAGCCTTCAGCCTGAAGAGACGGGCCTCCGCCTGGAGGATTCCAGGGTTGGGGGCCGACTCCTGCAATTTGCACCCACATGGCAACAGTCAACAACAGATACCTGGGTGCAGAAGGTAGTATCTCAGGGGTATGGGTTCCCATTCAGGAGGCAGCCTCCTCAAAGATTTTATTTGCACCAGCCCGTCTCGTATAGAGTCGAAGGCCAATGCCCTGCAAGAAGCAGTCCAAAAATTACTGCAGTCAGGTGTGATTGTCCCAGTACCTCCATCACAAAAGGGACAGGGGTATTACTCCAATCTGTTTCTAATCCAGAAACCAAATGGGTCATATCGACCAATTCTAAATCTGAAGATGTTGAACAATTACATATGGATCCCGAAGTTCCACATGGAGACGTTACGCTCCATAATGTTGGCTATAGAACCGGGAGACTATATGGTATCTCTGGATGTGCGGGATGCTTACCTACATGTGCCTATAGCACTATCACATCAGTGTTATCTCAGGTTTGCCATCCTCAAGGAACACTTCCAGTTCCAAGCTCTGCCCTTCGGGCTAGCTACAGCACCCAGGGTGTTTACCAAGATCATGGTGGTTATGGCAGCTTGTCTGCCCAAACAAGGGATAAGGATATTCCCATACCTAGACGACCTATTAATCTTAGCACAGTCGCAAGATTTACTGTTGAGCCATCTCCAACAGACGATAGTTTGTTTACAGAGACACGGGTGGCTCATAAATTGGGAGAAGTCGTCCCTGAATCCATCACAGCGGATGGTTCATTTGGGAGCCATATTGGATTCAGACCTACAGAGAGTTCTCTTACCAGAGAAGAAAATAGTCAAGGTGCAGGTCATGGCTCAGGAAGCGTTGCAAGCCCAGACAATGTCAGTCCATGCAGCAATGCGACTGTTGGGTCTGATGGTATCAACGTTCGACATGGTGGAATATGCGCAATTCCACTCCAGACCATTGCAGCATCTCATTTTGACAAAATGGAACGGAAATCATCAAACAATAAAGAAGCAGATGATAAAGATTCCAGTAAATGTAAAAAGGTCTCTAGCATGGTGGCTACAGACAGACCATTTAAACAAGGGGAGACCCTTTTGGATAAGAGTGGCAAGTCCTGACGACAGATGCCAGCCTGCAAGGTTGGGGGGCGGTACTCGGAAGCCTATGGTTCCAGGGAAAATGGACCGCAAGGGAAAGTCGCCTGCCGATAAATCTGTTAGAAATAAGAGCCATTTACTTGGCCCTAGTTCAGGCAAAGGACAATCTACAAGGAAGACCAGTCCAGATCCGCTCAGACAATGCGACGGCAGTAGCATACCTAAATCATCAAGGAGGGACTCACAGCAAGAGTCTGATGGAGGAAGTAACTCCCATTCTAAAGTGGGCAGAACTCCATCTTCCAGCATTGTCAGCAGTATTTGTCCCGGGGGTACTAAATTGGGAAGCGGATTTTCTCAGTCGGCACACCATTCAGGAAACCGAATGGGCACTACACCCAGAAGTGTTTCAGACACTGGTGAACAGATGGGGTCTACCGGAGATAGACCTTATGGCGTCTCGTCTAAACAACAAAGTTCCGAGGTACGGATCAAGAACAAGGGACCCAGGAGCAGTCCTGGTAGATGCACTGTCAGTAGAATGGAGGTTTCAGCTGGCATATCTGTTCCCTCCAATATCTGTTACCCAGAGTAGTGAGAAAGATAAAACAGGCAAAAGGAGCAATCATTCTAATAGCTCCAGCTTGGCCAAGAAGGCATTGGTACACAGATCTGTGGAGAATGTCCGTGGAAGCACCGATACTGCTCCCTCAACGTCCAGATCTGTTAATGCAGGGTCCTTGTCACAGTCATCTGGATCGCCTGTCTTTGACGGCGTGGCTGTTGAAACCTCTATCTTAGAGGCTAAAGGATTTTCAAAGCAAGTAATCCAAACCATGCTTAGAGCAAGAAAGCCTTCTTCGCCCGTGTATATCATAGAATATGGCAAGCCTATATTCATTGGTGTTATGGAAAAAATTACAATCCAAGAGCCTTTAAAGTAGCTAGAATTTTGGATTTTCTGCAGGCAGGATTGGATAAGGGGTTGAAGGTTGCTTCCTTGAGGGTGCAAGTCTCAGCGTTGACTGTATGGTTTCAGCAGAAGATTGCTGACCTACAGGATGTACGTATGTTTTTCCAAGGAGTAGTACATATTCAACCTCCATTTGTTCCTCCTGCAGCTCCCTGGGATTTGAATTTAGTTCTTAAATTTCTCCAGGGTCCTTTGTTTGAACCACTTGAGAGAGCGGATCTTAAGTGGTTAACGATTAAAGTTCTTTTTTTACTGGCAATGGCGTCAGCCAGAAGAGTGTCAGATTTAGGAGCATTATCATGTAAGTCTCCTTTCCTAAGTTTTTTCCAGACAGAGCAGTTCTCAGAACGAGATCTAGTTATCTTCCAAAGGTGGTGTCAAAGTTTCACCTGAATGAAGAGATTGTAGTCCCAGCCTTTCAGGTATCGGGACTATTTGCGGGAGAAGCGTCGCTGGACGTGGTCCGGTCTTTAAAAATCTACATAGATCGTACTAGTGCCATCAGGAAAACAGATTCCCTCTTCATCCTCTACGGATTCCATAGGAGAGGTTGGCCTGCTAGTAAACAGACGCTGGCGAGATGGCTCCGAGTGGTAATATCTGAAGCTTATTCTCATGCAGATCTCCCTATTCCGGCTAATGTCTCTGCACACTCTACACGTAAGGTAGGTCCTTCTTGGGCAGCACAACAGGGTGCATCAGCAGAACAGATATGTAAGGCAGCCACATGGTCTTCCATAAACACATTCATCAGACATTATGCCTTGAATACTTTTGCCTCTCACGACGCAGACTTCGGGCGAAAGGTCCTCCTGTGCAATCAGGAGCGTCCCCACCACTAAAATGGCTTTGGGAATCCCAATGTTATCCTGTGGATAATCCTGTGGACCCAGCCAGAGAAATAAACGTTATGGTAAGAACTTACCGTTGATAACGTGATTTCTCTTATGTCCACAGGTATCCACAGGGATCCCACCCGGACGCATCTGATTTGAGGATCTAGACAAACACTAAAAACCTCTTCCTCCTTGTATGGAAGGGTGTGCATGTGTGTTCTTATCGCCTGTACAGGTCTCTACCTAATGTTCCTGCCTATAATCGCTGTGGAAAGAACTGATCTGACTGAGTCAGTGGGCGGGACTGTATAGTGGAGGCCCCAATGCATCCTGGGAGGCCAGAAAGCTCGTGACCGTGTTGGTGCCATTTTCGCTGTCGCTCGACAATATCCCAATGTTATCCTGTGGATACCTGTGGACATAAGAGAAATCACATTATCAACGGTAAGTTCTTACCATAACGTTTATTTTTCAACCACTGTGCCGTGGCACACTAGTGTGCCCTGAGCAGTCTCCAGGTGTGCTGCCATAGAAGCAGAGCCAGGCCCGTCAGTGTTTTGCCGCTACTGAGGCCCTGGAACGATCAATACTGGTGGGTTTAGTGGTTGCAGAGCCAGTTCTAATTTTGGACCCGGGCAGTGTTGGGCTCTTCTGGCTTTCTCAGATGTGGCTCAGGGGTTACCTATGGAGAAGCTGTGACATGACATCCTAGGACATGCAACTGCACCACGCATCACCATTATATTTGAATGTGCCTTGGCAATATTTAAATCTTGTTTCGTGTGCCGCGAGTTGTGAAAGGTTGAAAATCTCTGTTCTATACAGTGTATAATTCCTGCATGCGATCAGGAGGCTTGGACAGTGCAGCTCACCTGAGATTTGGTGAATACAAGACAGTCCTTTGGTCACAGAGTTTATGCCTACAGGACAAGGAACCTTGCCCTGTATTTCAGTTTAGGGCCCCACAAAAGAGCTTATCCCTGGAACAGAATGCCTGGAACTGAATGTGTCCCTTGGAGTCATTGCATGCTGATAACGTGTGAAAAGGTCATAGAGTTTAGAGACAAGCTTTGTAAATGGCATAACTAGTAACTTGCTGGTTTAAGGCAATACATTAAGCACATTATCCCAAGGTAAACAGGTTTTCGCAACGGTTATTGCCTTAAGGGGCCCATATATCTGCAGTTAGTTTATTGTTTCACAGATCCAGAAGTTTTTCCCACATATTTAATTTTACAATCCATCTGACCAGGGCCGTCTTAACAACAGAGTAGGCCCCTGGGCACAGCAATGCACTGGGCCCCCTACCCATCCTCCAGCGGTAGGGGTTGGGGTTGCTATCAGCAGCAGCTTTGATGTCCCGTGGGCGGTAGGGGGTGTTTTATCTTCTGCTCAGCATGTAGGACCTGGAGCAGTAATTTCTGATAATTGCTCCTTTACTGCACAGATGGGACTAAACTGTAGAAGGGGACATTGGGCTGAATGAAGAAGCCCTGGTACATGACTTCCAGGGTGGTAGGGGGTGTTTAATACGTAGGGGAGGGGTGGATAGTGGAGTGGGCTTAATAGTTATAATTTTCTAGTGGGAGGGCAGCTTGCTTGACTGCAGATATCTCAAGTTCCTGAAGATATATTTCTTAGCTTTGAAATGGATAAAAAAAAAAAAAAAAAAAAAAAAAAAAAAAACTAGAGTCCCACCTTTCAGAAGGTTCTAGGGACTTGGGGATCAGAGCTCAGGAGCCAAAGCAATCCACCGCCGGAAATCTAAAACTGCATATTAGGCGTGTGGAGCTGGAGCAGGGACCAGCTACTTGAAGGCTGATATTTCTGGTTCTGGCCATAGTATAGACAAGCTGCCAGTGTCCACTGATAGGGGAGAGTCACAGCTTTTGGAGTATACCCTCAGACAAACTCTAAATCAGACAGAACTTGAGATATCTGGCTGGGAAGAGCAATTAACAGGCTTGGATGGGAACCACTGCTTTCAAGTCTGATATCTCCGGTTCCCCAGGGCCAGATTTTCATAAATCTGGTACCCCTGGAAAGAGGGGACCCTCAGCTATCAGGCTAGGGCCCTTATACACTTGGGGCCCTTGGGCAAGAGCCCATACGAAAAGACGGCCCTGCATCTGACCTTGCCCCATACATTACAGAAAATTTTCCTGATTTGCAGATCGTTTTCAGTTAAACAGACCTGCCAATCTTGAAAGACTCATCCGATTACTAGAAACTGTCTACAGGTCTGCAGATTGTTGCCAATACACTAGCAATCTAGTCCCAATTGATCTGTAAAATTAAACATGTTGAAAAACCTGATTTAACAATCCTAATCGATCTGTGGGTGAAATCTGTGAACCCCATACATTGCAGATTTATTGACGCAATCGCAAATTGCCCTAATCGATTGCAGATGTATGGACCCCTTTGTACATGCAACTGTGAAACGATGCAATTAATGGATTTCTGAAGACCAGGCCATTCATAAATGCGAAAACCTAGTTATCTGCTATATAATTTGGAGATTTGACAAACCTGTAGTCTTATTTTCCAAGCGTATAAACATTTGTTGACATGGGATCTAAACTTCTAAAAAACACTGTAAATAGCCATTCTATAATGGTGCAAAATTCCAGTAATGTCTGTGTTCCTCTTCTGTTGCTCTTTTTCATACTGTTGGGTAGATGTGCTAAAACTTGTAGCGTGGTAGTGGAGAGAGATAAAGTACTAGCCAATCCGCTCCTAGCTGTCATGTTAGACTGTGGGGGAAATTCAGTTAGCCATGAAAATGCGGTAAGTTACTGCGATTAAACTCTTCGCACCTATTGCTTTAAGCCAGTGTGCGCGCTCCCATTTTCAGCCTAATTGAAAATGTGCGAAACAGGATTTGCGCAATAATTCTTGCAAAGTAAAACCAATGGAAAATGGGGAAATCTTTCTGTACCCCCCCCCCCCCCCAAAAAAAAAGCCAATATAAAATAGGATAACAGTATAGAAGTGTAAATGCGGTCCTAATAAAAGTATCTGATGTGATTTAAATTGGGTCAGTTGGTGATTAAACCTTTGGATTATCCTGGCAAATAATTGAATAGTTTGTGATCGCAATAAAAGCCAGTTTTTGCACGAAAACAGGTCATCGCAGCCGACTGAATATCCTCCTGTGTTTGAAAAAATGGCAGGTCTTATTAGTAGTTTCTCTCTCCACTTTATCATTCTACAAGGCTTAGTACATCTACTCAATTGCGCTCGCCCCGCTGTCGACGGTCGGGATCCCGGCTGGCCGCCGGCAACTCATACTACACCCTTTCTTATTACACAGGGTTAATATATGGAATATTACACAGGGCTACTAGATGCTGTATAATCCCTATGTACCGCACAGGGTCAGCTAAGGCTATTGCAGTTCCTGAATTAGTTGTTAGGGGTGGTCTTCTGTTTGCCGGCGGTCGGCCTCCCGGCGCTCAGTATACCGGCGCCGGGAGCCCGACAGCCGGCATACCGACAATTATTTTCCCTCGTGGGGGTCCACGACCCCCATAGAGGGAGAATAAAATAGTGTGGCGCGCGTAGCGCGCCACCGTGCCCGTAGCGTGGCGAGCGCAGCGAGCCCGCAAGGGGCTCATTTGCGCTCGCCAAGCTGTCGGTAAGCCGGCGGTCGGGCTCCCGGCGCCGGGATGCTGGTCGCCGGGAGCCCGACCGCCGGCCAGCCGTAGTGAACCCGTTGTTAGAATCAGACTAATAGGCTGATTAAATAGCTGCGTGGGCAGTGCTTGGTACATGTTGCAGAATTAGCTATGCAGTTAGTTTCCACGTTGCCTCGAGCAGCAGTCGGAAAGTAAAACACATTCAGCTAACAGTGAAGACTCTGACTTGACAGCTTGCTTATATAAGGAAAATCTGCCATATACGTTTTTATTAGACCGAAATGGAATTCTCCTAGTATTTCCTTGCAACTGTATCTTGCTGGAACGGCAACCTAAAAGGGGGTACTCACGGAGCGATAATCTAAGCAATCTGACTAGATTGCTTGGATTTTAAACATGATTGCTCCGTGTGTACCCCTCCACAGCGATAGTGATGCGCAGTCCCACGCATCGCTATCGCTGGTGCCAATCTAGCAGGTCGCTCATTTCACCCGCTGGGTGAGATGAGCGCCCCTTCCCATAACCCCCCCCCCCCCCCCCCGTCTCCCCCTCGCACGCTCAGCACACATCGCGCTGTGCTGAGTGGTGGGAGAGATGTGTGCTGAGCGGTTCGCTCAGCACACATCTCTCCCACATCGGCCCGTGGATACAGGCCTTAACCCTGGTTCTTTAATTCTGCTGTCAATAACCTTGCTAGAACTGGGTCTGTTTAATAGTTTTGCTGTGCCTGTCCTCACCAAACTGATTGCTCTAAGAGTTTTAAAAGAAATAGTTATATTTGAGAAGGTGAGTTTAAAATGTAAACATTTAACGCAGGTGACCTTTAGTATATTGGGAGGCGGTGTCAGGGGCTGGTGTGTTTCTACCAATGAAACCTCGCCTAATGAGCCAAGACCCGCCCAAACCCCCCCCCCCCCCCCTCCCCGACCTGCTATCAGGCAGAGGTGTTTACCACTCCTATATATATTCAGAAGATTCCAGTTTTTCCCATTGCTGGTCTTCAAGCCTGCCATAACAGTCCAGGTTTTCAGAATTTCTGTGCTACATGGAATTTAATTTAGGGTTTTGGTGAGTTCTAACTTTTTTCTTGTAATTATTGGAGAACTTCTGATGTTGCTTGTTGAAAAAGAAAATATTCTTTAGATGTATACCACGTGGCTATCCTGAGCCAGGCAAATGATTGGGAAGGGCACAATAATGCCAGTCCAGGTTTACATCCTGCTGGGTTTTAAACCGATGTAATCTTTGATCTGCCAATGCGATATATATTTTTTAAAAATATAGTAAGATACTTCTGTTGCTGAATCATACAGCAGCCGTGTGATGTGCTTCATTCTTTGGTACCTGGTGTCACTTGCTCTGGAATTGGTAGACACCCAGAATCCAGGCTTACAGTGCCAGCTGCTACTACGTAAACCTGAAAACTTTAAGTCCAGTTTGAGCCAAAATGATGTTGAAAGTTGTTCGCTCAGCAAGCTTATTTGCTGAAACTTGGGTGTGCTTTCATGGTCATCGTGTGCAACTGGGGGTGAGAGCGATTTGGCAGCAGAAAGCGATGTCTGCTATTTCATTGGTATCTTGTCAACGATTGGGTACTGCTGTAGGCGTATAGAGGGTTTTACATCTTGTAGTTGCATATTTAATGTGCCTCCCTTTTGATGTAGTTGTAAGCAGAATCTTTCCTCGCAGGATAGTCTAGTATCTTCTCAGCTTCTACAATGTTCTCCAAACTGATCCAGAGACGCACCCTGGGTGTGCTATGCAATAACCTCAAGGCTTCAATGAGCTCAGCGGGACCGTCCGCCACAGCGAAACCGGAGGAAGAAGTGTTAACGTCAGAATACGTGTTTGAGAGAGAGGACAGATATGGGGCACATAACTACCACCCACTTCCCGTGGCACTTGAAAGAGGAAAAGGTTAGTTTTGTAATATATGGAGTTTCTCCCCTGCCACAAAATACAATGCACATTAACAGTAGGGTTATTGTATCGCGTGCCTACACACGCACTCTATAGATAAGGTTGTAATCACTTGCGTCAGTCTGTGTTCCAGCAGAGCTTACGCATAACATATTATGGGGGACATTTACTAAGCAGTGATGAGAGCGGAGAAGCGAGCCAGTGGAGAAGTTGCCCATCATTTGCATACTATATAATGATACAGAGCTGCTGATTGGTTGATGAGGCAATTTCTCCACTGGCTCACTTCTGCGCTCTTACCACTGCTTAGTAAATGTCCCCCCAAGTCACAAAGATACTAGGCTTAACTTCCTCAGATATCCGGTACTGTACCAGTATGGTTTTGCAGTATGAGCAACCGTAAACATGCGTGAACATAGGAATAAAATGTGTCGGCTGTACGTACTAAGCCCTGACCGGCATAATGAGTTCATTGTTCCATGAAATACATGGAGTAGTTGTGGAAACGATGCTCACCACTGTGCTGATGTTATTCGAGGTGTAACACTGCACCAAGGACATAGGCAGCCTTTGGGCCTGTTACGCTGTCCTGCTGCAGGGCAGTCTGAAATTTACATGACTATATACTACTATGTATGTGTGTATATGTATATGTATGTATATATATATATATATATATATATATATATATATATATATATATATATATATATATATATATATATATATATATACATATATACACTAGGTTAGAGGGACATGCGCACAATGCAGCCTTTGTACATACCCACTCTACCTGACTAAAAAGCCACACTGACCCTGGAAGCGTTGGGTGCAGTGACATGATCTACTGCCAACCATTTGGGTGTGGTGCCTAGGTCGACCATGTTTGGGTCAACCACTATTGGTTGACAGTAACTAGGTCGACAGGGTCTCTAGGTCAACATGGTGTAGGTCGACAGGTCAAAAGGTTGACATGAGTTTTTAATGTGTTTTTGGTGTAATTTTCTCCGTAAAGTGACAGGGAACCCCAATTAGTGCACAGTGTCCCCTCGCATGGCTCGCTTCACCATGCTTCGGGCAGGTTACTATTCCCAATCGTAGTCCGCGTGGATCGTGAAGTATGAAAAAAATTCAAAGTTTAATTGTGAAAAACTCATGATAACCTTTTGACCTGTCAACCTAGAGGCCCTGTTGACCTTGAAACCCTGTCACTGTCGACCTAAACATTGTCGACCTAGAGACCAGATCCCCAACCTTTTACCTACATGTCCTAGTCACGTTTAAGTTGTTCTACTTAACTTCAGTTTTGACCAATGGTCCATGCTGGCACAGTGCAGCCTTAGTACTGCTCTGTGACGATGTTGGGTAACATTTATGGTGTAGGGCGCAGGTAACACTAGGAGTGTTATTCTGTAGTAACAATGGGGTAAATTTACTAAGATGGGACGATTTAAGATGGGATGTTGCCCATAGCAACCAATCAGATTCTACTTCTCATTTGTCTAGCACCTTCTAGAAGATGATACCTGGAATCTGATTGCTATGGGCGACATCTCTTCTCTTAAATAGAAGGGAGGGAATGTGGTTGTGTGAGTTACTGTGCCCTTTACAGTAATTTGTCTTGGGGGGAGAAAGACATGAGGTCAGACGTCTGTAGGAATCTGTTTTTCTGAAAAATGTGTTATCGTTTTATAAAATGACTTGTGTATGACCTCTACATCACTGTACTAGAGGAGGAAGGACATTGGATGGAATTGACCACCGCGATATTGCATTAGATGCCTACATTTACCTTTCCTTCCTAGGTGTTTATGTGTGGGATGTGGAAGGCAGGAGATACTATGACTTCCTGAGTGCTTACAGTGCTGTGAACCAGGGGCATTGTCACCCCAAGATCATCGATGCTTTGAAGTGTCAGGCCGACAAGCTGACTCTCACCTCCAGGGCTTTCTACAATGACGTACTTGGGGAATACGAGGAGTACATTACAAAGCTGTTCAATTATAACAAAGTACTGCCTATGAACACAGGTAAGAAAGCTTCTATAGTTCTGCATTGCAAAGCTAGGGCACTTTCTACAGTATCCAGATAAAGTACAAGGGACAACACAAGTCAGACACCCTAACCACTCCATACCGCTTCTTTTCCAATGCGACATCACCCCTCCCTCTGCACTTTTTACGTTGTGTGGAGGTAGGTGCATCCATTTTTTCGGAATTGTGGCGCATGACTGACATCATAGCCAAGTGACACGCTCCCAGCCTATTATGTTGCTGATTTAGTGTTTTAGGCGCTCACTTCCCCCTGGGGCGACTGCCTAATGCTGGCGCTGGCCTTGGGAGAAGTTTATGGATTCTCTAAAAACGACCATGGGCCGGGATGTAATGAAGTCCGAGTTCGGTGGGCGTGCAGGATTCCAGCCAAACTCTGACTTTTTTAAACTGCCAATTATGTACAAGGCTAAACTATGGCATGTACATGATTGCCACTTTAAGAAAATGTCCGAGTTTGGCTGACACACTGCACGGCTGCTGCACTCTGACTTTATTACATCCCGGCCCATGTGCTTGTATGGAATAATGTAAAGCAGATGGAATTCATTTACAGCCAGAAGAATAGCTAGTTTGCACTACAGCCTCCCAGTTCTCCAGAGACCTCGTCCAGTCATGATACATGGTATATACTCTACAGACTGCATTCTGAGCCGCACACATGACCGGTGTCTGATGCAGTGGAGCAGTTTCCTTTATCTTCTGTGTTTGTGTCCAGACAGCTTGTGCTCAGGCAAAGTTTCGATTTGAGGTGCATGGGAGATACATGGTCTTAAAAATGTGTAACGTAGTATTCATTGCTGGGTGGTAACAGGTGGCTTAGCGCACACACAGAGGTTGTCCATTTTATGGGAGGGTTGCAGGCGTGCTGGTGAAAGTGGCGGCCATACACGGGCGCTGAACTGCGCACATAGGAATCCATGCTCTGATGGAGCAACTGCACTGGCTCTAGAGCTGGTGCAAGTTGCGATGATGCGTCTATAAACACACAGATTGGTTCCTCAGCTACTACAGATACTGACAGTGAGCATCTCAGTCCTTGCATGTTGGGACGTACGGCTGGACACTAGGGAAGGGCTCTGTAGCGTTATTTGCATAGTCGCCAATAGACGCAGATCCGACTCAGGATCAGGACATAATGGTGCCGAGAGAGGGCGTGGGGAAGGGTACAAATTACCCGGGCCCAGGTCTGATAGACCTAGGCCCCCTCTCCCTTACCTGGCAACTGCAGCTCTTCTCTTCAGCCTAGCACATGCTGCTGAGTGCTGGAGTGCAGTGTGGCCATGGTGCTGAAAATACCATTTTGTCAGTATTGTTTTCTAAGGGTGCATGACCACGCCCCCTGTGATTAGGCCACACCTCCTGAAAAGTACCTGGGCCCAGCCAGGCTCTCTACTGCCCTGTTAGGCCATAAATGTTTGGTACAACAATGTACAATTGCAACGGAAGCTGTGGTATCATGCCTACAGCAACTGCTACTTAATGGTGCAGGGTCGTTTCTAGGAGAGGCAGACTTGATCACTACATATTATGTCAAAAATGACCATCCCATGTCTGCAGCTGGAGCGGAAAACTCAGAAACATGTCCCCTGGACATGCATTGAGTACTGTAAGGTTCCTCTAGTTTGTGTAACTACTTCCCTGTCTATTCAGGTGTGGAAGGCGGAGAAACTGCATGCAAGCTCGCCCGGAAGTGGGCGTACACTGTGAAAGGAGTTCCCAAGTACAAGGCACAGATTATTTTTGCAGGTAAGTTGCACATACCTGGCCTGACTTTAGCACAGACTCAAGTTAACCACAGGGATCCATTCCATCCTGCAACTGCCGTACATTGCGTATGCGTTCCGCTGCGTGATTGGAGATGAAGGGGCGGTCATTGGTCTGAGGTTATATTTTGATTAAAATCCAGCCTGTAAACATTTGTGCCTGAGTTGTATAATGATGGTGGAGATGCAGATGTCGGTTAACAATATTTCATGTTTGCGGATGCAGTCGGACTTGTGCCAGATGCTGGCGTATCAGAAAATGCACCAGTTGGTTCTGTTCATTGTTTTTTTTATTTAAGTGAAGGCTGATTACATCTGTGATCTTTGATGAAACTGGTTCAAAGTATGCTTGAGGCCTGCTATGTGCAAATAAATATTTAAATGTATGCTGCAGCTGAATGTGTATTTTGGATCCTATTTAACCTATGTGATTTTACTTGGGTAATGTCTGTAACCGGGGAGCTGACGCCACTCGATTCTTCCTTACCCTTGAAGTATTCCCCACCAGCAGCTAGTTGTTCCACTATTCTTGTGTATCTCTTATAGGCCCTAATCGATTTGAACGATATCGTCCAAATTGGCTTGAAACAATGAAAAACCAATGATGAACGACCACAGGGAAGCGCATCGTTTGTCGTCTTTGCCGCCACACTAAACGATACGAATGATATATTAATTTCTAAATGATATCGTACTTAAATATCGCCCAGTGTGTAGGGCCTATTAGTTTGTCGGCTTATTGCACAGGATTAGCTTTACCTTCTGATGTCATAGTTTCCTGTCCCCATCAATGTACTGCGCTGCCTAATATGTTAGTGCGTGATAAAGAATAAACTCACAATGTTGGTAAAAATAAAACCTAATTTATGCTTAATGTCACTGGGAAGATTGTGCAGTAGAATTCGACTAGATGTTTCTATTGGTCACCTTGTAATGTGTTTGCGATTAATCTACGTACACAATAGATGTAGTATCTGATGCATTAAGCTTCATGACTCATTTACCCAGTGCAATAGCTTTGGACCTTTGGCTATCGTGAAGCATTGACGGAGGTGTAAAAAAATGTCTAAGTGAAAGGCCCGTTCTGGAATTGATTCTGATGCATTTTATGCTGGAATTTCAAACTTTTTTACAGTTTATTTTCAGTTACAATTTACCATGCGAGTTTATGTACTTGTTTCTATCTGAACTTTCACACACTGTCATGTTCCACTGGCTGACATTACCCCTCCATTCCTAATAGTCACCAGGTTTTCCCCGATGTATCTTATGGTGATGTGTTTTGCTTTATTCAGCAGTACATTTCTCAACGATGTTGCAGAGTTATGAGTGTTATCATACATGCAACAATGGCCACCGAGAGTCTATAGCATGGGTCTTCAACCTGCGGCCCTCAAGCTGCTGTCGAGCTACCCAATCCAGTATGCCTTGCCTCAGTTTAGCATGCCTAAATAGCAAAACTGTGGCAGGGCATGCTGGGATGTGTAGTTCCACAGCAGCTGGAGGGCCGCAGGTTGAAGGCCCATGATCTATGGCAGGGGTGGGAAACCTTTTTTCTACCAAGGGCCATTTGGATATTTATAAAATCCTTCGGGAGCCATACAAAAATTCTTAACTTAAAAATGACCCTGCCCCCTAGTAGGTCTGCCCCTTAGAGGTACTGAGTGCGCGCGCCAAAAAATGGGTGTGGCCATTTAAAATGGGACGTGATACACATATGCCCCCAATAGTGCAGTGCCAGATCCACAAATGCCCCCACAGTGCCAGATCCACAAATGCCCCCTACCCCACTGTGATACTAACCACTGCTGCTGCTCCATCCGGCGGCATCTCTCGGGTGTCAGGACAGGGAGGAGAGTGCTGCTATGTCGGGCGGCGTGTAGGTCCTCAAACCAGCCGCCGGTTCGTGAGCCAATCGAAGCTCACAGACCGGCAGCGGCGGCTCCTGATTGGCTGCTGGTCCACGAGCTCTGTGGCTCACGAACCGGCGGGTGGTTTGAGATCTTACCTGCAGCCAGACATAGTAGCTGCGCTCTCCTCCCTGCCCTGACAGCTGAGACACGCCGCTGCTGGACTGAGTGGCGGCGTGTCTCACTGACACAAGCGGGTGGGCCGGAAGAAACAGCTTTGTGAGCATTATATATATATATATATATATATATATATATATATATATATATATATATATATATTCCCCACCCCTGATCTTTGGCTCAGGAGGTATAGCTGTACCCCCCCCCCCCCCCCAAAAAAAAAAAAAGAACTGTAGAAAAATAGTAAGTGTCTGCGGCTGCACACTAAACCTTTTAATCCTGAAGTTACTGATGGGCAGTGGAGGTGCAGTATTAGACTTGTATATGTTATCTGTTCAGTGTGAGAACTAGAAGCAGTGTTGTAGGCTGCTAATGAGTCTGGTATGAGTGTTATTGACGTGGAATAATCTTAAACTGTGATAACTTGCCAAATTGCTATACAAAATCAAGAGGTCCAGGATGGCGATTATGTGATCTTATATTCACTGTTACGGATTGTATGCCATTGATCAGCATCCATTGATAATACAGAAGTGATCATAGACTGAGGCCTGATGTATCGGCTATAATTCTTGCTGTAATGTCAAAGCTTGAAGCCTACATGACTACCCTAGAGAGTCCCCAGCTTTTGCATGGCGCTCTATGTAACGTTACTCCAGCAGCAGCATGCAATTAGACACTGCACCTTCTAAGACTGTTCACATATTGGATTGCATCTGTGCTGCCTCCTATACTTACAGTATATCCTGACCATGACGAATGTGTCACTGACACCTGTGGGCCCCTTGACATAATGTAATAAGTGCTCTAGTGCATGTGATGCGTTGTGACTAACCAACCACAGGTGACGAATACGCGTATGGCTGTGACATTAAATTCATAGCAATGGCAGCCCACCGCTACTAAAGTAGTTCCGGTTGTCGCCCTCCTTGATATTCTGTGGAAGCCGTTTCCAATGTAATAGTGTAGGAAATGATGGTGTTGCTGAATGTTATAAAATGAATCTTGGTCTCTGTGACAGTAGTACTGTTCTCAGTTGTGTTAGTAGTGGGCTGGCTACACTGAAGTATAACAGCTGCTGCCTTTTACATTGTTTGAGGATTGTTTTCACATTACCTTTTCCTGAACTGGCTCCCAGAGCCTGTGTATGTGCCCTGTATAATCTCAGACTACGGTCACTATTGGAGAGCTGCAAAGATGGCGGCTGTATTTAACGTGTTCTCGCACTGTGTGCAATTCATTTTCATGTCGGTCATGTGACTTCTGTTCTTTCCCGTAGCCGGTAACTTCTGGGGACGGACCATGTCTGCCATATCCAGCTCCACAGATCCTTCCAGCTACGAGGGATTTGGACCATTTATGCCTGGATTTAAAATAATTCCCTATAATGACCTCCCAGCTCTGGAGGTAAGCCGTCTGTCACCAATGTGTTCTTCCCTATGTGTTTGTAGGAAATCTATACTTTGATCACAAATCTATTAGCTGTAAATGTGGCAAGATGTATCCAGGAGCTCTAGTTACATCATCTCTAAGGATCACGATGACCTTAGTTTATCTCTTTGACAAATTCATGTGTGTCCTCATGGGCAGTTTTTATCTTTACTGGAGGATTAGTGTGAATTAGGTAAATATTACCTTTAGTCACTACCTGGCTTCCTAGCTGCAAAACAACATTCCTGTAGCCGACTGCGCCAGACACCAGGTTGCTTCAGTTTAATGCAGGGGTGGGGAACCTTTTTTCTACCAACGGCCATTTGGATATGTATAAAATCCTTCGGGGGCCATACAAAAATTATCAACTTAAAAATTACCCTGCCCCCCAGTAGTTATGCCTCCAGTAGTTATGCCCCTCAGAGGTACAGGTGTGGCCAATTAAAATGGGACGTGATGCACATGTGCCAGATCGCTCACCGTTGCAGGTCCATCCGGCAGCGGGGGGCGTGTCTCAGCTGTCGGGTCATGGCAGGGAGGAGAGCGCGGCTATGTCAGGCTGGAGCGGCGTGTAGGACCTCAAACCACCCGCCAGTTCATGAGCCAATCAGAGCTCGCAGACCGGCAGTGGCGGATCTTGATTGGCTGCTGGCCCGCGAGCTCTGATTGGCTCACGAACCGGCGGCTGGTTTGAGATTCTACCTGCGGCTGCCGGACATAGGGCAGGGAGGAGAGCGCAGCTAGTAACAGCTGAGACATGCCACCGCTGGACTGAGCGGCGGCATGTCTCGCTGCCAAACTAGCGAGTGGGCCGGAAACAAACTGCTTTGCGGTACGGAGGTTCCCCACCCCTGGTTTAATGCAATGCCTGTGGCCTTCCAGACCGGACCATACAGTCCATCATTGTTTAAAATGTGGTCTGCTCTTAAAGAGAAACAGGTCTGCTCTTTACAGCTGACAACGCAGCGCCGTTCTTTTCTCTTCTAGTCTGCAGCTTTGGCCAAATTTAATCTGAGATTGAAAGTATGGATTTCTCATTGCCTTAACATCTGTCCGTGGCTAGCCCTGTGTATTGTCATAGATCCTTATTCAGGTTTGTTGGCAAAGCAGAAAAAGCAAGCAACTGTGCAAAACCAAGTTACACTGCAGGTGGAGCAGATGTAACATGTGCAGAGAGATTTAGATTTTGAGGGTATTCAAACTAAATTCTAAATTGCAGTGTGAAAATAAAGCAGTCAGTATTTGCCCTGCACAGAAACAATATAACCCACTCAAATCTAAATCTCTGCACATGTTACACCTGCTCCACCTGCAGTGCACATGGTTTTGCCCAGTTGCTAACAAACCCAAAACACCCATTGGCAGCAAGCACTGATTGAGCCCATGAGTTCTGATATGTTCTGCCTGATGTCCACCAGCTGGATCTGACCAAGTTTATACAGCTATATCAGATTTCTAGCAGTAACTGCAAACATCTATATCTCATCATTAAGAGACCTGTGGTTAAGTTTCTTCCGAGGTTTGCGGGCAAAAGTAACACTTTAGTGGTAGTTCAGTTATATTGCATATAAACTAGACACATGGTTCCGTAGGTATTTCTGTACTTTTGTACATTGGGTCCTAAAATGTCATCCTTATGGCTCTACCTGGATATTTTGTACATACACCTAGTGGCAAGGTGAGAATGCAAACCTGTTACAAAGCACTACATGTGGTTCTTCATCGCATGATGCGTCTTAGAACAGGTCATCATTTTTGCTGTCAAACGACAGAGCTGTCACCTATGTATGAAGAGCCCTTACTTAGCAATTGGTTAGGTCCTATCTACTGCGCAGACTAGTCTTCCTGCCCTATCCCAAGATGGCTGCCGATACCTGAGCATGTGTGGAGTCCTTTTGGAGCTGAAAGACTGCGGGTACTGACATGGAGGGAGAAAGATTTCTCTTATGTCGTAGAGGATGCTGGGGACTCCGTAAGGACCATGGGGAATAGACGGGCTCCGCAGGAGACATGGGCACTAAAAAGAACTTTAGATATGGGTGTGCATTGGCTCCTCACTCTATGCCCCTCCTCCAGACCTCAGTTTGATACTGTGTCCAGAGGAGACTGGGTGCATTACAGGGAGCTCTCCTGAGTTTCCTGAAAGAAATTTTGTTAGGTTTTTTATTTTTAGGGAGCCTGCTGGCAACAGGCTCCCTGCATCGAGGGACTGAGGAGAGAGAAGCAGACCTACTTAACTGCTAGGCTCTGCTTCTTAGGCTACTGGACACCATTAGCTCCAGAGGGAGTCGAAAAGCAGGTCTCTCCTAGCTGTTCATCCCGGAGCCGCGCCGCCGTCCTCCTCACAAAGCCGGAAGATAGAAATGTGTATGAGAAGAAAGAAGACTTCAGAGGCGGCAGAAGACTTCGGATCTTCACTGAGGTAAAGCACAGCGGTAACGCTGCGCGCCATTGCTCCCGTACAACACACACACGGCAGGCACTGTAAGGGTGCAGGGCGCAGGGGGGGGCGCCCTGGGCAGCAATTTAAACCTCTGGTCTGGCAAAATCAGGACATATATGGGCTCTGCACTGTATATTTGAGATCCCCCGCCAGTTTTTAAAAGAAATCAAGCGGGACCGAATCCTGCCGCTGAGGGGGCGGAGCTTGATCCTCAGCACTCACCAGCGCTATTTTCTCCACCGCACACCGCTGAGAAGCTGGCTCCCCGGACTCTTCCCTGCTGAACACGGTGACAGAGGGTTTGAAAGAAAGGTGAGGGGGGGTGGCACATAATTTGGCGCAGTATTATATTTATATATATATATATATATATATATATATATATATATATATATATATATATATATATATATATATATAATTTTATATTTATATTATATTATAATTTATATTTTATATTTATATTAGTAATTTTTTTCCCCTGGGTCATTGGCGCTGGGTGTGTGCTGGCATACTCTCTCTGTCTCTCCAAAGGGCCTTGTTGGGGTAACGGTCTCCAGATAGAGCAGGCATGGGGAACCTTTGGCCCTCCAGCTGTTGAACTACACATATTAGCATGCCCTGCTACAGTTTTGCTATTTGGCTATGCTAAAACTGTTGCAGGGCATGATGGGATGTGTAGTTCAACAGCAGCTGGAGGGCCGCAGGTTCCCCACCCCTGAGATAGAGAATTCCCCTAGTGTGTGGTGTCGGTACGCGTGTGTCGGCATGTCTGAAGCGAAAGGCTCTTCTAGGGAGGAGGTGGAGCAAATGAGTGTGGTGTCTCCGTCGGCAACGCCGACACCTGACTGGTTGGATATGTGGAATGTTTTAAATGCAAATGTGAATTTATTGCACAAAAGGTTAGACAAAGCTGAGTCCAGGGACTGTACAAGTTTAGCTCTGCCTTTCACTATGTCACAGGGACCTTCTGGGTCTCAAAAGCGCCGACTATCCCAAATAGTAGACACTGATACCGACACGGATTCTGACTCCAGTGTAGACTACCATGATGCAAAGTTGCAGCCAAAATTGGCTAAAAGTATTCATTATATGATTATTGCTATAAAAGAGGTGTTGCATAAAACAGATGAACCCTCGGTCCCTGACACGAGGGTGCGCATGTATAAGGAGAAGAAACCTGAGGTAACCTTTCCCCCATCTCATGAGCTGAACAAATTATTTGAAAAGGCGTGGGAATCTCCAGACAAACTGCAGATTCCCAAAAGGATTCTTATGGCGTATCCTTTCCCGACTAAGGACAGGATACGGTGGGAATCCTCCCCGAGGGTGGAAAAAGCGTTGACACGCTTATCCAAAAAGGTAGCGCTGCCATCTCAAGATACGGCAACCCTCAAGGATCCTGCTAATCGCAGGCAGGAGACTACCTTGAAGTCTATTTACACACATACTGGTACCTTACTCAGACCGGCGATGGCTTGGGTTTGTAGCGCGGTAGCAGCGTGGACAGATACCTTATCTGCTGATATAGATACGCTGGATAAGGAGAACATTTTATTGACCCTGGGTCATATTAAAGATGCTGTCCTATATATGAGAGATGCTCAGAGAGACATTGGCCTACTGGGTTCCAGAGCCAACGCTATGGCGATTGCCCTATGGACCAGACAATGGACGGGTGATGCCGACTCGAATAGGCATATGGAGGTTTTACCTTACAAGGGTGAGGAATTGTTTGGGGAAGGTCTCACGGACCTGGTTTCCACGGCTACGGCAGGTAAATCAACCTTTTTGCCTTATGTTTCCTCACAGCCTAAGAAAACACCACATTATCAGATGCAGTCCTTTCGGTCGCATAAACCCAAGAGAGTGGGGGATCTTCCTTTCTTGCCAGAGGTAAGGGCAAGGGGAAAAAGCTGCCAACCACAGCTAGTTCCCAGGAGCAGAAGTCCTCCCCGGCCTCTACAAAATCCACCGCATGACGCTGGGGCTCCGCTGAGGGAGTCCGCCCCAGTGGGGGCACGTCTTCTACTTTTCAGCCACGTCTGGGTTCACTCACAGGTGGATCCCTGGGCAATAGAAATTGTTTCCCAGGGTTACAAGCTGGAATTCGAATAGGTGCCTTCTCGCCGGTTTTTCAAATCGGCCCTACCGGCTTCTCCCCCAGAGAGGGAGATAGTGTTAAATGCAATTCAAAAATTGTCTTCAACAAGTGGTGGTCAAAGTCCCCCTGCTGCAGCAGGGGATGGGGTATTACTCAACCCTGTTTGTAGTTCCGAAACCGGACGGTTCGGTCAGGCCCATTTTTTATTTAAAATCCTTAAATCTATACTTAAAAAGGTTCAAGTTCAAGATGGGGTCGCTCAGAGCGGTCCTCGCCAGCCTGGAAGGGGGGGATTATATGGTGTCCCTGGACATAAAGGATGCATACCTTCATGTCCCCATATATCCACCTCATCAGGCGTTCCTGAGGTTTGCTGTACAGGATTGTCATTACCAATTTCAGACGTTGCCGTTTGGGCTTTCCACGGCCCCGAGAATTTTCACCAAGGTAATGGCGGAAATGATGGTGCTCCTGCGCAAGCAGGGTGTCACAATTATCCCATACTTGGATGATCTCCTAATAAAAGCGAGATTGAGAGAACAGTTACTGAACAGCGCATCTCTCCCTGAGGGTGTTGCAACAGCACGGCTGGATTCTCAATATCCTGAAGTCACAGTTGGTTCCAACGACTCGTTTGCCTTTCTTAGGCATGATTCTGGATACAGACCAGAAAAGGGTTTATCTTCCGATGGAAAAGGCCCAAGAACTCATGTCTTTGGTCAAGGACCTATTGAAGCCAAAAAGGGTGTCAGTATATCACTGCACTCGAGTTCTGGGAAAGATGGTGGCGACTTACGAGGCCATTCCATTCGGCAGGTTCCATGCGAGAACTTTTCAATGGGACCTTCTGGACAAGTGGTCAGTCTCATCTACAGATTCATCAGATGATCACCCTGTCCCCCAGGGCCAGGGTATCTCTCCTGTGGTGGCTGCAGAGTGCTCACCTTCTGGAGGGTCGCAGGTTCGGCATTCAGGACTGGGTTCTGGTAACCACGGACGCGAGCCTCCGAGGTTGGGAGCAATCACAAAGGGAAGAAACTTCCAGGGTCTCTGGTCAAGCCAGGAGGCTTGTCTTCACATCGACATACTGGAGTTGAGGGCCATATACAACGCCCTTCGACAAGCGGAAAATTTGCTTCGCGACCTACCGGTTCTGATCCAGTTAGACAACATCACCGCAGTGGCGCATGTAAACCGCCAAGGCGGAACAAAGAGCAGAGTGGCAATGGCAGAAGCCACCAAGATTCTTCGCTGGGCGGAAAATCATGTAAGTGCAATGACAGCAGTCTTCATTCCGGGAGTGGACAACTGGGAAGCAGACTTCCTCAGCAGACACGATCTACATCCAGGAGAGTGGGGACTTCATCAGGAAGTCTTCGCAGAGATTGCAAGTCGGTGGGGACTGCCTCAGATAGACATGATGGCGTCACGCCTCAACAAGAAACTACCGAAGTATTGCGCCAGGTCGAGGGACCCTCAGGCAGTGGCGGTGGACGCCCTGGTGACACCATGGGTGTTTCAGTCGGTCTATGGGTTCCCTCCTCTTCCGCTCATCAAAGATATTGAGAATCATAAGACGAAGAGGAGTACAGACAATTCTCATTGTTCCAGATTGGCCGCGAGGGGCCTGGTATCCGGATCTGCATGAAATGCTCACAGAAGATCCGTGGCCTCTTCCTCTCAGAGAGGACCTGTTACAACAGGGGCCGTGTCTGTTCCAAGACTTACCGCGGCTGCATTTGACGGCATGGCGGTTGAACGCCGGATCCTAGCGGAAAAGGTCATTCCAACTCTGATAAAGGCTAGGAAAGACATGACAGCTAAACATTATCACCGTATATGGCGAAAGTATGTATCTTGGTGTGAGTCCAGGAATGCTCCTCCGGAAGAATTCCATTTGGGCCGTTTCCTTCACTTCCTACAGACTGGAGTGAATTTGGGCCTAAAATTAGGTTCCATTAAGGTTCAGATTTCGGCCCTATCCATTTTCTTTCAGAAGGAATTGGCTTCTCTCCCAGAAGTCCAGACTTTTGTGAAGGGAGTGCTGCATATCCAGCCTCCTTTTGTGCATCCAGTGGCACCCTGGGACCTTAACGTGGTGTTGCGGTTCCTTAAGTCTCACTGGTTTGAACCACTTAAAACGGTGGAATTAAAATATCTCACTTGGAAAGTGGTCATGTTGTTGGCCTTGGCATCGGCAAGGCGAGTGTCGGAGTTGGCGGCTTTATCTCACAAGAGCCCCTATCTGATTTTCCATGTGGATAGAGCAGAGTTGCGGACTCGTCAATTTTTGCCCAAGGTGGTTTCTTTTCATATGAACCAACCTATTGTGGTGCCTGTGGCTACATGGGATTTGGAGGATTCAGAGTCCCTTGATGTGGTCAGGGCATTGAAAATTTGTGGCCAGAACGGCTCGGGTTAGGAAAACAGAGGCACTGTTTGTCCTGTATGCAGCCGACAAGGTTGGCGCTCCTGCTTCGAAGCAGGCTATTGCTCGCTGGATCTGTAACACTGTTCAGCAGGCTCATTCTACGGCTGGATTGCCGTTACCGAATTCTGTAAAGGCCCATTCCACTAGGAAGGTGGGCTCTTCTTGGGTGGCTGTCCGAGGTGTCTCGGCATTACAGCTTTGCCGAGCTGCTACTTGGTTGGGTTCAAACACCTTTGCGACGTTCTACAAGTTTGATACCCTGGCTGATGAGGACCTCATGTTTGCTCAGTCGGTGCTGCAGAGTCATCCGCACTCTCCCGCCCGTTTTGGAGCTTTGGTATAATCCCCATGGTCCTTACGGAGTCCCCAGCATCCTCTAGGACGTAAGAGAAAGTAAAATTTGCTTCGCGATTTTAAACCTACTGGTAAATCTTTTTCTCCTAGTCCGTAGAGGATGCTGGGCGCCCGTCCCAGTGCGGACTACATCTGCAAGACTTGTATATAGTTTTTGCTTACTTAAGGGTTAAGTTACAGTTTTGATCAGTCTCGGGCTGATGCTGTTTTGTTTCATGCTGTTAACTGGTTCGTATATTCCAGGTTATACGGTGTGGATGGTGTGGGCTGGTATGAATCTTGCCCTTAGATTAACAAAAATCCTTTCCTTGTACTGTCTGTCTCCTCTAAGCACAGTTTCTCTAACTGAGGTCTGGAGGAGGGGCATAGAGGGAGGAGCCAGTGTACACCCATATCTAAAGTTCTTTTTAGTGCCCATGTCTCCTGCGGAGCCCGTCTTTTCCCCATGGTCCTTACGGAGTCCCCAGCATCCTCTACGGACTAGGAGAAAAAGATTTACCGGTAGGTTTAAAATCTTATTTTCTCCAGCTTCACTCCTATGAAAGACTTGGTTAATACCTGCTATAAATCCTACAGCATCCTATACAGCTACCTGTTTGCAGCATACACTCACTGGTGAGCTATATGAAACGCCGATCTGCTCAAGTTTCACTCCATCAGTGTACATGTAACAGGGAGTACGGCTGTATCTGCTATATATCAGTAATCCAACACTGCTGGTTAGGTAACTGGGCTGTCCATAATTTTAGTCATCCGCTGGTGTGTGCCTATGTAACTGCAAAATAAACACTTATGATAAACTGTAATGGCTGTATACTGTTGGCCCAGTCCTGCTCTTCTGTGAGTCTAACAGACACTTTAACACTTCACGTTTATTTTGTTTTCTCATTAGAGAGCACTGCAAGACCCCAACGTGGCTGCATTTATGGTTGAACCAATTCAGGGTGAGGCTGGTGTCATTGTCCCTGATGAAGGCTACCTGACTGAAGTGAAGCGACTGTGCACCGCACACAATGTAGGTTGACTTTAAATTCTATACACGAAGAACATTCTACTTACCCCAGAGAATGTAACGGTCATGCGTCTCTTTGCAGGTGCTTTTCATTGCCGATGAGGTGCAGACTGGATTGGCCAGAACTGGAAAGATGCTGGCAGTAGATTACGAGAATGTTCATCCAGATATTGTGGTGCTGGGAAAAGCCCTGTCCGGAGGCGTTTACCCTGTAAGCACATATGGGATTCTATTACTTACACTAGGGTGCTATAGAATAGAACATTTCCTGGAGGGTGTAGATGTTGTGTAGATCTAGAATAGATGATCATTGAATTTACTAGGTTAAGTAATATACGGGCATCCTTCCTATATAGTAGTATAAACCTAGTGCAGTGTTGGACCATTAGTTTGAAGATGCTATTGTGGGACCAGGCAAAACGGTCTATCTTTCACTAAGTTGTCTTGGGGCACACAGATGGCTTTGCTGCTTCTTTATATAGATCAGTGGTTCTAGACCGCAACAGGGTTATATGATGGAGTATATTATATTGTGGACTAACCATTTGCTATGTTTGCCCAGGTCTCTGCTGTTCTCTGTGATGATGAAGTGATGCTCACCATTAAGCCAGGAGAACATGGCTCCACATACGGTGGCAATCCCCTGGCCTGCCGCGTGGCAATAGCCGCTCTAGAGGTGAGATCTCATTTACTTGACCCAGTGTTCCTTATTCATCCAGTGTGTTCCTTGTGTAATCTATCCATGTCTTATTGGTGTAACTTGTTCCCAGGTTCTTGAAGAGGAGAACTTGGCAGAGAACGCCATGGTGATGGGTGAGCTACTGAGAGCAGAGCTCATGAAGAGTCCTTCGGACATAGTTACTGCTGTTAGAGGGAAAGGGCTCCTGAATGCCATCGTCATTAATCAAACACAAGGTAATCTGCTCTACAATGCAAAGCATTGACTTCTACACTTGTCTCCAGACCAGAGGTTCTCCTCTCCAATCAAGTATCTAACAGGTCATCTTTTAAGGATTTCTGGCTGTGGAGATAGGTGGGATAATTACTGACCCGTCAAAATAGATCAAATAAACTGTACGTTATTAAATAATCCGTAAAACATGAACTGTTTGTGGAACTTGATTGCAGTTGAGAACCCCTTTTCCCAGACTATGCCAATCTGTACTGGTTTAATGGTCACTTTGTTCTTCTAGTTTCTGGTTTGTTCCTAGATCTCCTGATTTGGGGGCATATTTAGTCATGATCTTATTACTACAATAAGGAATTATGTTTTGCAGGGATGTTCCGTGAAACACAGACGGGGGCTGCGATAAGAGCCTGTCCCTGCGATCTGTTAAAGTAGAGTGATCGCCAATGCGGGACTGATACTCCAATTGAAAACAAAGATATCTGCTGTGGTCCTCCCAGATAGATCCAGGGAATAATAAATTTGCAGAGGATATGCCACTAATAGTAAATACTTTAGTACCTCCCAACTTATGCTGTGCAGTTGGTGGTGTGGCCTTGTACCATCAAGGCCATCCCACCTTGTGTGTGACAATTTAGGGCTGTGATGGCACCTCACGTTTATCCTCACGCTGGAGGCAAGCCCAATACTCCGGCAGCTGTGCACGGCTACAGCAGTGGTGACAATGTTCTACTCCAACTTCCCGACCGCCTGCGGGACGCTAAAGCCCATGGATGCAACAGTGCCTGAAAATCGGGACTGTCTCGTTGAAATCAGGAACATTCGCAGATATGACTTAGTGTCTCTGGGGTCTATTCATGAAGCAGTGAAAAGTGTGGAGAAGTGAGCCAATAGAGAAGTTGCCCATGGTAACCAATCAGCATTGACGTAACATCTATAATTTGCATACTATAAAATTATACGGAGCAGCTGATTAGTTGCCATGGACAACTTCTCCACTGGCTCACTTCTCCACTGTTTTCACTGCTTCATGAATAGACCCCTATGTGCCTTGTTACAGTTCATAAAATCTGAAACAAAGCAATGTTTTGCGCCATGTTTCACTGCAGGGATTTGATGAGGTGCCATTGGGATACAGTGGGCAGCAATCCATTTGGAATGCTGGTATGTTTAGGGAATGGCAGAGTAATTTTAAAATACAGTTAAATAAAACTTAATGCTACTGTTTAGTATACAGCGACTGGATTGTGTTTAGCAATTTTCATTCCTGTCCACAATCCAGTCGCTGTATACTAAACAGTAGCATGATCTGTACCGACTGATCAGTGATGGGGTGCTCCTAAAATGCGCTCTTTAATTAGGTCAGAAATGAGACCGAGATTATTGTATGTTCCTAAACCCAAAATAGACATCTGTTCCGGGTCTAAGAATTAGTTTTACAAACTACCCTTCAGTGTTCTATGGGAATTATTCTAGAAGACAATTGTCCTATTATGCGTGCATTATGCGTTGCATTCCGTGAGCTAAGCAGAGCTGTGCGTGACAAACAGAAATGCCGTCTGTATGTAGCCTAATAATGAATGGAATGCCAAACTTTTATCTCCAGGATTTCTATATACAAAGAACCCACTTAATCCACTGGAATGTGGCTACTGTACTAGCTAAACATTCATTTGCATAGTGCTGACACCTCCGCTAGCTGTCTAGCACAGTGGTTCCCAAATGTGGTCCTTAAGGCATCTCAACAATCCTGGTCTAAAGGATATCCATGACGGATAGGGTTACCACCTCATCCCTTTAATTCTGAACACATTTTAATTACACAGGCTCTGTGGCTGGCTGATTTCAAGACTCCATTTCACCTGGTTTAAATCGCCCACAGAACCTGTGTAATTAATGTGTCCAGAATTAAAGGGATGAGGTGGTAACCCTAATGGCTGAGCCAGATGCCTAAATCAAAATGACTGAGATTCTAATTAATTCACCTGTGCTTTTTATACTTAAAACCTGGACGGTTGGAGTGCCTTGAGGACCACGTTTAAGAACCACTGGTCTAGCATCTAATCTCAGATGAACATCCCATAGAGAAACTCCTCAATCATAAGGAACGAACATGCTCCAAACATTGCCTCTGTAGTCTGTCTGACATTCTCCATTGATTCCACATTTGGTATCCTCAGTTGTATGCGGGTGTCTCACTAACTTTCTCTAGATACATGTAACATGATTGAGATTGAATGTTGGGAACAAAGGACAGTTCAGAGTCAATGATACCTTAGCAGCGAGCTTGTGGGGTAGGACTGATTGTCGAGTTCTCAACAGTGATAGAGAGATAATAGGCTCTATGGCACTTTAAATTCCCTTCACTTTTCCATTGCATTTCCACAGCACTAAGGCTACAGCCACACATAGCGGCCAAGCGGGTCCCTTTTAGCGGGATCTACTTGGTCGGAAGGAGAGTGCACAAGGGCGCCTGCAGGCATCCACACATGTGAGGCAGTCCCGCTGCCGGGTCCGACCGCAGCATGCTGTGGTTGGGCCGGATGGCAGGACAATGGGATTTCAATGTGAACACATACGTTCCGATGTATGCGTTCACACCCGCACTGTGTTGCATTGAAATCCTGTTCTGCTGCATCCCGCAGAACAGGATCCGTGTGAACATACAACCCCCCTCTCGGCTAAGCGGGTCCTGTTCAGTGTTCAAATTACTATTTATATATTTATATGGTGCCACATGGGATCCGCAGCGCCCAATTAGAGTAAACAAATAAGCAAAACGTGAAGACAGTGACTTACACTTCAATACAATATAGGACAAGTACAGGGTATATAAACATGGCTGAGTCAGTAAACAGCACTGAAATAAGGATCAGGGTGGCAGAAAACTGAGGGATTTGGTGCCATCAAAGGAAGTATTGAAAAGAAGATAGGTTTAGGAAGAGACGTAAAAGCACATGAGGGAAGAGGGCCCTGCTCATGAGAGCTTACATTCTAAAGGGGAGGGACAGACAGACAGGGGTGACACAGATTGGGTACATAGAGAGCATGGAACAGAGGCTTAGGATGAGAGAAGGCTGGGTTTGGTGAAGAAGTGGGTCTTGAGAGCCCGTTTGAAGTTTTGTGGAGGGCTGGAGAGTCTGATGGAGAGGTAGGGAATTCCAGAAAATGTCCAAAACCTGATACTCAGACGAGTTAGTTAAATCTGTGATTTAACCAATTTGTATGAACACTTTGTTTGTTTTCCAGTGTCTGGGAGCAAATGGTCAATTGTAACTTGCTCTCATCAATTACCAGCTTTTCATTCCAACCAGCCAGATAATTGTACAGTGTTCTGCCTAGCTTGACTCTAGCAGAGTTGCACCTGACCTGGCACTGCTTGGCATGTTGAGGCTAGATCTGAGGACACATCTGTAGGTTGCATGACTCCTTTCTATTTTTTTTTCTTTTTTTCTTTACTGTGGTTACAAGCCAGGGCTGTAACCTTATCTAATTTAGACATCCGCATTGTTAATGTGAGTTTTATTTGGAGTAAATACTGCTTTAAGTTAGCACCTCTAGAGTGAGTAATACAGGGAAGAATCCTTATTCCTATGTCAAACTGACACCTACAGAAGAATATTTATATTCAGAAGTTTATAAATGGTAAAATATGGCCAATAAAAATATAATTTTTCATGTCCTATTCTGTAAAAGAAATAAACCGATATAGATATGATGTAGAACAATTATGTTGAGTTATTGTACTGTTGGAGTTTTTAAACTTGCAGATGGAAGTTGTGTGTTTTCCAACGTTTTTATTAACTTGTATATACACACTTAAATCACGATAGAGACATTTTAATTTACCCAAAAATACTGTAAACACTTATTTGCTGAAATACACTCGGTGGCTATCTTTCTTCCATTATACATAAAGGTTGCAGAAATATCAGCAATTTGACATCATATAATAGCCTCTGATACTTTGCTTCTGGCCTCTACACAATCCTGCTACCTTATTTTCCGGGGTGCAGGGGTGATATTTTTTTATGTACATCGCATAGGTTGTACACGGCAGAGTTAACGCACAAGGATACTATGATGTCCGGGATACGGTCATTATCGTATCGGTCGACATGAGTTTTTTCCTTTTTTTCTTTGGAGCTTTTTCATACTTTACAATCCACGTGGACTACGATAGGGAATGGTTACCTTGCCCGAAGCATGGCGAGTGAAGCGAGCCATTCGAGGGGACACAGTGCACTAATTGGGGTTCCCCGTCACTTTACGAAGAAAATGACACCAAAAAAGTAAAAAAACCCATGTTGACCTTTTTTGCATGTTGACCAATAGTGGTCGACCTAATGACCCCATAACCGTGATGTCCACGGCTTGCCATTTCTAATTGGATTGCACTGGTATCGGGAGTGCCCTTAATGTATATATTCAGCGACGGGAACACACTACACTATGGAACTCATGACTAATTGAATGTGCCCTTATTAATGGAAAGTTATTTGAGAGAATTTTTTTGCATCTTAGTAGCCTTCTATAACATAACTATATTGATTATTGAAATGCTGTTTGTCAGTGGGTAGATCTGCCAGCTCCATTAAGGTTTTTAATTAAAGGGCTTTAGCAAAGAAGTGAAGCTCATGTTGCACGTACAAGATGTTCCTGATAGAAGGCTAAGCTGACTCTGTTCTTTGCCTTTTCAGAATGCGATGCTTGGAAGGTGTGCCTCAGGCTCCGCGATAATGGACTTCTAGCCAAACCCACGCATGGGGACATCATCAGGTTCGCACCACCTCTAACAATTAATGAGCCTGAGCTGCAAGAGTGCGTTGAAATCATCCACAAGACACTGCTGTCATTTTGAGCGGATCTCCTGAGGCCTGGATTCCGCACACCACTTCATGTTGGCGTTCTTTCAGGGGCATGGAATTATCTAAGCAGTTAGTGTTTAGAATTGGGCCACTGGACTTGGTCACTAATGAACAGATGGGGCAGTAAGCTGATCGTCATCCCTATATTGTAATTATCAATTGAACTGGAAGGTTTTCGTGATGGGTAATGATCCAGCTTGCCGGAATAATGACCTAAAATCTCTTTGCGTTGTACTTAGTGTTCAGTATAATGTGCTGTATGTATTGTGGTAGATATTATTTAATAATCTATTTCTAGAGACGTTCTGCTTCCTATAAAGATGTGTGTAAAATAGCTTGTTCGTTACTGTCCATTTAGAATGTTAGTAGTGTATTCAGCATTTGGCAAGAAGGAATGAAACTCATGGATATTTTCCGGCATAGCTATGCCACCCATACACTCCACATGTGATTGAAGTAATATGTCCCTGTTTCGTTCATTGATGTGTTTACCCCATGATGACTGATTCTACACTCAAATAACAAGGTACAGCTTGCTGTGGTTTATTATAGTCCTGCAAGTAGCCTATACAGAGCAGTAATTCATGTTGGTGCACAATCTACTATGCATTCTTGTAAATTAGCAGTAATGTTGGTGCACAATCTATTCCGCATTCTGCATGCGTGTTGACATTTATTTTGAAATTACTGTCCTTTTGTGTATCTTACTGTGCAGTTGTGTTTGCCTTGAAAATCTGGTCCAGCAAGTAGAAATGTCTGCACAAACTGTTACACCGTGTCATCCAACATGGTCTGTTGCACATTCCTTTGTGTATTTTGCATTATTTTATTGCAACAACATTCAACCATGTTCTGAAAGTCATTACAACTTCTAGTCTCCTTTCAACTGTCTGTCGTTACAAATATATGGATTCCAACACATTGGGAGTGTCCTCATCTTTCACACCGCCGTATGCTGGCTGCCCCAGTACTTGGATCTACCTCCCATAATGTTGACCTGATTCAACATATTGATTGGCACCATGTCCTCTTCAGAATGTCTGCATTCTCAAAATGCGGTTATGTTAGGGGGGTGGGGACTAGAGGGGGTTTTGGTTAGGCACTATGGAGGGATTAGGGCAGGCATGTCCAAACTGCGGCCCTCCCAACTGTTGAGAAACTACACATCCCAGCATGCCCTGACACAGCTTTAGCATTCACTGACAGCAAAACTGTTAGGGCATGCTGGGATATGTAGTTTCACAACAGCTGGAGGGCAGCAGTTTGGACATGCCTGGTATAAGGTAACAGGAGCAAATTTTTTATAGTGCTTTTCTGGAACACAGATCACTATATATTTACAGCATATAAACATTTGGGGCCAAATGTAATGGTGAGAGTTTCAGAAAGTGAGAGATTTGGTAAGGTTTTTCAGGGTTTTTTTTTTTTAAAGTGGCAATCATTTACACTGCAAAACCAGGTTGATCTTGCTGTGTAAATGATTGCCACTTTAAAAAAAAAAGACCCTGCAAACCCTTACCAAATCTTTCTGAAACTCACTCTATTACATTTGGCCCATGATGTTTACAAGATGTTTAGGCAGCCATTTTGTGTGAGCCACCAATTTCAGGTTAAACATACGTAGAAGCCAATTGGTTGAGGTAAGAAACATGAGACAAGGGTGTTCTGCTGCTAAAATCCAGAGGGAAGGGGTCATGTTCGCACATGGGGAGCTAGTGGGATGGAGAGAGACATATGGATGAGATGTGTCGAGAAGATGGCCCTTAACAAGGGCTCTGTAGCAGTGCCAGAGTCTTTGCTATCGTGTGCCACATAATCTTGCCAAATATTTCTCCCAAAAGATGGCGTAGACAGCAGATTACATGGGTGAGACAAAGTGGTGTCTATTCTGGGTGCACGGTTATATAGTGCTAGGCCTCTACACCAAGGTTCAGTGTGCACCATGCACAGGCACCCATTCAGAGTTTGACTGGCCCACAGCGGTACTAGGGACACCTCCGGTAGGCCCCACTGCATGAGGGCCCACCTCCTACTTTAGGGATTAGGTTCCAGACTATGCACTTGAATTATACATTATACATTATACATATGCAGTGGTGCAAGTAGAAAAAATGTCTTACGGGTACTGTGTGCGCGCGCGCAAAAAATGGGTGTGGCCAAAAGCCACATGGGGCGTGGCCAAAGAAAATGGGGGTGTGATACACATATGGGGGAGGGGCAGATACACGTATGACCCCAATAGTGTCAGATATACGTTGCCCCACAGTGCTAGATATACGTTGCCCCACAGTGCTAGATATACGTTGCCCCACAGTGCTAGATATACATTGCCCCACAGTGCCAGATATACATTGCCCCACAGTGCCAGATATACATTGCCCCACAGTGCCAGATATACATTGCCCCACAGTGCCAGATATACATTGCCCCACAGTGCCAGATACACAAATGTCCCCAGAGTGCCAGATACGCACATTGCCTCACAGTGCCAGATACGCACATTGCCCCACAGTGCCAGATACGCACATTGCCCCACAGTGCCAGATACGCACATTGCCCCACAGTGCCAGATACGCACATTGCCCCACAGTGCCAGATGCACATTGCCCCACAGTGCCAGATGCACATTGCCCCACAGTGCCAGATGCACATTGCCCCTACAGTGCCAGATATCCCCCAGTGCCAGGTATAACATGCCCCCCAGTGCCAGGTATAACATGCCCCCCTGTGCCAGATATGCCCCCAGTGCCAGGTATACATGCCCCCCTGTGCCAGATATGCCCCCAGTGCCAGGTATCCCCCAGTGCCAGGTATAACATGCCCCCCCAGTGCCAAGTATAACATGCCCCCCCCCCCCCCCCCCAGTGCCAAGTAAACATGCCCCCCTCCCCTACTCACCGCTGCCGTCGCTGTCCTGTCTGTCATGTGAGGGAAGGAGAGTGCAGCCTGCGCCTCTCGTTCCCCTCAGTCTCCGGCGGGTGTCTCAGTTTAATTCAGCGCCGATCCGTGAGCCAATCAGAGCTCGCGGGTGCGAGCTCTGATTGGCTCACGGATCGGCGCTGAAGTAAACAATCAGAGCTCGCACCCGCGAGCTCTGATTGGCTCACGGATCGGCGCTGAATTAAACTGAGACACCCGCCGGAGACTGAGGGGAACGAGAGGCGCAGGCTGCACTCTCCTGCCCTCACATCAGCGGCGGTGCGGCGTGGAGCAGGGGAGGGAGGGAAGGAAGAGGAGCGGCGGCCCGTCGGTGTGGGTACGGCGTACCCACGGCTAAATTCTTACGGGTACGCCGTACCCACCCGTACCTGCCCACTTGCACCACTGTACATATGTTAAAATATTAGAAGTCTATGGTGTATTTTCTACAGTGCATTCCTGTTATTAATCTGGTACATTACCATGTATGCACTAGCAATGATTACGAAGTATATTTATGAAGGGGCCCAGACCATGTACTCTTAATGGTTAGTCAAACCTCTGTAGTGGCTGGCCACACCCTTACACATGGGCCCCTATAACTGCATTCCCCTGGTGAGCCCTTCATGCAGAGCCGGCCTTAACCAATATGATGCCCTAGGCAAGATTTTGGCTGATGCCCCCTAGCACCGCCGCTAGTTCTGCCTCTGACCCTGCACCCTTTCCCAGCATAATCACCACTCATCCACAGCAGTCCTCATTTTGGTGCTCCTATCCCCTATATTTTAAATAGGAACAGTGCGCACATTTGGCGCACAGCCCAAAAAGGGGCTTGTTCTTGCTGGGAAGGGGCATGGCTACACAATAGTACCCCCAATTCAAATGACGCCACACAATAGTGCAACTTTACTCATATTTTATCATGCGATAATGTACCTTATTCACGTTACATCACACAGTAGTACAACTTTACCTTATATACGTTACTCCTTACAGTAGTGCCCCTTATTCACATTATTTCACACAGTATTGCTCTTTATTCACATAACACCACACCATATTGCTCTTTATTCACATTAGACCACACAGTAGTGCCCTTTCTATACGTTACGCCACATAGTAGAGCACCTTACAGACATAATGAAACACATTAGTAATGAATTTATACACATAATCCCACACAGTCATGCCCCTTACACATACAGTATGACATACATTATTAATGTCCTTATAAACGCACATTGAGGCTGTATCTGCATAGGAAATGCTACGTTACAGTAATTTCCAGGAACAATCTGTAATGTAACATTTTGTATGCAGAAACAGCCACAGTCACACACGGAATATAGGCATGCTGCGTATCATTTTAATCAGCAGAAGCTGCTTGTGCCCCTAGGCATGCCAAATGCCCTAGGCATTTGCCTAGTTTGCCTATGCCTAGGGCCGGCTCTGCCTTCATGCCTCAGTGTGGCACTGCACCCATTATAGATTCTCCACGAAGAGGGGCCAGTGTTGGATTGCAGATATAGACTAAGACAGAGATTACAAGATGTTGGGGTAAGGTTTGGGTATTAGCAAGAGGGAGAAATATCTTGAAGAGGTAACAGGACAGACTAGAAGCATCTGATCGAGTGGCACTACAAATTGCAAGAAAGTCCAGGAGCAGGGGCTCTTAATGAAGTAGGGTCAAATAAACTTCACAGACTGGTGCAGCTCTACAGGTATTTGCGGTGGGAGCCAAGGGTGGGCCCCCCTATCTGTAAGGGCCAGAACACCAGTCCCCCACCTGATGGCTGCCCTGGTCACACAAAACAGCTCCTCACAGCGTACCAGGCGCTGGGTGACTCTGCTGCGCAGAGCAACTTTGTCACTCAAAATGTGCATCTTATTCACATAAATAGAACTGGGAGCGACAAAACTACTTTGCTAGATTACACTGATTAATTTATTGCGACATTTGTATATATCTGTGACTGAGCCTGAATTTGTATACGGCGTGCTACAATGCAGCAGCCGCAGTTTTTTCTCACGCCAAGTTCTGCTGCGCTTCATCCACAACTTTGTACACATTTAAAACTGGGGTACAGATTTATAAAAAAAAAATGGAGAGCACAGTCTGTAAAATAACAGAAGCTGACTGGTTAGACTTTATCTCTCTCTATAAGCTTTGATATATCTCCCCCTAATTCCTGCGCAGTTAAAGTCACAGGCCGGAGTCTCTGGTACACTTTGAGTGATGTTATGCTGTGTCTGTGATGCGAATAGGATGCAAACTGTAAAGAAAAATACGGTATGCTACACCTCTTGGAGCAGCTCGGTCCTACTGGTTGTCTTGCTCTATATTGTGTATTGACTCTAGATGTATAGGGACACATCTGTAGCTAATTTCCTACATCAGGTTGCTGGAAGAACCTGTTTTGAATAAAATGCATTTCATAGCTCCACCTAGTGGTAGTAACTTGCATTATAAGCTTTGGTGGGCGCCCTGGGCAGCAATATTCCTCATTTTGTGGCAATATAAGCAGGATTAGGCTGTGGCACAGTAAATCCACAAATCCCCTGCCATTTTTTATATAAGTTTACTGGGACTGAAGCCTGCTGTTGGGTGGGCGGGGCTTGATCCTCAGCAGGGCAGTTTCTAGACAATTTGGCTCCCAGTGCGAGATTTCAAAATGCGCCCCCCCCAAATTGCTCTGGAAAAAAAAAAATGCGTGCCCCCCCCTCCCCATATAGCCATAAAAAGAAAAAGCATGCGCGCGCCCCCGACAAGGGTGTAAGGCCTGATTAAAAAGGGCGTGGTCTCATTAAAGTGGGTGTGGCCTCGTCTGATATCGTCACACCCACCACAGGGGAAAAAAAAATAAAGTCCCCTTTTTACACCGCGCGGCAGGCAGGTGTCCCCATTTTACACCGCGCGGCAGGCAGGTGTCCCCATTTTACACAGCGCGGCAGGCAGGTGTCCCCATTTTACACAGCGCGGCAGGCAGGTGTCCCCATTTTACACAGCGCGGCAGGCAGGTGTCCCCATTTTACACAGCGCGGCAGGCAGGTGTCCCCATTTTACACAGCGCGGCAGGCAGGTGTCCCCATTTTACACAGCGCGGCAGGCAGGTGTCCCCATTTTACACAGCGCGGCAGGCAGGTATCCCCATTTTACACAGCGCGGCAGGCAGGTATCCCCATTTTACAATGTACGGTAGGCAGGTGTCCCCATTTTACACAGTGCGGTAGGCAGGTGTCCCCATTTTACACAGTGCGGCAGGCAGGTGCCCCCATTTTACAAAGTGCGTCAGGCAGGTATCCCCATTTTACACAGCGCGGCAGGCACGTGCCCCCATTTTACACAGTGCGGCAGGCAGGTATCCCCATTTTACACAGTACGGTAGGCAAATATCCCCATTTTACACAGTACGCAGGCAGGTGCCCCCATTTTACAAAGTGCGGCAGGCAGGTATTCCCATTTAACACAGTGCGGCAGGCAGGTATCCCCATAGGCAGGTGCCCCCATTTTACACAGTGCGGCAGGCAGGTATCCCCATAGGCAGGTGCCCCCATTTTACAAAGTGCGGCAGGCAGGTATTCCCATTTTACACAGTGCGGCAGGCAGGTATCCCCATAGGCAGGTGCCCCCATTTTACACAGTGCGGCAGGCAGGTATCCCCATAGGCAGGTGCCCCCATTTTACACAGTGCGGCAGGCAGGTATCCCCATAGGCAGGTGCCCCCATTTTACAAAGTGCGGCAGGCAGGTATTCCCATTTTACACAGTGCGGCAGGCAGGTATCCCCATAGGCAGGTGCCCCCATTTTACACAGTGCGGCAGGCAGGTATCCCCATAGGCAGGTGTCCCCCCATTTTACACAGTGCGGCAGGCAGGTATCCCCATAGGCAGGTGTCCCCATTTTACACAGTGCGGCAGGCAGGTTTCAAGTGGGGGGGGAGAGGGGGGGAGAGAGAGAGAATACTTACATCTTCCCACTCTTCGGTCCCGCCGGCTCACGTCCCTCGCGCCGCCGGCCGCCTCCTCCTTCCATGCATTCTCCTTATCGCCTCTCCCCGAGTGCTCCTGCTCGGGGGGCGGAGCTTCGCGGAATGACGCGTTTGCGTCGTGACGTCACGACGCAACGCGACATTCCGCGAAACTCCGCCCCCCGAGCAGGAGCGCTTGGGGAGAGGCGATAACGGGTAACAAAGTGCCGCGGCGGGCGCCCCGTGCGGTTGCATGGCTCGCCCGCCGCTAGAAACGGCACTGATCCTCAGCACTAACCAGCGCCATTTTCTCCACAGAAACTGCATGAGGAAAAGCTGGCTCCCTGATCTCTCCCCTGCTGAGCTTCACAGGCTGTAAAAAAGAGGAGGGGGGCACTTTGGAGACGCAGTGAGTGGGAATTAAGGCTATATATATATATATATATATATATATGTATATATATATATACAAGCAAAAGACAGGCACTCCACTTTCCCAAAGTCAACTGCCGCGGGTGCTCTACTCCAGAGAGGATATAGAGAACGAGATGAGAGGCACTCAGCGGTCTTGTATAAACGAAGAAGCAGACACCACAAGTGGTAATGCAACGTTTCGGATTTTACTCCTTTTTCAAGCGACAAACATACAACAAGATATACACAGTATTCTTACCTAAATACCCTCTGAAGAATCATCTCCACACGTGCGTCTCCCGTTCCTGGATCTGGGCCGCCCGCACTTCCGGTGAACGTCACTTCCGGCCAGCGTCTTCGCAAGCGTTTCAGTGACGTCACGCAACGTCCTTCCACTATCCGGCGGCATGTAACTTAGCAACAAAACACCAAACAATGATGGGGCATGTCGCCGCCTACCTTTTCCGGAAAGTGTTGTCCGCTGCTTGTCAGGGCGTTGACATGGTAACCAGAACGCACAGGAAGTAGGATGCACTATAGGTGATGAAAAAACAAACTACATATAAGTGTTATATAAAAAACATATAATTGCAGCACAAACCGGAGTCATAAGAAAAAAACAAGTTAAAAAAATATGTAATCTGACTAATACTTCATGGTTATTCAATTTAACTTTCGTTCAGATGACAAATGGAGCTATATGGTATAATAATCTACAGGAAAGAACTGAATGTTAAATGTTCATTAAGACCACTAGATTTGACAGTGTCCAGTTTAAATATCCACTGTGCTTCAAGACACAACAAGCGTTTCCCTCTATCTCCACCACGGAGATCGTCCGGAACGTGATCGATGATCACATATCTTAATGTCGATAAGTTGTGTTTTTCTTGAGCAAAGTGTCTTGCTACCGGTTGGTCATTATCTTTTCCAGAAATAGCGGCCCTGATAGCAGATCGGTGCTGGGCAATTCTCTCTCTGAATGTTCTAATAGTCTTGCCTATGTAATACAGGCCGCAGGGACATTTTATGACATAGATGACATAGGTACTAAGGCATGTGAGAGGGTGATGGATTAGAAATTTACGTCCATTGTGTGGATGTGTAATATATTTGGAAGCAATCATAAAACTGCAAGTTGTACATCCCACACATCTATAACAACCATTAGGTCTTGTTTGTACATTAGGGGCGGTTCTTTTAGATATGTAAGTACGTACTAACCAATCCCGAATGTTACGACCTCTTTTGTAACATGACATGATGCTTGTGTGTTTCAACACTTTCAATTCCTTGTCTTGTTGAATTATAGGCCATAATGACTTGGAAGTTTGTTTGATGCTTTTGTCAGCCGTATAGTATGTATGAACCCAGTGTAGTCTATCTTATTTTTTGATTGGAAATTTTCTACTAAATGTTTCTTCTCGACTTAGTGTGTTTACACGATCCCTTGCTTTGGCTAGTATATTAGAGGAATAACCTCTAGCTATACATTTTTTCTCCATTTGATCCATTTTTAATGCACATTCTATGGGATCACTAGTGATTCTTTTTACCCTCAAGAATTGTGAAAAGGGTAAACCTCTCTTCAGAGACGGAGGATGGTGACTCTGGGCGGCCAAAAGTGTGTTGCGGTCCGTAGGTTTCGTGTAAATAGCAGTAGATAATTTGTTGTTCTGCACTGAAATTAATACATCTAGATAGTGAATAGATGTTTGACTCATCTCATACGTAAATTTAATAGGGCTGTCTTGAAGATTGATATTCTCCATGAAATTAGAGAATTCTTCCTGTTCACCTGTCCAAAACAGGAGCACGTCGTCTATATATCTCGTATAAAACGAGATTTTCGAGGCCATAGTTGATGTCAGAAACATTTTTCTTTCCACTGCAAACATGTATGAATTGGCGAACGCCGGGGCCATAGCACAACCCGTTAGTTGTACATAGAACCGTCCATTAAAGATAAAGAAATTTCTGATTAATGTAAGTTCCAATAATTTGCCAAATAATTCAAAAGGAGGACCTGAGTAGTTGACATTATCTTGAATCAGATCTATCGTGGCCTGTATTCCGTCTTGATGCGGGATGCTTGTATATAGACTTGAAATGTCCAATGAACAGAGCCATGTATTAGAAGGAATTTCTCCCAGGTCCCTAAGTTTGATGAGTAGAGATGTCGTATCTTGTAGATATGATTGCTCCGCTTTTACACAAGGCTGCAGATAGTAGTCCAAGTATTTGGATACATTGCTGTATAGGGATTCTTTTGCCGAAATAATCGGTCTCCCCGGAGGATTTACCATATTTTTATGGATCTTGGGGAGACAATACAGGAGCGGTACACGTGGTTGTGGAATAATCAGAAATTCTGCCGTCTCCTGTGTCATGATGTTATCGTCTACAGCTTTTTTGATGACCAACTCCAGTTCTTTTTTATATGTAAGAGTCGGGTCTTGCAATAATTTTTTGTATACCGTTTCATTAGAAAGTTGTGTGTATACTTCCTTTTTATAGTCTTCAATACCCCACACCACAATGCCACCTCCCTTATCAGCCGGCAAGATCATGATGTTATCATCCTTTCTCAAAGATTCTAAGGCTGTATATTCATCTTTTCCTAAATTTGGGAAAATCATGTTATTTTTTTCAGAATCTCTCATGACTTGGGTGTCAAGAACTTTCATGAAGCTAGAGATGGAGATGTTATTTGAAAAGGGTTCAAACTTAGATTTATTTTTAAATTTACTGGTTGCTTGATCCTCTAACGAAAATCTTCTAGGTTCATTTTTGAAGAATTCCCTCAGTTTGAGTTGTCTATTGAGATAGGCTTGATCCAGTTTCCATTCGAATCCCCTGAATTTATTTGTCGGAACAAATGACAAACCCCTATTTAGCACTTTTAGTTCTAAAGTTGTGAGAACTTTTTCTGTCAGATTGAATACTAGGTTGTTTTCTTGGGACGTCCACGGCTCTTCTTTTCTTTTTCTGTAGCACTGTCCACCCCTTCTGATCGGTCTGTGCTTTTTCCGCGACCCGCGCGGGTTTTGATCCCTAAAGGGGGTTTACCGCGGACATTTTCACTGGGTCCTCTTACTCTTGCTGAATCCCCAGCAGAAGAATTGGAGTCACTAGTAGTTGCTTCATCCCTGTTGGATCTCTGGAAGGGTCTACGTGCCCTATAGGGTTTGTTCCTTTGACTCTTAGTACCAGACAACCACGGATATACATTGTATTCCGTATAGTCTCTGTTAACTTTCTCAAATTTATTTTTCTTGAAAGTAACCAACTCAGACTTAAATTTGATGACTTGTTGTTCCAATTTCTCCAGCCAATTAGAGGTGACATCCTTCCGAAGATTTTCTATGTGTAGATGTTCAAAGTCACCAATTTTTTCTCTAATGACTTTAAGTTCTTGTTGTGTCTTGAAGCACAGTGGATATTTAAACTGGACACTGTCAAACCTAGTGGTCTTAATGAACATTTAACATTCAGTTCTTTCCTGTAGATTATTATACCATATAGCTCCATTTGTCATCTGAACGAAAGTTAAATTGAATAACCATGAAGTATTAGTCAGATTAAATTTTTTTAACTTTTTTTCTTATGACTCCGGTTTGTGCTGCAATTATATGTTTTTTATATAACACTTATATGTAGTTTGTTTTTTCATCACCTATAGTGCATCCTACTTCCTGTGCGTTCTGGTTACCATGTCAATGCCCTGACAAGCAGCGGACAACACTTTCCGGAAAAGGTAGGCGGCGACATGCCCCATCATTGTTTGGTGTTTTGTTGCTAAGTTACATGCCGCCGGATAGTGGAAGGACGTTGCGTGACGTCACTGAAACGCTTGCGGAGACGCTGGCCGGAAGTGACGTTCACCGGAAGTGCGGGCGGCCCAGATCCAGGAACGGCAGATGCACGTGTGGAGATGATTCTTCAGAGGGTATTTAGGTAAGAACACTGTGTATATCTTGTTGTATGTTTGTCGCTTGAAAAAGGAGTAAAATCCGAAACGTTGCATTACCACTTGTGGTGTCTGCTTCTTCGTTTATACAAGACCGCTGAGTGCCTCTCATCTCGTTCTCTATATCCTCTCTGGAGTAGAGCACCCGCGGCAGTTGACTTTGGGAAAGTGGAGTGCCTGTCTTTTGCTTGTACATACACTGTATTTTGGAGTGATTCCGGGATATCAGTTGGACGTGAGCACCCCCCTGCATAATATTCATCTCTCTCTATACCGCTCTCAAGGCTACATACAATTAAGTTGTTACCGCTGCCTCTATACCCCAATTGCAGGGGACATAAGGTGAGACAGCTGATGGTTTTATTAAACACTTGCATCACGCCGGAAAGCTTACAATGGATCAAACCAGAAGCTTACCTGATGACATGCCATTTGGACGATTAATGATTCCTCCAGGAGAAAGATTACACTTCTCTGAAGATGAGAGCATGGCAGTCCTTTTCTCAGAGAGATTGGTCGAGTCGGGGGGAGCTCCAACGTTGGAGGATATATATGATACTTTATTTAAAATGAAGAAAAAAGAAATAGAATTTCTTATGCATGGTGTAACACTCTCTGAGTATTATAGAGAGAAAAAAATTCCAAGAGGATTCCGCGTGAAGAACATGCCGACGATAGGCAGATTTAATCATGAATTTTGCAGAAGATGGGTCGCTGTTTTAAATAATTGTTCATTTGATCTCATGACGCTGGTCATTGAGGAATCAGCAAGAGAACTTAAAGTCATTAGAGAAAAAATTGGTGACTTTGAACGTCTACACATAGAAAATCTTCGGAAGGATGTCACCTCTAATTGGCTGGAGAAATTGGAACAACAAGTCATCAAATTTAAGTCTGAGTTGGTTACTTTCAAGAAAAATAAATTTGAGAAAGTTAACAGAGACTATACGGAATACAATGTATATCCGTGGTTGTCTGGTACTAAGAGTCAAAGGAACAAACCCTATAGGGCACGTAGACCCTTCCAGAGATCCAACAGGGATGAAGCAACTACTAGTGACTCCAATTCTTATGCTGGGGATTCAGCAAGAGTAAGAGGACCCAGTGAAAATGTCCGCGGTAAACCCCCTTTAGGGATCAAAACTAGAGATGTGCACTTGAAATTTTTCGGGTTTTGGTTTTGGGTTCGGTTCCGCGGCCGTGTTTTGGGTTCGACCGCGTTTTTTTTTTTTTGTCGGATTCGGGTGTGTTTTGGATTCGGGTGTTTTTTTCAAAAAACACTAAAAAACAGCTTAAATCATAGAATTTGGGGGTCATTTTGATCCCAAAGTATTATTAACCTCAAAAACCATAATTTCCACTCATTTTCAGTCTATTCTGAATACCTCACACCTCACAATATTATTTTTAGTCCTAAAATTTCCACTGAGGTCGCTGGATGACTAAGCTAAGCGACCCTAGTGGCCGACACAAACACCGGGCCCATCTAGGAGTGTCACTGCAGTGTCACGCAGGATGGCCCTTCCAAAAAACACTCCCCAAACAGCACATGACGCAAAGAAAAAAAGAGGCGCAATGAGGTAGCTGTGTGAGTAAGATAAGCGACCCTAGTGGCTGACACAAACACCGGGCCCATCTAGGAGTGTCACTGCAGTGTCACGCAGGATGGCCCTTCCAAAAAACACTCCCCAAACAGCACATGACGCAAAGAAAAAAAGAGGCGCAATGAGGTAGCTGTGTGAGTAAGATAAGCGACCCTAGTGGCCGACACAAACACCTGGCCCATCTAGGAGTGGCACTGTAGTGTCACGCAGGATGGCCCTTCCAAAAAACACTCCCCAAACAGCACATGACGCAAAGAAAAAAAGAGGCGCAATGAGGTAGCTGTGTGAGTAAGATAAGCGACCCTAGTGGCCGACACAAACACCGGGCCCATCTAGGAGTGGCACTGCAGTGTCACGCAGGATGGCCCTTCCAAAAAACACTCCCCAAACAGCACATGACGCAAAGAAAAAAAGAGGCGCAATGAGGTAGCTGTGTGAGTAAGATAAGCGACCCTAGTGGCCGACACAAACACCGGGCCCATCTAGGAGTGGCACTGCAGTGTCACGCAGGATGTCCCTTCCAAAAAACCCTCCCCAAATAGCACATGACGCAAAGAAAAAAAGAGGCGCAATGAGGTAGCTGTGTGAGTAAGATAAGCGACCCTAGTGGCCGACACAAACACCGGGCCCATCTAGGAGTGGCACTGCAGTGTCACGCAGGATGGCCCTTCCTAAAAACACTCCCCAAACAGCACATGACGCAAAGAAAAAAAGAGGCGCAATGAGGTAGCTGTGTGAGTAAGATAAGCGACCCTAGTGGCCGACACAAACACCGGGCCCATCTAGGAGTGGCACTGCAGTGTCACGCAGGATGGCCCTTCCAAAAAACACTCCCCAAACAGCACATGACGCAAAGAAAAATTAAAGAAAAAAGAGGTGCAAGATGGAATTGTCCTTGGGCCCTCCCACCCACCCTTATGTTGTATAAACAGGACATGCACACTTTAACCAACCCATCATTTCAGTGACAGGGTCTGCCACACGACTGTGACTGAAATGACGGGTTGGTTTGGACCCCCACCAAAAAAGAAGCAATTAATCTCTCCTTGCACAAACTGGCTCTACAGAGGCAAGATGTCCACCTCATCATCATCCTCCGATATATCACCGTGTACATCCCCCTCCTCACAGATTATCAATTCGTCCCCACTGGAATCCACCATCTCAGCTCCCTGTGTACTTTGTGGAGGCAATTGCTGCTGGTCAATGTCTCCACGGAGGAATTGATTATAATTCATTTTAATGAACATCATCTTCTCCACATTTTCTGGAAGTAACCTCGTACGCCGATTGCTGACAAGGTGAGCGGCGGCACTAAACACTCTTTCGGAGTACACACTTGTGGGAGGGCAACTTAGGTAGAATAAAGCCAGTTTGTGCAAGGGCCTCCAAATTGCCTCTTTTTCCTGCCAGTATAAGTACGGACTGTGTGACGTGCCTACTTGGATGCGGTCACTCATATAATCCTCCACCATTCTTTCAATGGGGAGAGAATCATATGCAGTGACAGTAGACGACATGTCCGTAATCGTTGTCAGGTCCTTCAGTCCGGACCAGATGTCAGCATCAGTAGTCGCTCCAGACTGCCCTGCATCACCGCCAGCGGGTGGGCTCGGAATTCTGAGCCTTTTCCTCGCACCCCCAGTTGCGGGAGAATGTGAAGGAGGAGATGTTGACAGGTCGCGTTCCGCTTGACTTGACAATTTTCTCACCAGCAGGTCTTTGAACCCCAGCAGACTTGTGTCTGCCGGAAAGAGAGATCCAAGGTAGGTTTTAAATCTAGGATCGAGCACGGTGGCCAAAATGTAGTGCTCTGATTTCAACAGATTGACCACCCGTGAATCCTTGTTAAGCGAATTAAGGGCTCCATCCACAAGTCCCACATGCCTAGCGGAATCGCTCCGTGTTAGCTCCTCCTTCAATGTCTCCAGCTTCTTCTGCAAAAGCCTGATGAGGGGAATGACCTGACTCAGGCTGGCAGTGTCTGAACTGACTTCACGTGTGGCAAGTTCAAAGGGCAGCAGAACCTTGCACAATGTTGAAATCATTCTCCACTGCGCTTGAGACAGGTGCATTCCACCTCCTATATCGTGCTGAATTGTATAGGCTTGAATGGCCTTTTGCTGCTCCTCCAACCTCTGAAGCATATATAGGGTTGAATTCCACCTCGTTACCACTTCTTGCTTCAGATGATGGCAGGGCAGGTTCAGGCGTTTTTGGTGTTGCTCCAGTCTTCTGTACGTGGTGCCTGTACGCCGAAAGTGTCCCGCAATTCTTCTGGCCACCGACAGCATCTCTTGCACGCCCCTCTCGTTTTTTAAAAAATTCTGCACCACCAAATTCAAGGTATGTGCAAAACATGGGACGTGCTGGAATTTGCCCATATTTAATGCACACACAATATTGCTGGCGTTGTCCGATGCCACAAATCCACAGGAGAGTCCAATTGGGGTAAGCCATTCCGCGATGATCTTCCTCAGTTGCCGTAAGAGGTTTTCAGCTGTGTGCGTATTCTGGAAACCGGTGATACAAAGCGTAGCCTGCCTAGGAAAGAGTTGGCGTTTGCGAGATGCTGCTACTGGTGCCGCCGCTGCTGTTCTTGCGGCGGGAGTCCATACATCTACCCAGTGGGCTGTCACAGTCATATAGTCCTGACCCTGCCCTGCTCCACTTGTCCACATGTCCGTGGTTAAGTGGACATTGGGTACAGCTGCATTTTTTAGGACACTGGTGACTCTTTTTCTGAGGTCTGTGTACATTTTCGGTATCGCCTGCCTAGAGAAATGGAACCTAGATGGTATTTGGTACCGGGGACACAGTACCTCCAACAAGTCTCTAGTTGGCTCTGCAGTAATGATGGATACCGGAACCACGTTTCTCACCACCCAGGATGCCAAGGCCTCAGTTATCCGCTTTGCAGCAGGATGACTGCTGTGATATTTCATCTTCCTCGCAAAGGACTGTTGGACAGTCAATTGCTTGGTGGAAGTAGTAAAAGTGGTCTTACGATTTCCCCTCTGGGATGACCATCGACTCCCAGCAGCAACAACAGCAGCGCCAGCAGCAGTAGGCGTTACACGCAAGGATGCATCGGAGGAATCTCAGGCAGGAGAGGACTCGTCAGAATTGCCAGTGACATGGCCTGCAGGACTATTGGCATTCCTGGGGAAGGAGGAAATTGACACTGAGGGAGTTGGTGGGGTGGTTTGCGTGAGCTTGGTTACAAGAGGAAGGGATTTACTGGTCAGTGGACTGCTTCCGCTGTCGCCCAAAGTTTTTGAACTTGTCACTGACTTATTATGAATGCGCTGCAGGTGACGTATAAGGGAGGATGTTCCGAGGTGGTTAACGTCCTTACCCCTACTTATTACAGCTTGACAAAGGCAACACACGGCTTGACAAATGTTGTCCGCATTTCTGTTGAAATACTTCCACACCGAAGAGCTGATTTTTTTGGTATTTTCACCAGGCATGTCAACGGCCATATTCCTCCCACGGACAACAGGTGTCTCCCCGGGTGCCTGACTTAAACAAACCACCTCACCATCAGAATCCTCCTTGTCAATTTCCTCCCCAGCGCCAGCAACACCCATATCCTCCTCATCCTGGTGTACTTCAACACTGACATCTTCAATCTGACTATCAGGAACTGGACTGCGGGTGCTCCTTCCAGCACTTGCAGGGGGCGTGCAAATGGTGGAAGGCGCATGCTCTTCACGTCCAGTGTTGGGAAGGTCAGGCATCGCAACCGACACAATTGGACTCTCCTTGTGGATTTGGGATTTCGAAGAACGCACAGTTCTTTGCGGTGCTTTTGCCAGCTTGAGTCTTTTCATTTTTCTAGCGAGAGGCTGAGTGCTTCCATCCTCATGTGAAGCTGAACCACTAGCCATGAACATAGGCCAGGGCCTCAGCCGTTCCTTGCCACTCCGTGTGGTAAATGGCATATTGGCAAGTTTACGCTTCTCCTCCGACAATTTTATTTTAGATTTTGGAGTCCTTTTTTTACTGATATTTGGTGTTTTGGATTTTACATGCTCTGTACTATGACATTGGGCATCGGCCTTGGCAGACGACGTTGCTGGCATTTCATCGTCTCGGCCATGACTAGTGGCAGCAGCTTCAGCACGAGGTGGAAGTGGATCTTGATCTTTCCCTAATTTTGGAACCTCAACATTTTTGTTCTCCATATTTTAATAGGCACAACTAAAAGGCACCTCAGGTAAACAATGGAGATGGATGGATACTAGTATACTTATGGATGGACGAGCGACTGCCGACACAGAGGTAGCTACAGCCGTGGACTACCGTACTGTGTCTGCTGCTAATATAGACTGGATGATAATGAGATGAAATCAATATATATATATATAATATCACACTAGTACTGCAGCCGGACAGGTAGATATATTTATTATGTAATGACTGATGACGGACCTGCTGGACACTGTCAGCTCAGCAGCACCGCAGACTGCTACAGTAAGCTACTATAGTAGTATGTATAAAGAAGAAAGAAAAAAAAAAAACCACGGGTAGGTGGTATACAATTATGGATGGACAAGCGACTGCCGACACAGAGGTAGCTACAGCCGTGGACTACCGTACTGTGTCTGCTGCTAATATAGACTGGATGATAATGAGATGAAATCAATATATATATATATAATATCACACTAGTACTGCAGCCGGACAGGTAGATATATTTATTATGTAATGACTGATGACGGACCTGCTGGACACTGTCAGCTCAGCAGCACCGCAGACTGCTACAGTAAGCTACTATAGTAGTATGTATAAAGAAGAAAGAAAAGAAAAAAAACCACGGGTAGGTGGTATACAATTATGGATGGACGAGCGACTGCCGACACAGAGGTAGCTACAGCCGTGGACTACCGTACTGTGTCTGCTGCTAATATAGACTGGATGATAATGAGATGAAATCAATATATATATATATAATATCACACTAGTACTGCAGCCGGACAGGTAGATATATTTATTATGTAATGACTGATGACGGACCTGCTAGACACTGTCAGCTCAGCAGCACCGCAGACTGCTACAGTAAGCTACTATAGTAGTATGTATAAAGAAGAAAGAAAAAAAAAAAACACGGGTAGGTGGTATACAATTATGGATGGACGAGCGACTACCGACACAGAGGTAGCTACAGCCGTGGACTACCGTACTGTGTCTGCTGCTAATATAGACTGGATGATAATGAGATGAAATCAATATATATATATAATATCACACTAGTACTGCAGCCGGACAGGTAGATATATTTATTATGTAATGACTGATGACGGACCTGCTGGACACTGTCAGCTCAGCAGCACCGCAGACTGCTACAGTAAGCTACTATAGTAGTATGTATAAAGAAGAAAGAAAAAAAAAAAACCACGGGTAGGTGGTATACAATTATGGATGGACGAGCGACTGCCGACACAGAGGTAGCTACAGCCGTGGACTACCGTACTGTGTCTGCTGCTAATATAGACTGGATGATAATGAGATGAAATCAATATATATATATATATATATAATATCACACTAGTACTGCAGCCGGACAGGTAGATATATTTATTATGTAATGACTGATGACGGACCTGCTGGACACTGTCAGCTCAGCAGCACCGCAGACTGCTACAGTAAGCTACTATAGTAGTATGTATAAAGAAGAAAGAAAAAAAAAAACACGGGTAGGTGGTATACAATTATGGATGGACGAGCGACTGCCGACACAGAGGTAGCTACAGCCGTGGACTACCATACTGTGTCTGCTGCTAATATAGACTGGATGATAATGAGATGAAATCAATATATATATATATATAATATCACTAGTACTGCAGCCGGACAGGTATATATATTTATTATGTAATGACTGATGACGGACCTGCTGGACACTGTCAGCTCAGCAGCACCGCAGACTGCTACAGTAAGCTACTATAGTAGTATGTATAAAGAAGAAAGAAAAAAAAAAAAACCACGGGTAGGTGGTATACAATATTATATATATATTATATACAATTATATATATATATATATATATATATATATTAAACTGGTGCTGATTATTAAACTGGTGGTCAGGTCACTGGTCACACTATCAGCAACTTGCAAGTAGTACTCCTAAGCAGACAATCACAATATATATTATACTGGTGGTCAGTGTGGTCACAATGGCAGTGTGGCACTCTGGCAGCAAAAGTGTGCACTGTACGTTATATGTACTCCTGAGTCCTGCTCTCAGACTCTAACTGCTCCCCACTGTCAGTGTCTCCCCCACAAGTCAGATATACATTATACAGTCACACTATCTATCTATCACTTCAGCAAGTAGTAGTACTCCTCCTAATGCTCCCCAAAATTACTACTGTGTCTCTCTCTACTCTAGTCTTACTCTCTTCTCTAAAACGGAGAGGACGCCAGCCACGTCCTCTCCCTATGAATCTCAATGCACGTGTGAAAATGGCGGCGACGCGCGGCTCCTTATATAGAATCCGAGTCTCGCGATAGAATCCGAGCCTCGCGAGAATCCGACAGCGGGATGATGACGTTCGGGCGCGCTCGGGTTAACCGAGCAAGGCGGGAAGATCCGAGTCGCTCGGCCCCGTGTAAAAAAAAATGAAGTTCGGGCGGGTTCGGATTCCGAGGAACCGAACCCGCTCATCTCTAATCAAAACCCGCGCGGGTCGCGGAAAAAGCACAGACCGATCAGAAGGGGTGGACAGTGCTACAGAAAAAGAAAAGAAGAGCCGTGGACGTCCCAAGAAAACAACCTAGTATTCAATCTGACAGAAAAAGTTCTCACAACTTCAGAACTAAAAGTGCTAAATAGGGGTTTGTCATTTGTTCCGACAAATAAATTCAGGGGATTCGAATGGAAACTGGATCAAGCCTATCTCAATAGACAACTCAAACTGAGGGAATTCTTCAAAAATGAACCTAGAAGATTTTCGTTAGAGGATCAAGCAACCAGTAAATTTAAAAATAAATCTAAGTTTGAACCCTTTTCAAATAACATCTCCATCTCTAGCTTCATGAAAGTTCTTGACACCCAAGTCATGAGAGATTCTGAAAAAAATAACATGATTTTCCCAAATTTAGGAAAAGATGAACATACAGCCTTAGAATCTTTGAGAAAGGATGATAACATCATGATCTTGCCGGCTGATAAGGGAGGTGGCATTGTGGTGTGGGGCATTGAAGACTATAAAAAGGAAGTATACACACAACTTTCTAATGAAACGGTATACAAAAAATTATTGCAAGACCCGACTCTTACATATAAAAAAGAACTGGAGTTGGTCATCAAAAAAGCTGTAGACGATAACATCATGACACAGGAGACGGCAGAATTTCTGATTATTCCACAACCACGTGTACCGCTCCTGTATTGTCTCCCCAAGATCCATAAAAATATGGTAAATCCTCCGGGGAGACCGATTATTTCGGCAAAAGAATCCCTATACAGCAATGTATCCAGATACTTGGACTACTATCTGCAGCCTTGTGTAAAAGCGGAGCAATCATATCTACAAGATACGACATCTCTACTCATCAAACTTAGGGACCTGGGAGAAATTCCTTCTAATACATGGCTCTGTTCATTGGACATTTCAAGTCTATATACAAGCATCCCGCATCAAGACGGAATACAGGCCACGATAGATCTGATTCAAGATAATGTCAACTACTCAGGTCCTCCTTTTGAATTATTTGGCAAATTATTGGAACTTACATTAATCAGAAATTTCTTTATCTTTAATGGACGGTTCTATGTACAACTAACGGGTTGTGCTATGGGGTCCCCTGTGGCCCCGGCGTTCGCCAATTCATACATGTTTGCAGTGGAAAGAGAAATTTTTCTGACATCAACTATGGCCTCGAAAATCTCGTTTTATACGAGATATATAGACGACGTGCTCCTGTTTTGGACAGGTGAACAGGAAGAATTCTCTAATTTCATGGAGAATATCAATCTTCAAGACAGCCCTATTAAATTTACGTATGAGATGAGTCAAACATCTATTCACTATCTAGATGTATTAATTTCAGTGCAGCACAACAAATTATCTACTGCTATTTACACGAAACCTACGGACCGCAACACACTTTTGGCCGCCCAGAGTCACCATCCTCCGTCTCTGAAGAGAGGTTTACCCTTTTCACAATTCTTGAGGGTAAAAAGAATCACTAGTGATCCCATAGAATGTGCATTAAAAATGGATCAAATGGAGAAAAAATTTATAGCTAGAGGTTATTCCTCTAATATACTAGCCAAAGCAAGGGATCGTGTAAACACACTAAGTCGAGAAGAAACACTTAGTAGAAAATTTCCAATCAAAAAAGAAGATAGACTACATTGGGTTCATACATACAATACGGCTGACAAAAGCATCAAACAAACTTCCAAGTCATTATGGCCTATAATTCAACAAGACAAGGAATTGAAAGTGTTGAAACACACAAGCATCATGTCATGTTACAAAAGAGGTCGTAACATTCGGGATTGGTTAGTACGTACTGACATATCTAAAAGAACCGCCCCTAATGTACAAACAAGACCTAATGGTTGTTATAGATGTGTGGGATGTACAACTTGCAGTTTTATGATTGCTTCCAAATATATTACACATCCACACAATGGACGTAAATTTCTAATCCATCACCCTCTCACATGCCTTAGTTAGTACCTATGTCATCTATGTCATAAAATGTCCCTGCGGCCTGTATTACATAGGCAAGACTATTAGAACATTCAGAGAGAGAATTGCCCAGCACCGATCTGCTATCAGGGCCGCTATTTCTGGAAAAGATAATGACCAACCGGTAGCAAGACACTTTGCTCAAGAAAAACACAACTTATCGACATTAAGATATGTGATCATCGATCACGTTCCGGACGATCTCCGTGGTGGAGATAGAGGGAAACGCTTGTTGTGTCTTGAAGCACAGTGGATATTTAAACTGGACACTGTCAAACCTAGTGGTCTTAATGAACATTTAACATTCAGTTCTTTCCTGTAGATTATTATACCATATAGCTCCATTTGTCATCTGAACGAAAGTTAAATTGAATAACCATGAAGTATTAGTCAGATTACATATTTTTTTAACTTGTTTTTTTCTTATGACTCCGGTTTGTGCTGCAATTATATGTTTTTTATATAACACTTATATGTAGTTTGTTTTTTCATCACCTATAGTGCATCCTACTTCCTGTGCATTCTGGTTACCATGTCAACGCCCTGACAAGCAGCGGACAACACTTTCCGGAAAAGGTAGGCGGCGACATGCCCCATCATTGTTTCGTGTTTTGTTGCTAAGTTACATGCCGCCGGATAGTGGAAGGACGTTGCGTGACGTCACTGAAACGCTTGCGGAGACGCTGGCCGGAAGTGACGTTCACCGGAAGTGCGGGCGGCCCAGATCCAGGAACGGGAGACGCACGTGTGGAGATGATTCTTCAGAGGGTATTTAGGTAAGAACACTGTGTATATCTTGTTGTATGTTTGTCGCTTGAAAAAGGAGTAAAATCCGAAACGTTGCATTACCACTTGTGGTGTCTGCTTCTTCGTTTATACAAGACCGCTGAGTGCCTCTCATCTCGTTCTCTCTCTCTCTATATATATATATATATATATGTATGTATGTATGTATGTATGTATGTATATATATATATATATATATATATATGTATGTATGTATGTATGTATGTATATATATATATATATATATATGTGTATGTATATATATATATATATATATATTGAAAAAAAGTGGATTAGTGCGCTTATCCAAAATGTGCAAAGTTCCTTACTGATAAAATATAGTCTGAAGTCAAAAAATTGGTCAAATGACCAGTCCAGTATATGAGTTTTTTTCAAACGTATGTTCGGTTAAGTTGTCAAATAGTCCACACTTTCCCCGATTTAATGGGTGGCTGCTCAGTTCTTCAAATAGTGCCACTAGGTATACGTAGCCCAAAAGGGAATCTGAAAGTAGAGGAAGAAACAGCAGAGCGCCTATAATGTAGTATCCCTTAAATTAGTTTTCGTCACACGCAAGAATAATATTGCGTACCGGATTACGGCTTGACTTAATGCCTATCGGTCCCCTTGATCTTCTAGTCCACGTCTCTGTCGGAATCTAGATAGAGTCAGGAGACAGGGAATCGCTATGTAGCGTAGTAGTTACTCTGAAGTTAGTGCCAATTTTTACGTCTCACATAAATTACATGCGTACCAGATAAAACAATGATTTGTGCATGTCAGTATGAATACTGAAATCCTGGTCCTCATCAGAGGGTAGCGGTCATCTGGAGACCATTTTCTGGGAGTGGTTGGAAAAACGCAGGCGTGTCCATGCGTTTGCAGGGAGGGTTCCTGACATCAATTCTGGTCCCGGACAGGATGAATTGTTCGCAGCGGCTAAGTCCTGGGCTACTGAGATGCTGCACAAGATCTTGTAATTAATAAATATTGATTGTCTTCAAAATTGAGAGGTATATTGTGCCTCCTCTACATTCTTTTTGGCAGGATGGGTTTTGCCACTTGTAAATGCCACGTGTTTTTTGCAGTGCCGGAATTGCTCTCCAAAGTGACGAATAATTAAACTCTACACATTGATAAGGCCCTATTTAGAGTTTAATTATTCGTCACTTTGGAGAGCAATTCATCCTGTCCGGGACCAGAATTTTGTCCATAAGAAGTATATAATACGAGGGCAATGGAAACTTTGCCGTTACTGCGGCCAGGGACGCTGAATAGTGGTTGCCTGGCAACCAATTGTCCTAGTGATATCCCCGCCCATGGAGATCGCAGCAGGGGAAGTATCCAAGCGTTGCTTGGTAACCCCCGGAAAGATGTCATCCTTGAATATGAGATATACTTCACCGGAAGAGACTGGGCTGTTGCGTGGCAACGGCTGCGCTATGTCACTTCCAGGGGCGGGCACCTCGATCCTCACTGGGAGTTGGTAGGTGGGATGGCCCGGCTTATGGTTGCTTAGCAACCAGTAGTGGACACGGAGGTGAGATAAGTATGTACTTGGGGACATCTTGTGGCTGTTATATAAGATTATGGGGTGAATCACGCCAGCCCGGGTACAAGCACCATTGAGGGGATAGCAGTGGATTTTAAAGTATGATCTAATATGCACTAGAAGCACTTTTGAATGAAATAGGCTAATCCCGCCCTTATTGTGACGTCATGTGGGCGTCGATAATTGAATGGTGGGTATGTAAGGGGCCGGTGAGGCATGGTCAGATAGGCTGATGGTATCTTTATGTGATGGCAGGACGGCTGTTAAATGATGTTTATGTCTCCTGATGACGGTCTGCAATGACCGAAAACGTTTGAGCTTACTTCTGGATAACCTTAATGGACTGTATTACACAGTCATATATGCTGTCTGGACAATAAACTTTTGCTAAATACTTCATAAGAAAAGACTGGTGAGTGCTCCATTCTTTTGTATCTACAAGTGGATCCCTTTGAGGATTTTTGTGGAAGACACCCCAGCTGTTGTTCCAGTATTACACGTGAGTGCGACTTTTTCTGTATACATTAAAGAAATTGGATCCTTTCTCTGGAACTTTTTTCTGGTCTGACACCCGTGGACTCTAAAACAAATGAAATAATATCTTTTACCAAGCCAATTTTTGATCAGTATGGTCGATTTTTTATGACATATAAGTTCTTTTTAAGCGCATTGGTCCCATGTTCCCCCTTAGGTGCTGCTCCATAGAAATATTATGTTATGTTTTGTTTATGTTATGCATTTATGATTCCAATGTATTGATTTTTCTTTATCATTTGGTCTAAAAGCTCTGATTTACCCTCCCCCACCAGTGTGGTTTGGTTAGAATTGTGATTTACAACATGTCTCAACCTGAATGTGTGTTGTTTGATGAGGATCTCCTGTCAGCAGCTGAGAATCAGCTGATATCACTCACTGATGACGATGCCGAAAAGGTCTATTTTGATCACTTTGAATTCACTAGACTCCCTGATGAGAAACCAACAGATTTAGTTTACAAAATTACACGACTCAGAAGGAGAGAGACTGAGCTGACACTCCATGGTCAGTTCTTGTCGGAGTACCACAGGTCCAAGAGGATACCTAGAGGATTCCGCATCACTAATACTCCAACTATTGGTAGAACCAATGCTGCATTTTGCAGCAAGTGGTGCGGGGTCCTCAATAAGTGTTCCTTGGACCTGATATTACTAGTGATTGAGGAAGTCGGCATCGAATTAGTGAAGGTACGTGATGAAATCACGAAATTTGAGAAATCCCACTTAACGACATTAAAAAATGATAAAACTGAGAACTGGGTTGAAAAGATCCAGACCCAAATTAATGCCTACAAGGAGGAGTTGGTCTCCTTTAAACGTAAGAAGCTGCAGACTGTAACAAATGATTATGCAACTCATAATGTTTATAGGTGGCTATCAGGCGGTTCAAATAGTGGTAGGAGACAGAGAACATACCGACCGCAGAGGAACAGGGCTAGACCTGGAGCTGATTCCTCCACGTCACAGTCAGCCTCGGACTCTGAACCTGGTGTTCCACTCCCCCCGAGTGGTTTTTTAGGCCAGAGAAGGAGAAGGGCAGGCAACCCTGGAAATTACGCAGACCACACCCGCGGAGGGGGGGATTCAGGCGGAAGAGGTCGGAAGAAGTAGATGAGGGATGTATATTTAATTTATCTGATCATATTCTTTCTAGATCAGAAAGCTCCCTTTTGGCCCTAGGGTTGAGCTTTGTGCCCTCTTCCCGACATGACGAATTTAATTTTGCTGTTGACCATTTCAAATTCGGTAGGAAATTAAGGTTACGTGATTTCTTTATGGATAAAGATGAAACAGGAAGATTTGAACAGGCTGGTACTCAGTTTTTGAAACCAAGTCTTTTCGATCCTCAGACTACGAATGCTAGTATACGTACATTTTTAAGGATGACAGAACAAGACTGTAGGACCCCTAATGACAGGAGGGTATATGACAACTTGAATTACCATCAGAGACAGGCCCTTAAATCCTTAAGAGATAATGATTCTATCGTCATTCGCCCCGCAGATAAGGGCGGGGCTATTGTACTACAAAATGCAGTAGACTATGATAGGGAGATTAGGCGGCAGCTGTCGGATGTGACTACCTATGTCAAATGTACTATGAATCCCATGCCAGGGATTAAGAGACGGGTGGATAATGTTATTGATATGGCTACACATAATGGTTGGCTTACTGAACAGATTGCTTTATATCTGAAAGTGGATTTTCCAATATGTCCATTGATATATACTCTGCCTAAGGTCCACAAATCTTTGGTGGACCCCCCTGGCAGACCAATCATCTCTGCCAGGGGTTCTCTATTACAGCCGCTTGCAATATTTGTTGATAGTTTCTTACAGGAACTTATTCCCCAAATACCCAGTTATCTTCGTGATACCAGTGATTTTTTGAATAATATCCTGGCAATTGGGGATCTTAGTGAAAATATATTGTTTGCAACACTTGATGTTTCATCTCTATATACAATTATTCCTCATACCGAAGGGATTGAGGCAGTCAGGAAATTGATGATATCACATGGTAACATGCATCTTCCATGTGAATTTATCCTTGAGCTATTGGAGTTAATTTTGGTTCATAATCATTTCTCATATCAGGGTGATTATTATATCCAATGCTCGGGGACCGCTATGGGGTCTAATGTGGCCCCGATGTATGCAGGTATTTTCATGCATGACTATGAATCCACTAACATTTATCCTAGGTATGGTAATAAAATTACTTATTATAGGAGATTCATAGATGACGTATTTTTGCTGTGGAGTGGCACCAAGGAGGAATTTCATTCAATGTTGAATGAACTTAATGCCCTTGATTCGACAGTCCGTTTTACTGGAACATGTGAGCGTGACTCCATAAATTTTCTGGACGTAACTATATTTCGGAATGGAACAAAGCTGGGGTCTACGCTATATAGAAAGGAAACGGACAGAAACACTTTCTTGCAGGCGACTAGTAAGCACCCACCCACCCTCAAAGCGAGCCTTCCGGTATCCCAATTCATGAGGGTTCTCCGTAACAATACAAATTCTGATACAGCGGAAGCTCAAATAATACAAATGAAGGAACGGTTCCTCGAGAGGGGATATACGAGGAGAGTTGTGGAGAATTGTCTCACTAAAGCTAGGTTGAGACTATATCAGAAACGTGATTGCAAACAGAATCGTATGATATTCGTGACACAATACGATGATATGGCTCCTGTGATCTCTAAATCAATTAAAAAGCATTGGCCGTTACTCAAGTCTGACCCAAAGTTTCAAGGGACTCTTGATAATCCACCCATGATGGCATATAGGCGTGGCAGAAATCTGAAGCAGATCCTGATGCAACCCGCTAGACCTCTGGTGGCGAAGGAAAACGCCACGTGGTTAAACACCATGAAACCAGGGTGCTTCAGATGTGTGGGGTGCACCACGTGCCGCTCGTTGCTGCCGGGCACTTCTTTCCCGCACCCACACAATGGTAGAATGATCAAGATTCGATATAAGCTCCATTGCAGGTTGAGCTTTGTGGTCTATATGCTATTATGTCCATGCGGACTAGCATACGTTGGAATGACGACCTGCACATTTAGAGAACGTATGGCAAACCACAGGAGTTCAATTAACCAAGCGATCACCTCTGGTAGAACTGATAAACCAGTTGCACAACACTTCCTCAAAATGGGACATCAAGTATCAACACTTAGATGCCGGATCATAGACTGGGTCCCGGAACCTGCGAGAGGTGGAGACCGTACACTCATTTTGAAAAAACTGGAGGCAAGATGGATCTTCAAATTGGGAACAGTGGCCCCAAATGGGCTTAATGAGAATAACCCGTTGGGTATTTTTCTTAGATAAGGGACTTGAGCCCTTTTGGGATCAATGCGCTTTTGTTATAAATATAGGTATTTTTTAGTACATATACATAAAGAAATTTTTTCTTCAAAAAATAATTTTTTTTGTAAATCTTCGTTGTTATAGTATATATTAATCTTGTTAGTGTATGTATGTCTTTATGTCTTTATATGTATGTATATTTAGTGCAGGTATATTGTCATTTTATTATCCTCCATACTCCACCGGCTCCTACTACCTACAGGTTACCCTTAATTATAAAGTCCGTGGGTTGTGTGTTTGATTAGCTATTTATATTATGTTATCTTATTCCCTATTTACATACTTGATTCTCCTCCAATGGGATTGGCTTCCAGCCTATAAAATAATCTTTACTATTTGTCCATAAGAAGTATATAATACGAGGGCAATGGAAACTTTGCCGTTACTGCGGCCAGGGACGCTGAATAGTGGTTGCCTGGCAACCAATTGTCCTAGTGATATCCCCGCCCATGGAGATCGCAGCAGGGGAAGTATCCAAGCGTTGCTTGGTAACCCCCGGAAAGATGTCATCCTTGAATATGAGATATACTTCACCGGAAGAGACTGGGCTGTTGCGTGGCAACGGCTGCGCTATGTCACTTCCAGGGGCGGGCACCTCGATCCTCACTGGGAGTTGGTAGGTGGGATGGCCCGGCTTATGGTTGCTTAGCAACCAGTAGTGGACACGGAGGTGAGATAAGTATGTACTTGGGGACATCTTGTGGCTGTTATATAAGATTATGGGGTGAATCACGCCAGCCCGGGTACAAGCACCATTGAGGGGATAGCAGTGGATTTTAAAGTATGATCTAATATGCACTAGAAGCACTTTTGAATGAAATAGGCTAATCCCGCCCTTATTGTGACGTCATGTGGGCGTCGATAATTGAATGGTGGGTATGTAAGGGGCCGGTGAGGCATGGTCAGATAGGCTGATGGTATCTTTATGTGATGGCAGGACGGCTGTTAAATGATGTTTATGTCTCCTGATGACGGTCTGCAATGACCGAAAACGTTTGAGCTTACTTCTGGATAACCTTAATGGACTGTATTACACAGTCATATATGCTGTCTGGACAATAAACTTTTGCTAAATACTTCATAAGAAAAGACTGGTGAGTGCTCCATTCTTTTGTATCTACAAGTGGATCCCTTTAAGGATTTTTGTGGAAGACACCCCAGCTGTTGTTCCAGTATTACACGTGAGTGCGACTTTTTCTGTATATATATATATATATATATATATATGTATGTGTATATATATATATATATATATATGTATGTGTGTATATATATATATATATATATATATAAAAATATGTATATATATATATAAAAATATGTATATATATATATAAATATATATATATATATATATTGATAAAGCTGAATATTTATCGTATATAAAAACCCTTTGTGAGGTCTAAGAACACTGTACGCTATTTACGTATGAAGTACCGTAAGGGTACGCTCGTTGCGTAACAATCGCTTAGCCGTAGTCGAGACGCTCAAGCGTCACGTTCGCTCACGGCCAAGAGATCACAGGCAGGCACGCTATTGGCTGCTGACTAACGTAATGGTTCACTATAGCGTAACGGACGCTGTATCGGGAGCGGGCTGCTCGAGCGATACAGACGCTCACGAGAATACGCTGTTGGTATCGGGCACACTTATAGGTGAGCGACTACCGTAATGCTACGCTATCAGCGTAGCGGACGCTCAAGACCACGAGGAGATCACGAGCGGCGCTGACGCTCACCATGTTAAACCTTTATATCTAAACCAGAAACAATGTAATATGCTGTAAAACCTTAGTGTAGAGATAGGGTGTAGATGCAACCTAGTGTAACCTTATTAACTTAAAAACTGTTTGAGCGTCACCGGCGCTCTGAGAATACTAGACACTATAAGAAATACACAGATACCTGGGCTTAGGGTCCAACGCCTAATATATATATTATGAATGATATACTTGCAAAAGAATTAATACAAATACAAATCATACACTACAATATAACATAGACTACCTAACCAGATAACTACACAGGAAATACAATACAATTACTATTTAAGGGAAAATAAGAGAGAAAGAGGAGAAGAGAGAGAGATTGGCTCACAATAACAAGAAGATCAATATGGTTGCGGAGAAAAACTTACGCACAAAGGAAACGATCGCATGCGCCTCTGGACATCCAGCTCCCGATTTTCAGCAATGATAACCGTTGAAGAGTGAGAGTTGGATGTGATCGGCCTGTCTATTTATGCCCCACACACAATACAATTCAATGGTCCCTACAATCTCATTGTTCATTGGACACAGGAATTCCTCCTCGCATTATAACAAAAGGTCATAGGTTGATTCATACAGGTGGGCCGTGACTATTTCCAACAGCTCAGGTGGGAGGGAAACTGGGTTTCCCGCCGCATGGATAAGTAAGTGCAAATACAGTAAATGTTCATAAACTTCTTATGTCCATAACTATTCGCACGAGCGATTAATCTGCTTCAAACCAACACCGGAATATTGCTAATTAAATACTCTTCCGATGGGTACTAAACACCACTGTATTACTCCTGTCTGACCCTTCGTATCAAACAAAGAGGGATTTCTCTGTTCACGAACATTCTATATTAACCAAACTTTCAGAATCTATCAAAGGGACCATGATCTACAAAATACATTATATAGTGAGAATATGTAACGATTGAGTCGCACGCTACGATCACATAAACTCTACCGTAAATACGCATACCGTGCGCCTGCGGGTGCCCGCGACTGTGAGTATGCGCACGTACGGGAGAGCGTACGCATGCGCAGCACGGACCTGTGTGAGGTGCAAATATGGTAGTGTGCATAGAGATATTTTTCTGACTTTGACAGTCCACCCTTTGGCAGTCAATAATAACTGCCACCTTCTAAAACATTTCAAAAAGAGAAAAATATATGTCAGGGGTTAATACATTTACATGGTTGGGTAGGGGAGGAGAGGAGAAGGTAGGAAAAGGGTATGACCTAGTGAGATAGCAGAAGCATGTGTGTATGAATCCGTGCTTGGGGGTCATGTATCATCGTGCCGTACGTGTGGTACATCAAGCTTCGAGGTATTGCGAAGTATACATTTGAATTCCTTCTTATCCCGTGGTACGGGTCTGTGGATGGGCTGTCAAACTTTTCCGAGCTCTTTTCGGCTTTGGTTGTAACAAAATGGGGGAGCACATTTTAGTTGATGATACATGAATGGGGGAGATATGTGATTGCTGATATCTGTGCCTGTATTCCCTATCGACTATGTGTGTCATTACCTGAGGGTTGTAGAAATGAAGAAAAGACATAATTACGGTAAATGCGGTGGTATTCTATGTCAGGTAAATGAACATTCGTCGATTGAGGTCGTGATTGGTGTCTGTTGATTGCAGTCTTCTTTGTGCTTTTGCTCATAAGGTGCGAGCAAAAGCTGTCAATGTCCATAGATTTACAAAAGTGTTGGGCTAGCGTGATTTTAAAATTTTCTAGGGAAACTGGGGATCCATGGCATAGTTCATCAAATCTGTGTATAAGGTTGTCAAAACTTCTTCTTTTAATCCATCTGTTGTCTGTATATCGGCTCATCAAATTCCTCGTCCAAGTGGGTCTTTTTACCTTGGAGGAAACGGAAAAACAGGTGAAAGAAACGGACCGTAGAAATCGCATTTTCATCACATCATTGTTTCTACATTTGGGTCATAAATCAAGTCCATTGGAATTACAGTTTCCTCACTCCTTAAACTCATTACCCTAGTACGATGATTGCACCTCATTAAAGCCTGACCGCATCTAAATATCAAACCAATCGTTATGATAACACCTAAGATACATAGGAGAAACTTTTCAACATCCATTATGACTCCTTGAGCCCAGTCTCCTAAACCAGAGAACCAATTTCGCGGGTTCAACCATGACACCCAACCAGTCAGCTCATTACCTACAGCAGCAAGAGTGAGATTGTGTCTCCTGCGAAATTCCCACTTCAGTTGGAGAATATCGTCCATCTTTTGGTCTATGACCTCGACCGGGTCCTCGGTGCTATTCGTAATATATGTGCAACATTTCACGCCGTATTGTGTTGCCAGTGTGACACAATATCCGTCTGTCACTGCTGTGAGGTAATTAAGAACCATTCTATGCTGTACCAGTTCTGTTTTATAAGCTTGAAGTTCCCTTCCAGTATACCTAAACGTGTCATCATACATTTCAGTGATATTATCTAACAAATTGGCGAGCGCAGAAATGTATTTATAATTCAACACTCCTCTGGTGGTGCGAGTGAAATCTAACGCGATTAGAAACTGAATCCCGGTGGATTCATGGATCATGTCAGAGGCCGGATGCTCTGTTCTTTCTATCAGGTGCCGTTTAACTACGTGCTCGTAATGGGTGTGAGTATAAGGAGTTTGGGCAACACGGTGTATGTCTTTCATTTTGTCATGTGATACAGTCATTACTTCAGGCAGTACTTTTCCAATATAACACAATCCTTCAGAGTTTGGGGCAAGCCACTTATACGCCTTTCTCCCGCATATGAAATATGCATCATCGGGGAGAACATATGGGACGGAGTAGGACATAACCATATTACACACCTTCCATGTGAAATCTCCTAACCCTAATTCTTCCATCTGCTTAGTACACGTATCAGGTTGTACGATATGTGCACAGTATCCTGGTGATACCTCTCCAACTCTCGTAATCCTATTTCCTAAGGTATACCTATACCGGAAAGATTTTCCTCTACTGGCTATGTGGCGTATAAGCTCTGTATCTGTTGGCATTCTATCTGCTCTGTGTGAAAAGGTCATGGTTTGATTACTCCATGACACTTCCCAATTTCCCGGCTTTCGGGGATTGGAGATGTTAAAACATAATAGGGACCTATCCACATGGTATTGGTGGTGTCACGATCCGGGTATCTGGACGCCATTTCTTACCTATCAGATGCCTCCTAAGGCTGGCTCAGCGCTCCAGGACCGGATCCCATCTGTTATCCTGATGTGCACATTCCCGCATCCTCTCCTGTCTCTCTGGACGCAGTCACAGTAACGCCTTATACATCTGGCATGGCGTCTCCCGCGGCCTCCGCCGCCGTCCCTGAGCTTCTGCATTCTGAGTGGCGATTACGTCAGCCGCGGCCTCCGCTGTGTCCGCGTGGTCGGATGTGCATCTGTCAGCCTGGCGTCTCCTGTCTCCGGTGGCCGGCGCCGCCATTACTGTTTTCCAGACCACATGGTTTACAATCCAAACTTCCCTCCAAGTGTCTGCATGGGCGCAGCCATCTTGGATTCTGTCAGCTGATCTTTCCTACCAATCCGTTGTCAGTATTATTAATTTGCATAATTGCCTAGCCAATGCCTTCCTTGCTGCAGGTATAAATAGGTTGTGCCTGAGCAAGGAAGGCGTCAGTGCTTTGGTTGTCAAACCTAGTTCCAGTTTGTCTCTCTTCTGTGAATGTCTTTCAGGTTCCAGCTCCTGTCTCCAGACTTCTGCTATAGAGACCCGCACCAGCATTCCATCTGCGGTGTAGCCTGACTCTCCGATCCATTCTGGACTCACCTGTTTCCAGCTACAACATCACCTGCTTCCAGCTCAGCTTCCAGCAGTGTACAGCTTCTCTTAAAGGGCCGGTGTCCTTTCTGCAGTTTACCACTCTCCACCGGTATTATTATTTCTCCGCTCTCAAATTCTACATTTCATCTACATTGCATCGCTCTCAAGCTTTATTTATTATTTAACTGGTTCCAGCCAGTATCCACTCCGTGCCAACACCTGTCTGGTTCTATCCAGTACCCACAGCAGCATTTTATCTACAGCAGTCCAGCTTTCCCTGGAACACCAGCTGGTACGACCCTGGGCTTTCCTCATTGCTACAGTTGAGCCTGGTAAGGACTTTCCAACTTGCAGATAATAAGAACTGTCTCATACCACCAGAGCTCTGTGGCCCCTGCCACCCTGTAGTACCCAGGAACTGTATTATTATTTCTCTGCTGATTTTTATGTTTCTTTTTACTGCTACTGTGATGCATGGAGTTTGTCATAAATAAATATCATTGACTTTTACTCAAGTTGTCGTGGTCACGCCTTCGGACGGTTTCTCTTCATGTTACTTACATGTCCAGGGGTCTGATACAACCTCCCAGGTGCCGGTACATCTCAGCCCCTACAACTGAGGCTGCCTTCCGTCAGCTCAGGCCCTCAGTTGTGACAGTAAGCACTGACCAAATGAATCCAGCCGGAGACCAGGATCAAGCGGCCAGGCCGATGCAAGAACTGGCAGCCCGACTTGAACATCAGGAGGCTGCACAGGGCCACATCATCCGCTGTCTCCAGGATCTCTCTACTCGGCTGGATGGGATTCAGACAACTCTCCGTGGATCAGACGCGTCCGGTGCGTCAACCACAGTGACTCCAGCTATAACCCCACCCACCTTACCCATTTCTGCTCCACGTCTTCATCTTCCAACGCCAGCAAAATTTGACGGTTCTCCAAGATTCTGCAGGGGATTTCTCAACCAGTGTGAGATTCAGTTTGAGCTACAACCTGGCAATTTTCCCAGTGACCGTACAAAAATTGCCTACATCATCTCTCTTCTCAGTGGCTCAGCCCTTGATTGGGCATCACCGTTATGGGAGAGGTCCGACACCCTGCTATCTTCTTACACTGCATTCGTGTCAACATTCAGGCGCATCTTCGACGAGCCAGGCCGGGTAACTTCAGCTTCGTCTGAGATTCTCCGTTTACGCCAGGGATCACGTACTGTAGGACAATATCTTATACAGTTCCAGATCCTGGCATCCGAACTGGCATGGAACGACGAGGCCCTGTATGCTGCATTCTGGCATGGTTTATCTGAGTGTATCAAAGACGAGTTAGCTACCAGAGACTTACCCTCCAAGTTAGATGAGCTAATCTCACTTTGTACAAAAGTTGACTTACGTTTCAGAGAGAGAGCAACTGAGCGTGGAAGATCATCTGCTCCAAAATCTTCTGCTCCTCCTCCTCGCCAACTGTCACCAACTAAAGATGAGCCCATGCAAATTGGCCGTTCCCGTTTAACTCCTGCTGAGCGCCGAAGACGTCTCTCCGAGTCTCTCTGTCTTTATTGTGCAGCTCCGTCTCACACCATTAATGCTTGTCCCAAACGTCCGGGACTCCAGACCCTAGCTCGCCAAGGAGAGGGCCGGCTAGGAGTAATGATCTCCTCTCCATCCCCTCAAGATTGTAATCTCCCAGTCTCGCTTCAAGTTGCTCAACGTTATCAGAACGTCATTGCCCTCCTGGATTCCGGAGCAGCTGGGAACTTTATTACCGAAGCCTATGTTAAACGGTGGTCCCTACCCACCGAGAGACTTCCTTCCTCCTTTTCCTTAACTGCCGTGGATGGCAGTAAAATTTTTGATACAGTTATTGCTCTAAGGACTCTACCAGTTCGTCTGAGAGTGGGAGTTCTTCATTCCGAACTTATTTCACTTTTAGTGATTCCAAGAGCCACACATCCTGTGGTCCTGGGCCTTCCATGGCTCCGTCTTCACAATCCTACAATTGATTGGACGACTACGCAAATTCTGGCATGGGGTTCCTCCTGTGCTGAGACATGTTTGTTTAAAGTGTTGCCTGTCTGTTCTTCCTCCCCCAGGTCGTCTGATGTTCCACCTCCTCCATATCAAGATTTCACGGATGTGTTCAGTAAAGCTTCTGCTGATATCCTTCCTCCTCATAGAGAATGGGACTGCCCGATTGATCTCGTTCCAGGGAAGGTTCCACCTCGAGGCCGAACTTATCTGTTGTCTCTGCCTGAGACGCATTCTATGGAGGAATACATTAAAGAGAACCTAGCAAAGGGGTTCATTCGACCTTCTTCTTCTCCAGCCGGCGCAGGCTTCTTCTTTGTAAAAAAGAAAGATGGTGGTCTGCGGCCGTGCATCGACTACAGAGGTTTGAACGACATTACCATCAAGAACCGCTATCCTTTACCCCTGATTACTGAGCTCTTTGACAGAGTTAGCGGAGCTACCATCTTTACAAAGCTGGACTTGAGAGGTGCATACAATCTCATCCGGATCCGTGAGGGTGACGAGTGGAAGACCGCATTTAACACCCGTGACGGACATTATGAGTACCTCGTCATGCCCTTCGGATTGAGCAATGCTCCAGCTGTCTTCCAGCATTTCGTCAATGAGATCTTCAGAGACATTCTATACCGTCATGTCGTGGTCTATCTAGATGATATCCTCATTTTTGCCAACAATTTAGAGGAACATCGTTTTTGGGTAAAGGAGGTTCTGTCCCGTCTCCGTGTCAATCATCTCTACTGCAAATTAGAGAAATGCGTCTTTGAAGTCAAGTCCATTCCGTTTCTAGGGTACATTGTGTCCGGTTCCGGACTAGAGATGGATCCTGAGAAACTACAAGCAATCCAGAAATGGCCGGTACCCTTAACCCTCAAAGGGGTCCAGAGGTTCTTAGGGTTCGCCAATTATTACCAAAAGTTTATACGAGACTTTTCCACCATTGTGGCGCCTATTACTGCTTTCACCAAGAAGGGTGCTAACCCGTCCAAGTGGTCTGAAGAAGCCATGCAAGCTTTTCATCTTTTGAAACAGAGGTTCATCTCTGCGCCTGTCCTAAAACAGCCTGACATCGACTCTCCTTTCATCTTAGAGGTGGATGCCTCCTCCGTTGGAGTAGGAGCGGTGTTATCTCAGAGGGCTAAAGATGGCCATTTACATCCTTGCAGTTTCTTCTCCCGGAAGTTCTCCCCAGCGGAGCGCAACTATGCCATTGGCGACCAGGAGTTGCTAGCCATCAAGCTCGCTCTAGAGGAGTGGAGATATCTGTTGGAGGGAGCTTCTCATTCAATCACCATACTTACAGACCACAAGAACCTTCTATATCTAAAAGGCGCACAATGTCTCAACCCTCGTCAGGCCAGATGGGCACTTTTCTTTTCCAGATTCGACTTTAAACTCCAGTTCTGTCCGGGCTATCAGAATCGCAAGGCCGATGCCCTTTCCCGCTCATGGGAGCAAGAAAATGAGTCAGAGTCTTCAGACAAGCATCCTATTATAAATCCGTTGGCATTCTCCACGGTAGGGATGGACTCTACGCCCCCATCAGGGAAAAGTTTTGTGAAGCCGACACTAAGGAAGAAGCTCATGCATTGGGCCCATGCTTCCCGCTTTGCCGGACATACAGGTATCCAAAAAACCCTGGAGTTTATCTCTAGGTCCTATTGGTGGCCAACTCTGAAAAAGGACGTTTTGGAGTTTATTGCATCTTGCCCAAAGTGTGCCCAACATAAAGTATCCCGCCAGTCGCCTGCGGGGCAACTGGTTCCACTATCTGTTCCCCGTCGACCATGGACCCATTTGTCGATGGATTTTATTACAGATTTGCCCACGTGCAACAAGTTCAATACCATCTGGGTGGTAGTTGACTGGTTCACCAAGATGGCACACTTCATTCCTCTCACCGGTCTTCCGTCAGCTTCCAAGTTGGCTCAAGTATTCATACAAGAGATCTTCCGACTCCACGGTCTTCCAGAGGAAATTATCTCAGATCGAGGAGTTCAATTCACAGCCAAATTCTGGCGAAGTTTATGTCAAGTCCTCCAAGTCAAGCTAAAGTTTTCCACGGCTTACCATCCTCAGACCAATGGTCAAACTGAGAGGGTGAATCAGGACTTGGAGTCCTTCCTCCGCATCTATGTGTCCTCCTCTCAAGATGACTGGGTTCAATTACTTCCCTGGGCCGAGTTCTGTCATAACAACCAGTATCATTCTTCATCTTCTTCAACACCATTCTTCACCAACTTTGGATTCCACCCTAAAGTCCCTGAGTTCCAACCGCTTCCAGCAACTTCTGTTCCCGCAGTGGATATCACCTTGCATCAGTTTGCCAATATCTGGAAGAGCGTACGATCAGCTCTGCTCAAGGCATCGTTCAGGTACAAGAAGTTTGCGGATAAGAAGCGTCGAGCAGTTCCTGCTCTCAAGGTGGGTGATCGGGTATGGTTATCCACGAAGAATTTGAGGTTGAGAGTTCCCAGTATGAAGTTTGCACCTCGCTTCATCGGTCCTTTTAAAATTGATCAAGTCATCAATCCTGTTGCTTACAGACTCCAGTTACCTCCTTTCTTAAAAATACCCAGGACATTCCATGTTTCCCTGTTGAAACCGCTAATCTTGAATCGGTTTCATTCCTCACTTCCTCCAACTCCGAAAGTCCAAACTCAACGAGGCGTTGAGTATGAAGTGGCCAAGATCCTGGACTCACGTCACCGTTACGGTCAACTTCAGTATCTTATTGACTGGAAGGGTTATGGCCCTGAGGAACGTTCATGGACCAATGCTTCTGATGTCCATGCTCCTGCCTTGGTCCGGAGATTCCATTCCAAGTTTCCTCAAAAGCCAAAGAAGTGTCCTGGGGCCACTCCTAAAGGGGGGGGTGCTGTCACGATCCGGGTATCTGGACGCCATTTCTTACCTATCAGATGCCTCCTAAGGCTGGCTCAGCGCTCCAGGACCGGATCCCATCTGTTATCCTGATGTGCACATTCCCGCATCCTCTCCTGTCTCTCTGGACGCAGTCACAGTAACGCCTTATACATCTGGCATGGCGTCTCCCGCGGCCTCCGCCGCCGTCCCTGAGCTTCTGCATTCTGAGTGGCGATTACGTCAGCCGCGGCCTCCGCTGTGTCCGCGTGGTCGGATGTGCATCTGTCAGCCTGGCGTCTCCTGTCTCCGGTGGCCGGCGCCGCCATTACTGTTTTCCAGACCACATGGTTTACAATCCAAACTTCCCTCCAAGTGTCTGCATGGGCGCAGCCATCTTGGATTCTGTCAGCTGATCTTTCCTACCAATCCGTTGTCAGTATTATTAATTTGCATAATTGCCTAGCCAATGCCTTCCTTGCTGCAGGTATAAATAGGTTGTGCCTGAGCAAGGAAGGCGTCAGTGCTTTGGTTGTCAAACCTAGTTCCAGTTTGTCTCTCTTCTGTGAATGTCTTTCAGGTTCCAGCTCCTGTCTCCAGACTTCTGCTATAGAGACCCGCACCAGCATTCCATCTGCGGTGTAGCCTGACTCTCCGATCCATTCTGGACTCACCTGTTTCCAGCTACAACATCACCTGCTTCCAGCTCAGCTTCCAGCAGTGTACAGCTTCTCTTAAAGGGCCGGTGTCCTTTCTGCAGTTTACCACTCTCCACCGGTATTATTATTTCTCCGCTCTCAAATTCTACATTTCATCTACATTGCATCGCTCTCAAGATTTATTTATTATTTAACTGGTTCCAGCCAGTATCCACTCCGTGCCAACACCTGTCTGGTTCTATCCAGTACCCACAGCAGCATTTTATCTACAGCAGTCCAGCTTTCCCTGGAACACCAGCTGGTACGACCCTGGGCTTTCCTCATTGCTACAGTTGAGCCTGGTAAGGACTTTCCAACTTGCAGATAATAAGAACTGTCTCATACCACCAGAGCTCTGTGGCCCCTGCCACCCTGTAGTACCCAGGAACTGTATTATTATTTCTCTGCTGATTTTTATGTTTCTTTTTACTGCTACTGTGATGCATGGAGTTTGTCATAAATAAATATCATTGACTTTTACTCAAGTTGTCGTGGTCACGCCTTCGGGCGGTTTCTCTTCATGTTACTTACATGTCCAGGGGTCTGATACAACCTCCCAGGTTCCGGTACATCTCAGCCCCTACAACTGAGGCTGCCTTCCGTCAGCTCAGGCCCTCAGTTGTGACAGGTGGAGCTTCAAACTAGGAGGGATGGAGATATTAAACCTCCTGTCCACCGGTCTCCCACCCTTTAGCTCAAGTACCTCCCCTAACGTTAAAGGAAATGGTACTAGCCCTGATTTGCTATGACCTTGAGGTACTTGAGAGCATACCCAACAATCTGTCTTATTTAACACACTACCCACTAAAGAGTGATAGTCACTCAAGGGATGCCGGTCCATGTGGATATTAAAACTGGATTGGCATTTCTTTATGCACCCATCCTCAACTACATTGTTACAGAGCCTACAGATACAGTTTTCTTTTCAGCTAACAATGTTTACAAATAACATGGCTGTTAGATCGTTTCCGGTACTCGCCTTTGCTTGGTGATTGGGTTGTTATTGGAAATTTACACCTCTGTCTCAGTCATCGGGATCTTTCTGGATCCTTTCTCGACCTCTCTGGTACTCTCGCCGGAACAGACTGCTCTGGTCAACATCATGGTCAACAGGAAAATCCAGATCACAGTCTCTTGGGGCAAGTCCATCTTACAGGAGGAGAAAAGAAGAAATTTGTAATGGGGGTACAGAAAATCAGTTTGAGGGGGAGAGAAACTTGTTACGATAATTAGTTCTCTCGTCTTGTTGTTCTTCTTGTTCTGCTGTCTTCTCAAAGGTGCTGTCTCTCAGTCTTCCAAACGAACATTCTGGTGATGCAATATTCCCTCCAAACCAGCGATCTTTCTGTAAGGAGCAAAAATCTTGCATTACCATTTGTCTAACTGATGGGTGACATACCATCTTTAAAACATGAAAGCATGAGTGAGAAGAGAGAGAAAACAACAACAGCAAAAAAAAACAAAAAAAAAACAAAGAGAGAGAACAATTTATATGCATGTGTATATTACTTAAATCAACAATAGCCATCAATAGGAAAAGAGAAAAAAAAACATTTTTCAAACATTTCAAAACACTGTCAGATCATCAGGCTGTCATATCTACATGTCCAATGGTTTCCCTGCGCAGTCCCTCCCCCCAGCACTTCCATATTCCATTGTCTGTATCTGGCCAGAATACATTGATGCGGATAGGTCATGCTGGGGTTTGGTAGACTTCTGCAAAGACCAAGTATATATGCAATGTTTGAATCCTACCAATAATCGTCAGAGATGGGGAGAGAGAAAAAGAAACATTTCACAGATACATTTACAACGTTTCACCCGGTCATTCCTGTGTCTTCAGGGAATGACCTCCCAATTTATTAACTATAACCTCAGGCTTACCATCAGTCCTAATGATCACCTTTCCTGACTGCACATTATGGGTGTAGGCCAAAATTTTTCCTATATGATCCCTGATTATAATTTTGTGTGTTATAACTTTGCTCATTTCTTGGTCTAGGGGATCTAACTTTATGTGGGTTATTACAGTTGCTGGCATAATGCCCTTCTCTTCTACAATGGTAACAAATCCTTGGCTTTCTCCATGTGCTAGGGGCCTGGGGTTCCGGTCGACTTGATGCCTCCTCTAGTGCTTGGATGTTCAGGGCCATTAACCGCTCTCCCTGCGCTTCCCTGGTTCTTTGGATATTTCGGTCATGCTCGATAGCGGACTCTCTTAATGCAGCGACCGAGATACCTCTCCAATGAGGTATCGAGGTTTGTACCCTAATTTTTAGTGTGTCTTTTAAGTTGTTCATTAATACAGACACAGCTACCTCTCTGTGGTGTACATTAGTGTCAATGTCATCTATACCCGTGTACCTAGCCATATCCTGCAGAGCCCGGTGAAAATACTCTGATGCGGATTCACCTTCTTTTTGTTTTATTGTAAAGATTTTATTCTACTTTACTACTGTAGGAAAATATTCTTTCAACTGTAGATTAATTCTTTTTACATTATCTTGGTTATACTCGTCTGTTAGTGGCACTTCCTCATCTAGTTTACAATCAGCGATAAATTTCAATGAATCAACATCGGGGGGTAAACATGTCCTCAAAACTGTCCTCCAATCTTTGTTATTTGGCTCTGCAGTGTTTCCTAGCACTCTAATGTATTTCTGACAAGCAACTAAGTCTTTCCTGGGATCAGGAATTTCAGACAGAATTGTTCTTAATTCTGTCCGGGAAAAGGGGCAGTACATGGCGATGTTCCTGACAGGAGTGACTCCTGAAGAGTCAGTTTTCCCATTTGGTACTGCAATTACCCTGACAGGATTAAGTCCAGTAACGTCATTCTGAATTGATTCCACGATATGAGGTACATTTGTTTGTGCGTGATGTATAATACCATACGTACCTGTGGACACGACCTCACCTGACCCTCCGTTAGGGGGTTTGATTACAGTCTTTACCGATTTGGTCGCGTCCACCTGGATGTCTTGTGTGATGGCTTCTGGAAAAGGCTCCGACATTGTGCTGGGCTCACTTTCTTGTTGTTGTTCCTGAGGAAAGTTTAACATGGGGTGCGACTTGCATGGGTTAATAGTTGTACATTCAACAGCATTACAATTATCATTGTTACATTTATTACACTTATTCTTATCATCTATACTACAGTTGCTAAGAGCGTTTTTATTGTTCACCCTTGTGCTTTTCTCCGCAACCACAATCCTCTCCATTGCCATGTCTCTCCTCTCAAGATGAAAGTTAGGTGTGTAAGTTACATCTCTTTGCATTTCACTTTCCTGTTGCCATAACTGCAAACAATCATAATGTTTAACTCGTTGTTTCCAGAATTTTATGAGACAGATCCTCCGCCTTAAATTATGCAACACCTCTGTGTCAAAACTACCTATCCCGGGAAATGGTGCCTTATCCCCCGCAGTCATTCGTGTCCATTCATCACAAAAGGTCTCAGTGTGGGGACCATATTTCCCCCACATTACTAACCGAGCAGACCCTCGGGGTCTGCAAGCCTCTGGAGTCTGAATCCTGACTGCTGAACGTCTCTGTGTTGTGCACTTGGCTGCCATTGTGGACCTTACACAGAAAAACTTCCTAAAATGCACCAAACACAGAAATTTACGTTGGAAATCCTTAAAGCTCTTCCACTGAACTTCTTCTGCTCCGAGTATCTCCGGTCCGCCTTCTAGCAGACACGTGTAGCCGTTGCAGGTCCTATCTCTAGAGATTTTCCTGAGAAAATTCCCTTCCTTTTTCTTTACACAAATCACGCTTGCATGTGCTCCCTACAACACGTATGAGGGCAAGATTTACGCATGGATATACGACCTCATATTACGTTGCGTTATTGGTCACACATACAACCGTGCGGTCCAATCGTACCCCTTATAGACACTTGTTGCCCATAAATGGTAGGATCATTGGAGTCTCCCTACTGTGCTCCAAAACAGCCAGAGCGTAATACAACGAAAACTTTATCACACTCTGTTAGACGTTTTCACTCAGACCGTGCTCATCACGTTCCACCAAAGATCACACAGATCACAAAGTCCACAAAGCGGAATTCAATACCGTTTTATCACATAGATCACAAAGTCCACAAAGCGGGATTCAATACACTCATACCGTTTTCAACCCACTATCATTCTTATAGTTTTATGATCAGAAAAATCATTTCCCGTAGTCTGATAGCTCTCCCCAGAGGCGTTACAGTAAAGTAAGGTATTTAAACTAAGTTTTGGAAAAACTGAAATCAATTTGTGCTATTTATCGCCTTGCGTTATTTACCGCGTTGCGCTATTTATCTCCTTTTAAAAATAACACTTGTGGTTTGAGTTACGTGGGCGTACCCATACGCTCCGTTGCGTAATATACGCTGCGTGCGTCGGCCCTTGGATTGCGTACACAAGTCTCAGTCCTTTGTTAGAGACACGTGTACGCAAAGCAAAGATCCACCGTAACACAACTTATACGTTTATCAATGTAGATGATCCTCGATCATCTACCGCGCACCACACTGACCTCCTTGTCTCTCAGGCACAGCTGTGTTTGTCTATACTTTAACTATATTACCTTTACTCAAACTATTGAAATAGCGGCAAATCTCTCTCAGCACGTTTATCAATTATAAAAAGGCAAACAGAAGAGTGATATACGAAAATACACAAATGAAAAAGAAATGCAGATATATGTGTGCGTGCGTGTGTACGCAAGACAGAAAAATAAACAGTTTTAAAAGAGACTATCGTTTTGTTCTTACCTCCGGTCCCGGATTCCTTCAGCACCCTTTACTAAGAGAAGCAGACGCTTATCCAAACAGCACTACGAGGAATATGATCTCCCGCCCTTTGCTGCTGGATAATGTCTGCTGAAATTACCTAGTGCAGATATGTGAAGGACGGGCGAGCCCGCAATTGATAAAGCTGAATATTTATCGTATATAAAAACCCTTTGTGAGGTCTAAGAACACTGTACGCTATTTACGTATGAAGTACCGTAAGGGTACGCTAGTTGCGTAACAATCGCTTAGCCGTAGTCGAGACGCTCAAGCGTCACGTTCGCTCACGGCCAAGAGATCACAGGCAGGCACGCTATTGGCTGCTGACTAACGTAATGGTTCACTATAGCGTAACGGACGCTGTATCGGGAGCGGGCTGCTCGAGCGATACAGACGCTCACGAGAATACGCTGTTGGTATCGGGCACACTTATAGGTGAGCGACTACCGTAATGCTACGCTATCAGCGTAGCGGACGCTCAAGACCACGAGGAGATCACGAGCGGCGCTGACGCTCACCATGTTAAACCTTTATATCTAAACCAGAAACAATGTAATATGCTGTAAAACCTTAGTGTAGAGATAGGGTGTAGATGCAACCTAGTGTAACCTTATTAACTTAAAAACTGTTTGAGCGTCACCGACGCTCTGAGAATACTAGACACTATAAGAAATACACAGATACCTGGGCTTAGGGTCCAACGCCTAATATATATATTATGAATGATATACTTGCAAAAGAATTAATACAAATACAAATCATACACTACAATATAACATAGACTACCTAACCAGATAACTACACAGGAAATACAATACAATTACTATTTAAGGGAAAATAAGAGAGAAAGAGGAGAAGAGAGAGAGAGAGAGAGATTGGCTCACAATAACAAGAAGATCAATATGGTTGCGGAGAAAAACTTACGCACAAAGGAAACGATCGCATGCGCCTCTGGACATCCAGCTCCCGATTTTCAGCAATGATAACCGTTGAAGAGTGAGAGTTGGATGTGATCGGCCTGTCTATTTATGCCCCACACACAATACAATTCAATGGTCTCTACAATCTCATTGTTCATTGGACACAGGAATTCCTCCTCGCATTATAACAAAAGGTCATAGGTTGATTCATACAGGTGGGCCGTGACTATTTCCAACAGCTCAGGTGGGAGGGAAACTGGGTTTCCCGCCGCATGGATAAGTAAGTGCAAATACAGTAAATGTTCATAAACTTCTTATGTCCATAACTATTCGCACGAGCGATTAATCTGCTTCAAACCAACACCGGAATATTGCTAATTAAATACTCTTCCGATGGGTACTAAACACCACTGTATTACTCCTGTCTGACCCTTCGTATCAAACAAAGAGGGATTTCTCTGTTCACGAACATTCTATATTAACCAAACTTTCAGAATCTATCAAAGGGACCATGATCTACAAAATACATTATATAGTGAGAATATGTAACGATTGAGTCGCACGCTACGATCACATAAACTCTACCGTAAATACGCATACCGTGCGCCTGCGGGTGCCCGCGACTGTGAGTATGCGCACGTACGGGAGAGCGTACGCATGCGCAGCACGGACCTGTGTGAGGTGCAAATATGGTAGTGTGCATAGAGATATTTTTCTGACTTTGACAATATATATATATAAAAAAAAATATATATATATATATATATATATAAAAATATATATATATATATATAAAATATATATATAAAATATATATATATATATAAAAAATAATAATATATATATATATATATATATAAATATATATATATAAATATATATGCAAACAAAAAATGAGGCAGCACTTGGAGACTGGCGTAGGTGATGAAAAATTGTATTAAACAGACAGGTTAACGTTTCGGGGACGTGCTCCCCTTCCTCAGAACAATCTGTGCAAAGCAAAATGTGAACATTAAATACCCAAACTTACCCCAGAGGCCTCACCCACCGGCGTGCATCCTCGACACGTTGCCCGCGGCTCCAGACTGACGCTTCCGACATCCGACGGCGGGGCGGAATTGACACGACGGGACCCGGCCTGGTGACCATAGCAACACAGTGCGTGACCGCCCACTCTGCTCCCGTGGCCCGTTCGGCTGCCCACAGCCGGGCGGAAATGTCATCATGAAACCCGGCTCGGTTGTCAAGGAGACACTGAAACAAAAACACACAGATAATGATACATATATGAAACCCCTAAAATCCTCACAATACATTATATTTTGTACTTAACAAGGTAACATCATATTATAAAAACCAAACCCAATTGACCTCAACAATTGTTCTATGTGCTCAAGAATAAAACGACTTTGCATATTAAAAAGTACATACAAGCATCCATACCTATTACAAAAAAATGTTTTTATATGTGTACACCACCTCATATGTAGGCGGCTATATCATCAACTACATAAAACTTGATATTATATAAAAAAGTGTACCTATCACACAAGGACTACTAAAGTGCACTAAGTGTCTATGGTCTGACCTCAAGCTTTCAGATATAATGATCCCGCCTTCTATAAACTGCTACAGAACCCATACACGGTCAATTTCTTTCCGAGTACCATCGACGACGGCAGATTCCCAGAGGATTCCGCATCACCAACACACCTACATTAGGCAGGAGCAATCCTAAATTTTGTAGCCGGTGGTGCGGAATCCTCAACAAATGTTCATTTGATCTCATGGCTTTAGTTATTGAGGAGGTTGGTATTGAGCTCAAGACGATTAAGATCGAAATTGAAGCTGCGAATATCACAGCAATACCACTCCTGATGGAGGACAAGTCACAAAAATGGCTAGATAAACTGCAATCACAGATTGACACTTACAATAGAGAGCTTATCTCTTTCAAACGGAAGAAATTAGCCGTTGTAACCAGTGACTACAAAAACCATATGGTATACAGATGGCTTTTGGGCAATACCCAAAATCCAAATACCCAGACAGGCAGGTTCCAGAGGAGAAGACGAGCCCCCAGGTATATGCAGGAGCTAGGCTCCTCCATTTCCACATCCGATACTGACCCCAATGAAGGTACTCAACAGAGACGTTTTTTAGATCAGGGTTCCGAGTCCAGCACACTGGCAGGAAACAACAAAAAAAGCAGTGTAGACCACATCCAAGACGAAGCTGGCACTCGAAGAAGAGGGAGACCAAAAAAGACGTAAATGTAGTCTTCAATTTATCGAGTACACAACTTGACCAGGCAGATTTGTCACTCTTAGCACATGGGTTGTCTTTCGTCCCTACCTGTCACCATAATAGCTTCGAGAGTAGCATTGACCAATTTAAATTCGGTCGACAACTAAGATTAAAAGAATTCTTTTCCGACAAGACGAGCAAACTTACACCCACACCTTTCAAAAAAAGTTCTACATTTGATCCACAAACTCAGAATGCCAGCCTAAAAACATTTTTGAGGGTGGTCCAAAGAGACACTAGCAATTTCTCTCCACCTCGACATTTCGACAATTTATCCCAGTCAGAAAGAAAATCATTAACCAAATTGAGAGCAGACCCTAACATCGTTATACGCCCTGCTGACAAGGGCGGGGCGGTGGTTGTTCAAGACTGGCAGGACTATGACCGAGAGATCACACGCCAGTTATCCGATCGTGAGACGTATAAGGAAGTTGAGTCTAATCCTGTACCAGGCATTAAACGTACCATAGACGAGTGTCTTAGGAGAGGTAAAAACAATGGATGGTTTGATGATGAATTATTTTCATATTTAACGGTTGAGCATCCCCGGTGTCCAATTCTATACACTTTACCGAAGGTTCATAAAACCTTGGTGCAACCTCCTGGACGTCCAATCATAGCAGCAGAAGGCTCCTTGTTGCAGCCCTTAGCCAAATATGTTGATAGTATTCTACAACCAATTGTTGTTGGCAGTATGAGTTATATAAGGGACACAGGTGATTTTCTACTGCAATTAAAAAGCATCGACTGTAAATCCACACCATGCCTTTTAGCCACTATGGACGTAAATTCTTTGTATACTGTCATCCCACATGATGGTGGACTTGAAACAGTGCGAACCGCATTGGTAACTCATGCTACATGTACAGTACCCACAGAATGTATTATTGAGTTAACTGAATTAGTCCTACGGTTTAACCATTTTATGTATAAAGATAAGTACTTTATACAACTAGCGGGCACGGCGATGGGGTCCAACCTGGCCCCGTCATATGCCAATTTGTATATGACTGACTATGAAACTACTCTAATTTTTCCACAATATGGTCATCAAATTCTTTTCTACCGTCGATTTATCGACGATGTTTTTCTACTTTGGCTAGATACCGAGTCAGCTTTCCATACCATGGTTAATAACTTGAATATGTTGGATCATCCTATAAAATTTACTTCGAGCATCTCGAGCTCTGAAATCAACTTCCTAGATGTCCACATTAGTAAGATTGGGGATACTTTTATGACTTCAGTTTACAGAAAGCCAACCGATAGAAATCTGACACTCCATGCAACTAGCCACCACCCCCCTGCACTAAAGGAGAATTTGCCAGTGTCCCAATTTTTGAGAGTACTCAGAATCAACTCTGATAAAACCAACACTGAAACCCAACTTAAAGAGGTTAAAGCACATTTCCAGGAACGTGGGTATACCCATAAAACACTTTCCCACTGTATGTCTAGGGCACGAAACATTTTTGCAGGGACACACCCCAGGAACAAGGATAGACTAGACAATCGTTTAGTCTTTGCGACTCGTTACGACAACCATTCTGGGCATCTCAACAAGGTACTCAAGAAACATTGGCCAATTGTGAATACTGATCTAACATTACCTTTCACACGCATGGATCCACCCATGTTGGCTTACCGTCGAGGCCCTAATCTCAAGCAAATGCTTATGAGACCTGTATTATACCCTAATGCACCTATGTCCACTGCCCAGTTGTTACAACAAAAACCAGGTTGTTTCTCCTGTGGGAGCTGCACCACGTGTCGTTCTATGATGGTGGGACCAACATTTTCTCACCCACATACTGGCTCCACCATTAAACTCAAATATCATCTACATTGTAGATTAGATTTTGTCATCTATATCTTAAAATGTCCATGTGGACTATTTTACGTTGGGTTAACCAGTCGTAACTTCAGGGACAGAATGGCGAACCATCGCTCATCTATACATGTCGCATTGAGTAGTGGTAAATCCGATAAACCGGTGGCTCGTCATTTCATTGAAGCTCGCCACCAAGTGGCGAGTCTCAAATGTAAAATTATAGATTGGGTACCCCCGATGATCACTGGTGGAGACAGAACCAAGAGGTTGAAACAAAGGGAGTGCTTTTGGATCAATCACCTGGACACGGTATCCCCGCGAGGACTAAACGAATGCAACCCCTATGGGGTATTCCTATAGAGAGTTGCTGGAATACTTATCTTTTTGTGTGTATTAGTGATCAGGAGATTTCCTTTGTGATCATTTATGTTGTGATCTTTCTGTATGTAGGTCTTTATATATTCATCTATATATATATATTTTTGTATGTAGGTCTTTATTTATTCATTTATATATATTTATATATGTATTATAAAAAACTTTTTTTGTAAGTAGGTTTTTGAATATGAATCTGTTTTTCCGTTTTTTTGTTTTTTTGTTTTGATGTCCAAAGTGTGTGCTTTCATGTATTAGCCCATCCTCTCAGGTCCCTGATGGCTAGAAATTAAACCATTAAATTAAATAAAAATATTTAAGATCCACTTATTACACATACACTCAGCTGTTAGACATTAGAGACACGTAAGCCACTCTTTGAACATTTGATTAAGCAGGCTTAAATCCCTGACTGCTGTGATGTACTAAGGAAATGCCAATCTGGTTTGTTTTGGAGTTTAGAATAGATCAGGTGGGGTTAACACAGAGAATCCAGGTGATAAAGATCAGCCCGAATTCTACTTTTCCCTTTGACCAGTGAACACGTGTGCTACCGCGGCCGCAGCGTCAGTCTGTGACATGACGCGCGTCAACTTCCGGTACGTGGAACGCACCACTTCCGGGAGTTGGAACGCAAGACGCGGCGTGTAATCTTTACATTCTAGTCTCAGCGTCTTGAGCACCACATACACTAGTACAATTTGTGAATCAACGGTCGGGCATAGGAGCCATTGTATATTTAACCATATCAATTATTAAACTTGAAAAGTTCCCTTTGAGTGAGGCGTTTTTTCAGTCCTTGCGGATCTATTTCCGGTTTGAGGGTATATAAACCTCCGGGGCATGGATGTCCACAGCATGTCTCCTGGGAACACATGGCTGATATTGACTCCTGGTAAGCACCCCTTTTCTGAGCAACTTGCGCTTTATTACTTGTTTCATGTAGTGAGTTTTGCATTGATATACATCGCTTTGAACAGGCTGGACTGATTAGCACATAGGAACAAACAGAGAACCCAGGATACGGCACACTGGGATTGTGATCCCGATAGGTAAAAGCCTGTTTAAACAGCATATGTTTATTTGTGATAATAGAAAGCCTATGGGAGGTCTAATAGTTTTTTGTTGTTCCCAGTTGCTATGGGACCATTTATGTTGTTGGTAGTCTGCTGGATGTCGACACGGCTGCTGCTGAGCTCATGAGTAAGTGATGAGGCTTAGACCTGTCTCAGAGTATATACCCCTTACACCTGAGGGTTCATTGGTAAAACTAGGCACACTATGCGTCTAAAGGATTAAGGTGTCTTCTTCTTCTTTCTAATCTGGGTGATGAGTGGCACCTGTGTTGGTGGTGTGTAATACTTCAAAATATTATCTGGTATTAAGCACATTTTTTAAAATAACACTGTCACTATATGAACGGGGCATTGATACCCAGTCTATAGAGATTTTCTGCCATCGCATATGGGGCCTGGGAGGCTGAGTCTTTTCTCATTTTGTATTTTTATAGGCATTTTCTAATGATTGTATAAACTGAGAACAAATGATTTCGTATTGCCTTTCTTGAAAAAGATCCTGTGGAAGGATCGAAACGTCGATTGCATGAGGCTACAATAAAGAATATTAATATTGAAGAAGCGTTGTATCAGTGAGAGTGCGCCCGCCACTTATGTGGACTTCGATATATATATATATATATATATATATATATATAAAATATATATATATATATATATATAAAAAAAAAATATATATATATATATATATATATATATATAAAAATATATATATATATAAATATATATGCAAACAAAAAATGAGGCGGCACTTGGAGACTGGCGTAGGTGATGAAAAATTGTATTAAACAGACAGGTTAACGTTTCGGGGACGTGCTCCCCTTCCTCAGAACAATCTGTGCAAAGCAAAATGTGAACATTAAATACCCAAACTTACCCCAGAGGCCTCACCCACCGGCGTGCATCCTCGACACGTTGCCCGCGGCTCCAGACTGACGCTTCCGACATCCGACGGCGGGGCGGAATTGACACGACGGGACCCGGCCTGGTGACCATAGCAACACAGTGCGTGACCGCCCACTCTGCTCCCGTGGCCCGTTCGGCTGCCCACAGCCGGGCGGAAATGTCATCATGAAACCCGGCTCGGTTGTCAAGGAGACACTGAAACAAAAACACACAGATAATGATACATATATGAAACCCCTAAAATCCTCACAATACATTATATTTTGTACTTAACAAGGTAACATCATATTATAAAAACCAAACCCAATTGACCTCAACAATTGTTCTATGTGCTCAAGAATAAAACGACTTTGCATATTAAAAAGTACATACAAGCATCCATACCTATTACAAAAAAATGTTTTTATATGTGTACACCACCTCATATGTAGGCGGCTATATCATCAACTACATAAAACTTGATATTATATAAAAAAGTGTACCTATCACACAAGGACTACTAAAGTGCACTAAGTGTCTATGGTCTGACCTCAAGCTTTCAGATATAATGATCCCGCCTTCTATAAACTGCTACAGAACCCATATAGCCCTTGGGCTTAAGTTGTAGACACATCCAAAATCTTCTGCTCATAAAAAATGAATCAAACCTAGTGAATCATTCAGACCTCTCGGACGTAACGTCTGAAGTCTGAAAATTCACCGGGATTCCAATTGCAGTAGCTTCCTTCCCCTATCACCCCCTCTGATGGCTTCGGGGACGTGGTCAATGACCCTATGTCTAAACATGGCCATGTTATGTCTTTGTTCTAAAAAATGTCTAGCTACAGGCTGTTCTGCCACACCTGTGTTCAAGGCATTACGTATTGCTTGTCTGTGTTGTGCCATGCGTGTTTTGAATTGGCACTCGGTCTTCCCCACATAATAAATACCACACGGACACATGATGACATACACCACAAATTTGGTGCTGCATGTTAGGGGCCACTTAATAGGAAACTTTTTACCTGAATAAGGGTGCGTTATGGAATCTCCGGGCGACATGAATGTACAAGTAGTGCATCCAAGGCATTTATAGCACCCACTTTTTCTTGTGAGAAAATGTGTTGGTGCTGTTTTCATATTTGTGATGTCTGTTTTCACCACTAGATCCTTAATATTACGCCCTCTTGTGAAGCTAGGCATAAGTCTCTTTTTGTGCAGATTGGGAAGATCCTCATCGGATGACACAATGGGCCAAAGTTTTTTGGCTACAGCAGTTGTGCGAGTACTCGATGAATTAAACTCATTAACCCATGTGATGGCACTGTCTGTCTTCTGTGCCCCTATGGGTTTCAACAATTCGCTCCTCTCTTTAAGAAGTGCCTTCTTCCTGGCCGCTATTAGAAGCTGTCTGGGATACCCCCTCTGCACAAACTTTTCTTCCATTTCGTCAAGCTGCCTGTCTCTTTCTGAGGTCTCACTGTTAACCCTACATATAATATAATGTATTGTGAGGATTTTAGGGGTTTCATATATGTATCATTATCTGTGTGTTTTTGTTTCAGTGTCTCCTTGACAACCGAGCCGGGTTTCATGATGACATTTCCGCCCGGCTGTGGGCAGCCGAACGGGCCACGGGAGCAGAGTGGGCGGTCACGCACTGTGTTGCTATGGTCACCAGGCCGGGTCCCGTCGTGTCACTTCCGCCCCGCCGTCGGATGTCGGAAGCGTCAGTCTGGAGCCGCGGGCAACGTGTCGAGGATGCACGCCGGTGGGTGAGGCCTCTGGGGTAAGTTTGGGTATTTAATGTTCACATTTTGCTTTGCACAGATTGTTCTGAGGAAGGGGAGCACGTCCCCGAAACGTTAACCTGTCTGTTTAATACAATTTTTCATCACCTACGCCAGTCTCCAAGTGCCGCCTCATTTTTTGTTTGCATCAGTATTGTGGGTTAGTCCCCAGGGAGGAAGGCACAGGAGCAAGGTTTTTATTTGCCACTTGTGGAGTGCCGGAGGTTCTACGTTGGATATATATATATATATATATATATATAAAAATATATATATA